>NC_064619.1:108080504-108705504 GCF_023898315.1 Schistocerca nitens
GGGATTATCACTATTACACTAAGTGTCGCTAGTATTATCGGTCAAATTATTCGAGTCGGCTTTTTCACTCATTGCACATCTCTATGTACTGTTAGCAGTTTTTCACGGCATTATCATAAATCAAAGTTAAGCAGAAATTGAAACAAAGACAAAGCAAAAAAATGGAACAAATACAATTACAACAAAGACCAATAATTTGCCGATGATCTGTGAAGGAAAGAGTGACAAATTAGTAAATGCGTTGCGCCAGATGCAAACTACATTTCAGTAAATAAGAGCAGATATATAACGGACTACTTCTCAGAAATTCACAAAGAAATACGATCCTTTCCGGTTGTCGCCAAGTGTAACCTCCCCACAGAATTCTTTCTCATCTTAACCTCCCCACAAAATAAAATAAAATAATATATATAATATTCTAATTTAGCGTAATCTCCCCACAAAAATTTCATTCACATTTAGTGTAACCTCAAAACAGAAAAATTCCTTAAATTCTCAACAGTAGAAATTATAATTATGTCGTTCACATTTAGTGTAACGTCCCAACAAAATAATTTCCGTAACCTGGTAATAATACAATGTAACGAACCTCTCAATTAAATTGTCGCTCACTTATAACTTTTCAATAATTGACTGTGAATTTAACCTGGTAAATTTTGGATGTCAGCAGTGCTGCGTCATGGCCCTGAAAGATCATTCTGAATAAAATAGAGAAAAATTCTCAATAAAGTCGCCGGATGACGCATATATATCTGCTCTTACAATAAATTTTTCTGGCACAGCCTTGTGCAATGCTGGCCGATAGATTTGTCAATTATGAAAGGAAACAACTGATATTTCTTTTGCAATAATCAGGATGATCATGGATTGGAGAAATTAATAAATTCTTTAAATTGAAATGAATGGTTGTTAAAAGTTACTTTTTATGAGAAGGATTATTATTAGGAGATTTTTAAAACATTTACATGGGATTTGAGATAACATTACTACATATGCGCGAGGCTGCTTTTTACCTTGGACAATAATACTCAGGCTCCGGCATCGCTGCACCACGACCGGCCCAGCCAACACGATACACCAGACCAGACTGGAGCAGACTGCTCACCAGCAACAACTTACTGCTACAGCTACACAGTTCCTACTGCAGTCAACACTGCTCTCTGGTCCGAGATTCTCTTGTACCTTGCATATCGCAGGCAGCGCATGAGCAATACATCGAAATTACATCTGCTCGGACCTCTTCCAGAGTCTCATCGATGCCTTCACAGACAGACGCTTTACCCTAGGTCTAGACCTCAAACAGATCTCCCATGTCGTTTCCCTTCACACCCCCAAACCTCTCATCACTCGAAGTAACGAAGTGACCAGACACTAAAGAATGCCCCCTTTGTCACCCACTATTACCCCAGAATGGAACATTGGGACCACATCCTTCGTCAGGATTTGACTAGCTGTCATCATGCCCTGAAATGAGGCACATCCTATCTGAGATCCTTCCCACCGATCGTGATGACCTTGCAGTTTAGCGCCCTCGGCCATAAATCATTAACATCATCATCAATAATTCGGTAACAACGATGGAACGCCGTTAAAGGCGAATCTAAAACGGACACGCTGGAAAAGAGATATATGTAATTAAAATGGTTCCACACTAACACCACTAACTATGAACATTTACTATCATAAAATATAAACATCTGATCGTACAAATTAATCTTGGCAAAAACACTAACGTATAATCTCGACTTTAATGTTTCGAGCCCCATAAATTGAAAAAAGCTCTATCATTACAAAACCACACTGACCACAACGCAGTTACACGTTCATCAGCCACTTGTGGTACACAGAGCTTACCAATAGTGATCACACATTGATAGTCAGTATGCCAAATCTAATCTACTTACCTACTGGGCTCACTGGTAAAGTAACGTGGTTTGCACTTTGTGAATAACTATTATAAAGTAACAGAGAAGTGAAGAGTGATTAGCCCTCTCTTATGCTCGTCGGCACTAGTAATACCTTGATCTAAATTTCCTGATCATAGAAGACAGGTAGCTCCTTATCACTAAGCAGGCACTAGCCTTGTGACTCGCATGATAGCGCAATAGGAGGCCAGCAGTCTTAACAGCCAGCACCATAAGCTAACATATCGCTATAAGAATTAAAACCCCTCACACGGAATGATTCTGTTGCAAGAACTCGGAATTTCCGCTGACGACCATACCCGACATCGAGATCGAACGCACGTCCGCTGTTTCATAAGTACCACAAGGGAACAACATAATAAGAAACAGTCACGTGTGCAGAGTAACGGGACCAACAGCCAGGCACTTGGACGTCGGTTTCTTTAATCAACCAACACATGGAACTCTAGCCAAGTGACCAAGACACGGAGGCGACAAAAAGTAAATTCGCATCTGTCTGTCCAATGCACAAGCGATACCGAAACGCAGTTACGTACTGGTGGCCTGAAGGAAGAGCACAATATGCAGACGTAAGTATTAACCCACCTGTCTCATTAACCATATGAAGGGAGGATATAAGATGAACATCAACAAATGCAAAACGAGGATAATGGAATGTAGTCGAATTAAGTCGGGTGATGCTGAGGGTATTAGACTAGGAAATGAGACACTTAAAGTAGTAAAGGAGTTTTGCTATTTGGGGAGCAAAATAACTGATGATGGTCGAAGTAGAGAGGATATAAAATGTGGACTGGCAATGGCAAGGAAAGCGTTTCTGAAGAAGAGAAATTTGTTAACATCGAGTATAGATTTAAGTGTCAGGAAGTCATTTCTGAAAGTATTTGTATGGAGTGTAGCCATGTATGGAAGTGAAACATGGACGATAACCAGTTTGGACAAGAAGAGAATAGAAGCTTTCGAAATGTGGTGCTACAGAAGAATGCTGAAGATTAGATGGGTAGATCACATAACTAATGAGGAGGTACTGAATAGGATTGGGGAGAAGAGGAGTTTGTGGCACAACTTGACCAGAAGAAGGGATCGGTTGGTAGGACATGTTCTGAGGCATCAAGGGATCACCAATTTAGTATTGGAGGGCAGCGTGGAGGGTGAAAATCGTAGAGGGAGACCAAGAGATGAATACACTAAGCAGATTCAGAAGGATGTAGGTTGCAGTAGGTACTGGGAGATGAAGAAGCTTGCACAGGATAGAGTAGCATGGAGAGCTGCATCAAACCAGTCTCAGGACTGAAGACCACAACAACAACAACAACAACCATATTACTAGCGACGTTGGCGAACTTGATCCTTCTAGAATAAGAAAACCGACAATTAACACGATAGAAACTAGAAAGCGACACAGCCAGTGGGATTTAACTGTCTCTCGCACATGGCCCTCGCTAAGTGCCCTTATGTAAGTCAGTGAGCCATGTGACAGTGAAGGGAAAAGTTCTAACTACACGCATTTTCGTAATCCGGAGCATACAGCATGACAGTTGACTCGGTGCAGGTAGCATTACACTAAGGAAGTTAACTACAGCAACGTGTTATCACTGGTAAAGAAAGTTTATTAGGTTACAGTAAGATTGCGCAACTGCGAATATTTGTAAGTGCAGCTGACCGTACGAAGCATCGGCCAACCCTGATGTTTCATTAGACCCAGCAAACCTCACTGTTCTATTAGCACCGAATTGTCAGACTGGAAACACAGCGGGTATGAGCATATCTGCTTTTGCTCCCTAAAACAAAACAAACAACCAAAGTGGAAAACCTTACGGAGTGAGGGGACAATAGTTTCCCTAGTCGTGATGCCTAAACCATCCGGAAACACACACTGTGACTGGTGGACAACGTCCGACCGACAGATACTATGTGACGCTATAATTCAGCACTCAGCTCACATGCGAAACAATCATCTTCTTTCCGATCCATAACCACACAACAATACGGAAAACACTCACAAAGGAGCCAAAAGAAATTTCCGAATGCGTAATACACAGCTGACAAGGAACAGACATAAACACTAAACCCGCTACAACACCACACAGGCGTTAACATTCCGGGAACTACAGCACGAGACACTTAATAAACATGGTACAGTGTAGCAACTATGACGATATTCGGTTAGTTCCTCAGCGCTGTGATCGACTTTTGAAACCATGAATACGGTGATGCAGATTAAAGTCCTGGGGGTCACATATTGCAGCTATTCACCCTGTAGGGCTCTCGTTTGCGAATACCTGAACAAAAAAAAAAAAAAAAAAAAAATGTTTGGAACTTTGTGTGACACGCAATGGTGTTAAAATATTTACATTTTATAGCGTGGTTGCCCTGTATAATGAATAGGACAACAGCTTCACATGCAGCAGGTTGTGGATAAGAAATGTCGTCAGATGCTCTTAACCTCTTTTATTTTTAAATCTTTATCGAAATAACTTTAATCACAATTTTTATTCAGTTATTTGGTTTAAATAGAATTTTTAATTCCATTTCTTTGTTGCATAACTATAATCATAATGTCAGCTTCTTCATTTCCTCTCATTTTCCTTCCTATAATATTTTCTCCTCTTGTAATCCTTGTTCATGTGTTTCTAATGAATTTTGTGTGTCCCCTGTTTCTTCGTCAACATTATTACGTTCATTATACCTATTTTTCAATTTGCCTGAATATAGCGTTATTTATAAACCCGTCTTTCATTTAACTTTCATCTTTATTATTTTGTTCATAGTGCAACAGGTATTTCGGTTACGTTTCAAATGTTTATATGACGATTACCGTGCAAAAGAGAATTGCGCATCTGGAAACAAAAATACATTTTCACTACATTACACGAATGCAAATAGATTATTTCATCCTTTGTTTTGCAAATGATAGATGAGTATTTTCAAATAGTGGTATATTATAACAGACAAATATAATTACTTTCATATTCACACACATCTACATCTACATCTATGTGATTACTCTGTTGTTTACAATATAGTGCCTGGCAGAGGGTTCAATGAACCACCTTCAAGCTGTCTCTCTACCGTTCCACACTCTACCGGCACACAGGAAAAACCAGCACTGAAATTTTTCTGTGTGAGCCCTGATTTCTCTTATTTCATCGTGATGATCATTCCTCCCTATGTAGGTGGGTACAGACAGAATGTTTTCGCAATCGGAGGAGAAAATTGGTGATTGGAATTTCATGAGAAGATCAAGTCGCAACGAAAAACGCCTTTGTTTTAATGATTGCCACTCCTATGCACGTATCATGTCTGTGACACTATCTCCCCTATTTCGCGATAATACTAAACGAGCTGCCCTTCTTTGTACTTTTTCGATGTCATCCGTCAGTCTCACCTGACGAGGATCCCACACCGCACAGCAATACTCCAGAATAGGGCGGACAAGCGTAGTGTAAGCAGTCTGTTTAGTAGACCTGTTGCACCTTCTAAGTGTTCTGCCAATGAATCGCAGTCTTTGGTTTGCTCGATCCACAATATTATTTATGTCATTGTTCCAATTTATGTTATTTGTAATTCTAATCCCCAAGTATTTAGTTGATTTTACAGCCTTCAGATTTGTGTCACTTATCACGTAATCGCAATTTAGCAGATTTCTTTTAGTACTCATTTGAATAACTTCACACGTTTCCTTATTCAGGGTCAATTGACACTTTTCACACCATTCGGATGTCTTACCTAAATAAGTTTGCAAGTCGTATTGATAATCTGATGACTTTACAAGACGTTAAATGACAGCATCATCTGTAAACAATATAAGACGGCTACTCAGATTGTCTCCTATGTCGTTAATATATATCAGGAACAGGAGAGGGCCTATAACACTTCCTTGGGGAACGCCGGATATTAAATCTGTTTTACTCGATGACTTCCCGTCTATTACTACGAACTGTGACCTTCCTGACAGGAAATTACGAATCCAGTCGCACAACTGAGGCAATGCTCCGTAGGCACACAGTTTGGTTAGAAGACTCTTGTGAGGCAAGGTGTCGAAAGCCTTCAGGAAATCTAAAAATATGGAATCAATTTGACATCCCCTGTCGTTATCACTTATTACTCCATGAGTATAAAGAGCTAGTTGTGTTTCACAAGAACGATATTTGTGAAACCGTGCTGACTATGTGTCAATAAATCGTTTTCATCGAGGTACTTCATAATGTTCGAATACAGTATATGTTCCAAAACGCTACTACAAATCGACGTTAGTGATATAGGGCTGTAATTCAGCGGATTACTCCTACTTCACTTTTTGGGTATTGGTATGATTTGAGCAATTTTCCAGTCTTAAGTCTCGGATCTTCCTGTGCGCAAGCGGTTGTACATAATTGCAAATTATGGACCTATTTTATCAGCACACCCTGAGAGGAGCCTGACTGGTATATAACCTGGACCGGAGTCCTTGCCTTTATGAAGTGATTTAAGCTGCTTCGTTACTCCGAGGATATCTACTTCTATGTTTCTCATTTTGGCAGTTGTTCTTGATTAGAATTTCGGATTACTTACCTCGTCTTCTTTGATGAAGGAGTTTTTGAAAACCGTGTTTAATAACTCTGCTTTAGTGGTACTCTCATCAGTTACTTCACCGTTGTTATATCGCAGTGAAGATATTGATTGTGTCTTGCCACTGCTGTGCTTTATGTATGACCAGAATCTCTTAGGGTTTTCTGCTAGATTTCGAGACAGAATTTCGTTGTGGAAATTATTAACAGCATCTCGCATTGAAGTACGCGCCACATTTCGGACTTCTCTAAAATTTTGCCAATCTTGGGGATTTTCCGTTCTTTAAATTTGGCATGCTTATTTCATTGCTTGTGCAACAACGATCTGACCCGTTTTGTGTGCCATGGGGGATTACTACCATCGCTTATTAATTTATGTGGTATATATCTCTCAATTGCTGTCGATACTATCTCTTACAAAACATTCCACAACTTTTCTACACTTAGCCGCGCGGGATTAGCCGAGCGGTCTGGGGCGCTGCAGTCATGGACTGTGCGGCTGGTCCCGGCGGAGGTTCGAGTCCTCCCTCGGGCATGGGTGTGTGTGTTTGTCCTTAGGATAATTTAGGTTAAGTAGTGGGTAAGCTTAGGGACTGATGACCTTGGCATTTACGTCCAATAAGATTTCACACACACAACATTTTCTACACTTACATGATCAGATCGGAAGGAGTGAAGACTGTCTCTTAAAAACGCGTTAACAGCATTTTAACAGCTTTTTTTAAATAGATATACTTTGCGTTTCTTTTTGTTGGTTGTAGGTGTTACGGTAATGAACCTAGCAGCAACTGCCTTGTGGTCGATAATCCCTGTATTCGTCACAATACACACTATTTGTCCAGGATTATCTGTTGCTAAAAGGTCAAGTATGCCTTCGCAACCATTTACATTTCTAGTGGACTCATGAAATAATTGCTCAAAATAATTTTCTGAGAAAACATTCGGTACAATTTCGGATGACGTTTTATGCCTGCCGCCGGCTATAAACGTAAAACTTTTCCATCATATCGAGGGTAGATTAAAGTCGCCACCGACTATAATTGTATGAGCGGAGAACTTATCTGAAAGGAGACTCAAGTTTTCTTTGTTGAGCGACTATATCTTCTGAGTCTGGGGGTCGGTAAAACGATCCAATTAATAGTTTAGTCCGAGTGCCAGGTATAACCTCTACCCATACTATTTCACACGACCTATCTACTTCAATTTCGCTACAAGGAAAACTACCTCTGACAGCAGTAAATACTCCACCACCAAATGCATTGAAACTATCCTTTCTGGACACTGTTAGCTCGGGTCAAAAGATTTCGGTTGAAATTATTTCCGGCTTTAACCAGCTCTCTGTACCTTCAACTATTTGAGTTTCAGTGCTTTCTATTAGGGCTTGGAGCTCTGGTTCTTTCCCATCAAAGCTACGACAATTTACAACAACAATACACTTCCTATTGGATAAAGAATGATGCAATGAATAGATGAACAAACGAAAAAGTTCATACGGTGATTAAAACGATGTGGAAAAGGAATAAAAATAAAAAATAACATTTGAACCAATTAATTAAATAAAAATGATGATCTAAGTAATTTCGACAAAGATTTACAAATAGAAACGGGTGCAGGACACTTGACGACATTCGAGCCCGCCACCTCCTGCTTTTGAAGGTGTTTTCCTATCCATTACACCACGCAACTACAACAATTTTCAGATCCGTGACTGCATACCCCCGCGACAGATAGAGGGAGATTACCATACAACCGCCGGAAGTAGCCTATACTCATGTCTAGTCCCACACTGCCCGTTGTTACGAGAGCCACTGTAAGTCACAGGTCAAACAAACACCGCCAGCGAACGTCGCTTCAACATAGCGCGCCAACACAGTAGGTGGCGGGATTTCAGCATCGTCATTGGGGCAGGACTGTTTCTCTAAAAAAAAGTGTAGCACTTCTGTCGCAATGAACGATTCTCTTCAGTCGTCGTTGGTCCCGTTCTTGCAGCATCTTCTACCGACCACAGTTATGTCGGAGATTTGTAGTATTACCGTATTCCTAATACTCACGGTACACTAGTGAAATGGTCGTACGGGAAAATCTCCACTTAATCGCTACCTCTCAGATAATGTGTCCCATTGCTCGTGCGTGGACTATAACACCACGTTCAACCTCACATAAATCTTGATAACCTGCCATTTTAGCAACAGTAAGCGATCTAGCAACTCCGCCAGACACTTGATGTCTTATTTAGGCGTTGCAGACCGCAGTGTTGTATTCTGCCTGTTTATATTTCTGTGTATTTGAATACGCATGCTTATAGCAGTTTCCTTGGCGCTTCAGTGTATATATGAGTGGTACTCCTTTTGCCAGACGTATAGGCGCCACGGCTGTTTGATAGAAACATTTCAGTGCGGATACGCAACCAACGTCTGGAGTCCAACGGGAATCTGAAATCTGTGATTAGGGGTTTATTGACTGGTCTCGTTGGAGGTTGGAGTGTGGCGGGCTGGATGTTGGGAGTCTGGGTATGACCGAAAGCGCTACTGGCTGTGGCCCAGGCGTTGCCACCGCGGTAGTTCATCACGTTCGGTCGTAGGGTTGGACGCCCTCTGTAGCCAAAAGAATATATATATATATATATATATATATATATAATAACTGAGTCGAGAAATCAACTATGCACTTAAACAGGTATCATGTGACGGCCGCCCAGACCAAATGGCACGAACGATAAGGAGCAAAATGAAGAAAGAAAGAAAAATAGTGAGAGACGGTTAAGGCAACTGTTCTAGAGAAGTGGAGGTCCTGGTTAGAAAATTGGTTCGTGCTAAGATACCTACCAGTTACTGCTGCTCAGTTGTTCTTCCAAACAGCAGTCTACACGTTGTAACTAGTTGCGTCTTTGCCAGTGGCTTGGGCTATGCACGGCTCTATTTAAGAAGAGTAGCTCGATGTACTCATGCGGTCGAGCTGCGTACGTCTGCTTTCATGCTCCGCAGCTAATTCGCTGCAGGTAATATCGCGTAGCTGTGATCCTGCAGTCAAATAATCTATGCAGAGGCTGAAAAAAATGGTTCAAATGGCTCTGAGCACTATGGGACTTAACTACTGAGGTCATCAGTCCCCTAGAACTTAGAACTACTTAAACCGAACTAACCTAAGGACATCACACACATCCATGCCCGAGGCAGGATTTGAACCTGCGACCGTAGCGGTCACGCGGATCCAAACTGACGCGCTTAGAACCGCACGGCCACACCGCCTGGCGCAGTGGCTCAACTGCGAGTTGATAAAATACACATAAATATCAAAAAGAAAAGGCAAATGGATGACTTAATAAAAGGTCTCTTTTCTGACGTCTGTAATTGATGTAGACGACAGAAAATTACGTTGAATAATGTTTATTCAAGAAAAGGATATCTCATATAAACTAAAAGTTTTCATAAAATACTCATTTAAAATACCGACAGAAAATAAACTTTTTTAAATGCAGTAACAAATCTCCAAATTAAGTAGTCAACAAACATACGCGAAAATTAAGTCCATTTCGTGATCAGAATCCACGAAAGATTCACCAATTGGAAACAGTTGGAAGCTTAACATGATATCACACACGGTAGAAAGGATAATAACTCTTACTGAGTCTCCTCAGTTCCAAAACACAAGCAGAAAAAATTTTACTCCTACTCGGGAGCACATTCAGAACACTCTAAATATAAAGTCTCTTCAGAAGTGAATGGTAGCGGCCATTCACCACCCAGAACCCAACACGTCCACGATCGAGTCACGCACGTTACCTCAATAGGCATGCCTTCTTCCAGAACTCGTCACGAATTGTGTCCAGAATCGCCCTCTTGTGCGCCTCACTCGAGAAGTCCCAGTCTCCACTTGACTCACGTAGTTTCCCGCTACTATCGGCATCTCTATTGGCTGAAGGTCATTCCCACCGAAAATACGTTGTCTTTAAGCTCTACAGACATGGTCTGATTGAAGCTGACCAGTTCCCTGACGAAACTGATACATTAAAACAATATTTCCAAAAAGGAATACCATTAACATTCAGTTACACTCAGATCATTAACAATAAATATAAGTAATAGTTGGTTTATAAATAAATAAGCAAGCATTCATGCACATGTGGCCCCACGATGAATGAAAACAGATTGTCCTTAATTATCGTTTATACAATTACTTATGCGTCCTGACACAACTGTCTTTTGGTTCTCCTTTCAATTACGGTGCCTGCTAACACATATGATTAACCGCTTTCAATTTAGCACATGTTTTATACCAGCATAAGCAATAAATAGTTACATTAAGTTAATATCAAAATAGTATTCGGTTCGTTGAATAAATACGCTAGTACGACGAAGTATAAGGTATTCTTGCTGTGTTCATTTGCTGTGAAACTACGGAGAATAAAATGTTCTCATAATCATATTCCTAATTACAAAGTTATAAAAACAATCTAAAACAGTAAAGAAAAAAATTACATGTATGTGGCTTTTTTAAGAGACGATAGCTGTAGAGGAACGCTATCACCTGAGGTAATGTTTGCTGCAAATCAATTAATCGTTTAAGAGTTGTTAATTCAGAGGTTCATTGCGAAAATGGTTGTAAGTGTGAAATGTTAACTTGTTTACTTTGTTGTGTCCTCGGATGTGCCTTGTTTTTGTGGGATCGCCAACGTATTCAGGTTCGCTTTAATATGTAACTGTGACACTCCAGAGACTTGTTTAGCAGTCGTCAGGACTGTCTGAGACGACGCTATTTCTTGCAGTATCGTCTATCTTCCTAAGCGACAGCCCGTTACCAAAATTCCCCGTACTGGGATTAATCAACATCCGGTGACACTGCTAGTCTTTGTATCTGGACACGTTGATACGGGTCACCTAGCTGGTAGCCGGAAATGCGACGGCGTGGCCTTGCCCTTGGGCCCTCTAGCGCTCAGCCGTACAACAAATGCATCTTACCTCGTAGCAGTACTGCGCGGCGAAATACACTACTGGCCATTAAAATTGCTACACCGCGAAGATGACGTGCTACAGACGCGAACAACGTGCTGACATGAGGAAAGTTTCCAACCAATTTCTCATAGTTGTGATACCTCGTGTAAGGAGGAGAAATGGGTACTATCACGTTTCCGACTTTGATAAAGGTCGGATTGTAACCTATCGTGTTTGCGATTAATCGTATCGCGACATGGCTGCTCGCGTTGGTCCTGATCCAATGACTGTTAGCAAAATATGGAAACGGTGGGTTCAGGAGGGTAATACGGAACGCCGTGCTGGATCCCAACGGCCTCGTATCACTAGCAGTCGAGATGACAGGCATCTTATCCGCATGGCTGTAACGGATCGTGCAGCCACTTCTCGATCCCTGTGTCAACAGATGGGGACGTTTGCAAGACCACAACCATCTGCACGAACAGTTCGACGACGTTTGCAGCAGCGTGGACTTGGAGACCATGGCTGCGGTTACCCTTGACGCTGCATCACAGACAGGAGCGCCTGCGATAGTGCACTCAACGTCGAACCTGGGTGCACGAATGGCAAAACGTAATTTTTTTGGATGAATCCAGGTTCTGTTTACAGCATCATGATGGTGGAATCCGTGTTTGGCGACATCGCGGTGAACGCACATTGGAAGCGTGTATTCATCATCGACATACTGGCGTATCACCTGGCGTGATGGTATGAGGTGCCATCGGTTACACGTCTCGGTCAACTCTTGTTCGCGTTGACGGCACTTTGAGCAGTGGACGTTACATTTAAGATGTGTTACGACCCGTGGCTCTACCCTTCATTCGATCCCTGCGAATCCCTTCATTTCAGCACGATAATGCACGACCGCATGTTGCAGGTCCTGTACGGACCTTTCTGGATACAGAAAATGTTCGATTGCTGTCCTGGCCAGCATATTCTACATATATCAACTGAAAACTTCTGGTCAATGGCGGCCTAGCAACTGGCTCGTCACAATACGCCAGTAACTACTCTTGATGAACTGTGGTATCGTGTTGAAGCTGCATGGGCAGCTGTACCTGTACACGCCATCCAAGCTCTGTTTGAATCAATGCCCAGGCGTATTAAGGCCGTTGTTACGGCCGGAGGTGGTTGTTGTGGGTACTGATTTCTCAGGATCTATGCACCCAAATTGCGTGAAAATGTAATCACATGTAAGTTCTAGTATAATATATTTGTCCAATGAAGACCCGTTTATCATCTGCATTTCTTCTTGATGTAGCAATTTTAAGGGTCAGTAGTGTAGCTCGCTTAAGTGTACGTAACGTTACACACCTTCACTTATTGTGGGACATTAGGTCGCTAATTTGGCACGATAAGTAACACCAAATTTGAAATACTTACATGATAAATCAATACAAGCGTAACATAATAAACAGAATACCCTACTTAGATGTCAAAATAAATAGTGTAAGTAGCCATATCGTCGCGCATGAAACGTATGCTCCTCCTACGGCATGTCATAACGTCTTATCATCATAAATTTACTAAATCTAAGATAAATTATAAAAGTATGACTTATTAATTAAATGCCTAAGTAAACGCATGTACTTACACTCACCCTTTTCAAAACTTTTTACTGCTCTTCCGCTCATTTGATAGGACCTTTTCCTTTGTCCACATCATAGCACTTCACCTGCACCAACACAACACAAGATCGGTTTTCTAACGTCGAAGTGCAGAACGATCGTAGTCCAGCCGCCTCTGCTGAATTACATGACCGCCCTAACCAAGTACAGCGTGGAAACTTGCGTTGTTCCACAGTAGCCCCCTGTGCTGAAGTACAATAGCTGTCGAAATACGACTGTGGTGTGGTTACCAAAAATGATATGACTGCCCAAATCCCAATATGCCAGGCACTGGGATAGCTGGAAAAAAAGTGATTTATAACGTAAGCAAAACAATTTTGATTCAGCACGACTATTCAAACGCTATGTCCACGATTTCACAAGAAAACATGTTTTTCGTCCAGTGACATTTGTTCGAATTGACATTTTATCATTTCTTTACAATATTATATCAAATAACTAGAAACTTTAAAACTAATCCTACCCTGCGCAGATATCGTTCATTCAGCTTTTGTTTTACCTGAATACATAACTAGATCATAATTCATCACTTTCTTATTAGCATAATAAACAACTTATCCATAGAATTTTTCTCATGAACTTTATATTAAACTATTCCCAACATTTAAATACATAAATCATTAGAAACCCAGCCACAAGATAACATAGCTCAAGCTGTGTATGTAACTACATGTCCTACTCCCACACACAACAAAAATTTAACTGGGTTTTGTTGGGTTGCACACTCCAATTAATTCAAAGTAAACTATGTGTAGATTTTGAGAAACCCACCAACAATACTGCAAATAACGCATTTAAATAACCGATTGAAATCTCCCCCAAATTTTACATACAGTCCCATTTACATTACACTTTTAGTAAATGGATAGATTAATTACGTTCTGACGACCTTCTCGCAACAAGAGTTTTGCCGCTGATATCGACATTCTTCTTGCACTAAGTTGTGCCTCCACACACGCAACGTAAATTAACCACTTTCTATCTTTTACAAAGCAGAAATAGCCCCCAGAATTCTTATAAGCTACTCATGAAAATCACACGTATCTCCACTTCTTTATATATAGCCCTTATTTCATTTGCAAGATGCGACTCTGCTACCGTTGTCTCTTACATTTTTCTCGCCAGTGTAAGTTCATCTCACCTTCGTTTTTTTTTTTTTTTTTTTTGTTAACTGCTAAAACTTGAGCAATATTTTCCCGTTCATCAACTCAATCTTATCTCTCTCTAAACACTGTGCCCTCAAAAGATCATATTCAGATTCTGTTTCTTTTGATTCCATAATTATGGCACACATTAAAATTTCAGAACAACACTCATTCATTATCCATTCCTAGACTCTCCTAATTTACTTCCAAATCATCTCAAGCACCTGAATCCTTAGCTGCATTCATCGTTTCATCGTCCTCTTCAGAATCGAATATAGTGTCTCCTTCCTCTGAATTAAAGATAACAGTAGCTGTAACATTCTCACAATCAATAACACATCTCTCTTAAACACATCGTAACTTATTTCCACCGAAAGAATACAAACTTTATCGTAATTAACTCCATCAACATCCACCGAATACTCATAACCTTCTTTACTTTAAAAAATCTGTCGATACATTATAGAGATCACAACCAATAACTCTGTTAACTACCTCTAATACACCATATCAATTACCACAATTACATCGTTGCACATTAGACCTCAAAGCACACATTAATTCTGCCAAACTCAGATCTAAACCTTTATCCGACATGATGGGTTGTGATCGACTATCCAACACATTACTTTCTCATTCCTTCTTCCACATCCACTCATGTTCCAAGCTTTCATCAAGAGCAATTAGTTCACTTCTATTAATAGAAATAAATGAACTAATTCCTTCCTCTGAGATATATAAATTAGTAGCTTCAATCTTCACAGTTTCACACCTGAAACGTCACCTTTACTTCCCTTTAACAATAAATCACCCACTTCCACCGATACATATTAAAATTGATCACGAGCTGGGGAGACTATCGCTACGCCGTCTTAGTAAATACCTTCACATACTTCCTTCGTTACACCACAAAATTCATCTCCACCTGACGAGACTGCAGCTTCCGAGCCTTCACAGATACCCTTACCTACTGCCTCCAGTATAAAATCATCTACATTACATTCACGTACATCATTGCAATTCTTGCTATAGACGGTGCTTTAACAGAATTCATCATACATTCCACCTCCAACAAATTCAGATTCACTTTGCATCACTTTTCTTTACAGAATCTTTCAACAAATAAACATTTGTTCTATTATTCACTTCCTTTCATCAAATATGTTCTGTATCCACATATCGTCATTATCGAATCTCTCAACGCATTTTTCAATATTTCTTGTGCCCTCTTTATCTTTGCACTGCTTAAAATTGTTTCCAATTTTGGTTTTATTTCTCAGAACCTCCTACTCCAACAATTGTGGCTTCTTTGCTGAATTTTCTGTAACCCCAGAATTTTTAATATAACGTGTCCAGGTATATTCCGCTACCTCCGGACCTGAGATGCGGCCATTTCTAATTTTCTGACCTCATATTCTGGCTCTGCATTTCTTGGGGCTCCTGCCCCTCAAATCGTCGTTCCCTGTTTTACTATCCGTTATGGAAGATTCCCTTTCCTATTCCCATTTAAAATTCTTATGGCGGTGATAATTTTTTGTATTGATCATTATAATTATTGTGAATATTAGTATTGTTCTCGTTCTGGCACTCATTTCTCTGCGTACTGTTTCCATTAAGAAGCCTGAATTTCAACGCCTGTTCAAACTTCTCAGTAAAATCTAAAATCTCATCAGTGCAATTTGTCGGACTGTGGACAAGATCCTGTTGTCAATATTCCGGTAACTGTCTCTTTGGTGTCATGATTTCAGTCAAAACTACCACCATACGATTTATGTGCGTCAATTTAGCGAGTTCACGCAGTCCAAAACCCCGCACTGATTCACTTCCATGTTTCAAACTCGGTATATTCAGGAACTCATTTTGAAGTTGCGTTTTCTTCGTTTCACTCCAGAATTCGTTCAGGAAACAATTCTCAAAGACTTCGAAACACTTAATAAATTTGCCCATGATTATGCATTGCCTTCAAGATGTCTTGTTGCTAACTAAATTTTTCCTCTTCCGAAACTCCTCTCACAAAACGATCTCTACATGCAGCAATAAAATCAACTCGATGGTATCTTCCATCAACTGCAAAACACTTTGTCGTTCCTGAATTATCCCATGGAACCATTATCAAAGTAGAAGACTCATTTGTTGGTACAAAATTTAATCATGCCCTCATCTCTTTAAAGTGCTGGTCATGTTGCACAGCTTCTTTAGTTAATACAGCTTTCCAATGTTGTCTGTTCTTATCTATCTCTTTCTCACATTCTACCACTCTATCAGACAAATTGTTAATAGACGTACTAGTCACTTCTTCAAGCTTATGTTGTCTCAGTACACAATTATTGCTTCGTCAACCGGCTCGTAATGAATCTTGTCCCAGAAATTTTCTGTTGTGTCGACTCTGGTACTAACCAGACCAAACTCTTCACAAATTTTGCCTACATCTGCCCTTCCAGCTTCTGATTTTTAATCTCATCCTATATCAGATTTAATTTCTTCTTCTCATGTTTTACACTTTCTGCCACACTTGTCTCTACCTACATCTCTGTTTTTTTGAACCTATCACAGTACCATGTAGCCCATTTAAGATTACAAATTCTTCAGTATTTCCCTTAATCATCCCACAGAGTCATCCGCTATTACACCTCCATTCGCTGTTCTCGGATTATCTGCCAAACTTATATCGTCTCTATGAACACTTTCAAATGCAAATTTGGTGTTAACTGGCCCGTTCACGTTATCTGAACCGCAAACACTGGGTGATAGCTTAATCATATAAAGTTCCATCACTATCACACTGCAGGTTGACGCATACTAACACTATCGGCGCAAGTAATTCAATTACAGGTCATGGTGGCTGCTTTTGCTATACTGCTGCTTCCCGAAGTGTCGATTCTGATGAACTCGGAGATGCCGCTGTTGCCGCTGAGCCGCCGTCGAAGTCTCAGGTGCTGCTGGCCGCTGCAAACTTAGCATGCCTCTGCGTACACTTCTTCTTATTTCTTGAATTTCCACGGATAACTTCCCCACAACTAACTTTTGTTCCTGATTCTCATTCACGCAGCTGCTGCAAAATCTTATGCTCTGAAGCTCCACGCGAACTGCCTAAATTGCCAATAATACAACAGATTTCGAACGTGCATCACAGAATATTGTAAAGTGTTATAATTGCATTGATAATTCTAAAGGGATAAGATTAATCTCCCGGACGACGAAACACTGATTGCGACGGTACCTAACGATTACTGCTGTTGTGTTGCTATTCTAGAAAACAGTCCATACGAGCAAACTAGCTGCTTCTTTACCTATAGCTATACTTTAGGTACTTGCACGGTTCTGTTTAAAAGAGTTGCTCGAAGTAGTCATAGGGGCGAGCCGCGCGTATCTGTTTTCATGCCCAGCAGCTAATTTCCTGCAAGTAGCTGTGAACCTGCAGTCAAATAGTCTATGATTTCGCCAGAATTGCGAGTTTAAATAGACAGATATGTAAAACAGAACATACATGTATAATTTAATAATAATGTTCTATTCCGTAATTTATGTAGCTAACAGATTATTATATTGAATAATGTTTATTGATGAAAGGACATATCGAATAAACAGGAAGTGGTCCCAGGATATTCAGTCAAAATACATTCAGAAAATGTCCTTATCAAATGGAGTAAAGTTACGCTGAGAGCGTTATGAGAATGGGAGCCAAACCCCTAAACTAAATAGTCATCGAAGATGAGCGAAAACTAATTCGATTTCGTGATCATAACACACGAAAGATTCATCAGCTCAAAACAGATCAGAGTTTAACGTAATAATTTACTAATTATCACTCAAGGAACAAAGAATAGTAGCTCATACTCTGTCTCTCCTCAGTTCCATAACACAAGTGGAAAAACAGTCCTGCTCTGGAGCTCATTCAGACCATTCGAAGTATTAAGTCCCTTTAGATGTTACAGCGTGGTAGGCGGCCATTCAACGTTGAGAATCTAACACCTCTACTATCGAGTCATGCACGTTAACTCAGATATGTCAGCCTTCCTCCAGATCGACACAAGATGTGTCCACGATCGCTCCATTGAGCACTTCACTCGGAATGTCCAGGTTTCCGCTTGACTCCTGTAGTGTTCCACTGATATCTGCATTTCCAATGGCTAAAGGCCATTTTCACCACAAACACATTTTCCTTAAATTTTTCAGACGTGATCTGATTAAAGCTGACTACTTCCTGGCGTAAACTAATATATATGAAAAAAAACATTTAGCTTCAAAATGTCATATACTTTCGGTTATACTCAGATTATTTGCAATAAATACATTTAATAGTTGGTGCATAACAAGTAAACGGCATTTTACCGCAAGTTTGCTCACAATAAAAGACAACAAAGTGTCTTCGTTATCGTATAAATAGTTATTTGTGCCTTCTTGACAGAAGCGTCTCATGGTTCTCTTTCCAGTTGCGGTGTCCACTAACACGTGCGACAGCCCACATATAAATTAGCAAAGTTTTCCTGATAGCACTTGCAATCAACTTTAAAATAAAGTAACTGACAAAACATTATACGATTCATTAAATAAATACACAAGTATGACTAAATATGAGGTATTCATGCTGTGTTCATTTGCTGTGGAAGTGTGGAGAACATGATGTTAATGTTCTCATAAAGATGTTCGTATAATAAAGGAAAACATACTTTGAAACGCGTATGTACTCGGTAGCAGCGATGGCGAGGAATGATAATATCTTTGACCAGAGAGTTTCTAGTCTGCGCTTGACCGCGCGAGAGTTCAGTTCGAGAGTAGTAGCGCATACGAGATGACATAGTCTGTGCTAGTAGCGCGCGAGAGTCAGACGGAGATGTGTGAGGAGTCGGCAGGCGTCGACATGGCCCTCTGGTCAAGATTCAGGACGAGGTATATTTTCGCGCGGTCAAGCGCAGACTAGAAACTCTCTGGTCAAAGATTTTATCATGCCCCGCCATCGCTGCTACCGAGTACATACGCGTTTCAACTTACAAAAGATGTCGTAAATCAATAAATAAAATAGATACAGATATTAGCTTGCAGGGATGAGAGATAAAGTGCAACGCTATGACCCCACCAAACCTTGGCTGCTATAGCATGAAGGTTTTAGAAGTTGCTTATTCAGAGGTTCATTGTGAAAATGTTTATCACTTTGAAATATTAACTTCTGTAGTTTTAAAGATAATATTGCTGTGTCCTTGGATGTGCCCTGTTTTTCTGGGATCGCCAGTATATTCATATTCGCTTCAATATACAACTGTGATTTGTCTAATTTCAGAGAGTAGTAGCTCAGCCATCTTTAACATTGTATGGCACTACACCATTTCTTGTAGGACTGTTTATCCTTTTAAGCGGCCGTCCGTAGATAAAATTCCCAAAACTGGGATTAACCCACATGTGGTGACGCTGTTAGTCTTTGTACCTGGTTTAGTTCATACCGGTCTCCTGTCCAGTACCGGAACTCGACAGCGCCCTTTCAGCTGTAAGACAAAATCATCTTACTTCGTACTATACTGGGCGTCCGATTAGCTCACCTAATTACACGTAATCTTACATCCGGCACAAATTGGCAGTTCTGACAGCTGCAAAGCTGCAGTTCCCTCACTATCTCTTCCCCATTTCTTCTTCCTTTCCATTCCTTCCAACTTTATGATCCATACATATGACCCAGCTGCTTCATGGTGAATGGTATTCATTCTGTGGGACATGTCCAACAGAATGGACGTTACTATTATCTATATGATTTATCACAGCCAGTTTCAGCTCGAAAATGTCATCAATAGAACCAGTATCTTGTATAGGTTAACATTTATTGAACTATATGAGAAATAAGCATAAATTAGTTACAAACTAGGGCGTGCACATACTTTACTCAACATGTAAACCTCATTACTGGTAATCGGACTTAGGCTATTACACGTTCGATATGTCTGTCATAATTGGGGATGACATGGCCCAGACGAGTAGCAAAATTCTTCATGACCCACTGAAGTGTCGGAACATCTATGCTATCGGTGACCTGAATGGCTGTTTTCATCTCAGAAACTGTTTTGGTTCTACTGTTGTACGCCTTGTCTTCAATATAGCAGCAGAGAATGGACTCGCATGTGTTAAAATCCAGGGAATATGGCGGCCAGTCGAGGCCCATGCGAGTCGCCTGTGGGTACCCCAGCGCCACAATGCGGTCCCTAAACTGTGCCTGTAGAACATCAAACACTCACCTGCTTGTAAACGGTCGATATCCGTATTGCATGAACCACTTCTTGTCGAAATCAGGGTCACTTTGGATAATGGGGATGAAATCATCTTACAAAATCTTCACGTACCGTTCGGTAGCCACCGTCCCATCAAGGAATATCATATTGGTTAAAAACAGTCCCATCAAGGAATATCATATTGGTTAAAAACAGTCTTGGTTGCAATTATAGCTTTTTATTTTTGACTACGTGTTTCGCCTTATTTAGGCATCTTCAGGTTGATCTTAATTTGGTATTTCTATAATAGCACACCGATTATTCGGTTACTGGACACTGCACACCACACAGCCAATCGTTGACGGTGACGAGTCTTGTCGATGGCGAAATGCGGATTTTCTATCCCCCAAAATGTGACAATATTGCTTGTTGACGAACCGATCACAATGAAACTAAGCTTCGTCGTTAAACCAAACCATACAGCGCATACTAATTCCCATCATGCCCCGCGGCCTTCCGTCCAGTTTCAGCGCCCTAACGCGAACAATTCAGAAGTTATGACAATTTTATTTCATATAGTTCAATAAATGTAGCCCTGTAATGAAAGTTGCACTTGAAGTCATCATGTACCGGTAATTGTGTGCAGTTGCTGCGTAGAGCTGAAAAATTAACACAAAACGGAGGAAGAAGCTCGGCAGCGTGTAACTAGTTCAAATACTGATGAAATATTAAAAAAAAGAAGCGTTACGTCATTCTGTAGACATGTTTCGACGTTTCAGTTCCGCCTTCTACTACACCGCACAACACACTTGCTGCGGATCCCGTGAATTCGTCTTACGCTGACCGAGCGACTCTTCTTTCTGAGTCTGTGGGAGAGGGAAGGACATAAAGACGAGATTTCCGCTGTCGGTCGCCAGCAGCGGAATGGCCGAAAACCCTCGGACAGGACTCTTCCCGGCGCAATTCTGAATTTCATTTTGGCAAACTGCGAGGAAGGAAGCTGGTCATGTCATCGTTACCTTCTTATGGGTTTCCGCAGCACTGTAGGTGACCGACCGCAGCGGGTGGAAGCGGTGGCGCGAATGGTGTGGTGAGGGAGGCGGGGGGCAGCAAAGTAAACGTTATGACAGGCAGGCGGGGCAGTGGCCGGGGGCAGACGGGAGGCAAATATCAGGGGACCCACAGCGGCCGCCATGAAGTATCCCCAGATGCGTGGCACCTGTCCCACACTGCCGCTGACCGCCAGCCCCTCGGCAAGATACGGGCGCGGTGAGCGTTTAAATTTAGTTTCACGCTCCGGTCGCGTGGTCGCCCACGTGCTTGGCAGCAGCCCAGACACGGATTTCCGCCGGAGTAATTCTCGGGTTGAGGGAGACATCGCCGTTCGCTGGTTGACACCGCCAATTGGAGAACGCCCACATGGTGCTACGTGCAGTTCCTGTACGAGCTGTGGCGGTAAATCGCACACTAAAGTAGTGTTAAGATGGTGGCGATTAGTACCAATTAGTGTTCTCTTCCGTTGTAAGCGGTGCTAACCAGTACCACCTAAAAAAGAAAGCCTGTACATATAGTGCGTGGCGTCACAACATACGGTTCTCCACGACAACACAGGCCTTTTCGTATTGCACGGTATTTATCGGGAGCTCGTTCGTGAATGTAATTAGTATGTGACTGAACGCGAATTGTTTAGCTTTACTTTGCGTGCACTTGATTTGACGTTCTGTGTGTGTTTGATCAACCTAAAACCTTCTTTTTATTCCCAAAACGTCGTTTCGTAACTCCGTGCCAATTTGTATGAAATTGCAATGGAGGCCCAAAAATTACCGTATTTAAATTTCCAGAGGATGAAACAATGACGAAGAAATGGTTTCAAGAATTCACACAAGAACTTTACTTCTTATTCAGTTGCAGACGTAGCTTTTTGTCTACGTGATTGTAACTGAATGTCATGCAGATACATCTACGAGGACGTTAGCTTCCTAACGTTACACAAGACTACATAATCTCTTCGGCATTTGTTGCTAATAACACAAATCGATCTGGCTGTAGTATTCATTTCCGTTTTCTGCTGCAAAGTTTTCATTAATCTCCCTATTGAAAAATGACAAGAATTTTCGTATAATCTACTCAGTAAACGATATAAATTAATGGTAGCTACTACATCAGTACATGTGTCATATGTTACTCTATATGTAGAAACCCGATATTCGAAATCCATTCTAGCAATTCAGTGCGTAACACTCTCAGTGAAAAATGCATATGACCTTACAATGCCTAAATAGGCTAACTATTTTTCTGTAAAATTATCGACAGAGTTCTACAAAATGGAGAAAGTGCCTGATTAGGTGAATATAGGAAACAGAGCTAAAAGAGTTTTTTTTATTATTATTTTCAAGTATTTATACTCCGTGAGCAGATACAAATATAAACATTTTGTGAACATATGTGTTACATGTTACAAGGATGTCTTCCAGTTCTTAGTGCCAACTGTCTAAATTTCTGGGCTGAATTTCAGGTACATGTAAGCCCCTATACTTCTTTCATAAGTGCCTATTTAAATTGTCTGAAAATAATCAGGTTCATGTGCCCCTGATTTTATGGAGCACCTAAGTGGCAATACTTTAGCTTTCTTCTCTCTGTCAGTTTCTGTGGATGATATAAGATACTGATTTTGAAATAATAGGTGAAACACAGAGATGCAAAATGGTCTCACAGATATTCCATAAAAATATTACCATTGGAAAAATTCTTAGTTAAACAAGATAGATAAACATTTTTGATAGCTATATAAATGCAATACCTATAGTAATCTAACTTATGTCTGCCACTATAGCGTCTATGTGTTTGTGTGTGTGTGTGTGCCTCAAAGGTGCAAGTGTGCTTTTAATGATAAATTCCATGACAAATATCTGTGGGAGTCTACTACATGGATTTCTGTGTGCAGTTTTCAAAAGCTCTCTTTCTTTGAGCTGGGAGTCTTGCTGCGTTCTTACAGTCATATTACTAACACTTCAAGAAAAGGATATCTGGATCGTTCATGAGAATCTCTTTCAAGGTTCTGATAGCTTTGTTTCGAAGTATATAAACCTTGGTTAAAATACCTGGCTACGAAATTGATTTATACATTAATTTTTATTTTCAGGCGTGCCATATGCATTTTCCCAAGGATGATTTTCCGTGGAAAACACAAATTTAGGATGAAATAACAGGAAAATTATGAAGTCGCTGAGATACACATGCACACACACAATATATATATATATATATATATATATATATATATATATATATATATATATATATATAATTTGATCTCAAGTTCAGTTCCATTGTCCATCCTGCTTCTTAAAACAGTTAAGTCCCATAGTGCTTAGAGCCATTTGAACCATTCTCAAAACAACAGAGAAGATATGAAAGGCCAGAGGAGAAAAAACAGAAGCTTGACAATGAACAGCTAATAGCACGTTTATAGTATAGTCTGTCTACTCAAGAAGAGTCTGGTGCCGTTTTCAGCTTGTGTTTTTTAGGAGTGAAACATGTTCTACTTGAAAATATTTACTGTATGTAACTGGTCCAGATAGATAAATAAAGTAATCTGGAACTGTAGAGTTTCTTGTCTACATTCCATTGAACATAGGTGACTTCATTTTACACTGGTTTGTACAAGATGATAGCATGAACAATGTCCAAAAAGAACTATCCACATCTAAACGCTTACACCTAACGCACTACTTTCAGTTTCATTATGCTGGTATATTACATACTTTTTTGTGGCAGTGTTAGCTTCCATATGTAACGAGTAAAACTGCCTGTAGATGAACAATAGCCACTAGATGACATGCTGAATGAGCTATTCTAACAATCCTCATGAAGTCGTATAACGATGCAAAGCATGTGCAATGTTAAATTGTGGCTTAGCAGTTCTAGGTGCTTCAGTTCGGACTCGCGCTGCTGCTACGTACGCAGGTTCGAATCCTACCTCTGGCATCGATGTGTGTCATGTACGTAGGTTACTTAGGTATAAGTAGTTGTAAGTCTAGGGAACTGATGACCTCAAATGTTAAGTACCTTAGTGCTTAGAGCCATTTTTTTTAGTACAGGTGGGACGTTTATTGTGTTACAAAAGGTAACACTTGAAGATATGCCGCATACAGTGCTGTATCGAAGGTCTCTGTAAATCATTTACCTTTTTCACACTTAAAGATTGCTTTGCTGCAACTAATTTATGAAAACCCCGTATGATCCTGTTTCATTATCTGGTTTCTCAGAGTCACTAGAAATTTTCTCCACACGTTAAATTTTTACTACTTTTATTATTTGTTCGGCATATGTCTTACATTGCGTAATTTGCATTTTCATCCATTTAACTCTGCAACTCTGTAAAAGGTCTCGGTGCGATAGATTTCTAGAAACAGGCTTTATAATGTCTGTAGCTACTTGTAGTAACCTATGGTGTCATTTATGAACTTCCTTGAAATGAATACGATTCTGCTACAGCCTTATTCTCCATTTCCTAAGCAGACGAATTTCTATTACATAATGCATCCTCTGGGTTCGCTCTTGTGCATTCCTATTGTTTACATGTTTTGAAGTCCACTTCTTCCTGCATTGCTAGCGGACGTTGAACTCCATAGAACCAGGATTGCACACCTACCATTCGCGAGTTCTCGGCTTCTATAAACTTTCTATTATCTTTCGCTGCATCTGCGAATTTCTGCAAAGTATACACTTTTGTAACCTTCAAAAAATTTTTTTTATAGAAATCGACTTGGAGTTTTATATGTTCCACACTCAAAAATTGTGCAAACAAATTTGTTTTTCAGACTCCAACCACCGCTAACAACGAAAGAAAAGAGATTGGACTTTAAAACATGCAAATGAGAGCAAGAGACTCCAATGACTATAGTAGTTTATTTATAAGTTGAAAGTGGGACGTTAATACTTCTTTGCAGAGTTGACCAATGATTCTGCTGTGGTGTTTATACACAAACTCTGCCTGAGACATTATTATGGAGAGTAGTAGAGAGCAAACAGTTGTTGAGAGGAGTAGGAAGTGGTCAGAAGCAGCCTGCGGTGCTCAGAAGCTGCGCGACATGCAAGGTCACAGCCTGCCTTAATAGTGCGAGTAGCGCCGGAGGACACTTTGATATTAATTGAGGATTTTTGCTAATTTGCTCTTTAACTGCACGTAGTTGCTGCTTGCTTGCGCACTGGATGGGTTGTGTCAGATTTGTGTATGTATATATTGACAGTAATATTCGTATCTTTGTTTTGGCCAGAGACGTGTTTATTGAGTACAGACACTATGATTAATTAAGGTCTGTGTAAGGTTTGTCAGTGTTCAAACAAACTATTTTGCGAAAATATTCCATAAAAGTCTTTATTAGTTCCTTTAATTTTTTTGCACCGTTTAGTACTAGTTGACCAAACCCATCCTTATCATTCAATTTCTATATAAAAGATATGGCAATAGTTTTTGCAGTTTTTATTACCATGCACTGCACTCTGCATGTATTACAGAATTGCTTTGGAAATAGTTTTAGCATGTTGCAGTTTTCTATTGCGAACAGGATCATTGCCGAACAGTTGTGGGAGCTGTTAGAGAATATATCACAACTCGCAGTCATTTACTTGAGAAATGACTTCTTTGTGATTTTAAGGAATAATTAATTTCAGTTTCTTCTTGTTCTCAGGCAGAATTCTATTATTGTCAGAGATGCAACTTCACGTACGTCTTTCACCAGAAAAAAGTAGTGATAAGAATAAAATTGCGAACATTTTTCAAAGTAAATGCGAAACCTTTCTGGTGACCCATTTCTTTTAAACTGCAGCAAACTTAAGCAGAAAAAATTAACCAACGTCATGTTTTAAATGAAGATAAAACGCTTTTGGTGAAAACCGTCTCTTTAACAATAGTAAGCTTAAGAAGAGGGAAAAATAATAGTAATTTCACACATATATAAAAAGCTGCAGAAGATGGCTACAGAAATAAATACGCTACAACATTTAGTTTCGAAACCATTTAAAAATAATTAGCAGTAGGTTACAAATCCAAGAGTTTGGGTTGTTTGGGAAACGAGACCAGACAGCGAGGTCATCGGTCTCAACGGATTAGGAAGGACGGGAAAGGAAATCGGCCGTGCCCTTTGAAAGGAACCATCCCGGCATTTGCCTGGATCGATTTAGGGAAATCACGGAAAACCTAAATCAGGATGGCCGGACGCGGGATTGAACCGTCGTCCTCCCGAATGCGAGTCGAGTGTCTAACCACAGCGCCACCTCGCTCGGTACAAATCCTAGAATCATATCATTTCAATAAATAAATGTTGCTGCTCCATAAAGCATGATATGGTCCAAATGGATTTATTGACGAATTTGTGACTTCCGTGTACCTTTAGCGACTGGACTGCTCTGTGAGCGCCTCAGACTGCGGCGACGACGTCACAGAATGGTGAACAGGCTTTCTGTTTTTAGGAGGTGCTGTACTAACGCTACGAATGCGGTAATTCTTTGTAGTCAACGTAAGAGAATACTTGGGCTCAACAGCGTTAATAGTATTTTTCATTATTTATTTAATTTTCATGACACTCAAACGGAGTCGAAATAAAAGACAAAGAGCGACAGTAATACACTGAGACTCTGATGTACACAGTGATACATATTAGAATACGTTGCATGATAATTCGTCTGCTGAACCAATTCGCTGAGACTCTGTATGTAGTTATGTTAGTACTGCGATTGTTGGAACTCAAGAGCGCTGTTACTCTTTTTTCCCCGAGGCAACAGTCTTCCGACAGGTTTGATGCGGCCCACCACGAATTACTCTCCTGTCCAACCTCCTCATATCTGAGCAGCACTTCAACCTATGGTCTCCATTATTTCTTGGATGTATTAAAATCTCTGTCTTTCTCTACCGTTTTTCCCGTCTACAATCCCTCTAGCACTATGAATGTCAGTCCCTGATACCTTAACTGACGTCCTATCAGCCTGTCCGTTCTCCTTTTTCCCACATTTTCATTTCCCTGCGATTCTGCGCAGTACCTCCTAAATCAGCCTACCTAACTTTCAATTTTCGTTTGTAGCAACACATCTCAAATGCTTCGATTCTTCTTCTGTTCCGGTTTTTTCGCAGCCCATGTTTCACTACCATACATTCTATCCAGCAGAACATGTAATTCTTCCTCACTTTCACTCAGGATAGCAATGTCATCAGCGAATTGTATAACTGATATCCTTTCACCTTGAATTTTAATCCCACTCTTAAACCTTTATTTTTTTCCATCATTGCTTCTTCGATGCACAGATTGTACAGTAGAGGCGGAAGACTACGTCCTTATCTTACAGCCATTTTAATCTGAGCATTTTGTTCTCGGTCGTCCATTTTAGTATTCACTCTTGGATCTTATACACATATTACCCGTGTCTCCCTGTAGCTTAATCCTATTTGTCTCAGAATTTCGAACATCATCGTCTATTTTATATTGCCGAACACTTTTCCAAGATCGACAAATTATATTTCTTTAGTCTTGCGTCCATTAGCAACCGCAGCGTAGAATCGCCTCTTTTTTGCCCTTACCTTTCCTAAAGCCAAACTGATCGGTATCTAACACCTACTAAATTTTCTTTTGCATTCTTCTGTATATTATTCTTAACAGTAACGTCGATGCATGTTAAGCTGATGGTGCGATAATTATCACACTTGATAGCTCTTGCAGTCTTCGGAATTGTGTGGATTATAGAATGTCAGATACTATGTCGCCAGTCTGATACATTCTACATACCAACGTGAATAGTAGTTTTGATGCCATTTCTCCCAATGATTTTAGAAATTGACATTAAGTTCTCCAAAGCTGTCATAAAACCTTATTCTAATACTGGAAAACGTATCACTTCTAAACAACTGTGTTATCTTCTATCGCATCAGATAAATCTTCCAACTCATAGAGGCCTTCAATGTACTCTTTCCACTTACCCCCTATCTCCTCTGCATTTAACTGCGGAATTGTCCTTGCACTCGTACGTTATCGCCCTTGCGTTTTTTAATTTCATCGCAGGATAGTTTGACTGACCTGCATGCAGCGAACTCCTTCAACAATAATTCCTTTTTCAATATCTTCACGTTTTACTTGCAGCCATTTCTTCTTAGCTTTCCTGCATTTCCTACTTATTTCATTCCTCAGCGACACATATTTCTGTATACCTGAATTTCCCTGAACATTTATGTACTTCCTTCTTTCATCAATCTCTGACGAATTTTATCTTTTACCCATGGTTTCTTCGCAGTTAACTTCTTTGTACCTGTTTCTCTTTCCAGCTTCTGTCACTTCTCTTCAACTCTACTGCCTACTGTGCTATTCCTTATTGCTTTATCTATAGCCTTTGAGAACTTCAGGCGAATCTCGTCATTCCTTACTACATCCGTATCATTTTTCTTTGCGTAGTGATTCATCCTGACTAATGTCTTAAGCTTCAGCCCACTCTTCGTCACTACTAAGTAGTGATCTGAGTCTGTATCTTCTCCTGGGCATGCCTTACATTCCAGTATCGGATTTCGGAAACTCTGTCTGACCGTGATGTAATGTAACTGAAATCTCCACGTATCACCCAGCCTTTTCCCCGTATGCCGCCTCCTCTTGTAATCCTTGAACAGAGTATTCGCTATTACTAGCTGAAATTTATTACACAACTCGAT
The DNA here is from genome assembly GCF_023898315.1 of Schistocerca nitens. Lineage (NCBI taxonomy): Eukaryota > Metazoa > Arthropoda > Insecta > Orthoptera > Acrididae > Schistocerca > Schistocerca nitens. The sequence continues at coordinate 108,109,606 of NC_064619.1, forward strand.
TAGTCTTTCTCCTCTCTCATTAACAACACCAAGCCCATATTCTCCTGTAATCTTTTCTTCTAGTCCTTCCCCCAAAAGTTGAATTCTAGTCCCCATAGATTTTCATCTCCGTTTACGTACTGTATTACCCTTTCAACATCCTCATATACTTTCTATACATCTTCATATTCAGCTTGCGTCGTCGGCTTGTATGACTGAAATATAGTTGCCGGTATTGGTTTGCTGTGAATTCTGATAACAACATCCCGATCATTGAACGTGTAACACCAGAGCTCAAGAGCTCTACTGACATATATTTTTCTTTTTTGTCTGTTCTACCTTCGGAGATTGTAAATATTATTTGATTGTATTGATAGCACAAGAGTGTTCGATTTCTCCTTTGTTAAACCTTTGATGTCATGATTTGATTCTATGCAATGAAGTGTATCTATCATTTAAATTCTTTGTCTCATTTCGCGGGAACAAAACTTAATGTATATAACTGTAATTTTGTTTAAATAATTTTTTCTATAAATACCAATATGCGCAAATGATATGTTTTGTCTAAAGTAACTACCTGCCGTTATGTAAAGACTGATCCTCACTCAGGCTTTTAGTTATTTTGTATGTAAATGGTGGTGTTGTTCCCCTTGGGAACGGAGCTGTGTAGCGTGCGCAAAATGTGGTTGGCATGGATAGGAAGGTAGAACCAAGAGTCAGTCGGGGACGAGCTACCAAACTGTCAACCGCTCATGTAAAAGTTTTGTATTGTGCTGGTGCCGAGAGAGTCTTGTCGTGCCGTGTTCCAATGTGCCAAAGCCTCGGATGGATGGATAAAGAGCTGGAACTATTCTGGAATTGCTATCTATCATCGCCACCAAGAAATGACCGAGTCCCGCATTTCCGCCAGAAAATCCACCCACCAACATGCACTCGCCACCACGTTGCGCAATCACTGTAAAGAAATCAGGGAATTATTAAAATGTTCAGTGAAGGATCAGCTCATGTGGATGATTTATTTGTTGGTACAAACAGGTATTACAACAGTCAAATTCTAAATTAAAAGTTCTTAAAACTGAGGCTTATGAAGTTTTGCTTAGTAAATGATCATATTGCTGCCTGTCGTAAATCGAAAAATGTCAGTATCTTACAAATATGTCGATTTTGTGTCTGACTGCAGTAGAAGTTGAACACTGCAACTGTGGAAAGTTATTTACCCATGCTTGCTAAGTACTTGTTTTTCTTGTTTCTTGAAAGTGCATACTAATAGTGTAACAGGATCCACAGTTTGTCCATTATGCTCATGATAGATAACAATTACTAGAAAGACCACTATCTATGAAAACAGCAACTTCTTTTATTCAAAGGTACAACAAATTGCTACATGCCTACATCCACAAACTGTACTTTAATCTGTGCCTATTTAAACACACATTGACTTCTGTCACCGATAGCACGAGATAGCATACAACTATGCGCTGATAGAGCACTTCCATTCCATCAGTAATTTTTTTGCGGGAATTACAATCATCCAAAGGCCAAGGAGACATAACGATAGAAGTATTACTGGGATTTCAAATGCGCAGCAGCTCCCGTGCATGAGATTAAACTCAGCCACATCTTGATAAGCAAACAGAGAATTTAACGGTGAACCGAGAGAATATAATCTCCAACCAGTTCGATGGCTATTGTACTAGTAACCAACGAGAAACGATTTACTGGTTAACTCAGAAAGATACTAAGATTAGCGAAGTCAGTAACCGCAAATGAACCTCGTGGCAGAGGAAACAGCAAGCTAAGCGATAGAAAGCTCGGCCAGGTTACAAGACGGACAACGATAAATTTATTGGTGATAGAGTCGTCAATCAAGTTAACCATTTACAGAAATAACGTGATAATCGTGTAACGATCATTGATAACGAAATTAAAAACATTTTGAAAGGTTCTGCAACTTTAGAAATAAACTTAGGGTCTGAATCGTATTTGTAAAACGTGACCTGATTTGGATTAACCAAACTACTGAAACAGATAGCTAATCCGAGAATTCGGATATGCATGTCGACTAGTCCGAACGACAAAGTTGTGCAGCAAACTGGACCTAGATCATCGACCCAAGAACATCTCATTACGTACCCTGAAGCAATCTATTGATTGGACACCACACCAACGGTCACCAATGCGATGATCGAGGAACATGCGATTCGCTACCGTCAATTTACCCCTTTCACAACAGATAAGAAAACTGTACATTCGTTTCTTTCATGGAATATTTGCTCGATCCTGGAGTAAAGTTCAAAAGATTAGCAGTCTTATACTGGGGTCACCACCTTTCGGGCAACCGAAGCTGCAGATATTTATATTACTTTCATAGAATTTGAGAAAACCATATTGGCTATGTACTTGGCATGTGGTGTACAGGAGCGCCTCTAAAAAGAGGTCAAAAGGCAGCCTTAGGAGGTAATTCGAAAAACATTTAAGCAAAACGTGGTCATGGTAAGATGTCATCACGAACAGTGATGCACTACACATTTTAAAAACAAAGCTGGCTATCAAAATACAACAGGCACTAGAAACTGATTAACGTGTCAGATGAAGTTCTGGAAACAATTTTGTCAGCGACTGACAATAGTGATTTTATACATGAAGCTGAGGGAGCTACCGAAATCTCGCGTCCTTTGAATCAAAAACCCTTAAGAATGCGGAGCTACTCGACAATCGACGTCGCCATGGCTACACGAGCAGTTCAAACAATCGATCACAGTCATAAATCTCAAACAAAAAAGGTTAACGATCCATTCAAGAACCACTATCAAAGTGACAAATACGACTGAAATCCGAACCACCGTGTTTCGACACACAGATGGAATATTTGACGAAGCTGGCAACTCGAGCTACATCTCGAAGCCATGAAAATGGCATGAGCATCATATATGTAGACTGTGATACCCGTCACGACAAGATGTCACATTAATCGGGACCGGAAGAAGACCCACTAGTCCGGTCCTAGAGATAACTGCGGGCATGTACCAAGATATACGTACCATAAGATACAGTGAAGTCGTAGGCCGTCAACATGAATGATGCGAAGAGCATAACGAATGCAACCAACACCTGGAACACAATGCGCATTACGCGATCCAGACCACAGTCAAAGGACTAACAGTGGTAATAGTACTGGACAGTAGCTGCTGTTATGTGCTATATTTGCCACTCCTCACAAGTATTGCGATACGGGATGCCCTAAAGTACTCTGATGAGAGCAGTCGTCCCAAAGTCTAAACAGATCAAAAACGCGGCCTTGATACGAATTAAATTAGTGAAAAGAATTCATAGGAATTATGGACATTCCCCTCGTTGAACGACAGGGTCGCTATGATCAACCTTTAGTCCAACGACCTACACTTGAGAGCAAGAAGTCACAACATAATCATTGGTTTAATCGACACTGAAATAGGCCTAGGATCGTATTTCCAGGGAATGAAGTTACTAATTGTCAGGGAGAAGACGGATATGGAGATGTTTTATGAAGAAAAATTGAGTGCCGTCTACCCGGAGTCATTCGTGAAACGGTAGAGGAATCAGCTTGCCTCCAAAAGTCACACTTCACTCCCTTGTGACCGTTAACGTTCCGGTTACCTGCCCTGGCCTTTGACGTATATTCGGCGCTCAGTCCGGAACCGCGCGACTGCTACGGTCGCAGGTTCGAATCCTGCCTCAGGCATGGATGTATGTGATGTCCTTAGATTAGTTAGGTTTAGCTATTTCTACGTTCTAGGGGACTAATGACCTCAGAATTTGAGTTCCATAGTGCTCAGAGCCATTTGAACCATTTTGACGTAAATTCAGGCAGTATATTTCCCTCATTGTGTTGTCGCTGTCCAGCACTGTGTGTAGTTTGATAGCTCAATGTATAATTGGTTGTGGGCGCCAATACGTTCTTCGTTGTGGCATTGAACTCCCTGTTGTGTGCTGGTCGGGTGCAGCGGAAGTTATTTTGTCGGTGGGTCCGTTGAATGTCTGTCGGTTGGGTTGTCGTTCAATCGAGAATGCAGGCGCCGACTGCCTGTCCCACCGAAGTGAGCGTTAGTGTTTGAATTCCAGGCGTTGGGTGTACTGCCTTTTCGTATTTGTTCTTGTTGTTTGTATTTGTAGGCCTTTGGTGTTTTAAAAATTTATTTTGGTTTGAGTGATGGTCCTTCAAACGATGTTTTGCTCTTAAGGTGTCAGATTGTTGGGCCTTCAGCCTAATTAAAGGAATGAAGAATGGCAGTCAGCCGCTTAGTTTGGCCCCTATTCCACAACTTGAACTACCTGCCCTGTCCTGCGGGTTTAGCAGGGCGTCTCAACTGCATAAATTCATACGGAGAGTTTTACAGAACGGTTATGATCTGTTCGGATGTAAAAATTGTAGCTGTTGCCAAACCACGGAAAAGTGCTCTAAAATGGTTCAAATGCCTCTGAGCACTATGGGACTTAACTGCTGTGGTCATCAGTCCCCTAGAACTAAGAACTACGTAAGGGGGTCCGGAACGCCCTATACTTGCAATATTAAAATAACGCTTATAAATTACATCTTTCCTCACAAAGTATTTGAGGTAGGAAGTTGAACTATTTACAGATTATTTATTGGAATATGGACTACAACTTAACACAGGGATTTTACAAAATTTTAGTTCAGTTATTAAAGATGATTGTTTTTCAATTGTAATGAAAATTCACAACATTTTTTTGCAATTTTTTATTTGTTGTTGTTGAAGTCTTCAGTCCTGAGACTGGTTTGATGCAGCTCTCCATGCTACTCTATCCTGTGCAAGCTTCTTCATCTCCCAGTACCTACTGCAACCTACATCCTTCTAAATCTGCTTAGTGTATTCATCTCTTGGTCTCCCTCTACGATTTTTACCCTCCACGCTGCCCTCCAATGCTAATTTTGTGATCCCTTGATGCCTCAAAACATGTCCTACCAACCGATCCCTTCTTCTAGTCAAGTTGTGCCACAAACTTCTCTTCTCCCCAATCCTATTCCATACCTCCTCATTAGTTACGTGATCTACCCAACTTATCTTCAGCATTCTTCTGTAGCACCACATTTCGAAAGCTTCTATTCTCTTCTTGTCCAAACTGGTTATCGTCCATGTTTCACTTCCATACATGGCTACACTCCATACAAATACTTTCAGAAACGACTTCCTGACACTTAAATCTATACTCGATGTTATCAAATTTCTCTTCTTCAGAAACGATTTCCTTGCCATTGCCAGTCTACATTTTATATCCTCTCTACTTCGACCATCATCAGTTATTTTACTCCCTAAATAGCAAAACTCCTTTACTACTTTAAGTGTCTCACTTCCTAATCTAATCTCCTCAGCGTCACTCGATTTAATTAGACTACATTCCATTATCCTCGTTTTGCTTTTGTTGATTTTCATCTTATATCCTCCTCTCAAGACACTGTCCATTCCGTTCAACTGCTCTTCCAAGTCCTTTGCTGTCTCTGACAGAATTACAATGTCATCGGCAAACCTCAAAGTTTTTACTTCTTCTCCATGAATTTTAATACCTACTCCGAATTTTTCTTTTGTTTCCTTTACTGCTTGCTCAATATACAGATTGAATAACATCGGGGAGAGGCTACAACCCTGTCTCACTCCTTTCCCAACCACTGCTTCCCTTTCATGCCCCTCGACTCTTATAACTGCCATCTGGTTTCTGTACAAATTGTAAATAGCCTTTCGCTCCCTGTATTTTACCCCTGCCACCTTCAGAATTTGAAAGAGAGTATTCCAGTTAACGTTGTCAAAAGCTTTCTCTAAGTCTACAAATGCTAGAAACGTAGGTTTGCCTTTTCTTAATCTTTCTTCTAAGATACGTCGTAAGGTTAGTATTGCCTCACGTGTTCCAACATTTCTACGGAATCCAAACTGATCTTCCCCGAGGTCCGCTTCTACCAGTTTTTCCATTCGTCTGTAAAGAATTCGCGTTAGTTTTTTGCAGCTGTGACTTATTAAACTGATAGTTCGGTAATTTTCACATCTGTCAACACCTGCTTTCTTTGGGATTGGAATTATTATATTCTTCTTGAAGTCTGTGGGTATTTCGCCTGTCTCATACATCTTGCTCACCAGATGGTAGAGTTTTGTCAGGACTGGCTCTCCCAAGGCCGCCAGTAGTTCCAATGGAATGTTGTCTACTCCGGGGGCCTTGTTTCGACTCAGGTCTTTCAGTGCTCTGTCGAACTCTTCACGCAGTATCTTATCTCCCATTTCATCTTCATCTACATCCTCTTCCATTTCCATAATATTGTCCTCAAGTACATCGCCCTTGTATAAACCCTCTATATACTCCTTCCACCTTTCTGCCTTCCCTTCCTTGCTTAGAATTGGGTTGCCATCTGAGCTCTTGATATTCATACAAGTGGTTCTCTTCTCTCCAAAGGTCTCTTTAATTTTCCTGTAGGCAGTATCTATCTTACCCCTAGTGAGACAAGCCTCTACATCCTTACATTTGTCCTCTAGCCATCCCTGCTTAGCCATTTTGCACTTTCTGTCGATCTCATTTTTGAGACGTTTGTATTCCCTTTTGCCTGCTTCATTTACTGCATTTTTATATTTTCTCCTTTCATCAATTAAATTCAATATTTCTTCTGTTACCCAAGGATTTCTATTAGCCCTCGTCTTTTTACCTACTTGATCCTCTGCTGCCTTCACTACTTCATCCCTCAGAGCTACCCATTCTTCTTCTACTGTATTTCTTTCCCCCATTCCTGTCAATTGTTCCCTTATGCTCTCCCTGAAACTCTGTACAACCTCTGGTTCTTTCAGTTTATCCAGGTCCCATCTCCTTAAATTCCCACCTTTTTGCAGTTTCTTCAGTTTCAATCTGCAGTTCATAACCAATAGATTGTGGTCAGAATCCACATCTGCCCCTGGAAATGTCTTACAATTTAAAACCTGGTTCCTAAATCTCTGTCTTACCATTATATAATCTATCTGATACCTATTAGTATCTCCAGGATTCTTCCAGGTATACAACCTTCTTTTATGATTCTTGAACCAAGTGTTAGCTATGATTAAGTTATGCTCTGTGCAAAATTCTACAAGGCGGCTTCCTCTTTCATTTCTTCCCCCCAATCCATATTCACCTACTATGTTTCCTTCTCTTCCTTTTCCTACTGACGAATTCCAGTCACCCATGACTATTAAATTTTCGTCTCCCTTCACTACCTGAATAATTTCTTTTATCTCGTCATACATTTCATCAATTTCTTCATCATCTGCAGAGCTAGTTGGCATATAAACTTGTACAACTGTAGTAGGCATGGGCTTTGTGTCTATCTTGGCCACAATAATGCGTTCACTATGCTGTTTGTAGTAGCTAACCCGCACTCCTATTTTTTTATTCATTATTAAACCTACTCCTGCATTACCCCTATTTGATTTTGTATTTATAACCCTGTAATCACCCGACCAAAAGTCTTGTTCCTCCTGCCACCGAACTTCACTAATTCCCACTATATCTAACTTTAACCTATCAATTTCCCTTTTTAAATTTTCTAACCTACCTGCCCGATTAAGGGATCTGACATTCCACGCTCCGATCCGTAGAATGCCAGTTTTCTTTCTCCTGATAACGACGTCCTCTTGAGTAGTCCCCGCCCGGAGATCCGAATGGGGGACTATTTTACCTCCGGAATATTTTACCCAAGAGGACGCCATCATCATTTAATCATACAGTAAAGCTGCATGTCCTCGGGAAAAATAACGGCTGTAGTTTCCCCTTGCTTTCAGCCGTTCGCAGTACCAGCACAGAAAGGCCGTTTTGGTTAATGTTACAAGGCCAGATCAGTCAATCATCCAGACTGTTGCCCCTGCAACTACTGAAAAGGCTGCTGCCCCTCTTCAGGAACCACACGTTTGTCTGGCCTCTCAACAGATACCCCTCCGTTGTGGTAGCACCTACGGTACGGCCATCTGTATCGCTGAGGCATGCAAGCCTCCCCACCAACGGCAAGGTCCATGGTTCAAGGGGGAAGTTTTTTGGAAAAAGGCTGTGTTAAATTATGCAGAAGGTACTGTGTAACATTTACTGAAAGTTTGAAACAAATATGTTTGGAAGATCCTTAGAAAACATGTAATTAGTATGAGAAAATAAAAGTTTTGGGAATCGAGCGACAAAGATTGGATTAACTTTTTAGTGCATTCCAGGTCCATAGGATGGATTATCTTCATCCTCTGCAAACTCCTCCTCCAGCTTCCTCTTGTTCCTCCTCCTGTTTACTCTTGCTTGTATTTCTAGACTCTTTACAGCCCTGTCTGCAGCCCGAAGGCGTTCCTTGTCTAAAGCAAGCATCGCTCGTACCATATTAGAACCTATCTTCATTCCCATATTTCTAAATACCCTGCACCTTACAATGTTGCCATCATTGAAAGTCGCAACAGCATCATACAAACCAAAGTGAAGTGTTTCTATTCCAACAAATACAGTCTTGGGGATTCTCGACCATATAACACTATTTACACTTTCATTGGGGTTTTGAGTTTTTCCGTGAATACACTTTTTCAACAGTTCAGGTGCTGCTAAGTCTCTGAAAATAGGTTTTATCACCTCCATTATTGCATGAGGCAGACTATGATTATGAGTGTACACTTCACCAGTTAGCAATCCTTTGTTATATTTACACCAACTGTCTTCTTCTTTGGGACACAAGCTATGTTGGGGATTTTCATCGGTTGAAGAAGTATGAAAAAAAAGAGCCGAAACAGCCTTCTTCATTTCGTCGACACTTTGTGTATTTTGCCTAATAGGAATTCCATAATAGTTCAGTATTTTGTCAATTACACTGTCAGTTAACCTTCCCTTCCCATCCAACCCTTTACCATCACTGAGTTTTTGTTTTTTGTACGAAGGTTTCAGTCGCCGAAGTCTTGTTCCCATTCGCTTCTGTACGTGTCCAATACACTCAAATTTCTGCACTACAACATCATCACCATAGGGCTTCAGTCCTTGAACATGTTTGAAACTTTTAGAATCACCGTCACCAAGGTAATTAACATATCGCACTTTATCACACGCCTCAGAACGCTGGAATATACTGGCAACACCAGCCACTTCCATTCCTCCACTACTGCCACTATAGTTAGCTTTGCAATTATTTTCATGTGTACCTTTATATTTTTGTGGACATCTACAATACTTTGATATTACTGCTACATCTAAAACGTTCCCTGTATACATACTGGTGGCAGATACTACACCACGAAGAGATGTGTGTCCCCGTTTATGCCAGGTACCATCGAACGCTGCAGTCAAATCTCTGTTACCATTATTTTCCATTACTGCCTCTTCCACAGCGTTCTTCCTAGATTCTATACAGACATCTTCTACTTTAGACCCTATTAATTTATTATAGGTCGTAAACTTGGTTGGGGGATTTGGAAGATTTATGATGCCACAGAAAATTGCACCTGCAGTAGCACCCTTACCAACTGAACGCAAGGAATAAACAAATCTAATGTTGTGTTCGTAGATTTTGCTACCATTTTCTTCAGTTCAGTTACTGTTCCAAAAGGTGGTCATGTATGAACACTTATCACATTTCAGTTGTATTTCACTAGCAAGTCCTACGTGCTTTATCATGGAGAGTTCCAGACCAACTTCACTACAATGAATACATCTTACACAGTTTGAAAAAATTCCTTTGAGAACCAACATATCAAATATTTCATTCACATCCGATTCGCCCATAAAACATTCATAGTTTTCACTCATTGAACCAAGCTTCTTCTGTGAAGTATTTTCTTTCCCACTTTGACTGCTATGGGCAGGTGTACTTGAGAGGTTAGGTTCACTCACTTGGTTATCGTCTTTATTGTTTACAGTAATAACACATACATTTGGCTTTCCAACATTTCTCCTTTTTTTAAAAGCCTTCAGAGGATTTCTAATAACTTTACTTTTACTCATTATTATACTTCAACAAAACAGAGACTCAAGAAACAGAATTAATTATGAATATTTTCGAAATAACGACAGAGTAAATAAACATGAAACAATCGACAATCACTCCAGCGATATATATTGAACCATCACAGGTTAGCCACAACACATACTTTATCTCACATCACTAAAATGTACCTGATGAACACGGACGTGAATAATAACACCATTTGACAGCAGTTTAACAGCGCCACAGTGGGTCACGCCCATGTAGAACACATTTAAAAAAAAAAATTAAAAATAGTTGTAGTCTTCGGAATTGAATAAATTATACGAGGGCCGTTCAGAAAGTAACCTCCGGTTGATTTAAAAAAATACACCAAGTTAAATAAAAGTATTTTAATATATACATCTTACAACTACATCTTTGCACTATTTTTCTACATAGTCTCCATAGCGATTGAGGCACTTATCGTATCTCTTCACAAGCTTTGAAATTCCTTCTGCATAAAAATCACCCGCTTGTGCCTGGAGCTAGCCTGTGACCGCATCTTTGAGCTCTTCGTCGTCATCAAACCACTGTGACCCGAGCCATTTCTTCAAATGCATGAATCACTTGGCGCCAGGTCTGGGCTGTAAGGTGGATGGTTGATAACGTCCCACTTGAAGGACTCAAGAAGGGCCGTTGTTCTGCGAGCAGAGTGAGGACGGGCGTTATAGTGAAAAAAAAAAACGATACCGGAAGTCAGCATACCACGGCGTTTGTTCTGTATAGCCCGTCGTAATTTTTTTATTGTTTCACAGTACACGTCTTGATTAATGGTCGTACCACGTTCCATGAATTCAACCAACAACACCCCTTTGGCATCCCAAAACACCGTTGCCATCAGTTTTCTGGCAGAAAAATCTTGCGAGGCTTTTCTTGGTTTGGTAGGCGAATTTGAATGTGCCCACATCTTTGATTGTTCTTTTGTCTCAGGGTTCACGTACTTAATCCAGGTTTCGTCACCGGTCACGATTCTGTTTAACAATGGTTCTCCTTCGTCCTCATAACGTGACAGAAAGTCTAATGCAGAGGCCATTCTTTGAGTTTTGTGGTGGTCGGTAAGAATTTTGGGCACCCACCGTGCACAGAACTTACGGTAACCCAATCTTGCTGTCACTATCTCGTATAAGAGAGTCTTAGAAATCTGTGGAAAACCAGTAGACAACTCCGACATTGAGAAACGTCGATTTTCACGAACTTTTGCATCAACTGTCTGAACGAGTTCGTCAGTCACCAATGATGGTCTACCACTCCTCTCTTCATCATGAACGTTTTCTCGTCCACTTTTAAATTAACGTACCCATTCACGGACAACTCCTTCACTCATAACTCTTGGTCCGTACACGGCACATAGCTCACGATGAATAGCTGCTGCAGAATATCCTTTGGCTGTAAAAATCCTTATGACAGCACGCACTTCACATTTGGCGGGGTTTTCTATTGCAGCACACATTTCAAACTGCCACAAAAACTAAACTAGCGCAGGTACGACGTTCACTCGACCACGGCTTGATGCCGACTGACCTGTTGAGTGCGTGAACGCACAGATGGCGTCGCTACTCACCCCACAACCCACAACCCGCACTGTGACCAATCGGAAGCTACTTTCTGAACCGCCCTCGTATATCTATTAAAAGGTAATAGTCTGCAGATTCAGAAAACGCAAAAAAGTAAAAATTGAACTTTTCATGATTTTGAGCCTTTCCGGAGCCCCTTAAACCTAACTAACCTAAGGACATCACACACATCCATGCCCGAGGCAGGATTCGAACCTGCGACCGTAGCAGTCGCGCGGTTCCTGACTGCAGCGCCTAGAACCGCTCGGCCACTATGGCAGGCCAAGTGCTCTAACACAAGGGCAGTATCATACAGAAAGCGATGTTACTCCCTCTTTCTTTATTTGTACCGTTTTCTCATTAACGGCGAGTAAAGTGGAGAGGAATTGAACATAAATTAATATTTAATAATATAAAGGAATTTTGTTTTTAAGATCTTATCAAGCGCTAAAATGTCACGGAAATTCTGATATCACTAACTTACGTGGCACCTAACCACACATTTAAGACATTTGACAAGTTTTTGAGGAAGTTTTAACTTTATTTGTTGGCAGATATTTTCGATTTCTTATTCTTATCAAAATACGAAGTAATTTTTTTGTTGAAAGACAAATTACACATTCATTAGCTAAATGACTGATGCCTGTACTTTGGGCGTGACAACTCCAAGCATTTAAGGGGGCAGTGAAGTGTTTCCTTCCATGCCCTTTTTCTCCTTCCACTTTTTTAACTGATGCTTGAATTAATCCATTGTGGGATAAAGACTATATACACTTAATTTTATTTAATGACATATGTGCTTATCAGAGAGAGAACAAAATTTTGAATGCCGTGAATATCTGTACTTAGAGAAAGCTATCAGTGTGTAGAACATGTTAATGTCACCGACAAAAAACGAGAGATGTTATTTATTTTGTCATCTAGCTACCAATTTGTATTTTTCATGTCGGAACTTCTAGTGACAGCATGCAACTCGATGTGATTGTGCTTCGCAGGATTAATAATTATTGATTCCACTACAATAAGTAGAGTTCATTATTTAACTAGAATTATCATCCTTTATCCTTATGATGTACGTAATTCATATTCTGCTTTGAATGTGTCTCAGCAAGTAAACACGAGAGATTGGAGGCAGACTGTTCAGGGGCGAACGGCCGAACTGTATTTGTGCTCTTTCACTCTTTCGGTAATTGCTTTCCATGTCGAAGCTAAGGACGCCCTGAGTTATTTAATACGATAATTTCGCTTGCTGCATGTCCAATTTTGTGGCAAGAATTGTGTGGGTTTCATTGCTTGCCAATCTACAACACTGATGCCCACTAGCCCACTCATTGGCCCGATGCAAACTCTGCCATGACAAGGATAATTAAATGATCCACCTAAAAGATGAAGTTTCAGTCAGTACTACAGAAATTGCGGACTGTTGCGCATCACGCTACTCTTCACACACATACACACACACACACACACACACACACACACACACACACACACACACATGTATATATAACATTAAAAAGGTTTACAAACTGTCGTAAGAAATTACAGTAGTTCAGCTAAGAGTAGTACAATAACAGCTGTGGTGTTTGCAGCAGGCTATCTTCCTTACACTGTTATTCATGACAGCACATTGGAACAGGTGCCCTTACACTTGCGAGAGGGCGGCAAATATTGAGTAGACTGTTGTGAATGTACTCGTGTACAAATGATAAATGCTGGATAGCTAGTTACCTGAAATATTTAAATTCCATACAAGTTTGCCTGTGGTATAAAAATACACTCCTGGAAATGGAAAAAAAGAACACATTGACACCGGTGTGTCAGACCCACCATACTTGCTCCGGACACTGCGAGAGGGCTGTACAAGCAATGATCACACGCACGGCACAGCGGACACACCAGGAACCGCGGTGTTGGCCGACGAATGGCGCTAGCTGCGCAGCATTTGTGCACCGCCGCCGTCAGTGTCAGCCAGTTTGCCGTGGCATACGGAGCTCCATCGCAGTCTTTAACACTGGTAGCATGCCGCGACAGCGTGGACGTGAACCGTATGTGCACTTGACGGACTTTGAGCGAGGGCGTATAGTGGGCATGTGGGAGGCCGGGTGGACGTACCGCCGAATTGCTCAACACGTGGGGCGTGAGGTCTCCACAGTACATCGATGTTGTCGCCAGTGGTCGGCGGAAGGTGCACGTGCCCGTCGACCTGGGACCGGACCGCAGCGACGCACGGATGCACGCCAAGACCGTAGGATCCTACGCAGTGCCGTAGGGGATCGCACCGCCACTTCCCAGCAAATTAGGGACACTGTTGCTCCTGGGGTATCGGCGAGGACCATTCGCAACCGTCTCCATGAAGCTGGGCTACGGTCCCGCACACCGTTAGGCCGTCTTCCGCTCAGGCCCCAACAACGTGTAGCCCGCCTCCAGTGGTGTCGCGACAGGCGTGAATGGAGGGACGAATGGAGACGTGTCGTCTTCAGCGATGAGAGTCGCTTCTGCCTTGGTGCCAATGATGGTCGTATGCGTGTTTGGCGCCGTGCAGGTGAGCGCCACAATCAGGACTGCATACGACCGAGGCACACAGGGCCAACACCCGGCATCATGGTGTGGGGAGCGATCTCCTACACTGTCCGTACACCACTGGTGATCGTCGAGGGGACACTGAATAGTGCACGGTACATCCAAACCGTCATCGAACCCATCGTTCTACCATTCCTAGACCGGCAAGGGAACTTGCTGTTCGAACAGGACGATGCACGTCCGCATGTATCCCGTGCCACCCAACGTGCTCTAGAAGGTGTAAGTCAACTACCCTGGCCAGCAAGATCTCCGGATCTGTCCCCCATTGAGCATGTTTGGGACTGGATGAAGCGTCGTCTCACTCGGTCTGCACGTCCAGCACGAACGCTGGTCCAACTGAGGCGCCAGGTGGAAATGGCATGGCAAGCCGTTCCACAGGACTACATCCAGCATCTCTACGATCGTCTCCATGGGAGAATAGCAGCCTGCATTGCTGCGAAAGGTGGATATACACTGTACTAGTGCCGACATTGTGCATGCTTTGTTGCCTGTGTCTATGTGCCTGTGGTTCTGTCAGTGTGATCATGTGATGTATCTGACCCCAGGAATGTGTCAATAAAGTTTCCCCTTCGTGGGACAATGAATTCACGGTGTTCTTATTTCAATTTCCAGGAGTGTATATCAGTCGTGACGCCTTTGAGCGCATTTGTACGTTTATAATGTACTATGTACTACTAAAAATACGACCCATGTGAAATAATTATCAGTGCAGTTGCATTTGTGCCCTAACTCTAATGGTGCTGGTACCCAATAGATATAAGGAAACGAAGCTGTTCCTTTTTCTCTTATTTTAAATAAGTGAAAAACAGAAAACTGCATCCAACGATGCGATGCTGATTCTTAATCGGGTACTGTGGCTGGAGACATAGATTAATCCTAGCCGACATGTACTGTGAATTGCCCCCTCTGTTTGTTGATTGTATAGCCACTGAATTGCTATTTATTTGTTTAATGGGATAATAATAATTATTAAAAGGTGGCAATTTTATTTAAGCATTGATTTTACTCTTTCGATTGTTGCGAGTCAGCGATAGTGCAATGCTGCTCGCTTTGGATAATACACATTTTATAAGAGTTATTTGGTCCAGGAAACACTTTTGCGATCACGGTTGCGATTTAGACGGTATTCGCGTAATTGTACTGATTAAAAGTAATCGTTTCCGAAAGACGCAGGTTCGATTAAAGCCGTGTCCACTTTTGCGCGTACAATGAAAATATTCATAACACGTCGCGTAACAAAAAGAAACATGCGAATCACAACCGTGATCAAACGAAGAAAATATATGATAACATAAATGTTCTTCGCTGTTATTCAGGACAGGCTCAGATTAGAACTTGCAATTTTTAGTCATAGGAAATGACAAGACGTTACAGTTGGGAGATATTTGTTTTGAATAACTTGTATTTACCTTCTCTCTCTCTCCTTTTTATAGCCTTTATACCTTCACATCGATTAAGGAACTTTCCCTTTCTATCGACCAGTACGAGAACAAAATTCAGACTCAACAAAATGTCTTACATCGAATTATTACATGTTTAACCCTTAACAATCATATATAGTTTCGTAGTACAAACAATACTAATTTATTTCCGTGCACTAGAAAATCTTTGATACACTGCGCACAAAAATAACAATAATAAAATTATAATTACATTTTTAATATCATGAATACTTCTTTAAATAATGAAAATAAGGTTTGACTCGTTGCAGCACTACAACTGGGAGTAATAGTTAATTAGCAACAAGACACTGCCCCTGTCGTATAAAGAACATACCTTAGTAAAACATCAGTAATCAGCTAAAACTTGTTATTATGCTGCTTGAACATCAAGGAATGTTGATATGGTGTTCAAGAGTTTATAATTTGTTTTAAAGGGTGGCATTTCTCATTGACTACCACAGTTCCAACACAACATCATTCAACTTCTGGAACAATAGCGTGGTGTCCCGTATTGCATAATCAAGCATGAGGTCCTCCAGCAGCGCTGGTGACCCATCGGGCAGAAATTGGTAATGCACAGCTGTCTGGTAAAGTATTGGGCCCTGTGAGTCTGTGACCGACAGCTGCCAATAAGTTGAGATACCGAAGCGATCCTGAAGCCTCATCTCCATGATCGATTGAGTATTTGCATCGTCCCGTGCTGGTGTATTATGGTAATTGACTACGGCGTTTATTACGAATACGGTCTCATCTCTAAATACGTTACTCGTCACAAATTGAACGGCCCATATCTATATAGGAATTTATTTCCAGGCACAATGGGAACTTTCCTCCTAGATCTGGCCAATACTACCTCCTCTAACTGATTATAATACCTAAAAAAAATACCTTGTTTCTAGGATATGAAATTGCTACCACCTGTGTGCTGGAAAAATAGACTCTAACCCTGTTGAGCATTCAGTGGAAGTGGACTTGGATGATATACACAGATAGGTTATTCCATATCCTTGATTCGCACTAATAGAGGGCGATACCCTGTATGTGGTGGCACTCACCACCGGTTGTTGTCATCGTATCTAAAATTATAATATTTTTAAAAGTGTTCTATCATACATTTCATAATTTCCAAAAATTTTCTATGTATGTTGTTTGTATCGCATTTAACATTACGCATTTTGTACAAATTGATGACCAATTTCGGTAGCTTAACTATCACCTTCCGATCTGAAAAAAGACAAACCAAAAGAAAAATTACTGAACGAGATTTCCAAATTATTGTCTTTGCCTATATTCAGAATGTAGATGGCTGTACTCGTAACTTCTCTCTGTGCTAGAGCTGAGAATTGGACCATACGAACTTCCCCTCACCGATTTCATTCATACTTACAGGATGTGTAGGACACGAGTAGGATTTCAACGTAATTATACAGGAAAGCGCAACTCTCAACCGTATTCGAGAAAACAAAGAAAATTTCGTTTCTACTTCTCTATTTTTTAAGCTCGCTGCTACTAAAGAAATCCGCAGCAGGGTGTGTTAACCTCTTAGTTTCAGGATATTGGTTTCCGTGACTAGAGTACCCCTCCTGTACTTCCTTTTTTCTTTCCTCTCGTATTTATTATGACTGTGAAAACTGTCGTCATCGTCTGATTTATTTCTTATTTGTGTAATCTTTATCCTCAAGGAAGGAGAAAAAATTTCGTAATAAAACTGGAAGAAGTGGACACCCAAGAACATTTAATGAAATTAGTGTAGCAATTTTATTTACACATATCAAAAAAAGTTTTGCAAAGACGGTTCAGAGATGTCAATAAACCAGCGAAAAGATGTAATGTATGAGCAGCGCCTATTAGCCGGAGGAGCTGTTCAGTTCCAGTCATTCCACCAAGAAGTAGGTAAATGGCTAGTGTTGTCCGTATTTCAGTCATGCCCAGTTGGTCAATACCACGGTTCGATCGCGTCCGCATTGTTAATTTGTGCCAGGAAGGGCTCTCAATAGGGGAAGTGTCCAGGTGTCTCGGAGTGAACCAAAGCGATGTTGTTCGGACATGGAGGAGATACAGAGAAAGAGGAACTGTTAATGACATGCCTCGCTCAGGTCTCCCAAGGGGTGCTACTGCAGTGCATGACCGCTACCTACGGATTATGGCTTGGAGGAACCCTCATAGCAAACGCCACCATGTCGAACAATGCTTTTAGTGCAGCCATAGGATGTGTTACGACTGTAACTGTGCGCATTAGGCTGCATGATGCGCAACTTCACTCCCGGCGTCCATAGCCAGGTCCATCTTTGCTATCACGAAACCTGGCAGCGCGGTACAGCTGGGTCCAACAACATGCCGAATGGACCGCTCAGGATTGGCACCACGTTCTCTTCACAGATGAATGTCGCATATGCCTTCAACCAGACAATCATCGGAGATGTGTTCGGAAGCAACACGGTCAGGCGGAACGCCTTAGACACAGTCCAGCGAGCGCAGTGAGGTGGTGGATCACCGATCTCTTTGGTTGGCATTATGTCGGGCCGACGTACGCCGCTGGTGGTCATGGAAGGTGCCGTAATGGATTTATGATACATGAATGCCATCGTCCGACCGATAGTACAGACACATCGGCAGCATATTGGCGAGGCATTCGTCTTCATGGACAACAATTCGCGCCCCCATCGTGAACACCTTGTGAATGACTTCCTTCAGGATAACGACATCGCTCGACTAGAGTGGCCAGCATGTTCTCCAGACATGCCTGGGATAGAATGAAAAGGGTTGTTTATGACCGACGTGACCCAAAAACCACTCTGAAGGATCTAAGCCGAATCGCCACTGAGGAGTGGAAAAATCTGGACCAACAGTGACTTGACGAACTTGTGGATAGTATGCGACGACGAATACAGGCATGCATTAATGCAAGAGGATGCGCAACTGGGTGCAAGAGGTACCAGCGTGTACAGCAATCTGGACCACCACCTCTGAAGGTCTCGCTGTATGGTGATACAACATGTAATGTATGGTTTTCATGAGCAGTAAAAAGGGCGGAAATGATGTTTATGTTGGTCTTTGTTCCGGAACTCTCGAAAGCGAGGTGATGCAAAACTTTTTTAATGTGTGTATATTATTTATCTATGGCAAGTATAATGTGTAGCCCATAGAGCACTGCACAAATCTGCATGATATTGGTCGTAGAAACATGGGACACAATAATTATTATCTTTTCACGTGCATTGTTTATCCAAAGTGTCTTCTGAAAAGAAAAAAATGTGTTCACATCGTAAGCAGTGCTCGCTCATCACACAATTTCTTAGCGAACACACATGTCTGTTGTTAGAATTACAGGGGAATGATATCAAGACACAGTACCGGAAGCGAGAGTCGATCCACCAACCTCCCGTTAACGAACTAGGCGTTAATTAGCTTGGCTGCGGAATTCTTGATTGATAGCGACCATATGAAGTATTTAAGTATGCGTGAAAACGTTGAAACCGGATTTTCTCGAAAACGGTTGGATGTTGCTTGTTGCTACTTTCCCCGGCCGGTGTGGCCGAGCGGTTCTAGGCGCTTCAGTCTGGAACCCCGAGACCGCTACGGTCGCAGATTCGAATCCTGCCGCGGACATGGATGTGTGTGATCTCCTTAGGTTAGTTAGGTTTAAGTAGTTCTAAGTTCAAGGGACTGATGATCTCAGAAGTTCAGTCCCATTGTGCTCAGAGCCATTTGAACCATTTTTGTTGTTATTTTCACATTTTGAAGTTCTAGCCGTGCACTGTACGGTATGTGAATATGAATCAAATCAGTAAGGGAAGTTGCTACGGTCTTTCTGTTGCTTATCTTTCGCAAAATCACGCATGTAATACACTCAAGGCCAGTTTGACGTGTATTGGATGCTGTCTTTATAGTTTTGCAGCATTAATGACCGGAAAATTGCTTGCCGGCAGCGGCAGCTGATAGCACCTGTATGTACGTGTGTGTGTGTGTGTGTGTGTGTGTGTGTGTGTGTGTGTGTGTGTGTGCGCAACATGGCACAGTAGGCGGGCACCTCCTTCCTGAGCAGTCCGTCGCTTCGCGCCGCCGGCGGCGACCCCCGTGACGCCGCTGCAGACCCCGCGCCCTTCCGCGCCATAAACTCCCATTAGGGCGCATTATCTGCGCACACAAACGATGCAGCCTACAAACACTCCATCAGCGGCAGTAGCGAGGCGTGCGCCTGTGCGCGACAATCTGTTATTAATAGCCGGGGTACTCGGGACGCGGCGACAGCGGCCCCTTCTGGAGGCTAGGGTAGAGGCGGCGTCCGACTATCCGCCCGGACTACCCTTAAGCCGCCGTCGATTACGTCACGCAGCACATTGTAAGCTGGCCGTCCTGGCGGGGGCCTGAGGACGATTACGGCGGCGGTCTGGTGCTGGTACCGTAGGGCTTCCTTCAGGGCACCCGGATTCACTTCCCCAGCCTGGACTCGCTAAGAGATTGGTTTTGCAATGAACGGAAGGGTCTAGTGACTCAGATGCTGTTCCCAAATACTTTGCCTTGTGCGTTCCTGAGATTACCTAGTGCAGTCATAACATTTGAACTGGAAAAAGTAATAATACCTGAATAATGTTTTGTTTATTACAGCTACGTTTCTTCAGCCCCGTATCAGCGGTGCCAGAGCATTTTAGATGACTTCCTCAACCGTTCCACTCCATCAGTGGTCTGCCACCTTGTTTCGTTATTCTTTCAGCAAGCTACGGTGCTGCAGCCCGGGAATATCTGTATTTACCATTACTGTGGATATGTGTAAATAACCAAAAATTAATTTTGAAACTGTACTTTTTCGTTGTGGTAATTATATCCTTATCATTTCCGTCACCGCAGAATGTCGAATCTATTGATATTTCAGCCTCGTAATATGTACAAATATCAATTAAAGTGAGACAGGGGTAACGGAATGTACTAAAATTAAATAACGTTGTGTTAACGTAATTGCGAAGTAACACTCTAAAAGTATTACACTAGTTCTGCTCTCTGTGCAGAAAGAAGTCTAACTATGGATGAACTAGAACGGAGATAAAATGCAGTCTAGCAGTAGCAAGAAACGCGTTTGTAAAAAATATAAATATTTTATTATTTGATTCTATATAACAGTCAGGTAGTCTTTTCTGAAAGCATTTGTCTGGAGTTTGGACTCGAATGGAAGTGAATTTGGATGATAAACAGACTAGAAGAAATTAGGAGCTTCAGAAGGTGTGAGCGGGTAATGAGGCAGATGTGTAGATTCTTGTTGAGATAACGCTAGTGTTGAGAGCTGCAGCAAAACCATTTTCTGACTGAAAACGAAAACATAATTTTTTTAGAGCTGCGATCTAGAGTCTTATAAAACTATCAGTTGCCGCCAATTTGCCTTCATCTACTGGCGGCAATTACTAAGAAGTACACCTCATAGCAAGAGCTGTAAGCACTATGGGACTTAGCATCTGAGGTCATCAGTCCGCTAGACTTAGAACTACTTAAATCTAACTAACCTAAGGACATCACACACATCCATGCCTGAGGCAGGATTCGAACCTGTGACCGTAGCAGCAGCGCGGGGTCTGACTGGAGCGCCTAGAACCGCTCGGCAACAGCGGCCGGCTGGGCTTTAATCATTCTATGACAGAGAAACTTGGTACTTATCCTAATGCGTCAATGCCAATCTGGCGCTATACTGCATCTTGTCGAAGTATCCGGTGCTCACAGTGAACAAATTGTGTAAGTACCAGTTAATAATAAAATTAACGTCACGCCCTTCTCACTTGCTATTCCTAATCCACTGCATACGGAAACATTCCTATGTATTTCTTGCATTCATAGTGCCAGTTTATTACCTGGCAGCCAAACTCTACACTAATAATTTTACAGCGTAAATCAGTTCCACGTTAACGCGGTAAAATATCTACCAGGTTTCGCTGCCATAGATAATTACAGTCCACGCTTGAGCTCCTTGATTAACTACCCTCCGTGTTTAGGGTCACGGAAACCGAAGTCATCTGACTGTGCACGGCATTTAGACTTTTTTGTGCTCTATTTTGCCACTCTCATTAATTTCCCAGAGGCACTTGAAGTAAGTGGAACGGTGATTGTGGTGAGAGCATAGCTTTGGGTAAATTATAGTCGTTTTGAAATCGCAGCCTCAAACTGGTTAGGAGGGAGTGTATCAAATAATGTGTCACACATGCGCAGCTTCGAGTGCCGCAGTGGGTGAGCCTGCTGCTGGAACATTGAGTAGTGCGCGACACAAACAGAATTTCGTGCTGTAGAGCCAAGGTTCGTTATGGGACACGTTTCTCGTGAGCGAGAGCGACATCCTCAGTCCTCAGACATTTGTGCGATATATGATATAGCACTGTCGGTGGAAGGTAGCAAACTGAAATCCGGATCACACAATACCAGTCAGTCCTAGTCGCAGTAGGGCGAGATTATGACACTAGTTGAGCGATAATCCACAGTGGCCATATAAAGATGGAGAGTGATTGGGTGACCTACCCTAGACCGTGTCTCATCAGCGTTTCGCTACTGACGGGAAAGCGTACTTTCGTGTCTCAACCTCTGATGAGAAAATCTTTTCTACTTATTTGCATCACGTCATCGGTCAACAGTCTGTTTTCGTGAGAGCCACTTCGAGTTTCTTTCTTGTACTTAACTCGTCATTTCAAAGAAGCAAGTACACCTAATTTCTTCCTTTCTTGGTTGGGTTTACTTCAGTGTTTTACTCTACAGTTTTGGGCGTCCATCGATCCATCGAGTACCGTCAAAGTCGGTAGTCCTGGTATCTTAGCTTCTGTCTTATCATCTTGCCCCTTCTCCTGCGTCTTCCGCATATTCCTTACCTGCACTATTCTCCGAAAGACCCACTTATTTCCTATTCCGGCGTTCTTGTGTATCAAAATATCCCAAAAGTTTTTATTTTTACCTTTCCTAATATCCAGACAGTCCAGGATTAACTTCCACATAATCTTGTAACCTACACGTACATTCTCAGAGACATTCCTATGTTTAACGCATCAGGAATCCTACAGCAAGGAGTAGCAAGGAAAACCATATTTGCCTGTGTCACACTACTTTGTTCGTCACTCGTTATTTTACTTGCGAAGTAGCAGAATTCTTTACCTTCGTCTATAACGTGGTCCACAATTTTGATGAGTTCATCACTGATCTTTTTTCTACTATTCGTCATTACATTCTACTTACTTCGGTTTACGTTCAGTCCATAACCTGTTCTCATCAGAGCTCCTTATAGTGTCCTTTCTCTTACTCACTTTCACTGAGGAGAAGAATGACAACAGAAAGTTTTATTGTTTATAGCCTTTCACCCACAATTTAATTGCCACTCCTGAACCTTTAATTTATTTCCATCGTTGCTTCTTCAGTGGATGTACTAGACAATAATGGAAAGAGACTATATTTATACCCAGCGCTCTTTTTTATTCGAGCACTGCTCTCTAGATCTTTCATTCTTATAGCTCCTCCATTGGTTCTTTTACACATCGCAAATTACCCGTCATCTCCAGTAGCTTACACCTATTTTTTGAGAATTTCTGTTTACATTGACTGACGAGTTTCTAAGTAAACAAATATTACAAAGATGGCCGAACTGTGTATCAGCTTACTTTACATTTCCTGAAGCTAAAGTTATCATCTTCTAAAGGGTTCTCAGTTTTCATACGGTCACTATATCAAGAGCAAAATCATTAACTCCCCCGAAAGTTCGGAAAACGTACTTATCTGAAATTGGCAGTAATAGTCATGTTCATAAGTTTGAACTATACTACAACAAATATGAGTATAGAGCATTAACAACCGTACCACTTTGCTCCGTTTGTGGTGGTAGATTTCCTCATAATATGATACATCTTCTTACGTTATAACATCCACTCTTCACAAGAGCGACAGTTCCAAAAAATAACAACTACAATCGGCTGTCAGGTTACGACCAGTAACTGAGCTAACGGTATTGTGTGGGACTTGCAGGGAGGAGCTAAATTTACTTGCATATAGCAGAAGTTGCAGAGTGTCGTAGTAACTAAGGGAGTCACGACAAATTTGTACCAGTCCTCATTGTATTGTGTAAAAGTGAGTGAAGTCTGAACCATGTTTCGTTACCACAATAAGCGACGGGCGCGCATTCCCTTAGTTGACTGTTGGTCTCCTATGTACATTATTTCCGGCTCAGAATTCGCTGTGTCCTTAACTAATGATCCAATGAATGGGGAACGATCTGACGAATGTTTTGGTGACGCTGTAGGTTGTGGGAATACGGTGACATCAAATTGCCTTTGTCTGCATCTGTTTAATTCGAGTATGAACCCCGTTGAGTTAACGAACTGTCATAGCCACTCAGTTATTTTGATTTCTAGGTATGGGGTGAACTGGTTTATGCCTGATGACGATCAAAATATCTGTTCTGGTGGGATGAGAGTTTGTTGCTATCCAAACATAACTTATCGTCAGCCTCGCTATTAGTGTGTCACAGATCCCTTGTATTTTAAAAGTAATGATAATAAACCACATACGATATTTTAATATTATAATAATGATTGATCTGCAGGAGTTCACATTTAATCACACTAACATAACTTACAAGATTTTTGCGCTTTACAGAAAAACATCGTTTGAAAATTTGACAAAATTTTACATGTCTCAATGCAACTGACGTATGAACTGTAATAACAACAAAATCTTATAACTTTGACACGATCACATTTTCCGTGATACAATATTGAAGTTTATATCCAACGTTATTAAAATTTCACTACGATTGTGAACATAGGTCTACAGTGACTAAGCGAGCGGTTCTGTTCACCGAGCGAGGTGGTTCACTGGACTCGTATTCGGAAGGACGATGGTTCAATCCCGCGTCCGGGCATCTTGATTTAGGTTTTCCATGATTTCCCTAAATCGCTCAAAGCAAATTCCGGGATGATTCCTTTGAAAGGGCACAGCCGCCTTCCTTCCCCATCCTTGCCTAATCCGATGAGACCGATGACATCGCTGTTTAGTCTCTTCCCCAAAGCAACACCAACCCAGTTCTGTTCCTTAAACGCTTATCCGACAGCTCAAGTTCATGCCATGTTTCTTTCTGAGGGATCATTTCCTTTCTGTCCTAACACATCCTACTTCTTGCGTTTTTTCATGTTCTACCTGCTGAGTCAGGAATAGTGATGAACTTGTTGCTAACAGCACGGACCGCAGATATGAAGAACCGCCTATTCCAGTCTGGACTGTTCGGTGCAGGTTCTCAAATCGGATAACGTTCGGTAGGCACATCGCTACGGAAAGACGTACGATGCTGGATATGGAACACAGCGTGGAGGTATGGCATAATTCGCCTAAAGGAGCGTAGCTGAATTTACTGGATGAATTGGAGATCTGCAGTTGTACGAAGAAGGCTCCCGATCCAGTACTAAATGATATGAAAGAGTTTAATAGAACTATTTCTTTCGTATTTTCGACGAAATGCTATAGAATTTCTGGCTGGTTGTACTGAATATAGCCCACAAAGCTTCAGCCCGAGGACTGTGTGTTTCTACTACTGTCTTCCACCACCTAGCTGCACCAGCAGGTATGACTACAAACCGGATCGCTTTTTTCATCACCTCGTGGCGCCGATTCTGCGTCAGTAGTCTATTCACCGTAACGGTTAATGTGAGTTGTAACACGATATGTTGACAATATAACGATTTATAAATCTTTTGTTATGTTGTGGCGAAATGTCACATTGCTATTTCACGTACTGTTTTCATCGTAACTGATACTGACTCGATTTTACGTCATCTGTTTTCTATTAATAAGATTAATGGGCAAGTACTTTTAATTATTACGTTCAAATTCTCCACACTTTTTTATCAAAGTTAGCTTTTACTATTTTGTATGTCGATCCATATAATTGCACTGTTGTCAACTATTGTTCGGATCTGTGAGATTGCAAGCAGCGATAGTTATGTGAATGGGTACCAGCCAAGTTAACCCTAGAGGATGCACAAATATTTTGTTTGCTATTGCGTAGTTATGTGGTGTAATGAAATCCTTGCCATGTTTCATATTTGCCTACGATTTAATAACTTGTGTGGTGTTCATCCTTTTTCAATAACGTCAAAGCTTTTATTTCGAAATTACATAAATACTATTTACTTAGCATTTCGCTTATTCCCACAAGTGGAGATTTACTCTGATTTCAGTTGTGCTGTTATAACGAAACTTTTACACTGAACGTTCCTTATATACAAGTGAATGCTGTTGCATAATATGGTAATTTTTTCTTCTCTAAAAACGTTCATAGCATTTTTCCCTGTGGTAGAAGCTTTCGACAATATAAAATGATGCAAGATGATCAAAATTCAGAGACAAATTTGGGAAAACTACAGGGACAGACAGGTAATACACAATATGTACAAGAGACAAGAGGGAGTAGTAAGAGTGGCCTACCAAGAACGAAGTGCATGGATTAAAAATGGAGTGAGACAGGAATGTAGTCTTTCGCCCCTACTGTTCCATCTGTATTTCCAAAATGCAGCGATAGAAGTAAAAGAAAGATTCAAGTGAGGAATTAAAATTGAAGGTGAAAGGATATTACTGATACGATTCCCAGATGGCATTGCTATCTGGAGTGAAAGTGGTTCAAATGGCTCTGAGCACTACGGGACTTAACATCTGAGGTCATCAGTCCCCTAGAACTTAGAACTACTTAAAACTAACTAACCTAAGGACATCACACACATCCATGCCCGAGGCAGGATTCGAACCTGCGACCGTAGCGGTCGGGCGGTTCCAGACTGTAGCGCCTAGATCTGCTCCCCCACGCCGGCCGGTGGAGTGAAAGTGAAGAAGAATTACATGATCCATTGCAGCAAATGGCCTAATGAGTAGAAAATGCTGCTGAACGGATTGGTGTAATGAGTACAGAATATTGATTGAGAGTAATTCGATTAAAGATGAAAGTAATGAGAAGTAGCAGAAATGAGAACAGTAAGAAACTTTACGTCAGGATTGATGGTCACGAAGTAGAACACGTTAAGGAATTCTATTACCTGTGCAGCAAAATAACCAATGATGACGGAGCAAGGAGGACATCGAAAGCAGACTAACACTGAAAAAATGAGCATTCCTGGCCAAGAGAAGGCTACTACCATCAAACATACGCCACAATTTGCAGAAGAAATTTCTGGCAATGTACGTTTGGAGCACAGCACAGTACGGTAGTGTAACATAGACTGTGAGACACCCGAAAAACAAGACAACGGAGGCATTTGCCAGGTGTTACAACAGGTGAATGTTGAAATTTTGGTGAACTGGTAAGGTAAGGAATGATGAGGTTATGTGCAGAATCACAGAGAGGAAAGGAATATGTGGCAAATACCAATAAGGAGAAGGGACAGGACGGTAGGAAATCTGTTAAGTCATGAGGGAAGGACTTCCGTCGTAATAGAGGGAGCTGTATAGGGGAAAAGCGGTAGAATAAGACAATAATTGGAATACATCCAGGAAATAATTGCCGACGAAAATTTGCAAGTGCTACTCTGAGAAGAATTCGTGGCGAGCCGTATCAACCAGTCTGAAGAAAGACCACGCTAAAAAAAAAAAAAAAAAAAAAATTAAACAAGAATAGCTTGTTACTTACGGGATGACTTTTCTCTGCGTGATCTCTGCATCAACTACGTTTAACCATAGGAGATTGGCGCAAAGCGTTTTTAAATTTTTAATATAACTTATGTAACCAGAATGTTTACAATTGTTGAAGTACTGTTTAAATACTCCTTCATGATTATATTACACTAAATAATGCCTGCATTATTTTACTTTTTATCTCACTTGCCAGCGAAAGGCAAATGTCCTCAGTTCGAGTCTCGGTCCGGCACACAGTTTTAATCTGCTAGGAAGTTTCAAATCTGCGCACTCTCCGCTGCAGAGTGAAAATCTCATTCTGGATGGTCATACACTTCTGCGTCTTTTTTTAAATAATGCACTTAAGGAAACTGTTAGAGACGTGAACATCACATTATAAGACATTTTTATATTTCTGTAGCATGTAAATGTAGTCATAAAACTAAATCGCAGGGTCTACACTTGCACATAAGAACTGCACTCGATAAGTACGAGAGGAAAGTCTGCAAAGTTGACATTCAGTTCTTGGGTTACATTTTCATTTGTCACCACTCAGAACATACTTAATTTTAACTAACGCTTTAAGTACTTTGTTGGAGAAACAGCGACGTCTCCATCGCAGTTGCTCTGAAGTTCTTCCTCTGAATCGCCCTCCAATTCGCTAGCAGAATTACTATCACTGGCTGTTGTAAAATAGATTTTCTCGTCTATTTTCTAGTCTATATCACTGACATCTTCATGTGTTCACCGATTAAAAATTTCATCAAAACTAGAATCGTTAAAACTGACACGTTCCTGCGAACACACTTAGTATCGTACCGAAGAAAACAGGTATGTAATTGATGAGGCTGAGTCTAGTACACCCATTACTGTGTTGGAGATGTAAGGAAGGTAGGGTGACCATGCAAGCATTCCACTAAAACTGGCCTTGCAGAGCGAGTTCGAAAATTTTCGCTTGGTCTGAGAGACCACACATCGTGAGTTAAATTTGACAGCAAGAGCTGCTTTCTGTTCCGGAACGTATCGAGGGATCTGCACACAAGTAGGCTGTATTTGTGGGCTGAAGCGTGTTTATTGATGCCGCGTCTTGATCCGCCAAGAGCTGCAGCCGCTGCCGCCGCGGCTGTGTGCGCCTCGCGCCGTGAAGCATGAGCCGAGACGTCGGGGCGCCTCGCTTTGAGGCCTTTGTCGCACTCGCCAGGTGTCCCGGCAGCCCGCAGCCCCGTCTCTGGCTGGCGGCAGCCATGCAGCAGCGCTTTGCCACTCACAAGACGGAGGCGGCTGCTACGCGCGGGGCCGGGCGAGGAGAATACGACTGCCCGCCTGGCCGCCCCACTGGCTGCCTGAGGAAGCCGCTCGCTTGCTATTTCGGATGCCGGTACGCGTAATTTACTGGCGGGACTTGTACTTTTGCGCGCGCGCCAAGATTAATTATGGAACTTTGTTGTGTGCGCGCGGGCACTTCCGCAGCACTGTGGGAGTGGCTGTTTTTGTGAATGTATGTTCGTACATTGTGTGTGTGTGTGTGTGTGTGTGTGTGTGTGTGTGTGCCCGCGTGTGGCTGTGAGCCAGCGGTCGGAGATAGGCACAGTAAGACCAAAAGAAAGGGAGGTATGGATGGAGAATGGTGCGATGTGCTTTCACAGTAATAAAGAGCTCACCGCAATGGCGGACCGGAAATAATTAAAACTGGTTCAAGGCAATGAACAAGAGATGTTAAAGACTGCTCTTCGGCGGCAGTGAAACTTCCTGGCCGGCCGCGGTGGTCTAGCGGTTCTAGGCGCTCAGTCCAGAATTGCGCGCGACTGCTACGGTCACAGGTTCGAATCCTGCCTCGGGCATGGATGTATATGATGTCCTTAGGTTAGTTAGGTTTAACTAGTTCTAAGTTCTAGGGGACTAATGACCTCAGAAGTTGTGTCCCATAGTGCTCAGAGCCATTTGAACCATTTGAAACTTCCTGTATGCTCTCGTCTGCAGATGAAGAACTAAGGAGTAGAAGAGTACCATTCTAAGTGACGCCTCAAAGATACTCTTATGATTTCATGAGGCAGTTTTATTTTGTCAAGGATGTTTAAATGCCGTCTTTGCGACTACTAAAACATATACCAATTTTAGCACAAGCACTTCGTGTTATGCGTCCAGCAAAACATAATAACAAATTTACTTAGGTTTCTAGATCTAAGATAGCTCACTGCGAAAGATGCGGAAGTGTAATTTTTATATATACAATTTTTTTCTGATAACCACTTACATCTACGAGAGATATTTCCTTATCCATTTCCCAGCTATTCACCCGTCGGGAATTGAATGTTTCGGTCTAATTCCGACAAGGGCTTGGAGCACCACACACGTCTTCACGTGAACATATGTGAAAAGTAGCTCAGCACCCGCTGCGTCGGTCGCTTAGACTACATGGTTTGCGCAGAATTTGTTTTTGTTTTTCTTTTTCCTTTAATCTAATTTTTATGTTGTTCACAAATTGCGACATCTTTTAAGAGTTCTCGCGGTAATTAAGGCCTTAGAAGCAATGTATTTTGCTAATCTGCTTCTGATCGAAAAACTATTCTGGTAGTTGGAGCAGAATTTCTTTGTTAACCCTGCCTTTTTGGTTCTTATAGTGAGACTTCCATATATATTTCATTATACGTCGAATACCAATTCCCATATATTTTCCTTTCAATTTGTTTAAATATAACGAAATAGTTTCATAAAAAATTTATCCCCTGTTTCAATCGTTTCAGGTTTGATTTCAAAAAATATTGAATAACTGTATTTTTCTAACCTAAAAGTTAAGCGCCAGATTTGGTAGACGTAGCACTAAAAATGCTTTTGCAGTCCTTTAATAATTATTTATTTTTAAATATTACCGCATTAATGTTTGAATTTCCAAAAAATGCTGAGCATGCATATTTTTAAACTTCCGGCCGAGAAACCAAATACCAGTTTACGTAGCTGTAGCTTCGAGAGATTTAACAGCGACATATTTTCACAAAACCTCTCATCCCGTATTTCACTCCCTTAGTGATGGAATTTCAAACAATACTATATCAAACGATACCTAAAGGATAATACCAACGCTCGCAAGATTCTATTGTTAGTGGGTTTGGCCGGGTGATGATGAGTTAGTGAATCTGTCAGGTCGTATTTTACCTCCTTAGGGGTTAGAATTCCAGAGGCACTGAAACACGCCATTTCTTTATTTCCGAGAAACCAAATTCACGTTAGGTTTAGAAATACTTTCATAATGAAATATTATCATAAAACATTTGCTCCCTTGTTTCATTTCCTTAGAGGCTGAATTTCCGAAAAAACTGAACAAAATTTTTTTTTTATTTGTAAGTGAATAGTTAGATATCAGTTTTCATACATGTAGCTTGAAAACTGGTTTAGTATGTCTTTAATAATTATATATTTTCGAGAAAACTTTTACTCAATGAATTTACAAAAATGCTGAAGCAAGTATTTCGATATTTGTGACCGATAAACGAAATACCAATTTTCATAGTTCTATCTTAAAATTACCTTAATAGCAACATATTTTAAAAAATATTTCATCCTCTATTTCATGGCCTTAGTGGTGGAACTCGAAAAATCCCTTCTTACACGATGTAAACAGTAAAAGATCAACATTCTGTCCAAATTTCAAGTTTCAGTACTTACCGTTTTTGGGTGATGATTCTGTCAGTCACTCATTACATTATATATATAATGTAAAGCGACTACTGATACTTTGGCCACAAGAGTGAAAATGCTCCATCTCTTACTTAAATCGGAGTAGAGGTGGTGTGATACGTTTCCCAATTCACATACTTTGGTCCATTGTAGTGAATTAAACTCCAAACCTCTCCGCAGTGTCTCATGCAGTGAGGGCATTTGACAATAATTATTTGTTCGTCCGATTGGCACTCCGAGGCTCCTTTTTGTGCATTTGGAGTGGTGTATATTATGTGCGATCATCGTGCTTCACCCTCTCATTTCATACATTATCATGCAACACAGAGATAAGACCACACCTCACACACACTCGTTATGGTTAGCAACATGTATCGAATACATTTAGCTCACAGGATAGAAACAAAATTTCCAATGAGGCTGCTGAATCTGTCTTTCGGAGTCTCCAAGTTATTCAAGCCTTATGATTTTACTTTCGTTTTACTTAAATAAAAAAAAGGTTATTCATAATTTTAACTCATGCATCGAAATTAAACCCTTACCTTGGCACCATTTATAGGCAGACGGTTTTCTTAGGTGTCGGTGTGCCAATTTTTTCCACGATCGGTTTCATCTTCAGGTGCCACCAACTACGAACAAGAGGGTGGGCTACATGCTTACAAGTGCTATGGTGTTGACAAACCAAAATGAAAGCTACAGTTGTGAAAAGTTGTGTACCCACTTAATTATGGGAACATAAATGTGTGGCGCTCGGGTACGTCGGTCATATAGGGTCACAACGGTGTCAAACAAATGCATAGGACAGAAACAAAAACTGTAGCTTGGCGGTCCCGGGCAAAAATGACCTCAATAATAATGTAAATAAAAAAGTAACTGAATTCACGCTTAGTACCAGCAACCTCAACACTCGCCCGGATAGCACAACACGGTAACAACTGGTACAGGTGGCCAAGAAGCACATTCCACAAACTTTACCATCCCCCTAAATTCATATAACTAGACACAATATTGGCAGCTAATCCAGACCACTTTCAACAGTGCATAACACCCCCTAATCTCGATGAAAAACTAGCTATCCCACCAAGCGGTACACCTTTTCACCAACGATCGATTTAGACTCAAGACACGACTCCGTTTTACTTTCAGGTGACACTGTGAAGGATGCCACAAATGATGTCATCGGGTTTCCGTCCACGTATCACTGTGGTGACCGCGCGGTATTAGTTTCACATGCTAACAACCCCCCCGCCGTCCACAAGGCATATTAACACACTCATCCGCTGGAGGTGACAATACTATGAGGCGGACCGCTTGCGACGATTTACTGTCTCATACTTCGAATCCGCTGCCACCTAGCGAGACGCTGACGAAACAGTTGCCTAGAGGCACTACCTCGCTATCTTGTCATATCGCCTATCTCACGAATAACCGAGCGAGGTGTTGCAGTAGTTAGCACACTAGACTTCGGTAGGACGACGGTTCAATCCCGCGTCCGGCCATCCTGATTTAGGTTGTCCATGATTTCCCTAAATCGCTCCAGGCAAATGCCGCGATGGATCCTTTGAAAGGGCACGGCCGACTTCCTTCCCCGTCCTGCCCTAATACAATGGGACCGAGGAGCTAGCTGTTTGGTCTGTTCCCCCAAACAACCCAATTCAACTAGCTCACGAATAATGACAAAGGAAAATGAAGCTTATACTGTTTTACCTGAGTGGGTAAACAACGTGGTTTGTAACACACAAATTAATTGAAGCGGCACAGACTATCATACACTACCATACGACTATTTAAAAAAATGAGGGAAGAATTCTGACAGGTGATGAAACATGGCTCCATCACTTTTTACCAGAGACGAAGAGGCAATCAATGGAGTGGCATCATGCAAAGTCACCCAAGAAAAAAAAATCAAAACCACACCTTCTGCTGGAACAGTTATGGCTACAGTGTTTTTCGATTCCGAAGGACTCTTTCTTGTGGATATCATGCCAAGTGGAACCACAATAAATTCTGATGCCTATGTGATGACTCTGAAGAAACTTCAAGCTCGACTCAGTCGTGTTTGACCACGTCCGCAAAAGCGGGATGTTTTGCTGTTGCACGAAAATGCACGGCCATATGTCAGTCAAAAAACAAAGGAAGCGATCACAAAACTCGGATGGACAACACTGAACCACCCGCCTTACAGTCCTGACGTGGCTCCATCTATCATCTCTTTGGGAAACTGAAAGACCCTCTTCGTGGAACCAGGTACGAAGACGATGATTCCCTTGTGCACGCGGCCAAACAGTGGCTCTAAGAGGTTGGTCCTGAATTTTACAGTGCGGGTATACAGGCGTTGGTTCCAACATGGCGTAAGGCAGTTGAGAAGGATGGAAATTATGTGGTGAAATTAAAATATTGTTCCTAAAGGACATATCTACAGAATGTAAAACACATGTACAATAAAAGATGGATTAAAAAAAAAAGTGTGCATTTCTTTTGGATTGATCCACGTATATTACCCGCTACGATAAGTTCGCTTACACATCATTCTTCCATTTTTAAAAATTTAAACCAATCGGTCACACTTGGAATAGGCGGGTTATAAGATGCTGTGAGTAGTGCCGTTGTATGTATTCATTGACAGAACACCGAACAGACTGTGGACTACTTTCTGTCACGCACTGCTATTTATAGCTCATTCAAGCTCTACTTCCTTTGATACTCATTGTCTTTTCATACTGAACCCTGATATTTCGTGGAAAGTACACTATCTGAGCTGTTCTATGCTTTAGGGAACGTGATGTCTGGTGACATCTTAATTAACCAAGCATGTAAATTGCAATCTTCGTCAAAGTTTATTAGGTTTTCCTACATCTTTAGTAGATGGACTATTTTATGACACTGTTCCAGAAATTTGACGTGTGCAAGACGATGTTAGTCTCATCGAGGCAGTGGTCGGTGACAGCTGACTTAATTGGTGGTTTTAGTCTGATGTGTCACTGATCTGCCTCGACAGTTTCATCGGCTCAACATCCAGAAGTAAATACTTACGGCTTTTAAATTTTAATCGAATTTGGATAATACCGGTTACTGCCAACCCTGCTGATAGCGTCTAACGTTGGATGGCTCGTCAGTGGCGCATTTTCTCTTCACAATCATGAACGATGTAACAAAAAATGGTTCAAATGGCTCTGAGCACTATGGGACTCAACTTCTGAGGTCATTAGTCACCTAGAACTTA
Organism: Schistocerca nitens; assembly: GCF_023898315.1. Classification (NCBI taxonomy): domain Eukaryota; kingdom Metazoa; phylum Arthropoda; class Insecta; order Orthoptera; family Acrididae; genus Schistocerca; species Schistocerca nitens. Next base: position 108,143,659 of record NC_064619.1, read on the forward strand.
GAACTAGTTAAACCGAACTAACCTAAGGAGATCACAAACATCCATGCCCGAGGCAGGATTAGAACCTGCGACCGTAGCGGTCTTGCGGTTCCAGACTGCAGCGCCTTTAACGATGTAACACCAAGCATCACACATTTCTCGTGGAAATTGAAATTAGTGAAGTATGATATCCCGTGCGCATTCGTTATGCTACCTACCATAGTACCTGCACTCTTATGCCAAACCTTGGGTTTTATCTAACAGAGTTTTGTGATTTATTATCTAAAAAGTGTGTCCCATTCCACTAGATTTATTCGTGCCTTCCCTTTGATAGATCCCTTTATGTTCCTCTGAATGCTTTACCACCGTTGTCTTCGCGGCTAAACACCAATAAGGAAATTTGACGAAAATTACAGCCGCTAAGTCGTATTATCTGTTTTTGCAGTTTTAGTTTTCGTTTAAACCTTTCCTGGTTTTATTTTCTTCCCATTCGACAACTCTGGGTCCTCTTGGCTACTTTGTGGCCTTCGGGACACTGTCTCGGCTTGCCAAGTCTTGTTTTCGCTCCTGGCGTACAGTCTGAGTTTTGTTATCAGACTTGCCTTGAATGAGGGAATGACGCTGTATACCTTCATGGATTCATGATCGTTATCGTCTGACTTTTGATGTCTTGAACGCAACTGTATTCTGCACAAAATAGTCTGAAGTGGCGAACGAGGGGGTTTATACCACGTGCTTAGATTAGCTGTTACTTGCTCTAGTGCTCTGTCTTTTCAGGGATGTTTTCTCATATTTTTATTACATCTTAGCAAAGAAGTAGCATATTTATTACAAAGATGACTGAACACATTGCCTGATATTGACAAGTTTGAAAAATACATACAAATGCGTAATCAGTTAAGTCATGTGGGAAATTCTGAATATATCTCCATATGAACCATCGTACTACGTACCATTAACTTCCTGCGAGCAGTTTCTGTTGGTACAAGTAATAAGAGTGTCATTTAATTTTTGAAAGTGAGATCCTTAGTGAAATAGAAAACACAGTGAAAATCAGTAATGATTTATTTGAAACATTTAGCTACGTCTTCCAAGTACTTCTGTATATAGTCATCTGAATTCAATATTTGTTGTAATTTTACAATAGCCACATCATAGTAGGCACCCACCTGCGCTCTCTGCCTATTCTCTACGCTGGTCTGTGATTCGTTTTCTCAGAGACAGTGCTTCATATGAACAAAGAAACGAAAGTTGACGCAAATAAAGTCCCGGCTCTTTGACTAGTGATCAAAAACTTCCCATCGAAAACACTACAGGAGCATTTTTGTTTTAGCTGAAGTGTGCGGCTGTGTATTGTCGTTAAAAAGAACAATTCCTGATGAAGACACTCCTCGTGGCGTGTTGTGAACTGCCCTTTGTAGACAATTTTCTAGACCCGCCTGATGCACTTTATGAAACAGATCAGCAATCAACTCTTGCTTACTTCCTTGACCATCTGCATCGTGCGTGATGCTACTTTAGAGTTCCTGCATCACTGCAGTTCAAAATGGTTCAAATGGCTCTGAGCACTATGGGACTTACTGCTGAGGTCATCAGTTCCCTAGAACATAGAACTACTTAAACCTAACCAACCTAAGGACAACACACATATCCATGCCCGAGGCAGGATTCGAACCTGCGACCGTAGCGGTGGCGCGGTGCCAGACTGTAGCGCCTAGAACCGCTCGGCCACTTCGGCCGGCATCATTTCCGTACTTCTCTGTCACTTATAACAGTTACGTAGTTTGGGCTGCATAAAATCAGGCGGAAACGGTTGGCTTGAAGAAATCATATGGCAGCACGCACTTAACACTTGGCTGGGGACTCTATTGTCCTAAGCATATTTGCGTGATTACTGTGCGATCTGAAATTAGAAGTGAGAAGTGACGTAACCAACAGGCATACTAACGGAACTGTGCACAAAATGTGCTCAAAGCTTCATCTGATTTTCACTGTGGTCCTAATTCCGCTACGGATCGGACCTGAAAAAAAAAGTCCTCGTATTTGAGTGAGGTGCCAAATTTTATGTGATGTCGCATTATTTACGTATAATACTCATCCAAATGTACCGAGATGCCTGTAGATGTTTGTCATTTTCATCCGCTTATGGCATATATCTTCCCCCATGAACCATGGACCTTGCCGTTGGTGGGGAGGCTTGCGTGCCTCAGCGATACAGATGGCCGTACCGTAGGTGCAACCACAACGGAGGGGTATCTGTTGAGAGGCCAGACAAACATGTGGTTCCTGAAGAGGGGCAGCAGCCTTTTCAGTAGTTGCAGGGGCAACAGTCTGGATGATTGACTGATCTGGCCTTGTAACATTAACCAAAACGGCCTTGCTGTGCTGGTACTGCGAACGGCTGAAAGCAAGGGGAAACTACAGCCGTAATTTTTCCCGAGGACATGCAGCTTTACTGTATGATAAAATGATGATGGCGTCCTCTTGGGTAAAATATTCCGGAGGTAAAATAGTCCCCCATTCGGATCTCCGGGCGGGGACTACTCAAGAGGACGTCGTTAGCAGGAGAAAGAAAACTGGCATTCTACGGATCGGAGCGTGGAATGTCAGATCCCTTAATCGGGCAGGTAGGTTAGAAAATTTAAAAAGGGAAATGGATAGGTTAAAGTTAGATATAGTGGGAATTAGTGAAGTTCGGTGGCAGGAGGAACAAGACTTTTGGTCAGGTGATTACAGGGTTATAAATACAAAATCAAATAGGGGTAATGCAGGAGTAGGTTTAATAATGAATAAAAAATTAGGAGTGCGGGTTAGCTACTACAAACAGCATAGTGAACGCATTATTGTGGCCAAGATAGACACAAAGCCCATGCCTACTACAGTAGTACAGGTTTATATGCCAACTAGCTCTGCAGATGATGAAGAAATTGATGAAATGTATGACGAGATATAAGAAATTATTCAGGTAGTGAAGGGAGACGAAAATTTAATAGTCATGGGTGACTGGAATTCGTCAGTAGGAAAAGGGAGAGAAGGAAACATAGTAGGTGAATATGGATTGGGGGGAAGAAATGAAAGAGGAAGCCGCCTTGTAGAATTTTGCACAGAGCATAACTTAATCATAGCTAACACTTGGTTCAAGAATCATAAAAGAAGGCTGTATACCTGGAAGAATCCTGGAGATACTAATAGGTATCAGATAGATTATATAATGGTAAGACAGAGATTTAGGAACCAGGTTTTAAATTCTAAGACATTTCCAGGGGTAGATGTGGATTCTGAGCACAATCTATTGGTTATGAACTGCAGATTGAAACTGAAGAAACTGCAAAAAGGTGGGAATTTAAGGAGATGGGACCTAGATAAACTGAAAGAACCAAAGGTTGTAGAGAGTTTCAGGGAGAGCATAAGGGAACAATTGACAGGAATGGGGGAAAGAAATACAGTAGAAGAAGAATGGGTAGCTCTGAGGGATGAAGTAGTGAAGGCAGCAGAGGATCAAGTAGGTAAAAAGACGAGGGCTAATAGAAATCATTGGGTAACAGAAGAAATATTGAATTTAATTGATGAAAGGAGAAAATATAAAAATGCAGTAAATGAAGCAGGCAAAAGGGAACACAAACGTCTCAAAAATGAGATCGACAGAAAGTACAAAATGGCTAAGCAGGGATGGCTAGAGGACAAATGTAAGGATGTAGAGGCTTGTCTCCCTAGGGGTAAGATAGATACTGCCTACAGGAAAATTAAAGAGACCTTTGGAGAGAAGAGAACCACTTGTATGAATATCAAGAGCTCAGATGGCAACCCAGTTCTAAGCTAAGAAGGGAAGGCAGAAAGGTGGAAGGACTATATAGAGGGTTTATACAAGGGCGATGTACTTGAGGACAATATTATGGAAATGGAAGAGGATGTAGATGAAGATGAAATGGGAGATAAGATACTGCGTGAAGAGTTTGACAGAGCACTGAAAGACCTGAGTCGAAACAAGGCCCCAGGAGTAGACAACATTCCATTAGAACTACTGATGGCCTTGGGAGAACCAGTCATGACAAAACTCTACCATCTGGTGAGCAAGATGCATGAGACAGGCGAAATACCCACAGACTTCAAGAAGAATATAATAATTCCAATCCCAAAGAAATCAGGTGTTGACAGATGTGAAAATTACCGAACTACTAGTTTAATAAGTCACAGCTGCAAAATACTAACGCGAATTCTTTACAGACGAATGGAAAAACTGGTTGAAGCGGACCTCGGGGAAGATCAGTTTGGATTCCGTAGAAATGTTGGAACACGTGAGGCAATACTAACCTTACGACTTATCTTAGAAGAAAGATTAAGAAAAGGCAAACCTACGTTTCTAGCATTTGTAGACTTAGAGAAAGCTTTTGACAACGTTAACTGGAATACTCTCTTTCAAATTCTGAAAGTGGCAGGGGTAAAATACAGGGAGCGAAAGGCTATTTACAATTTGTACAGAAACCAGATGGCAGTTATAAGAGTCGAGGGGCATGAAAGGGAAGCAGTGGTTGGGAAAGGAGTGAGACAGGGTTGTAGCCTGTCCCCGATGTTATTCAATCTGTATATTGAGCAAGCAGTAAAGGAAACAAAAGAAAAATTCGGAGTAGGTATTAAAATTCATGGAGAAGAAGTAAAAACTTTGAGGTTCGCCGATGACATTGTAATTCTGTCAGAGACAGCAAAAGACTTGCAAGAGCAGTTAAACGGAATGGACAGTGTCTTGAAAGGAGGATATAAGATGAACATCAACAAAAGCAAAACGAGGATAATGGAATGTAGTCGAATTAAGTCGGGTGATGCTGAGGGGATTGGATTAGGAAATGAGACACTTAAAGTAGTAAAGGAGTTTTGCTATTTAGGGATTAAAATAACTGATGACGGTCGAAGTAGAGAGGATATAAAATGTAGACTGGCAATGGCAAGGAAATCGTTTCTGAAGAAGAGAAATTTGTTAACATCGAGTATAGATTTAAGTGTCAGGAAGTCGTTTCTGAAAGTATTTGTATGGAGTGTAGCCATGTATGGAAGTGAAACTTTGACGATAACTAGTGTGGACAAGAAGAGAATAGAAGCTTTCGAAATGTGGTGCTACAGAAGAATGCTGAAGATAAGGTGGGTAGATCACGTAACTAATGAGGAGGTATTGAATAGGATTGGGGAGAAGAGAAGTTTGTGTCACAACTTGACTAGAAGAAGTGATCGGTTGGTAGGACATGTATTGAGGCATCAAGGGATCACAAATTTAGCATTGGAGGGCAGCGTGGAGGGTAAAAATCGTAGAGGGAGACCAAGAGATCAATACACTAAGCAGATTCAGAAGGATGTAGGTTGCAGTAGGTACTGGGAGATGAAGAAGCTTGCACAGGATAGAGTAGCATGGAGAGCTGCATCAAACCAGTCTCAGGACTGAAGACCACAACAACAACAACATGGCATATATGGCTGCTTTCTATCTTAAAGTGATGGTTGTGTAGTGTTACGTGTAAATTGCCCTGTTGGCTATTAAAATATCAAAACAAAAATTGAGAGCTTACAACGAAATTTTACATATTCGTGTGTTTACGGTACAGTCGAATGAATGCATGATGATTTGGAGGCTTACTTTGCTGCATGGTGTTATTGCAGCACGGATTGCAGGCAGTGGAGACGTAATTGTGAATCCTTAGTTTGCTAAATTAAAACCCGATGTTATTCCAAAAAATAGTAACAACGGTGATAATGACACTGTTGAGAGGCAACGGAAAACATGTGCAGGTTTTCTGTACATGAAAAAGTGGCAGAGGGAGTTTATCATCGCAGCACACCACTATCATGGCACTGTGAAGCGAAATAGATCCAAGTTGTAACTGGAAGAAGAAGAGCGGCGCACGACTTTGCTAAAGCACTCCAGCAAATGAACTAGTATATACTTTTAGTTAATAGCAGAGTACATGAAACGTAAAGGCTTTTAAGGTGTAGTCCTGTCATATCATCTGTCACAGGTAAGCACTAAAAGCCTGAAAAAAGTTGCCTTCATGAGCATAAATCGTTAATACAAGCACTGTAACATTACACAATGCAAATACGAACTGACTTAAATTGCTCCCGTAATAATCGGTAGCTAACCAAATCCTGAAGTGGTTTAACATGTTTGTTCTGAACTTTATTGAGGTTAGACAGAAGATTTCTCACTTGAATGTAACTGAAAATTACTGTATCCATATCCAGGGAGCATGCTGTTAATTTTAATTTCAAACGCGCACGAAGATTGACCAACACCTAGAAAGACTTAAAATATTGGAAAATTAGGATAAAGATTATTATTTCAACAATTTTTGGAATAATAACAATGTTCCTGCTGCGTTTAAGCAAACTCAAGAATCAGCATTGCTCTACCTGTAGCAGTTTAACTCGGCCAAAAACATTACTCTATTTTTCTAGGTCTATGTAACAGTTACGTAACTGCCCAAGAATTTGCGCAATTTCAAAGAGTGACCTTTGTGTGAAGGTGGAATTTGCTAACGTTTCTGCATATCACATGGCACTTCACTTAGTGTTTGACTTTCACATTGACTGGATTCGCCAAGTCGAAACCTGACACATGGCTGCATAAATTTATTCCAGATGAGATGAACTCAAATGTAGCTTTAAAGGCACCGACTGGTGTGTAGCAACTACAAAAGTGAACTTTGTTATGAAATAAATTAATTTGCTACTGTATAACAACCTGTGGGCTCAAACATCTTGGAAGATTGAAACTGTGTGCTAGACCTAGGCTCGAACTCGCCTTTCAGGGGCAGTTGCTCCACCAACTGAGCTACCCAAGCATGACTGACGCCCCGTCCTCACAGCTTCAAGTTTGCCAGTACCTCGTATCCTATCTTGCAAACTTCACAGACGCTCTCCCATGAATCTTGCAGAACTATCGCTTCTGGAAGAAAGGATATTTCGGAGACATGGCATAGCCACAGCCTCGGGGATGTTTCCAGAATGAGATTTTCATTCTGCAGCAGAGTGTTCGCCAATATGAAACTGCCTGGAGGATTAAAACTGTCTGCCAGACAGACGTGTCTGACTACTATTGCTGCAGTCACACTAGCACCTACCTTCAAAAACACTCTTGTAATTTTCACCAATATTTACACTTATTTCCTATTAAATATGATTAAACATTTTGAGTAATCACTACATTCTGTCGATACACAGGCTGAATATACATACTTTAGTACTCCGTCTTCGGGCCACGATAGGCCTACCGGGACGATCCGACCGCCGTGTCATCCTCAGTGGAGGATGCGGTTGCGGGGGGGGGGGGGGGAGGCGTGGGGTCAGCACACCGCTCTTCCGGTCGTTATGATGGTATTATTGACCGAAGCCGCTACTATTCGGTCGAGCCTCATCAAGAGGCTGAGTGCACCCCGAAAAGTGGCAACAGCGCATGGCAGCCTGGAAGGTTGCCCATCCAAGTGCCGACCACGCCCAACAGCGCTTAACTTCGGTGATCTCACGGGAACAGCAGTGTCTACTGCGGCAAGGCCGTTCGTTGCCCCACATATTTTAATAACAGTGTTAAATATAAAACATTTTATTTTGTAACCCTGAAACACCAGATCCCAATGAAATTAACTCCGCCTTTCTCCATGATGCTGTGATACTACATCGAACAACTGTTGGTTTTACAAAATAATGTTGGCAAAATTTATATTAGTGATCGTAAACACAAAGCATATTAGAGTCAATAACTTTTTTACAGGGTAACCTTTTAGTGTAGCATTGCATAATTCCATTTCTAACATTCTTTTCAGTAACAGAGAAATACGAGTATAATGTATAACTAGAATCTCTTCATTTAACAGCTTCCCACATCCGTTAATTATATGTTTTTATATCCTTTTTATTGCATGTCATATATTTATATAAAAGTGTGTAATTGTTAAAACCCACTTTATATCTAAATATTAAAACACTGCTAATATGTGTACTACATGTGTGGAGATAAGTTCATTGGAAATGTCCTTTTATATTTTCTCTGCCTCCTGATGACTGGGTGTTGTGTGATGTCCTTAGGTTAGTTAGGTTTCTTTAATTTACCTTGCTACTTGTGACACAATGCAGAACCTCAACAATCCAAAAGACGCAATTGTCCTAAAGTATGGTGGTGCTAGTACACGGTTATTAAATTTTTATTGCTGTGTTAACCTACATAGCTTTTATCTAAGTTCATGCACATAGAAATTTATGTTAATCATTATATCTTTAAGTAATTCATATTCTCAAGTATTATGAAGATAATTAATTCATTTCGGGGACAGCAATAATAACAACCATCAACGTTTCCATTATTCCCACTTCTGCCCTTCACATACACTTTACTTTCACAGTATCAACTTAAATTTAGCCATGCTCTTGTGCTGATCTCAACTTCTTCAATTAGAGGTGATGAGTATCTTGTATGGGTCCTTCTGAAGATCTTCTAACAACATATGTGTGAACACAGCAAACAGCATTTTGCATCAATTTGCTAGCCAGACTGTGTATCAAAATGGCTATTCTGTGTGATGCTTGTTTTTTCAACTAATACTGAAGTAAAAATGCACTGAAAACATGGAAGATTGATATGCCACACAAAAAAGGTACATTTCACAAACAGCACTTTCTTTACAATAATTACTTCCCATTTCATTCGCTCATTGGACAGTAATATTTATTTATTTGTATTGGTTATCCTGCATATTCATTGGTATAGTCAAACTCATGTTACTCGAAGAAAATTCACGTCATCTCCTGTATTGTCACCAGTAAACCTCAGTATCAGGCGCATGCTTCCTTTGAACCGGTCAGTTTAATACACAATAATCCAACAATACCATTATTACAAACTTGCCAGCAAATGTTCCTTGTGGCCTGGCCCACACACTATAATTCATCATTATTAACTTCCATGCCACGACCATAATTACTAGTCAGCTACATTTCTACAACTGTTATGACTATATAATTTTTGTAACATTATCCCTCTGTCATACACAAATCTCCCTCTTTTTTCCTTCGCCATTACCAAAACATCTACATTATTAAAAAAAATTACAACGAAGAAACCTTCATCGCTGATTTATTCCCTTCCTGGCTAAACACGTCATACACGTGCAATGAGGAGCCAAATAATTACAACCACCTGCTTAATAGCTTGTTTGTCCGTCTTTGGAACGAAATATGTCACTGATTCTAGGTACGAGGGATCCGAAAATTAGTCCGTAGGTTTGTGGTGGTATGTGGTATTAGATGTCTACGCACAGGTCGTACCATTTGCGTACGAGGTGATGGCGCCCAATAACCACAAAGGCAGGTACCACAGGATTTACATCAGGCAAATTTGGTTACCAATACGTCAACGTGAGTTCACTGCAATGTTCCTCAAAGCACTGTAGCACAGTGTTGGCCCCTAGACACAGACAATAGTACTGCTGAAAGATGAAGTCGGCGTCGCGGAAGATATAAAGCATGACGGGGTGCAGGTGGTTCGTAGATGTCAAAGTGTCTCCGATTACTACGACAGGTTCCACACAAGCACAGGAGAACGGCTTCCGTAAAATAATACTGCTCTCACCAGCCTGCGTCCGTGGCGCGTTACATCTTTCGAGCAACCGTTCAGTGCGATGACGGCGTTTGTAGAGAGGACCATCGACCTACTGTAGCAGAAATGTGATTCAGCCGAAGACGTGACACGTTGTCATTGATCGACAATAGAATCCCAATGTTCCCGTTCCTACTGCAATCGTAACTGACGACGTCGTTTGATCAACATATAAACACTTAGGGATGGTCGGCTGCGTAGCTCCATGTGCAACCACGATCAACAGCGTTCTCCGAAACACTTGTGAGTGCACCAACATTGTGCTCTTTCGGTAGAGAAGCCACAGATCACCATCAATCCTACTTTACAGATCAGTTGGGGACGTCCATCCATTTAGCGCCTAGTGGTAGTTACACTGTACGTCTACCTCTTTCCGTAGATGATCACGACAGTAGCTCCTGAATATTGGAGCGGCTTCGTCGTTTTTGTGGTACTAGTTCACAGGCCTTGCGTGATAATAATCTGCCCTTTGTCAAAATCGTTTATGCCAATGGATTTTCTCATTTACAGACCATATCTTCGATAGCGTGATCCTCCGTCATTAATTGCTACTCTTGCTTACATACTTCTGTTACTGCGTGACATGCCCGCAACGCAACCAGGCGGCATCCAACTTCGCGGTGGGCAGAGGTCATAATGTTTTAGCCCATCAGTGTGCGTTCCATGCCCCATGGCATAATCTATCGACAAATTTCCTTATCCATCCTCTATAATGAACGTGGCCTCTTTTAAACTGAATAACTATCATGACTGTTAAAATCGGTACAGTCATCCTTCCCACACCCCTTGGCAAATTCCACTAATGAAATTTGTTCCACAGATACTGCATAGCACAAGACGTATCTAAAACTAAATGTTTGTCTCTCAGTGATGCTCGTCTGTCTTCTTAGACCTTTGTTACACTGTTCAGTGCGCTCCTTCATTCAATTTACATTCGAAAAACAGAATTTTGCTCTTGTTTGCAATATTATTTGCATTCACTCCTGCACTTGCTCCTCAGTAGCCCAAGTTCACGAAACACAGCTTTCACATGAATCAGGCTTTCCTCTTCTACAATTTTACCTTCAGAATCAGTCACCTCTACTAAGAAACTAAAAAAACTAAACACCCCCCGCACAGGCCATGAGGGTCCAGAGGTACCGACTGGCCGCCGTGTCATTCTCACCTCACAGGCGTCACTCGAAGCGGATATGAAGGGGCATGTGGTCAGTACACCACTCTCCCGGCCGTATGTCGGTTTCCGAGACCGGAGCCGCTACTTCTAAATCAAGCAGAACTAAAGCTGTGAGGACCTGGCGTGAGTCGTCCTTCGGTAGCTCATTTGGTAGAGCACTTGCCCGCGAAAGGCTAAGGTCCCGAGTTCGAGTCTCGGTCGGGCACACAGTTTTAATCTGCCAGGAAGTTTCATATCAGCGCACACTCCGCTGCAGAGTGAAAATCTCATTCTGGAAACATCCCCCAGGCTGTGGCTAAGCCATGTCTCCATCCTTTCTTTCAGGAGTGCTAGTTCTGCATGGTTCGCAGGAGAGCTTCTGTAAAGTTTGGAAGGTAGGAGACGAGATACTGGCAGAAGTAAAGCTGTGATGACCGGGCGTGAGTCGTGCTTCGGTAGCTCAGTTGGTAGAGCACTTACCCGCGAAAGGCAAAGGTCCCGAGTTCGGGTCTCGGTCGGGCACACAGTTTTAATCTGCCAGGAAGTTTCATATCAGCGCAGACTCCGCTGCAGAGTGAAAATCTCATTCTGGAGGTAGTTTACCTCACAAGGGCTGAGTGCATCCCGCTTGTCAACAGCGTTCGGATGGCCACCCATCCAAGTGCCAGCCCAGGCCGACATCGATTAACTTCGGTGATTTGACGGGAACCGGTGTTACCACTGCGGCATTCAAAATTTAATAGAATGATATTAAACCACGATTTTAATTTTTCGAATCTCTCATCCTTTACTTCACGAAATACAGATTTTATTTCCCTAAATTTCGAGTACTTAATTTCAATTAATTGAGCACTTCACTGATTTGGAAACGAAGGTTGAGTTCCTTGCATCTAACCTATTTCACTCTTTTAACTATTATAGCTACCTGCAACCCAAACTGTAACCTCCGATTTATAATCGCTAGATCTGTTTTTAATTTCATAGGTCACGTCTGGCTACACAAAACACAAGAAAAACAGCTATCTAATGTTAAACTTTCGCGGTCGACTCTATGGTGGGGTGTGCTACCGACACATGGCGAGGATGAGAAACACAGTACAGAGATGGTGACGATGAGATGCTATGGCAGTAGCCGTAGCCCGGCTCCGTGTGTTTGGGTGATGACGCGGTGGTGCAGTGATCTAGATGTGACAGTATTGAGACATCGCGGGACGAAGACTTGGGCGCTGACATGCTACGGCTCGATTTCAGCAATGGGGCGACTTCGTTACATAACACCGGGATGCAGTGGCGTGGAGGCGTCACTACAAAGTCAGCGACATTGAGACTCTGCGGCGTGGACGGGCGTCAATGCAGAATGACAGAATGTGTATGGCTCGGATGTGGCGGTGTGCGGGGTTGACGCCGTGCCAAAACGGCTTGGAGGTGTCAGCAACAGAGGCTGCTGTGTTACAATGGCGGGGGACAGAGGTGCATCGCCAGAGATACTGAAGCGTGACCAGGCAGTAGTGCACAGTGTCTCGCGCTGGTTTGATGTCGTGGGCTGGGACTAGGAGGCGGCTGTGGACGTGACAGCGGCGTTTGGGTGCGTGACGGAGACGCTGTGGCGTGATTACGAGTCGGTGCTTACAGGCGTGACGTAATGAATACGGGTGCCCGGCGCCAAACAGCGGTTTCGCAATGTTGTGGTCTGGCCCTCAGTGATTGTAGCACGAACTGATTGTGGCACAGAGCGTAGTAATGGGTACCTGCTTTCACTGTATCTTACTGCTTCCACAATGTGAATGCAAACAACGATTCCACTTCTACAACTAAAGCAGCTACAGCTTCGACTAAAGCTCATAGCTCTCATTTTCACGATCCTAAATCCTGCTCGTGAAATAAATTAGGGAATGGAAAGCAAATTACAGTCCTCTCCGGGATGAAGCGAAATCAATGGAAACTTCACACAAAGACGGTTATTCCAGATGAGATGAAACTGGATATAAGTTAACGGGTACTTACTGTTTTGTAGCAAAAAAGAAAAGTGGATGTACATATCTACTGAATCAATCAGCTAGTCAATAACAACCAGTCACGCAGCCACTAACATATAATATGCTGAAGAGATAAAAAAACTGCTATAGGCACACGTATTCGAATACAGAGGTATGTAAACAGATACTATACGGCGCTATGGTCGACAAGGAGTCTATAAGACAAAAAGTGTCTGGCGTAGATGTTAGATCAGTTACTGCAGCTAAAACACAGATTATCAAGATTTAAGCGAGTTTGAAGGTGATGTTATAGTCGGCGCACGAGCGATAAGACACAGCATCTCCGAGGTAGCGATGAAGTGAGAATTTTCCCGTAAAACCATTTCACGAGTGTACGGTGAATATCAGTAATTCGGTAAAACATCAAATCTCCGACCTCGCTGTGTCAGCATGTGAACCATTCAACGAAATATCATTGATATGGGTTTCCGAAGCCGGACGCCCACTCGTGTACCTTTGATGTCTAGACGACACAGAGCATTACGCCTCGCCTTGTCGCGACAACACTGACATTGGACTATTGATGACAGGAAACATGTTGCCTGGTCGGTGGGTCTCGTTTCAAATTGTATCGAGCAGACGGACGTGTATGGGTATGGAGACAGCCTAATGAAACCATGGACCCTGCATGTCAGCAGGGGACTGCCGATGCTGTTGGAGGATCTGTAATGGTTTGGCGGGTGTGCAGTTGGAGTGATACGGGACACCTGATACGTTTAGATATGACTCTGATAAGAAAGATGTACGTAAGCATCCTCTCTGATCGCCTGCAACGATTCATGTCCATTGTGCATTCGGACGGACTTGGGCAATTCCAGCAGGACAGTGCGCCACCCCACACTGAGTGGCTTCTAAGTTTAAACAATTCCGCTGGCCATGAAACTCTTCAGACATGAACATTATTGAGCACATTTGGGATACCTTGCAATGCGCTGTTCAGAAGAGAACTGCCCCCCTCCCCCCCCCCCCCCCCGTAGTCATATAGATTTATGGACAGCTCTGCAGGATTCATGATTTCAGTTAACTCCAGCACTACTTCATACATTAGTCGAGTCCATGCCAAGTCTTGTTGCGGCACTCCTGGGTACTCGCGGGGTACTTACACGATATTAGTCACGTGTACCAGTTTATTTATTTATTTAAATGTCAAGTTCCGTAGGACCAAATTGAGGACCAAATCTCCAAGGTTATGGAACGTGTCAGTACATGAACTTACAACATAAAAAGTAATAACAGATAAAAATAAATGTTCATGAACCTGAAAGAAAATCAGTCCATAAGTTTAAGCAAACGCTATCAGCAATACAATGAGATCCATCTTAATGTTTCAAGGAACTCCTCGACAGAATAGAAGGAGTGACCCATGAGGAAACACTTCAGTTTCGATTTGGAAGCGCGTGGATTACTTCTAAGATTTTTGAATTCGAGTGGCAGCTTATTGAAAATGGATGCAGAAGTATACGGCACACCTTTTTGCACAAGAGTTAAGGAAGTCCAGTCCAAATAGAGGTTTGATTTCTGCCGAGTATTAACCAAGTGAAAGCTGCTTATTCTTGGAAATAAACTAATATTGGTAACAAGAAACGACAATAAGGAATATACATATTGAGAGGCCAATGTCAAAATACCTAGACTCGTGAAAAAACGTCGACAAGAGGTTCGTGAACTCACACCACTTATTGCCCGAACGCCCGTTTCTGAGCCAAAAATATCCTTCTAGAATGGGAAGAGTTACCCCAAAACATAATACCATACGACATAAGTGAATGATAATAAGCAAAGTAGACTAATTTACGTGTCGAAATATCTCTCACTTTCGATACCGTTCAAATAGTGAAAATGGCAGTATTATGTCTTTGAACAAGATCCTGAACGTGGGCTTTCCACGACAGCTTCCTATGTAACTGAACACCTAGGAATTTGAACTGTTCAGTTTCACTAATCATATGCCCGTTTCTTTGGCTCTTCAGTGCAGCACACTAAATCGAATAGAAAAAAGACGCACCTCGAAGGAAATATCCAAATGCTACGGAAATCGGTACATGTGAAGTATGTGTAAACACAAGCAAATGATTACCACTTCAGGAAAAATTGATTTTTTATTCAACAGAAAGAGATTCACAAATTAAGAGAGTCAAAATTTCGTTGGTCCACTTCATGCCCTTATACAAGCAGCTACTCTGGTTTATATTGATTGGCAGATTTGTCTGATGTCTTCCAGAAGGATGGCGTGGTAAATTCTGTACAAACTGCACGTAAAAATCCCGACGTGGTTAGAAGTCCCTGCTCATAATCGTCCATACGCTCTCAGATGGGGAGAGATTGGGCGACCTTGCTGCCGAAGATAGGATTTGGAAAGCTCGATGACAAGGCAGAGAAATTCATGCCGTGTGCGGGCGGAAATTATCTTGATGAAATTTAAGCCCAGGATGGGTTGCCATGTGGGGCAAAAAACCTTGGGGTAAAATATGGTGGACGTTCGGCTGCTCTGTAAGAGTACCGTGGATGAAAACCTGTAGTGTCCTGCTATGACGAGAAATGGCACCGCAGACGATCAGTTCTACATGTCGAGCCGCATGGTGATCGACAGTGAAGTTAGTGTCCCACCAGTGTCCGAGGAATCTCCAAACATGTCTACGCTGGTCATCACGGCTCAGTTCGTTGCGGGTCTCATCACTGAAGACAACTCTATTTCTGTCAATGAGATTCCAGCCGAAGACGTGTCGAGAGATGCCCCGGGCAGCAGTGGGATGCCAACATGGTTGTCATCCGCCATACGGCCCGACTTCATTAATTTGTTAATCTCTTTCCTCGAAATTATTGTAAGTAGGCTGTTTAGCGCCATGTAGCGCTCTGTATTAAAATCGCTGACAGCACTGTGTGGAGTCTGTGGCTGGTTGGACTCATTGTTGGATTATTCGCTAGTGTAGCGTTGGGTTGTAGGATGTGAACAGCCCGTAGCGTTGGGCAATTGGAGGTGAGGCGCCAGCGGTGGTGGATGTGGGGAGAGAGATTCCAGAGTTTTGAGATGTTAATATGAGCTAACGATCTGGACGTGTGTCCGTCAGAAAAAGGAAATTTGTCAAACTGGATGTCACAAATTATATGACTTTCCAACATTATTAAGTAAATACATTGTTTGTTCTCTATCAAAATATTTCATTTGCTAAATGTATGCCTATCAGTAGTTAGTGCCTTCAGTAGTTAGAATCTTCTATTTAGCTGGCAGTATTGGCGCTCGCTGTATTGCAGGAGTTCGAGTAACGAAGATTTTTGTGAGGTTAGTGATTCGTGAAGGGCATAGGTTATTGTTAGTAATGGTTATTCTTTTGTAGGGATTATTAAAAGTCAGATTGCGTTGCGCTAAAATATAGTGTGTCAGTTTAGAAATTATCAGAATAAGTAAAGAGAAAACTGCCTGAGTACGTTCAGTTTTACTCAGCTGTTTCTGTATGAAGTATCGTAGAAGTTTACCAGCACAGTGTTTCTTTACATTCAAAGGGGAAGTTTCATTATAATCATTTGTTCGGCAGTAAATGTGTATCATAACTACTGATTTCCGTCACATTTGGATAAATACTTCCCACTTCGTGCTGCTTTTTTTTCTTAGGTATTTTAGTTGCTCGTCTACTTACGTCGGGGCCTGTTTGTGAGCTGTTGCATTGTCCCGTAAGAAATTCCTTGAATAATGTAGGGTGGCATTATGCACATTTAATGACCACAGAACACACATAAGTATATGAGAGTAAATAAATGAAACGGAATTCAATTGTTGGGACAGGAACGTACTCTGAATCCAGAATTGCTCTATGTGGTCTTTTATTCAACTCATTGCCAGAGAAACAATGTATATGAAATGGTGGTTCTGTAGTTGTTATAATGTACAAAAAACAACAGTGCACACAGAGCAAGCAGAGTATATACAGGCACCGTATAATTGTCTTCCAGACGGACACTGATGGCTAATCTAAACAAATATTTATGTTTTAACAGTTTACAGCTGTTTCAAAAATGAATTATTCTGAAAACCACGTTCACCAATACTGCTGATGTTAAACACCATGCCCTTTACTAGGATCGCGGTCAGTTGCACTGAAAAGATTAAGTCTTACTATACGCACACCAAGCTATCATAAATGGATCCTAGGCGGCAAAGCATCTAATCCCTTTGACCAACAGCAAACGAAAGACCATGGAAGACCCCTGCTCTCTCCGTCCGCCACTATGTCTCGTGAATACTACTGTAGCCATGCCAGACCCTAACTTTAGAACCACTCTTGTACTTCTCCAATATTTACACATATTTTCATGTTAGATATTCTGGAAATGTTATGACAGGTCATATATGTTGATGCCCAGACAGAATTTATATATTTTCGTCATTTCGTTTATTGTATAACATTTTACTTTGTAACCCAGGAACACCAAATCCTGTGGGAATCAAGCGCTCCTTTCTCAAAGGCGTTGCGATATTTATTACTCCAAACAATTGTTAGTCTTATAAGACAGTGCAAATGACCTTTATGTTAGTGCACATGAAAAACAAAGCGTATTAGAAAGAATTACGTATTTATAGGATAATCTTTTAGTGTAACTGAGGAGAATTTCATTTCTGGCATTCTTTACTGTTATACAGCATCTGTTAAATATATCAGCGTTTTCATCTTCTTATGATGTCGTGTCATATACACTGCTGGCCACCTTAAATGCGACACCCTGAAGGAAGCATCCGAATCAAGTGAAATTTACACCATGAGTTTGCAGCGATGAGATATGCAACTGATTAGAATTTCAGCGCAGACGCACATCACGCGCGCCTGTGGCGCCAACTCATAGCGCCATTTAAGGCTTGGCGATTTCGACGAGTGTACGTTCGGCACGTGTATTTACCTTGTGGTTGTTTCACAAGACGATCAGTTATGCCTCGTAGACAACAGCGAACATCTTTTGATCAAGTATCCCAGTTCGACAGAGGAAGGATAGTGGCTCACCGAGATTGTGGATTATCATACAGAGAAATCGCTAGTCGTGTTGGTCGAAACCAAACAACTGTAATTCGGATATGTGACCGTTGGATGCAGGAGGGTACGACGGACCGACGTGGTCGATCGCATTCACCTCGGTGCACCACTGCACGTGCTGATAGGCAAATTGTGCGCATGGCAGTGACGGATCGCTCAGTGACATTTCGAACCATAGCAAAGCACATTGCGTCTGTAACGCATCATCCAGTGCCTGCACGTACCATTCGACGCCGTTTACAGCAGAGTGGTCAGTTCGCAAGACGTCCATTGCTTCGTCTACCATTGACGCAGAACCACAGACGTCTCCGTCGCCAATGGTGTGATGACAGACGGATGTGGACGGCAGAATGGAATGACGTTGTCTTTACTGACGAGGCACGCTTTTGTCTGCAGCACCACGATGGTCGGATTCGAGTGTGGAGACACCGTGGAGAGAGGATGCTGGACAGCTGCATTATGCACCGCCACACTGGTCTTGCACCGGGTATTATGGTATGGGACGGTATTGGATATTAGTCTCGCACGCCTCTAGTACGCATTGCCGGTACTTTAAATAGCCGGCTCTACATATCCGAGGTGCTGGAGCCAGTTGTCCTTCCTTCCCTTCAGGGCTCGGCCACAGCCATATTTCAACAGGATAATCGGCGACCACACGTGGCACACATTGTCCAAAGGTTCTTCGTCAATAACCAGATTGAATTGCTTCCCTGGCCGGCTCACTCTCCGGATCTTTCGCCGATAGAAAACATGTGGTCCATGGTTGCTCAACGAGTGACCCAGATTACATCCCCAGCTGCCACACCAGATGATCTTTGGCAACGTGTGGAAGCTGCTTGGGCTGCTGTACCCCAGGAACACATCCAACGTCTCTTTGACCCAATGCCGAGACGTATGGCAGCGGTGATCTCCAACAATGGCGGCTACTCTGGCTACTGATTCTGGCAGGAACCACATGTCACAGACGTCTGTAAACGTAATCATTTGATACTTGTTCAACATGTTATCTACAAAATAAATTTTGTTGTGCTACCTCTTGTCTTTCTTGGTGTTGCATTTACGGTGGCCAGCAGTGTATTTACGTAAGTGTGCGTAATCAGAGGTAACTTTACTAAAACCACCTTGTAAGAAGTCCATGACTGAGGAATTTGTTGCTGGCTTACTCGAGCAAATGTAGCTTCGGTGGAGTGCTCGCCCGCTGCCTGCGATATGTATGCTACAACAGAATCGCAGACCAGAGAGCAGTGTCGGAAGCAGCAGTAGGGGCAGCTCGCAGTCGGGCCGTTGGGTCAGGTCGCTCTTAGAGAGCAGCTGTCGAGTTGTATAGTTCACAGAGAGCACTTGTGTCCTCTATGGAATTACCAATGCCGGTAGTGGAGAACGATGGTGGTGCCTGCGCGAAGTAGTACAAGGTAAAAGCAAAAATTATTATTATTTATTGCCGCGCGCATATGTAATTTGCAGCAAATCATTTGGTACTATTGTTATATCAAGTCCCATGTAATATTTTAAAAATCTTTTGATAATAATATTTTTTATAAAGATAACTATTGACAATCATTCATCTGAATTTAAATAATTTACTAATTTCTCCTGTCCATGGTTATCCCAATTATTGTGAAGAAAAATGACCATTTCTTATACATAACAAAATCTAGTGGTCAGAATTGCACTGAGCTGTGTCAGAAAAATTTCTTATACGAGCAGATATAAACGCTTTATGAGGCGACATCACTGAGGTAAGAATTTTCAATTTATTCAGAATGACTTTTCAGGGCCATGACGCAGCACTGCTGACGTCCAGATTTACCAGCTGAGATTCACAGTCAGTTAATTATTGAAAGGTTATATATGAGTCACATTTTTATGGAGAGGTTAGATACACTTTTTATTTCGAGGTTACGGAAATAAATTGCTGGGAGGTTATAACCTTTATATATAAATAATTATAACATTTGTAGCATGTATGCTACATGTGTCGTTGAAAGTACATTGGAAACGTCCTTTTATTATACACTCCTGGAAATGGAAAAAAGAACACATTGACACCGGTGTGTCAGACCCACCATACTTGCTCCGGACACTGCGAGAGGGCTGTACAAGCAATGATCACACGCACGGCACAGCGGACACACCAGGAACCGCGGTGTTGGCCGTCGAATGGCGCTAGCTGCGCAGCATTTGTGCACCGCCGCCGTCAGTGTCAGCCAGTTTGCCGTGGCATACGGAGCTCCATCGCAGTCTTTAACACTGGTAGCATGCCGCGACAGCGTGGACGTGAACCGTATGTGCAGTTGACGGACTTTGAGCGAGGGCGTATAGTGGGCATGCGGGAGGCCGGGTGGACGTACCGCCGAATTGCTCAACACGTGGGGCGTGAGGTCTCCACAGTACATCGATGTTGTCGCCAGTGGTCGGCGGAAGGTGCACGTGCCCGTCGACCTGGGACCGGACCGCAGCGACGCACGGATGCACGCCAAGACCGTAGGATCCTACGCAGTGCCGTAGGGGACCGCACCGCCACTTCCCAGCAAATTAGGGACACTGTTGCTCCTGGGGTATCGGCGAGGACCATTCGCAACCGTCTCCATGAAGCTGGGCTACGGTCCCGCACACCGTTAGGCCGTCTTCCGCTCACGCCCCAACATTGTGCAGCCCGCCTCCAGAGGTGTCGCGACAGGCGTGAATGGAGGGACGAATGGAGACGTGTCGTCTTCAGCGATGAGAGTCGCTTCTGCCTTGGTGCCAATGATGGTCGTATGCGTGTTTGGCGCCGTGCAGGTGAGCGCCACAATCAGGACTGCATACGACCGAGGCACACAGGGCCAACACACGGCATCATGGTGTGGGGAGCGATCTCCTACACTGGCCGTACACCACTGGTGATCGTCGAGGGGACACTGAATAGTGCACGGTACATCCAAACCGTCATCGAACCCATCGTTCTACCATTCCTAGACCGGCAAGGGAACTTGCTGTTCCAACAGGACAATGCACGTCCGCATGTATCCCGTGCCACCCAACGTGCTCTAGAAGGTGTAAGTCAACTACCCTGGCCAGCAAGATCTCCGGATCTGTCCCCCACTGAGCATGTTTGGGACTGGATGAAGCGTCGTCTCACGCGGTCTGCACGTCCAGCACGAACGCTGGTCCAACTGAGGCGCCAGGTGGAAATGGCATGGCAAGCCGTTCCACAGGACTACATCCAGCATCTCTACGATCGTCTCCATGGGAGAATAGCAGCCTGCATTGCTGCGAAAGGTGGATATACACTGTACTAGTGCCGACATTGTGCATGCTCTGTTGCCTGTGTCTATGTGCCTGTGGTTCTGTCAGTGTGATCATGTGATGTATCTGACCCCAGGAATGTGTCAATAAAGTTTCCCCTTCCTGGGACAATGAATTCACGGTGTTCTTATTTCAATTTCCAGGAGTGTAAGTTGAATGCTATGTTCAGAATTGTTGCAGCTCGTCTGGAATTCAATTAGTATTTTGTGTTGACTATTTTAAATATACAAACAATGGAACACTATGACCTGCAATTACTGAAATATATTAAAATTGAATGCACGCTTCTCCATGACCCTGAGGCATTACTCTAACCGATTTTCGTACTTATAACGTAATGTTCCTAAAGTTACTATCAACATACATAAGATATTGTATTTCATTTATGGGCTAATCTTATAGAAGAACTGTGTAAAATTCCAGAGCACAATTCTCTACAATAATATGGCAGTTTTATTCGCAATGAAGTCCTCTTTCATTCTGTAACTTTTCACCTAGATAATTAAAAACATTGTTTTTATTCTTCTTACGATGACGTGTTATATGTTTATGCAAGCGCATGTAATCGTGAATTTCTTTTTTTAAAGAAGCCAGTTTTACATATAAATATTAATATCAGCTCTGTTTTAAGTACCAAATAGACAGTGAGGAGTACAAAGGAATCGTCGTTTTATTATAATTGCCATAACGTATTCAGATTCACCATAGGTCGTCTAGAGCTGATATTACTGTTTTTTGTTGAATGTTTGAAACATTCACGTACTGGCGACATAATGGGCCTGCCTGCTAGCAGGTGGGCAGGCTGGCCCCTCAGCGGGTTAGAGAATTCTAGGCATGATGCTCAGTGCCGCTTCCAACAACCTTGGCCCACTTACAGTAGTGTCTCCCTTACATACATCAGCCGCTAAACTAAATCGGCTAGTAACGTGAGCTGCATTCACATCCTTTTCCATAAAGGAGATATACGATACCTCCTACCTGCCACGACGTACATTCACAACCAAACTGTCACATGCCAACCTAATATCGAATTCGGGAAAAGTTACAGATCAATCTGTCGCCACAAACAGATTGTTTCCTTCCGCATTCAAAATGTATTTAAACTAATCCTTAATAATACCTGTCGTAAATCAGGGCGTGGTGTGCTACACTGTCAGACAGGAAACAAATCCTAAATGTGCTTATATGCTACCTACAAAAAGCCGCTCATCCCAGGAAGAAATCCGGCCTCTGCAGAAACATCTCCGCACTTGTATCGCCCTGCAAAAGTTATCCAAACCACTTCTTAGTGAGCGACTAACCCACGTTTTCGTCAGTGATTCGTGATGACGTCACAAACCATTGGAACCGAATTCAGATAGTAGGAGTCTCTTTGTGCAGTTCTTTCCATATGGCTATAGCTTTCATGTACAGCGAGAATAATTTTGGTAAAGTCAGACACATGGTACATAGGAAGTCACGGAAACATCCAAAGCTACGGAGGTATCTCTATTCAAGTTCAGTGATCCCATTGGCCTCGAAGAAGAATAGTATTAGAATAAACAAACTATTACTAGTTTCTCGGGTTAATGACAGGTTTACACATAAAATGGATGCTTTCAGGGTGAACCAAGAACATTTACATTCAGTCATGTTACGTCAGTATTACTCATTCCTATTAGAAATTACACATTGGTAGAACACGGAAATTTTGTTTCAGCAATATTCCTCCACACAAACTGTGGAAGCTCTTGGGTAATCCAGCTTAAACTGACCATTCATTTTCTGTTTGTCACTTACTTGATGCGTGCAAAAATGCTTAGCACTACAATTATTCGCTTTTCGCAGGAACCTGTGGTACAAACGAATATAGATTGTGTTACAGGTGTTCCTTGCCAATATCTATGCACTTTGCCGTCGTTCGGGCAACTTCTGTATTTGTGTAGAAAACCATTCTTTCGGAGTATCCGGGTGCCACTGGTGGACAGCTACATAAAGTTCGTCATTGGTGGTGAACTTCTTACCGCACGTGATCTCTTTTATTTTTTCGAGCAGGGCATAGACCCTAGGAGTCACATTCGGTGAATATGGAATGTGTAGTTCCCTCGTAGTGGTAATGGTCTGGAGACCGGCAAATGGCCACGAGTTGTCGAGTTGGAGCAGAACGCCACGGCCTAGTTTCTCAGGCAATGTTGTTGAATTCGTCGGTAAAGCTGGTGCAGTGAACTGTTACTACAGTATGAGTCACTGTTGACGTATTTCGGAGGGGGGGGGGGGGGCAGCCAATCCACCCTTCATGATCCCAGATCACAGCCACCATTTATTTCTTCGAAATTAGTCCCGGCCGTGAATTCCTGCGACGAGGGCTCCCATTACGCTTAAACTCCATAGTCTGTGGTTTCGTTACCGGAGTCTCATGGATAGCTAAGACTCGTCGACGCTGAGAAGACGCTCAAAGATCTCCACTGGATTAGTACTCTACTGTTTCACCAACTACTGGCAAATTTCTACACGCTACAGATTCTGCACGATGATGAGGGAATGAGTCATTTATTGGGCACACATCAGCTTCACCTTCAAAGTCTCAAGGCTGATGACGTGTAGGGTTCACCGTGACCGACCGATTTCCTTCTCTAGGTCATCAAATCTGCTCCTCATTATCAAGTCATTGACACGCTGGGCACTGTTAACGACCAGGTGCGATGTCCAGTCCCTGCCGTCTCTGAACCCTGTGTACCTCCATATTGCCAAGCGATAAAAAGTGCTCCTGCAATACGCCACCTATGGGAAGCAGCAACATCATCTGGTGGCGGTAGGTAGCACTACAGTCTATCTTCACGCATACATCTACATCTACATCCACGTGATTACTCTGCTATTCACAATAAAGTGCCTGGCAGAGGGTTCAATGAACGACCTTCCAGCTGTCTCTCTACCGTTCCACTCTAGAACGGCGCGGGGGAAAAACGAGCACTTAAATGTTCCTGTGCGAGCCCTGGATTCTCTTATTTTATCGTGTTGGTCATTTCTCTCTATGTAGGTGGGTGCCAACAGAATGTTTTCGCAATCGGAGGAGAAAACTGGTGATTGAGATTTCATGAGAAGATTCCGTCGCAACGAAATACACCTTTGTTTTAATGAAAGCCACTTCAATAAACGTATGATGACTGTGACACTATGTCCCCTATTTCGCGATAATACCAAACGAGCTGCCCTTCTTTGTACTTTTTCGATGTCATCCGTCAGTCCCACCCGACACGGATCCCATACCGTACAGCAATACTCCGGAATAGGGAGGACAAGCGTGGTGTAAGCAGTCTGTTTAGCAGACCTGTAGCACCTTCTGTGCATTGTTCTGACAGTGAATCGCAGTATTGGTTTGCTCTACGCACAACATTATCTATGTGATCGTTCACGTTTAGGTTATTTGTGATTGTAATTCTTGAGTATGTAATTTACAGCCTTCAGATTTGTGTTACTTATCGCGTAACCGAAATTTAGCAGATTTCTTTTAGTACTCACGTGAGTAACTTCACACTTTTCTTTATTCAGGGTCAATTTCCACTTTTCGCACCATACGGTTATCTTTTCTAAATCATTTTGCAATTAGTTTTGGTCATCTGCTGACTTTACAAGACGGTAAATGACAGCATCGCCTGCAAACAATCTAAGACGGCTACTGAGATTGTCTCTTATGTCTTTGACATAGATCAGGAACAATACAGGGCCTATAACTCTTCCGGGAACGCCAGATATTTTTTCTGTTTTGCTCTGAGACTTTCCGTCTACTGCTACGAGCTGTGACTTTTCTACCAGGAAATCACGAATTCAGTCTCATAACTGAGGCGAAATTCCATAGGCACGCAGTTCGGGTAGAAGGCGCTTGTGAAGAACGGTGTCAAAAGCCTCCTGGAAATCTAAAGACATGGAACCAATTTGATATCCCCTGTCGATAGCAATCATTAGTGCATGAGTATAAAGAGATAGTTGTATTTCGCAAGAACGATAATTTCTGAATCCGTTCTGAGTACGTGTCCAGAAATCGTTTACTTCGAGGTACTTCATAATGTTCTAATACAGTATATGTTCCAAACCCCTAATGCAAATCGACGTTAGTGATATGGGCCTGTAATTCAACGGATTACTCTTGCTTCCCTTGTTTGGTATTATTGTGACTTCAGCAATTTTCCAGTGTTTAGGACGGATCGTTCTGTGAGCTAGCGTTGTATATAATTGCAAATATGGAGCTCGTATTGTATCAGCCTACAGCGAGAGGAACCTGCCTGGCATACAATTGAAACGTCCCCTTTGAACAATTTTACACTCAACTGTGCTTAACTTGACACACAATATTTTTAGCGCAACGCAATCTGACTTTCAAAAAATCCCTACAAAAGAATGGCCCTGACTAACATTAAACTATACCTTTCACAAAACACTAAATCACTTACCTCACAATAAACTTCGTTTCTCCCACTACTGCAATACAGCAAGCGCCACTACTGCCAGCTAAATAAAAGATTCAAACTATGGAAGGCACTAACTACTGATAGGGATAGTTAGCAAATGAAAGATATTAATAGAGAACAAAGAATGTATTTACCTTGATATCATCATATATAAATATAGCAGTTCATGACAAATTTCAAAACTCCGCCATCTCTCTCCCCACATCCACCACTGCTGGCGGCTCACCTCCAACTGCCCAACGCTACGCGCTGTTCGCAGCCAGCTGCCTAACACTACAATGGCGAGTATTACAACAATGAAAAGCAGCCACAGACTGCACACGGCACAGCCAGTGATTTTCATACAGAGGTGGCGTTACCAATAAAAAAACCTAAACAGCCTACTTACATAGCCCCCATGCTCCCCACAAAAAATTTTACAAATTTTGTTGGGCACTGGCCAATACATATTTGTAAAAATTTTTTTCACAATTACAATAACAAAGAAATCAAATGCACACACTTATTGATACAATGTTGGTCAAAAGCTAAAATTTTCTCACAGTCCATAAAGACAGTCCTGATTATTCATCACATTGCAGTGTTTTTCTCAAAGTCTGAGCAGTAAAAGAAAATGCACACGGAAGTAGTGGATTTCCATGCAGTCTTGAAGAAGTGGCGTTGTCCTTCCAATGGAAAGACAGTGCTGACTCGTGACATGCTGACAGGTAATGGGCCACAACAGAGCAAACCCACAGCGGAGTCAGTCGAAGTTTTGAAGAGTATTCGTGGGTAGGTCCTCACAGAGCAGACCCACTGTAGTCCTGGTAGAGATTACGGTTTTGGTGGGCCACCAGAGGTGCAGACCCACTGCAGTCCTTGTAGAGATTGCGGTATTGGTGGGCCACCAGAGGTGCAGACCTACTGTAGTCCTTGTAGAGATGGCCAGCAGCCATCTGTTGTGACTGTGCAGGTGCACAATCACCATTGAAGAGTCTTACGGATAATATAGCAAGTCCATAACCACCACTTGTGCACTCACAAAGTTTTTGGAATTGTCCTTAGAACCAGCAATGCTGTTATCCAGTCCCTTGCTGAATTATTAACACACGTGTAAACACTAACAGTCCCTACTTCTCACATATTGTCCATATACTATGACCAATAGAAACGTGTGCAGTGAGATGTAACTTACAAGTTAATTAATTTGATGAACTGCTGTCAATTACAATTTTATAACATGAGAATACAATTACAAAGATACAAAATACATCATTAAAGAACATTACAATACAGATAACATTTGTAGTAAAACAGGCTTTACAAAAGAATAGAAATAGACATATACGTCAATGTTACAGGAATTATGACATGAGTACATACATAAAAGATCAGAATAACTTTCGAAACATCAACTTCACACATGAGCATTAAAATAAAATAAAATAAATAAAGTCTAAGCATATTTACAAGGTAAATAACATATTATTAATACCAATTATATTTGAGGATAACAGTATTCCTCATCATAGTGAATGTAGCTTAGTATTAGAAGAAGAAAAAATTCTATGAAACTACGCAGAGACAGGAAGAAAACAAATACACAAGGGTACACAAACACATAGGGGGATAACACAATGGAAAGGACAGGGTTCGTTTTCAGAGTAACTTTTGGTACTGCAGTCCAACCCAAGACTTCATTCCATAGATCTTTCGTCTTATTCCCACATTTGTTTCCACCAAAATAATCCTATTCAAGCATGCTTTCTGTATGTATATGTTCACATTTTTCTTACCTCATTATTTATTTTCCATTATCTTACTTCATCATTTATTTCCAAGAAAATCCTACCTAAACCTGTTGTCCCGAAACCCTACTTTTTTTTGGTTCATATCCTCTTTCAAAATACCCCTTTTTTTGGCCAAAGCATTTTCTTTAAGCTTCTCAATGCATTTCTTCCAATCCATCATAGTTAGTTTCTTATATAGTCTACCCCCTCTTAAGCTAACTTAAATCTACAGAGCTCAGATACTAAACTAAGGAACGAGGCAATGCAGCAGCACATAAAACAATTAATATAAACAGCAATGAAAAAAACGCAGATTTCCGAAGCAAGCAGCATTAAGAAATTAGCAAAGCAATTGTAATATTACAACTAATGTAAGGCAATGTGCAGCAAACAATAAAAATAAATCATTAGTAAAACTGGCTGAACAGAATAATACAAAGTCAAATTCAATAACACTATGCCTGGCAAACAGCAGAAGCAAAAGCAATAAATTATATCTAAACATGACAACGCTCAAGCAGAAAAATATTACAGTAAAGACAACAATGCAGATAAGGGAAATGTATAATGACATCTTAATGTCTAAGTAATTAAAGTGGTGCACCACAAGAAGTTATTCTACCAAAAACAATTACCCAGTGGTTGAAAAGAAAATTATGTATGCAGTTCCTGTTATTAGTCCCTTCTTATTGTTCTTTCCATTCCAAGAGCTCCTTTGTCGAAGAATGTGGGTCATAAAAGAATTATTTAATAGATCTGTTGACAGAAAGTGTTCACATTAGGAAATGAAATTTTTTTTTATAAAACCCATGCTGCAACACAGCTGGAAACTAGATATCAAATGAAATAAGCAACTATGAAAGGTGAAGCATAAAAATATCATTCAATAGTCATGTGATATTTCATAAGTTAGTAGAAATTCTCACAACTCTCGTAGAAAGACGCTTGTCGTAATCAGGTGTGCAGATGTAAAAATATTTCTCGTCATTTCATTAGGCATTTCAGTAAATATCATAAATTACGAGCTCCACAGTTTTCAAGTTCGACCGTGTCGTTTTTGCGATGCTCTCTACAAAGGAACGTCAATAGCGAGGATAATGGCCTCCCCTTTTTTTTCTACCTGTGCCGCAGGAAGGCTAATGGCTTTTTTTCGGGCGGCTGTCGCCCTGGTGGGTGCCCGCGACACATTACGTGCAGGTGGTCACTTAACTATCGTACGGAAATATTTACGACAGCAGTTTGCGCTACAGTGGCAGTCTCATATAAAAATATTTCACAGGTCAAGAATTAGCGTTACAAATCTGTAGAAACAAAATCTTATTGATATACCAGTGTCCAAAAAAAATTTTCGTCGGCATTGTGATGCATTCACGCATTTACACACATTTCATAACTCTTAAAGTACGATTCTTGGTTTTCAACATCCTTTTTCACATATGAGAGACCCTAACCATTGTTCATTACTCCTTACTTTATTACACATATACATATTCATCGACACTTCTTCAATATTTCATCTTAACAAATGCATATCATAATCAAATTCTTCATATAACATCAGCTTATTAATCATAAACATACCTCAACAGCATAATACACATCGTCGTTGTAAAAATAACATCATAACACCTCAGTCAAATCTCAAAAACGTCGTAGCTTCCTCCAATAATTTCAAAACCTAAAAAAATTCTCTGCTCATTTCAATAGTGTCATCTACCTCAAACGTACTTTAAAAATCTTTATCTCATACCAAATACATCATTTAAAGCTCTCATAGTACCACAATGGCTCCAAAAAATTATGAACAGTTCACAAAGTACTGACAAAATGCAATTTCATAAGTGTGAAGTTATTCAACTGTGTAATTACGTAAACATCTGTCACTGATGTAGTAAAAAAAATGTTTATCTCTCAGTTAAATGATCAGATAGCTGTGTAATTTGTATGTTAGAGAAATATGGTACCGATGTGTAAAGTTGTATAAGCAAATACCATATTAGCTAGGGCTCCTTGTGCGTGCCAAACACATGGTACACAAAGTAGGCGTGTACCCCCCTGAGGATTAATGTAATTATACCCTCAGGTGTTACAGATTATTGCAATGGAATGAAATGTATCACGGAAAAACTTCGTATCAATGTACTTCAAATATCTTTAAAAATAAATGTTTTAAGTACCAAATTAATCACTCAAATGCGTGTCCTGTAGCGCTAAATGTGCGTCTTGTTGTAAGATAATTCTGTGGAAGTGTCGTAGTTATCGTCCTCCGAAAGCTAAGTTCTGCAGAAGTCAATGTACTTACCTCATGATACACAAAAGTGAAATGCTTTGCGTATAGATATCTTAGTTATTACGTACCTTACCGTGATCAGGAAAGTACTGTGTTGTAACGTATTGATGTGCTACGGAAAAGGCTGCCTCCTTCTAGCTATACCACAAAAGTTACTACTAAAACATGTTTTACTTTCCAGAAGAATTCAGAAAAACTGTGCAGATGTAAAACAGATACACCGCAAAAGCAACAAGGTGAATTGTGTCACACATTAGTAGCATCGTGATATAGTCGTGTAGCTGTCAAATAAACTAACCACTGTCTCACCTGGTATCTCTCAGAAAGCACCTTGAATCCATAATGTATTTGCAAGTAAACCAAAATGTTGCATTAAAAAAAAGCAGATTATCTTTCAATAAACGGTTTTACATGTGAAATGTGGTGTAAACCTTTACTCTTCATAGTACTCAGAGTTTGAACTTGAATGCAATTATCATGTGGTATACGTCGGTAAAGAATACTGGAATTTTTCTCAAGGTTAGCGTCTATGTTATTTTTCTCTGAGCCAACGGGCGCACGCGGCTGCCTGCTTGTGCGAGTCATTGTTTGTCTCTTTGTTGGCGCGCGCCGTTATTAGGGATTTGGAGACCTAACTTCTACAAATTCACTGTGACGAGAAGGCCCTGCCCTGTTTAAATCACGCCAGTTCTGATGCAATTCAGGTCTGTCGTTACGAATATATCGTCTGTCGTCATGTCGGTAGGTTCCGTAGTTTCTTCCTTGTCCGTCACGTGGTGGAGAATTTCTCCCTGAATCGTAACTGTGCGCCGATCTGTTGCGTCTGAAGTTATTCTGTCTCCATTGATAATAATTGTTTTGGTTCCCATATTGTCTGTTTCTATGGTAATCTCTATCATGTTCATTACTATGGAAGTGCGATCTTTCTCTGTACCTATTATTCTGCCAACGGTTGTCATATGGGTGGTGTCTTTTTTGGTCACGAATTGTGTTGTGAGAATAGCCTTGTCGCGTCCAGTTATTATTTCTTTCATCGTGGAATTGCGACGGATATGACCTGTAATTGTTGTGTTCCTGTTTCCGCGTTCCGCGATTGTCAGTGTCAATTTCTAATTCTTGTAAGAGTCCCTGAAACGCTTCAATGTCGTCTTTGCAACGTCCTGCCAAAATAATGTGTCGTAAATGTTCAGGTAATTTGATTAAGCAAATGCGGATGAGTTCTGAGGGGCTGTATGGGTTTGAAAGATATTGATTCTTATGCAACATGTCTTCAAATATTTCATAATACTGGAAAATTCAGATTGTTCGAAACGTTTCATCATTATGATGCTATGTTTTACTCGGTCTTGTGTAGCTTGAGACCAATATGCTGAGAGGAAGGCATGGTAAAATTCTCCTTCACTGTGGCAATCGTGAATGACCGATCGCATTCTTACAGCTGGTTCATTCTCTAAGTAGCCACACATAAATTCTAATCTGTGCTCCAATGACCAGTTGGGAGGAAAACAATGAGAGAATTGATGGAGCCATGCTTGTGGATGAATGTCGTTGCCAGAATTCTTAAATGTTTTGAATTTACGTGTAGTAATGAACAGCTTATAGTCAAAGTCATCATGTCGGCGAGTCGCATATCGGTCATTGTTACGTCGTTTCGGTGGTTCCACTTCAAAATTCGGTGCACATTGCCAATTTCTTTCATAATTTCCGAAGTGCCCTGTGTTATTATTTTGTGGTTGTTCCGTATTTCTATTTCCCTCTTCCCGTATTGGGGCGCGAGTGTCCTCTTAAATACGTAATTCTTGTATTACCTGTGTCAGCTGATCTTGTACTTCGCGGATTTCTCTTTGGTGTTGCGTGTTAATTTGATTCAGATTTTGTTTCAGTTTCCTAATTTGTTCGCTCTCTTCTGTGTCATTAAAGACTACCGGTTTTGTGTCGTTCAGATTATCATCTACCTTCG
This sequence comes from Schistocerca nitens, assembly GCF_023898315.1. NCBI lineage: Eukaryota > Metazoa > Arthropoda > Insecta > Orthoptera > Acrididae > Schistocerca > Schistocerca nitens. The sequence continues at coordinate 108,175,237 of NC_064619.1, forward strand.
TAGATAAGTTAGTGAACTGATCCGAAAGTTCGGCTACTTTCTCCGATAGTGAACACATTTCCTCAGTGTGTTTTTCTGAACCAAGTTTCAGAGTATCTACTGTGTCCTTTAAGTTTTCCTGAGTTTTTGCAAGTTGCGTAACCGAATCGGTAGATGCAACTGAGTCAAATTTAGCTTGCAAGGTCTCATGATGTTCATGAACAATGGTTTGCAGTTCTTTTATGACTGCTTCGTGATTCTGTAATGCATTTTCATGCCGCGAAAAAATAGGTTGAAAATGCTCACAAATCTGTGTTTTTACATCATTACAGACTTTTTGACATTTCGATTCAATATTATGTAACTCGGTAGTTAAATCTTCACGTGTTTGTTCAAGCTTATTTTCCACTGAGTCTAACTTTTGAAGCTTTTGTTCCATTGCGTCTAACTGTTGCTGTGTTTGACTCTGATTTTGTTCCATTTGTTTCTGATTTTGTTCAGTTGTGTCTAATTTTTCAAGCTTTTGTCCCATTTGTTGCATTAATTGTAATAACAATGCACTGGTGTCTGAAATACGTTCCTCAGTGCTTTTCGGCAGTGAAGTTGCACCGGCAACATTCACATTTTGACAAGCAGAAAATGTGTCTTGACTTATTTGAGAAAACGGTGAGGACCCAAATCCTGAATCCACAGCATTTCTGAGATTGTTTCCTGTCATTTCGGATTCCTGAGGCGAGCTGTCGCCGACCGATCGATCGATAATGCTTCCCTGCACACTATTTGTTTCACTTTCTACGCCATTGTTTGCCGCCCGCTCCATTTCCCTATGCACAATTACCAAATTATTACTTTGAACATCAGTTAATTCATTACTCGGTGGCACTAACACACTGCTTTCGTTTTCACTGTCATTTCGCAGTTTACTTTTGAGCCTAGTATTATGTTTTTCACACGCCATTATTGTCACAGTATTTCACACGACAACACAGAAAAACACAATTTGAAGAGCAAAAATAAGAGAACACATTAACATAATGCTGAAAATAATATCTAGTTAATTGCAGCTGCGAAATACTTGGTGCAAATCTACATGCATGCCACAACTGTTTTACTGTACAACAATGAAAAACTACAACTACCAAGGAGATTTTCTCTACAATTACGCGCTAGCAATAAACAAAAGCTACACTAATTACACAAACTACAAGAAAAAAAATCAGAAGATTCCAGTGAGGTATCCTGGCAGGGTCGCCATATGAAACGTCCCCTTTGAACAATTTTACACTCAACTGCGCTTAACCTAACACACAATATTTTTAGCGCAACGCAATCTGACTTTCAAAAAATCCCTACAAAAGAATGGCCCTGACTAACATTAAACTATACCTTTCACAAAACACTAAATCACTTACCTCACAATAATCTTCGTTTCTCCCACTACTGCCAGCTAAATAAAAGATTCAAACTATGGAAGGCACTAACTACTGATAGGGATAGTTAGCAAATGAAAGATATTAATAGAGAACAAAGAATGTATTTACCTTGATATCATCATTTATAAATATAGCAGTTCATGACAAATTTCAAAACTCCGCCATCTCTCTCCCCACATCCACCACTGCTGGCGGCTCACCTCCAACTGCGCAACGCTACGCGCTGTTCGCAGCCAGCTGCCTAACACTACAATGGCGAGTATTACAACAATGAAAAGCAGCCACAGACTGCACACGGCACAGCCAGTGATTTTCATACAGAGGTGGCGTTACCAATAAAAAAACCTAAACAGCCTACTTACACAATCTGGACCGCGAGTCTTGCTTTTATTAAATGATTTAAGCTGTTTTTCGACACCGAGGATATCTATTTCTATGTTTCTCATTTTGGCAGTTGTCCTTGATTGGAATTCAGGAATATTTATTTCGTCTTATTTGGGGAATAGTGAAGGTATTCATTGCGTCTAGCCACTGGTGTGTTTTAAGTATGACCAGAATCTTTTTGGGTTTTCTGCCAATTTCGAGACAGAGTTTTGTTGTGGAAATTACTTAAAGCATCTCGCATTGAAGTATGCACTATATTCAGAACTTTTGCAAATCTTTGCCAGTCTTGAGGATTTTGATTTCTTTTAAATTTGGCATGCTTTTTTCGCTACTTCTGCAATAGCGATATGACCCGTTTTGTGTACCATGGGGGATCAGTAGCATCACGTATTAATGTATATGGTATATACACTCCTGGAAACTGAAATAAGAACACCGTGAATTCATTGTCCCAGGAAGGGGAAACTTTATTGACACATTCCTGGGGTCAGATACATCACATGATCACACTGACAGAACCACAGGCACATAGACACAGGCAACAGAGCATGCACAATGTCGGCACTAGTACAGTGTATATCCACCTTTCGCAGCAATGCAGGCTGCTATTCTCCCATGGAGACGATCGTAGAGATGCTGGATGTAGTCCTGTGGAACGGCTTGCCATGCCATTTCCACCTGGCGCCTCAGTTGGACCAGCGTTCGTGCTGGACGTGCAGACCGCGTGAGACGACGCTTCATCCAGTCCCAAACATGCTCAATGGGGGACAGATCCGGAGATCTTGCTGGCCAGGGTAGTTGACGTACACCTTCTAGAGCACGTTGGGTGGCACGGGATACATGCGGACGTGCATTGTCCTGTTGGAACAGCAAGTTCCCTTGCCGGTCTAGGAATGGTAGAACGATGGGTTCGATGACGGTTTGGATGTACCGTGCACTGTTCAGTGTCCCCTCGACGATCACCAGTGGTGTACGGCCAGTGTAGGAGATCGCTCCCCACACCATGATGCCGGGTGTTGGCCCTGTGTGCCTCGGTCGTATGCAGTCCTGATTGTGGTGCTCACCTGCACGGCGCCAAACACGCATACGACCATCATTGGCACCAAGGCAGAAGCGACTCTCATCGCTCTCCATTCGTCCCCCCATTCACGCCTGTCGCGACACCACTGGAGGCAGGCTGCACGATGTTGGGGCGTGAGCGGAAGACGGCCTAACGGTGTGCGGGACCGTAGCCCAGCTTCATGGAGACGGTTGCGAATGGTCCTCGCCGATACCCCAGGAGGAACAGTGTCTCTAATTTGCTGGGAAGTGGTGGTGCGGTCCCCTACGGCACTGCGTAGGATCCTACGGTCTTGGCGTGCATCCGTGCGTCGCTGCGGTCCGGTCCCAGGTCGACGGGCACGTGCACCTTCCGCCGACCACTGGCGACAACATCGATGTACTGTGGAGACCTCACGCCCCACGTGTTGAGCAATTCGGCAGTACGTCCACCCGGCCTCACGCATGCCCACTATACGCCCTCCCTCAAAGTCCGTCAACTGCACATACGGTTCACGTCCACGCTGTCGCGGCATGCTACCAGTGTTAAAGACTGCGATGGAGCTCCGTATGCCACGGCAAACTGGCTGACACTGACGGCGGCGGTGCACAAATGCTGCGCAGCTAGCGCCATTCGACGGCCAACACCGCGGTTCCTGGTGTGTCCGCTGTGCCGTGCGTGTGATCATTGCTTGTACAGCCCTCTCGCAGTGTCCGGAGCAAGTATGGTGGGTCTGACACACCGGTGTCAATGTGTTCTTTTTTCCATTTCCAGGAGTGTATCTCTTAATTGCCGTCGATACTATTTCTTTGAAATCATTCCACTTTGAAACTGCTGTTTTACAGGAGTTGCAGGGAGAGTGTCAATTAATATTGAACGTACTGAACATTTTCTTTTAACTGCTTCTTGCATTGACCGATTACACCGTTCCTTCAAATTTATTCATTATGTCGCAGAATATAGTTTCCAACAGTGCTACGCATTCATCACAGGGCCACCCAGAATTTAGATTATGTACCATTACGATAACTGTGCGAGATGTGAACGCATTGTGTCTTAAAATAGAAAGTTTATCGCTAACGTCATCAACGCCTTTCGTAAAGCAAAGGCTAAAAATGGGCCACTTATGTATGAACGAAGACCTCGTGGCGTGCTTAGTATGCAAATGTAGGTTGGCTGCACTTTAATAATTTCAGAGTAAATCAATGTCCTTTTCTATATTCGACGTTTAAACTTCATATGACTCCCCCTTAATAAACACCGAGTCAGTTAAAGCTTTACTTCTACGTGACCCAGTCATAATCCGCTCACAAAGTAGATCGCGAGACACTGTAACGGGGAAATCAGCTGAGGTGTAAGTGCACTTACGATCAATGCCTTCTACAGTCTTTCCGGTTCTTTTTTTTTCTTTTTTTAAGGAGAGTATGGGGTCAGTCATCTATTATACCCATATTGTTACGTATTTCGGTTAAGTGCATTACGAGTAAATGAAATAATGATTGGCCGATGTACCCCGATATTATACTTGGCTCTGAGAACACTTGTGTGGATGTAACGTCATAGCGGGTACATTTCATTCATGGGCGGTACACAAAGCTTTGAAGTAGGAATGGAAATAACTCTTTTCATCTCGACGAAGTGCCACTTCAAAGATTATTAAGCTTTCCTCTTCATATGAATGTAGCTTTGCTCTGAATGCACATAACGTCAGACATTCCAATTAAAGTCACTCCGTTAGCGTTCAGCGTTTTATAAATCAGTATTTCCCTCTAAATGATTACATTCTCTCCATTTCATGACGTTAACTGGCTGGTAGATACGAAGAATTCGATTAGCGCTTATAGTTGGTCCGTTCCTAAATTGTTCGCTAAGGTGTGTCTAAGTAACAGCAATTCCTTACAATCTTCCCTTTAAAACTAATAGCGGTAATAAGAAGCGGGATAGAGTTTTATGCATAAATGCGGGGTTCAAGGGAATTGACATTTCTTTGCTTTCCACTTTTTTCACTCCTAACAAAATCTAATCACAGGAATACACAACTGGCCATTAAAATTGCTACACCACGAAGATGACGTGCTACAGACGCGAAATTTAACCGACAGGAAGTAGATGCTGCGATATGCAAATGATTAGCTTTTTAGAGCATTCAGACAAAGTTGGCGCCGGTGGCGACACCTACAACGTGCTGATATGAGGAAAGTTTCCAACCGATTTCTCATACAAAAACAGCAATTGACCGGCGTTGCCTGGTGAAACGTTGTTGTGATGTAAGGAGGAGAAATGCGTACCATCACGTTTCGGACTTAAATAAAGCTCGGATTGTAGCCTATCGCGATTGCGGTTTATCGTATAGCGACATTGCTGCTCGCGTTGGTCGAGATCCAATGACTGTTAGCAGAATATGGAATCGGTGGGTTCATGAGGTTAATACGGAACGCCGTGCTGGATCCCAAAGGACTCGTATCACTAGCAGTCGAGATGACACTCATCTTATCCGCATGGCTGTAACGGACCGTGCAGTCACGTCTGGATCCCTGAGTCAACAGATGGGGACGTTTGCAAGACTACAACCATCTGCACGAACAGTTCGACGACGTTTGCAGCGGCATGGACTGTCAGCTCGGAGAGCATGGCTGCGGTTACCCTTGACGCTGAATCACAGACAGGAGCGCTTGTGATGGTGTACACAAGATGAACCCGGGTGCACGAATGGCAAAACGTCATTTTTTCGGATGAATCAAGGTTCTGTTTACAGTATCATGATGGTCGCATCCATGTTTCGCGACATTGCGGTTAACGCACATTGGAAGCGTGTGTTCGTCATCGGCATACTGGCGTGTCACCCGGCGTGATGGTATGGGGTGCCATCTGTCACACGTCCCGGTCACCTCTTATTCGCATTGACGGCACTTTGAACAGTGGACGTTACATTTAAGACGTGTTACGACCCGTGGCTCTACCCTTCATTCGATGCCTGCGAGTCCCTACATTTCAGCAGCATAATGCACAACCGCATGTTGTAGGTCGTGCACAGGTCTTTCTGGATAAAGAAAATGTTCGACTGCTGCCCTGGCCTGCACATTCTCCAAATCTCTCACCAACTGAAAACGTCTGGTCAATGGTGGCCGAGCCACTGGCTCGTCACAATACGCCAGTCACCACTTGATTAACTGTGGTATCGTGTTGAAGCTGGATGGGCAGCTGTACCTATACAAGCCATCCAAGCTCTGTCTGACTCAATGCCCAGGCGTATCAAGGTCGTTATTACGGCCATAGGTTGTTGTTCTGCGTACTGATTTCTCAGGATCTACGCACACAAATTGAGTGAAAATGAAATCACATGTCAGTTGTAGTATAATATATTTGTCCAATGAATACCCGTTTATTATCTGCATTTCTTCTTGTTGTAGCAATTTTAATGGCCACTAGTGTATTATCTGATCAAAAGGCATCAATAAGTAGCCATTAGTAGGGGGTGTGACGCCTGTTGCCTTTATGACAGGTTCAGCTCTGCTGGGCCCACTTTCTATGAGGTGTCTCTATGTCTATGGTTTAATAGTCGCCCTTCCACCGTCAACAACCGCAATCGTAGCGGGTGGTTATGATGTGGGACACTTGGGTGTGGAGGGAATTCTACTGTGTAACTTATCCCAAAGGTGCTCCATTGGGTTCAGTTTTGGTCTCTGGACAGGCCAGTGCATTCCAGGAATTTTGTTTACAAGCCATTCCCTTACAGCGCGCATCTTCATGCACACACAATCACCCAATGTCTTCGAACCATTCCTCTATTGTACGCTGTGCACATCCTTCCGCATTTGGCCTTTTCCTAAACGTAATAAGGCAACCACACTATAGATTCAGAAAATGCCTCCATAGAATAACATTACCTCCTTCATACTTTACTGTTGGCACCAGACGCGATGGCAGGTAGCGTTCTCTATGTGTCCGCCAAACTCAGACACTTCTGTCGCACATGCACAGGGAACTGAGTGATTTATCCATCTGAATCCCTAGTTTCCAAAGATCTAGTGTCCCGTGGCTTATCAATTTACACCACGTCAAGGGCGTTTGAAGTGCCTGCAGAAATGTCGAGCTACGACGAGAGGCTCGACCATTGTACCCCATTCTTCTTAAATCTCCGCACACCGTGCCAGATGGACGGCTGCTGGCGCTTTGGAATTCACGAGTGATTCCTTCTGCTGATACCATGCAATTTTTTACAGTTACTTTCCCTAATGTTCGACGGTCCCCATCCGTGGCACACGAAGTTTGCCAGGTCTTGGTTTGTCAGTGTCTGTTCCGCTGCGTTTCCATTTCACAATCAGATCGCTAGAAGGGTTGAAATGTTCCTGATGGATTAGTTACTCAAGTGACACCCAGCGATTAGTACAACTTCTATGCAACTCAGCTCCCCTGACCGACGCTTTCTGTTCTTACTGCTTCTTTAGTGACAATACGAAACACTCGCGTCCTTGAATACAGGCGTTTCGCCTCTCGTGACATCTGGTGATCAATTTTGTTTTTCGTCAGCATACTTTTGATCGTATGGTGGTCATACAACCCATCTGCACCCTGTTTCACTGCAGCATGACCTATGCCGTAATGACTAATTGAGCATTTTCCGTTTAACGCTTTCGCTGCAACCTGCCCTAGAATCTGTTCCGCTCAGGGTGACACTCCTTGAGAGACATCAAACTCCCTTTTACCGAGTCAATATTCACTCACTCCGTCGACTGATTTACTCTTTTAAGCAGTTCAGGACGTATCGCTCATCTCTGCCACCAACATATCGATGTCCACAGGCAGTGCAGTATCCTTTGCACCATCGCAGGGACGCTTTGTTTATATTCTTTTATTTTTTATTTACACGTCAAGTTCCGTAGGACGAAATTGAGGAGCAAATCTCCAAAGTCATGGAACGTGTCAGTACATGAAATTATAACATAAAAGTAATAACAGATAGAAATAAAGGTTCATGAACCTCAAAAAAGTCAGTGCACATATGTAAGTAAACGTTATCAGCAATACAGTAAGAATCAGCTTAAATTTTCAAGGAACTCCTCAACAGAATAGATGGAGTGACCCATGAGGAAACTCTTCAGTTTCGATTTGAAAGCGCGTGGATTACTTCTAAGATTTTCGAATTCGAGTGGCAGCTAATTGAAAATGGATGCAGCAGTATATTGCACACCTTTTTGCACATGGTTTGATTTCTGCCGAGTATTAACAGAGTGAAAGCTGCTTATTCTTGGGAACAAAACCAATATGGGTAACAATAAACGACAATAAGGAATATACATATTGAGAGGCCAATGTCAAAATACCCTGACTTGTGAACCGAGGTCGACAAGAGGTTCGTGAACTCACACCACTTATTGCCCGAACCGCCCGTTTCTGGGCCAAAAATAACCTTTTAGAATGGGAAGAGTTACCCCAAAATATAATACCATACGACATAAGCGAATGAAAACAAGCAAAGTAGACTATTTTTCGTGTCGAACGATCACTCACTTCTGATACCGTTCGAACAGTATAAATGGCAGTATTAAGTCTTTGAACAAGATCCTGAAAGTGGGCTCTCCACGACAGCTTGCTATCTATCTGAACACCTAGAAATTGGAACTGTTCAATTTCACTAATCATATGCCCGATCTGTGAAATTAAAACGTCAGGTTTTGTTGAATTGTGTGTTAGAAACTGTAAAAACTGAGTCTTACTATGATTTAGCGTTAATTTATTTTCTACAAGCCATGAACTTAGACCATGTACTGCACTATTTGAAACAGAGCCAATGTTGCGCACCACATCATTTACTAACAAGCTAGTGTCGTCAGCAAACAGCTGTGTACAACAGCCTGCTGGTAACAGTCTAGCCAAAGACCCCATGAGCATTGTGTATGTGTTCACCTCGGCCAAAGGAAGCCAATGGCGCTCTCTATATCACACAGCTGCCAGCGCAGTGTATAAAATCAAGGTAAATGACGAAGAGTATAAAACAGCTAAGGTTTGATTTAACCAGCCATCAAATAGATGGTCGTAGACTTAGAACAAGCTTGGATCCTTGTAACAAACTAACATTGTTCAGTTCGGAGGAAATGTACTCGAATGAACAGTTAAATGAATTAGGCAAACAGTGGAATGTCTTAAGGCTGGAGGACTGGGTGGCAATTTCAGCACCACTCCTCACTAGTGTGAGTCCACTCTATAACGGAATAGCTATACTATACACACTAAGAATAGTATCTTAAATGTCTTTCGATGAAAATTTCAATTAAGTAATGTCGAAAATATATGCGGAAGTTAGCAGCAGAAGACTGACGATCTTTAGGATCTATTCATTTGCATACGTGTGTTACTTTAAAAAGATGAAAACAGGGTAATAGTTTTTTATCAATATGTAAGTGGTAGCTAATCGTGAGGGTTTACTAAATGTATTAATTGAGAGAAAGGACATCACCGTGATAGGACGATCTGCTTTGTGCACTATATGGTGCCGTGCGCAAAAGTATCGCTGAACGATGTACACGCATTATCGATGGCTGTCGACTTAAAGTTATTGTAGTGCTTAAAGTTCATCGAACCTTTGCAATCGTCAAGTCATGGATGCAAGAATTTCCAGACTGATCAAGCTGCGTGAAAATTCATGAGCCACGGCTGCCGCTGTAACAATGGCTGTGCGAGGCGTCATGTTGCTAAGCATATATTAATTTAACACAGTCGTGAAGAAGCTGTGTGAGGTCATCGTCAACGACCACTTGGACGAGTCAACCACAACAACACTCCCATCGACGCAAATCACGACAAGACAAGACTTTCATTTTGCTCAGTTAAGTACTTTGGTTAATGTAGTACCTGTCACATGAGGTCCATCTGAAAGAAATTTTAATTTGGACACTATAGTTCATTAGTAACAATCATCAGAATTTTATCTTTATTTCATTATTGTTCGATCCTCAGTCCTTTTTCATTTATTACAAAAGATAACCTATGTGATATCCTTAGAATCATTATAATTTGTTAAGGAGTATAGTTTTTCGGAATTTAATGCTAGCTGTTCTCTTTGTTTGAACATGAATTTCAACTATCTACGTATTAGTGAATTTTTTCTTTCTATTTGCTGACGTAAAATTCGCTGATTGGCAGTTCACAATCCAGATAATAAATTTCAATAATTAATTACAAAAAAAGGGTTTAAATATGGCTGCCAGAACAATGCATTAGAATCAGTTCGGCTAGCTTCCACCTTAGAATTTTGAGGACGACCTACGGTTAAACGTTTTTCTTTCAAATTCTCCGTAAATTTCAGAATTAAGTGCAGTCAAATTAGCTTCGTCAAAGCTTGACGTTCATGGGAAACTCGACTCTACATTTCTTTCGGGGTGTTTCATAAGCTAAGATACGGTCTTCTGTTTCCCTGAACGAGCAACTTCAACGGATGGAGATATTCACGGTATCAAGAACGATGCTGAAGGTAGCCGTGCTACCATTGAGACAGTGTTCTTGTAACAGGAAGTGAATTTTACGATCGAGCACCTGCATCCATTAATTACTTCAGAATTGATAGTCGATCGCCTTCAATGTTTAACAGCTGAAATGGTGATGATTGTGGCCTGTCAATTCAGCCAGGAAGCAATACCTGGAATGCCTGGACCAGTGGCAATACTACTCACTGTCTTCGCTGGTAAAACACAAATTTATTTTACACTGTTTCAGACACATAGCAGCCAATTAAGACTTTATTTATTTTTATTAATTAAGAGGCCAAGCAATGAGAGTCATTTAAAATTCAATGCCAATTTAAATAATTTACACAAAATTTAAGGTTATTTTTAACACAAGATGACATAGTATTCTTTAAGGCAAGATACGCCCTATATAAGACACTGAGTGTAATGAGGGTAAAGCCGAAATAAAGGCAATACCAGAACATATCAGAACATCCTTAATTAACAGGTGGTGAGAATAAAACATGAAGAAAGTTGAGTGATCGAAAAAACCTGACACCATACTTAAAACAATGATTAATAGAAACAATTTAACACCAATATTTATGTAAGATGTTGTTAAACACAGAAACACATCAACTGAACATTTAAGCCATTTTCCAATAACGCAGGAATAATTAAGTTACAATAGATTATGGTGTATGCTGGGAACCCAACGCACATCAAAATTTGCTTAAGGCGAAGGCCCAGAGATAACGGATACACATTCAGAATTATTCCAAGTGCAAACTTAGCTTTAACCCGAACATTAAGTAGCGCTGCTGTGGTTGGAGGAAACAGCGTGAAAAACAGAGAGCGCGAAGGCTGCTGATTGTATGCACTCCCAATGACGTAAACAACCGGCTAAGCAGGCCTATGGGGCGTAAGTAGGGCCAGATCCTGGGTAACACGTACCAGCAGTGTAGTATACGAGATAATTAACAACAGTTTTCTGCAACACATATAGATTCAATTAAACAGAATTCCAACACAGAACCGTGCATCTGATAGGTAGAATTAATTGATCTATACTCTTACCAAAAACCATGACATCTTAGCTATTTTTTAATAAGTGTACCAAAGGATTCAAGAAAGCACCTACAAATATTAAAAAATAAACTTCAGCAATAAAATAGAAATATGAGAAAAATTTCTCTTTCTAGCAAACCATTAAAACAAACACAAAGACACTAGCATGACGTTCAAAGCTCGTCAGTACACAAATTAGTCCATAGCTGTCGGAGAGAAGAAATGACTCCTGGAACAGAGTACAATTTATCTGAGTCACTCTGATAGAATAGACACACTACAAAATTTCTTAGATAGCAAAGAACTTTAGCATTAGCTCCAAAGAATCCACAACGACAGAATCAAATTATAAGTAGGCCAATGAAATTGAAAAACAGACACACATTCTGACTTGAACAATTAATCATCTTTGGTAACTGGTAGTACTAAATATTTCACTGCACCATCAATTGAAAATTACATGTCTTACCATTTACTTTAAAAATCAAAAGAATAAAGAGAGGCGGACATAAACAGGTAACGCATATACTGATAATCACCGCCAGACTGCAAAATAAGCGTTTTTCATTAACACGGCGCTTTACACTGGCACCACGGATACAAAAGGTTAACACACTGGACAAATTATAATGACAAAGCAGCCAATGAATCGGTCTAAATTGTCTATCAGATCTTGCAATCTCATTGCCCTTGGAATACCATTGAAGACACGAGCGTCCGTAGCCAAACAACAGAAGGAAGAGAGACCATACTGACAGCGAACACTGCCGTGACAGCTCAAAGCCCTTGTCATGAATCAAAGCACAAGCCACGTGACAACTCGATGACGTACAAGGGATAATATGACCACAATACTGCTCGCCGCCAACACCAGGCGAAGAGGCCTCAAGAAAAGCTCATTACAGCTTCGTTTCTCAGACCATACGGCGCACGAAACTGGCCGCCATGCCCGGAGCCCCCACACAAGAGGGCACTACGCTCCAACGGCAAAGTTTTCCTTAAAGATCATAAGAATAGTGATATCGATACATTAAGAGAACTGCCATGGCTCAGCCTCACACACCGCCGCTCGTGTGCCTTACGCTATTCCGGTTCATGGGTAACACTCACGACATTCCTTAACCTGTCTAACCTGTGTAACTTTCCAGATACGCACTAGTAAATTAACTGGGCTCAGTAACTGAAGAACCCTTAGGGGCTCACGAAGCGGGGACACAATTTACCAGAAGGTTCTAGCTGACGTCCTCTGCCCGTGATGAAGCTACGAATGACAACATTATCACCAATATTTATCTTACAGGGGTGCCTGCCACGGCTATGTCTAAGACGCTAGCTTCGACAGGCTACGTCCATGTTCTTCCTAGCCATATTCCAGTTACTTTCAGTAACGCCCGATTCGATCTCACCAGGAAAAATTTCATCAAGTGTTCATAGGAAGAGACAGCATCAGAGAAGCTTCGATAGCTTTAATATCTTCATGGTGAACAGTATTAAACACAAAATTCAGCCACGAGATAGAACTGTCCCACTCCTTCTGGGCCTTAGAATACAAGATGATAAGCTCCGACTTAAAATTCCTAATAACCCCCACCGCAAACGATCCCTGGCGTTATTAAGTAGTAGTTTTAACATGCTTAATGCCATTTTGAAAAAAAAAAACTTCTGGACTGCTGGGAGACAAATGCGGGAGCATTGTCGCTAACCAAGCTCTTAGGTGGACCGAAACAGAAAATATCTTAGATGCTGAATGGTGAAGCCAGCAGTGACTCCCCAGTAGACCACGTAAAACTGGCAAATGCACCTACTGCCACATGAATATAACTATATCAGTTCCCGGCACGAGGAAACCGACCTACAAAACCGTTATAATTTTTGTCTATGGGGTGTCCTTCGCGGGTTTAACCCTAACGAGAATTGCGATTAGACTTAACTATTTTGAAGTTTTCACGCTCCCCCACCAAACGTCGAACAATCTTCTTCAAGGAAAGTTAGGTAATATATTCCCTAAAATTATCTAGGGTTTAACACAGTCCCAAGTGACCCCTGCACCGGAGTTATGAAAATAATGAAACACGAGAGGTGTTAACTTACTTGGGAGATAAATCTTCATTCCCATTGTAACCCTACTACCTCTCCGGCTAATTAGGCTTTTCTATATGACCGTGTACCTAAAGTCTCTAATCTGTGGGGAAAATGGATCTACTCCGAAGAACAATGCGAAACCGGGAGATGAAAATGAAGCTATAATCGAATCGCCACTGATCAGTTCTTTAGCAGAGACGATTAGAAATAAAGTCTGGTTAACTTTATATATTTCTGTTACGTAAACTAGCTTTTAATTAACAGTAGTTAGGAAAATTTGGATAAAAGTTTTAAAGACTGTTTACTCGTTGTGGACAGAAGCATTTTGTTACGTTACCCAACGTAATTCTGAATGTCGTAATTGTAGCGAGCAGAAGGGTTGTTTGAACTTACTCGTTGGTAAAGCACTCCATCTTCAGGCCACAAGTGGCCCATCTGGACCATCCGACCGCCGTTTCATCCTCAGTTGAGAATGCGGATAGGGGGGCGTGTGGTCAGCACACCGCTCTCCCGGTCGTTACGATGGTTTTCTTTGACCGGAGCCGCTACTATTCGGTCGAGTATCTCCTCAATTGGCATCACGAGGCTGAGTGCACCCCGAAAATTGGCAACAGTGCTTGGCGGCCTGGATGGTCACCCGTCCAAGTGCTGGCCACACCCGACAGTGCTTAACTTCGGTGATCTCACGGGAACCGGTGTTTCCACTGCGACAAGGCCGTTGCCTACTGGTTGGTAAAGTCTGTCATTTACTTAGAAGTTACTCTGATATTTCTTTGTAATAAAAGTTATAAATTACGCCACGATCTATAAATTAGTACTGTGCTTTGACAGTGGAACTCAATGTCCAAGTTAGGTAAAGTTTTATTACCAATTTTTTATTATGAAAGTTACTCTACTTTTAGCAGATGAATTAATACTGCCTTTTGTATCATTCTATTTTTGACATCGTACATACTACAGCCAAAAATTTCATTATTACGTAATTGTTCAAAAGTTGGAAAAATTATGTTTTTATAATCTAATAAGTTAATGTTCACTTAATTTTCAGTTCATTTTCTGATTATCTCGGTCTCTACAAAGGGATAGGATGGATACTACTTGCATAATGGCATAAGAAAATTATTAACGTGACAATATGCACGAAAACAATGTGATTTAAACAAAAAATTCCCATGACGCTGGTTAGCTTATTACAATTGTAGTTAAGAAAACTCTGTATCTTACTTCACTTCATGATGCCGTTGGTTTGTCGAGTACCTTCATTTAGCGGTAAAATTTGGCACAGGTAGATCTTCTTGCCATACGGTAGCCATTAACAAGGGCCCACAGTACTCTTGATGTCATGTGAATTACTGTTGCTGCATCTGTAATGTGCCCAATAAATGCCCATTTTTAAACACCCGCCAAAACAGCTATTTCACTTTTCACTGATCCGCACTCCGGAAACAGACTTTTTATCTCCGCACTTTTGCTTAGCCACTCCAACGAATACACATTACCAGCGACACCAATTGTCTCCCCGCGACTCCGAAATGCTACCTATCTTGGCGCGCTTGCACGCCCAGCGATAATGCATTTACAATTTATTACACTCTTTCACAATAGCTTTCCCTGACTAGGCCAGCGTGTCTACTAAAATTTATTCCAAATACTATTAAATAACAAATAGTATTTGTAAATGGACAACATATTGGGAAGAATAATATTCAGCACAATTAATAAAGCAAACTTTGTGAAACACATAGAAAATGTATGATTATCCACGGAGTTGTGGTGTTATACCTTATCTTAGCTGTCCTTACGGCAAACAATGCTCTTACTGAGAACATAGTCGTTAACCTGCTGTACTTCTTGTAAATGGTACTTAATAGATCGAGGAATTGGATCTTAATATTCCTTAATTTTAAGAGCAGAAAATAACTCCGGAACTTCCAAGAGTACGGGTTCCGTTTGCCTGACTTATGAGCAACATCCCCTGCTTCAGTATAGTCACGTTCTTCGAACATAGACGACTCGATTGTCAGTGCCTTTAATGTGGGTAACCGTGAACTTATGTGCTGATAAACGCACAGCCCAACGGGCGATTCTTTCCGGTTCTCTGGGTCGCACCTCAACCCAGCTAAATGTCTGATTAGCTGTTTCAAGCTGAAACTCCCTATGCTCTAAATACAATCTGATGTTCTGTACGGCGAAAAGAACAGCGAAGGCTTACCATTCATATACCCAATATTTTAATTTAACAGTTGGCAGTCCTCTCGAGGCATAAGCTATAGAACGGTATAGCCCCTCAAACACCTGCAGAAGCACAATGACCACATTCTCGTTTCTTACGTAAGCCGGCCGCGTTGTAAGAGCGGTTCTAGGCGCTTAGTCCGGAACCGCGCGACTGCTACGGTCGCAGGTTCGAATCCTGCTTCGGGCATGGATGTGTGTGATGTCCTTAGGTTAGTTAGGTTTAAGTAGTTCTAAGTTCTAGGGGACTGATGACCACAGATGTTAAGTCCCATAGTGCTCAGAGCCATATGGACCATTTTTTGTTCTTACGTAATTTATTCAGACGAGCGGGTAGGTGAGCAAAATTTGGGACGAATTTCCAAAAAAAAGTTGGCCACGCCAGCAAACCTCGGTACGCCCTTCTTTTTCGTATGTGGTGGTAACCTACGTAGGTCACGCGTACGCCTTTGATCTATACTGATTACATCAGCAATCTAGCTAACTTGACCTTAGATTGTTTGACCGTAAGATGGACCTCTCTAAAACGAAGTAACATTTGCTGACGAAGAACCAACTTTTCATCGAAACTCGCGCTGTAGACAACATCATCCAGATAGTTGTAGACGGAATTAATTTTAATGTCGTGGTGCACGTTAGCTCTCTCGAGAGAATATCGCAACCGTGGTGGAAAGCCCGAATGGAGCACGATTGAATTCGTGAAGATTCCATTCGTGAAGATCCGTTACCTGTGGATCGTCCTCAGTTAAGGATATCTGATAATAAGCTTTGTTCAAATCTAAATCAGTAAAAATTGCGCTCCCGAAAACCAAGTCAAGCAGCTGTGTAGATCCTGTATTCGAACTTAATGAAAACGATTTATTGACACATCGTCAGTACAGATTCAGAAAATATCGTTCTTGTGAAATACAACTAGCTCTTTGTATTCATGAAGTAATGAGTGCTATCGACAGGGGATGTCAAACTAATTCCATATATTTAGATATCCAGAAGGCTTCCGACACCGTACCTCACAAGCGTCTTCTAACCAAACTGTGTGCCTATGGAATATCACCTCAGTTGTGCGACTAGATTCGTGATTTCCTGTCAGAAAGGCCACAGTTCGTAGTAAAAGACGGAAAGTCATCGCGTAAAACAGAAGTAATATCCGGTGTTCCCCAATGAAGTGTTATAGGCCCTCTATTGTTCCAATATTAACGACACAGGAGATAACTTCAGTAGCCGTCTTAGATTGTTTGCAGATGATGCTGTCATTTACCGTCTTGTAAAGTCATCATATGACCAAAATAATTTGAAAAGTGATTTAGATAATTATCTGTATTGTGCGAAAAGTGGCAGTTGACCCTGGATAAAGAAAAGTGTGAAATTACTCATATGAGTACTAAAAGAAATCCGCTAAATTTCGATTACGCGATAAGTCACATAAATCTGAAAATTGTAAAGTCAAGTAAATATTTGGGCATTCCAATTACAAATACCCTAAATTGAAACGATCACATAAGTAAAGTTGCTGGTAGAGCCAATCCAAGACTGCGATTCATTGGCAGAGCACTTAGAAGGCGCAACAGGCCTACTAAAGAGACTGCTTACACCACCCTTGTCCTCCCTATTCTGGAATATTGCTGTGCGGTATGGAATCCGCATCAGATGGGACTGACGGATGACATCGAAAAAGTACAAAGGAAGGCAGCACATGCTGAATTATAGCGAAATAGGGGAGATGCTTAGACAGACATGTGAATTGGAGTGGCAATCATTAAAACAAAGGCGTTTTTCGTTGCGACGGGATCTTCTCAAAAATTTCAATCACTAGTTTTATCCTCCGATTGCGAAAACATTCTGTTGGCACCCACCTACATAAAGAGAAATGATCATCACGTTAAAATAAGAGAAATCAGTGCTCGCACAGGAAATTTTAAGTTCTCGTTTTTCCGCGCGCCGTTCGAGAGCGGAACGGTAGAGGGGCAGCTTGAAGGTGATTCATTGAACCCTCTTCCAGGCACGTTATTGTGAACGGCAGAGTAATCACGTACATCTAGATGTAGATGTAGATAAAGGAACAACCTCGAAGACGGTCTTTTCATTGATAAGCCTACAATAGAAAACAACTATGTAAATGCCCTCATCCCTCTTGGGACTTGCCCCCCTTCTTGCAGCGGTGTACCGTAGGTCCCTAGAAGAGCGTAGCGTTCCAAAGGATTGGAGAAAGGCAGAGGACATCCCCGTTATCAAGATGGGACGTCGAACTGATGTGCAGAACTATAGACCTATATCTCTAACGTCGATCAGTTGTAGAATTTTGGAACACGTATTATGTTCGAGTATAATGACTTTTCTGGAGACTAGAAATCTACTCTGTAGGAATCAGCATGGGTTTGGAAAAAGACGGTCGTGCGAAACCCAGCTCGCGCTATTCGCCCACGAGACTCAGAGGGCCATAGACACGGGTTCCCAGGTGATGCCGTGTTTCTTGACTTCCGACAGACGTTCAATGAACAAAGTAAGAGCATATGGACTATCAGACCAATTGTGTGATTGGATTGAAGAGTTCCTAGATAACAGAACGCAGCATGTCATTCTCAACGGAAAGAAGTCTTCCGAAGTAGGAGTGATTTCAGGTGTGCCGCAGGGGAGTGTCGTAGGACCGTTGCTATTCACAATACACATAAACGCCCTTGTGGATGACATCGGAAGTTCACTGAGGCTTTTTGTGGAGGATGCTGTGGTATATCGAGTGGTTGTAACATTGGAAAAGTGTACTGACATGCAGGAGGATCTGCAGCGAATTGACGCATGGTGCAGGGAATGGCAATTGAATCTCAATGTAGACAATTGTAATGTGCTGCGTGTACATAGAAAGAAAGATCCCTCATCATTTAGCTACAATATAGCATGTCAGCATATGGAAGCAGTTAATTCCATAAATTATCTGGGAGTACGCATTAGGAGTGATTAAAATGGAATGATCATATAATGTTGATCGTCGGTAAAGCAGATACCAGACTGAGATTCATTGGAAGAATCCTAAGGAAATGCAATCCGAAAACAAAGGAAGTAGGTTACAGTACGTTTGTTCACCCACTGCTTGAATACTGCTCAGCAGTGTCGGATCCGTACCAGATAGGGTTGATAGAAGAGATAGAGAAGATCCAACGGAGAGCACCGCGCTTCGTTACAGGATCATTTAGTAATCGCGAAAGCGTTACGGAGTTGATAGATAAACTCCAGTGGAAGACTCTGGAGGAGAGACGCTCAGTAGCACGGTACGGGCTTTTCTTGAAGTTTCGAGAACACATCTTCACCGAGGAGGCAAGCTGTATATTGCTCCGTCCTACGTATATCTCGCGAAGAGACCATGAGGATAAAGTCAGAGAGATTAGAGCCCACACAGAGGCAAACTGAAAATGCTTCATTCCACGGACAATACGGGACTGGAATAGAAGGGAGAACCGATAGAGGTACTCAAGGTACCCTCCGCCACTCACCGTCAGGTGGCTTGTGGAGTATGGATGTAGATGTAGATGTAGAACCAAAAGGACAAGGATGGCATAAGGGGAGGTGGACGCCCTAATAACCCCTTCAGAATAATATCATTGATTATTACCCTGATAGCTTTCATCTTCGAAGAGGATAAACTGTAAGGAGTCTGCTTAACCGGTACATCATCTTTCTGACGGATCTTGTACTCAGTTCTACTAGTAACAGCAAGTCTATCAGCTAGAACGACGGGGAAACCAACAAATTTCTACCTTGGTCAACGTTGAACTGAGCGAGATCGAAACATAACCTTGCCCGTGCTCTATATCAACAGAAAAACGCGTCTGACCAGCAAAAAGCACTACGTAGACTGGGAGAAAACTTGAATTTGGACATGTTAGCCCCATAATCAAGAAAACAAGAAAAAGTTCCGTAAGGCGTATAAAATCACGCCCCAAATGTAAATTAACTGTGAGATCAATAACTACTGATATATGAAGGGGCCACGAAAAACCCAGAATACTACTTTTCCCCGCACTTCACCTGTAGGAGAAAACATTTGCCCATTGACAACGTGACATAACTAATCGGAAGCACAAAAGGAGGCAAATGATATGAAACTCGAGATACCATTGATAAAATGGCCCTTGAGCAAGAAGCAATGTTTCATAAGATCTTTTAGACATAAGGAAAAAGATTTTCACGTTACTTTAGAAATTGACTAAGTGAAAAAAATTCCGATTAACGAAAAATTTGACACAGTTAGCGCGGAAGTATCACTGGAATGAGGCAACACCACTGAGGACCTTAATCACCGCTTATATCAGATAAAAACTCTATTAACTCTTAACTACATTCGTGCGGTCTTTGGCACCGCTCTGCTTTACACACCCCTGTGTCTAGGAACGCTATTGACGTGAGAGAGCTGGGCTGCCCCGTAGCTTCCATATTCCCAGTCTGAAAAGGAGAACCAACTACCTAGGGATGGGAAGAAGACATGTCGCATTTGTCAACCAAAAAAGAAGAGGAAGACAAGCTTTTTGTATCGCAAGGTCCCAATTTGTTGGGGATGCTCAAGTAAGGTGCATCCGCAGTGCGTGTAACGATACGTGAAATGTGGACAACTTCAGCAGTGCAGAATTTGTCCTGTGTAATTCACTGTCGAGAATACTCACTAATTTTAACAATGATGGTATCTGTTCAACATTAACATGCAGCAACTAGAAATCAAGTAAGGAACTACATTTAATTATTTCCATATGTGTCCATCACAGAAAATTTCGATAAGATTTTCGAGTGAATATGTATTTTCCTGAACACCGAAACAATATTTTGTACACATGTTACCATTTATGTAGAACTGGAGAATATATACGTAATACTAAATGCAAAAAGTAACGCTAGATTGTGGTTCTTACGAATTTTTACCACCTCCTGAACGCAACGCACAGGGCAGCACGACTGTAGTTGGCTCTGAGCACTATGCGACTTAACTTCTGAGGTCATCAGTCGCCTAGAACTTAGAACTAATTAAACCTAACTAACCTAAGGACATCACACACATCCATGCCCGAGGCAGGATTCGAACCTGCGACCGTAGCGGTCGCTCGGCTCCAGACTGTAGCGCCTAGAACCGCACGGCCTCTACGGCCGGCGCCGGCACGACTGTAGTTGCGTGAGAGGAACTCACGACTTTGATTAAGGGTTAACATGGGACATCCCTGGGGGAAGAGAAAATATAGCAGGTCCCATGAATGATTTACATATTGAGCTGTCCACGGGAGTTGTACAAGTAATGTTTTTGGCGCATTGTCCGAAATTACTCAGCCAGGTGACATGTATATCAGTATAGGTCAATGCAACAAAGCGTACAGAGACAATACAGGTCAAATTATCCTGTTAACCAATCACTCAGCTTGTAATATGGGTGCATACCCACTTTATCATCCATCAGTGCCTTTGGAGGAAAGTTAGCTGAATCATGTCTTTCTTCCCGAAGTGAAATCGCCGTGCTACATTGTATTTGTAAAAAGCTGTCACAGAGTCATTCCTAAATACTGGTCAGAGCTAACAAGAAATTCAATTTAATATAGCACACTTCCAAGGAGAAACACCACTTAGGGTGACAGAAACCACTGAGTACTACGAAACATAAAAAATTAGGGAGAGTTTACCTAGTGCATTTGTGGTCGGCTTGTATTCAGAAATGATTTCATAAAGAACCCTGAACAGTAAAACGTAAAGCAAGAGAGCTCGGTAAATGTTTTGTTGATTGCCTGAATAAGATATGATATTCTGACAAGCCATTTCTCACTGGGATGTACTGAAATATTGAAAACTAAGGTAGCGATAAATATTTGAGACAGGCTCGTACGTGTACTCAATACAAATTTAGAGCATTCGATGTCTATTTTGGAATCAACATATTCGAAAGACAATTCTGGTAACACTGGAGACAATCCACTCTACCCGGCATCCTGTCCAACAAACAGGCCGCTAGCTGATTGTTGCTGCTGCTTGGGACCAGAGTATTAGTGGTTAAAACGACTGTGCACCATTCTTTCACAGTCATTAAAGACTTTCTATTTGATCACTAAGAAGCTACTTGCATTTAAAAAAATTCCAGTTCTACCTATTTTAGCATTTTATTGAATGAGAATTTCAATAACTTACGATTACCAGAGTCTACGTAGCAGATTGACATGATTAGAAAGATAATTTATGTTGGAAAATTTTCGAAAAGACATTTTAAAGTAACTTTTACATATTGGCATTATCACTTTTAGAGGGTACCCACTCAATGCGACAACTTGTAGATACAACTTTACGTATTTTGTTTTCTTTCCACTCACGTAATTTAGAGGCCACTTCTCAGCTAACTGTAAAAAAAGGAGAGAAAGTAAGCTTCCGGATGTTTGTGGGCTGTAGGGAATAGTTATTAATGATTGCAATTACGAGTTTTTGTTTTTGTTTTTGTTTTTGACAGTGGTCTGCTTCCGTGTAGTACTACTAGAAATTCCAGTAGCATACTCTAATGTTACAGATTTGTTACTGTTTTCTTGTTGTAAGTGTATCCACATATTATTCTTTTGGCCTTAAGAGAGATGTTATCTCAAATGTACCATATTCAATGTAACACACTGTCTCTGGAGAGCGGAAACTCATCTTCTACTTACAGTGAAAATTCTCAGTTAAGATGATATGCAACACATGAAGGGTATTACACTTCGTTTAAACTGTTTAATTGTATGACGAAAGAGGTGATAGGATATACTTCTTTATTTTGTTTGTTTTTATCTTTTATTATAATCATTACTGGTGACCAACAGAATTTGCTGGCGGTTGTATTAGCCAAACATTGAATACTCGATTTTTAATTAATTTACCTCTCTAAGACTAGAGATAAATGAGGAATGAGAGTTCTAAAAGCTTTTTGAAATCAAAGCAAAGCTTCTTAATGGGCTTTACGTAGTCGTAATTGCTTTAAACATAACGCAAAGTGATCTTTTTAGGATGACGACTATCTAGATAACGAACGAAGATAAAAGTTTGTATAAATGAAAATGAAGCACTTGCAAATCAGACATTAACTCTTGTAAGGTTATAAATTCACTGAAGCGCGAGAGAAACTGGTATAGGCATGCGAATTCAAATACAGATATATGTAAAGAGGCAAAATACGGCGCTGCTCTAGGCAGCGGTATATAAGACAACAAGTGTCTGGCGCAGTTGTTAGATCGATTCCTGCTGCTGCAATAGCAGGTAATCACCATTTAAGTGAGTTTGAACCTAGTGTTATAGTCGGCGTACGAGCGATGGGACACAGCATATCCGAGTTAGCGATGAAATGGGGATTTTCCCGTACTACCATTTCACGAGTATGCCGTCAGTATCAGGAATCCGGTAAAATATCAAATCTCCGACATCGATGCGGCCGGAAAGGATCCTGCAGAACGGAACCAGCGACGACTGAAGAGAATCATTCGACAGCCCTCGCCTGGTCCCGTCAAAACCGGCAATGGACCGTTGACTGGAAACATGTTGCTGGCCGGACGGGTCTCGTTTTAAATTGTGTACAACCTCATGAATCCATGGACCCAGGATGTCAGCAGGGGGCTGTTCAAGTTGGTGGAGGCTCTGTTATAGTGTGAGGCGTGTGCAGTTAGAGTGATATGGGACTCCCAATAGTTGTAGATATGACTCTAACAGGTGCCACGTACGTAAGCATCCTGTCTGATCACCTACGTCCATGTGCTTTGTGAATTCCGAAGGACTTGGGCAATTCCAGCCGGACCGTGCGAGAGCCCACACGCCCAGAATTGCTACAGAGTGTCTCTAGGAACACTCTTCTGAGTTTAAGCACTTCCGCTGGCCACCAAACTCACCAGACATGAACATTATTGAGCATGTGTGGAATGGCTTGCAAAGTGCTGTTCAGAAGAGATTTCCACCCCTTCGTACTCTTACGGATTTACGGACAGCCCTGCAGGATTCATGGAGTCGGTTCCCTCCAGCACTACTTCCGACATATGTCGAGTCCAAGCCACGCCGTGTTGGGGCACCTCTGCATGTACCAGGGTCCAAGGCTCTTCAGTGTATAATGAAGTTCACAGCATTTTAATAGATACAGTAAGCGAAATGAAATCAGACTTTTTCATAGAAGAAAGCGAGTGTGGGTAACAGAATACGCGGCTGAGTTGGCTCTCAGCTTAATTTGACAGAGTGATATTTTTGTTAACAATCATTTTTTCCCAATATTCAATGGATATTATTGCGACTGATTTTTTGATGATAAAGTATTACAGATGTGTGATATATACTGAGGAGCCAAAAATCATAGGATAGCGATATGCACGCACATAGACAGCGTTAGTATCGCTTACACAGAGTATAATACGGCAATACATTGGCGGAGCTATCATTTGTACTCATGTGATTCATGTGAAAATGTTATCATCTCTGCATGATGGGATTTAGCAGACTTTGAACGCGGAATGGTAACTGGAGCTGGACGCATGGGACATTGTATTTTGGAAACCGTCGGGGAACTAGATATTCCGCGATTCACAGTGTCAAGAGCGTGCGAGAATACCAAATAATTTGGCGTTAGTGAGCTGACGACCGACGCGAGTACCTTTACTAACGGCACGACAGCGACATCGCTTGGACTCAAGGTCATATCGGTTGGGCTCTAGACTACCTGGCCAGATACGTCCGTATTTCCATTGGTAAGAGCTCGTAGTAGGGTTCGAGTGTTTCAAAGACCCAACGGAACCATGCACCCAAGATGGCAACAAAGCACTGTGCAAGCTTATCGAGGCTGCATAATGGTGTCGGATGTGTTTACACGGAACAGAAAGGGTCTTCTGGACCAACTGAACTGAGCATTGACTGTAAACAGTTATGTTCGGCTTTTGGGAGTCCATTTGAAGCCTTATATGGGCTTCATGTTCTCAAACAACGATGGAATATTTATGGAATTCGACGTCCCAAGTCAGAGGGCCACAATTGTAAGTGATTAGTTTGAAGAACGTTACGGAAAATTCGAGCGAATGATCTGGTCACCCAGATCGCGCAATTTTAATCCCATGGAATATTTATGGGACATTATACCGAGGTCAGTTAGTCTAGAAAGCACTGCACCGCCAACACTTTCGCAACTGTGGACAGCTAAAGAGGCAACATGGCTCAAAATTTTACAGGGGGCTTCCTATTATTTGTTGAGTTGACGGCACGTCGACTTGCTGCACAACTCCGGGGAAAAGGAAGTCAGACGTAATATTAGGACGTATCGCATGATTCCTGTACACTCAGTGTACAATCTGCGCTCTGTGCTAAGTTTAAATGCATTTAAGTTAGTTTTCGCAGTTGGATAATTCTAGAGAAACTTGTAAAAGGATTTATAGGTTGATAATTTATTTTCATAGTCACTACGTGAAAAAGAAAGTTGATTGTGCTCTTTAGCGAAAACTATCAACACTTTAAACGTATTCACAAATAACTATAAGCTATTAATAAAGAGCTAGGGGATTTCCGTGTTAGAGTATAAGACGTTAGATACTTTTAAAATATAATTCTGAGTATGCATATTAATGAGTTTGTTGTTCGAAAACCCATATTCAGCTGCGATCGAAAAAGAGATCAACTCCACTATTGACCAACACTAACAGACGCACAAAGTGTCGACGAGACAGTGACAAGTAGAGTAATCGTAGCACAATCTAAAATAAATTGTCAACTCAGTATGTGCAGGATGTGTTATATCACGAAATAATTAACTTTTTGACTCAGTGGTTGTAAGAAGTGTTTCGCTAACATCACGTTGTGAGAACTGATCTTTGAATTTTAAGCGACAGAAAGCTTATGAAGTTCATTGTTCCTTATTTTTTGAGGAACTCGTAGCGTGGTTAGATGTTCTGTGTAAACTTCTTTTACTGTCTGTTCTAAACAATGGTGGAATCTTAAGCGGGCAGACTAACGTCCTGAGTGAGTGATCTACGAGCGTGTAGCATCCACAAGCTGTGATTGAGACGTTGTAATGGTCGAGGCAAAGATCTGGAGAAAGCATGTGCTAAAAGACTCATCAGTATAAAATGATATTTTATGTTAATTACTGTGACAGAACTATAACTGCATGAGGTAGTATTGAAAGGCCACGATTACTTGGTAACTGAATTTGTTACGTTTTGTGATTCGGCTTATCATGTTTACCGAAATATATATCGTTAAAACTAATCACTTAGTACCGAGTTACACTATTTTACTCCATTGTAACATTTGTATGAAGTACTCAAAGCTTATTTTGAACATATTTTAAAAAATTTACAGGAAGAAGCAGAAAAGGGTAGAGAAAAGGCGAATAAATGTAGGGAGGAATCTTAAAGAAAAGTGTATACAGCAGATACCGAAGTGCTGAAATGCGGACAGGAAGGTTTAACAAACGAAATAACACAACTAATTTAAAATATGAGGAAGTTAATAATAAGGTAGTATTACTTTTGAATACATTATGGGCACAGCAGTGAACAATGTCTTATAAATAATTACTATTAAAAACAGTCTTGATCACAATTTATTTAACAAGGTGACCGGTTTCAACCACTACTGTGGTCATCTTCAGACCTATAAGTTGTATACAAAGCTCTGATTAGAGGGCTACATACATTAAACAAAATACATAAAGTTATAAAGCTATAAAACGTTGAATTACCATTGAGTAGGAACCTCTTTCAGTTGAAGAATCACTACTGGAGAAACCAGTGCACGTCTTACTATATATAATGGAGGCTCCACCCACTTCTGACTGCATGATGTCATTATTGACCAATGAGTTATAAGACGAATTACAATTTAAAATTTCTTAGTTAAAAGAACATCGTCAAGAATTAGAAATAAATACACATTAAACTTAGCTTATTAAACAGCTATTGTCAGTTAAGAAGCGTTAAAAATATTTAAATATGTAGGAAAATGAACTTCGGTTTGGCAGTACATGGGTTGCCCTCTCAAGGCCTGTCAGTGAACCATTTGGAACCACTGGTTGCTATGGTGAAGTTAGACGCCGTTGCAAAGATGAAGCAGCATGCTTTCTTCACTGAAGTTATTGTAAGGTCGATAGTCGAACTAGTGGTTGCCATGGTGAGGACAAACACCAGTGCAAAGATGTGGCAGCAGGCTTCTTTCCAACGAGGTTGTTGCGAAGTAGAATGGCAAAGACTGTGGCGTCAGACGATGTATTATTGAGCAGCAACTTGACTTTATTGAAACGAAAAGAGTAAGCTACAATAATCTGTAGCTGACATGTATAATACATGCTGTCCAAATACGATACGAAGTAGTTGTCCGTATGTATGAAATATTATCTATGAAGTTGATATGTAGATTACAAGTGCTTTTTTTATTTTTAAGGCATTGCTATTCCTCAAGTTATATGCCAGTAATATAAGCAAATAAAAATGAAAGAATTTAAAATTATAAAATTATGAGCCATTGTCAAAAATAAAACAATGTAAATTAGCAAAATGCAGTCTAAAAGCATAAAAGCATAATTCTAAAACAGATAGTCAATCATAAAATATTGTTTGGTAAAAGACAATTACAATATAAAGATAAAATATTTGCTAAAAGTCTTTATAATTAAAAGAAGATATATATATATATATATATATATATATATATATATATATATATATATATATATATCTGTGCTGATTTGCCATTGCTGATTACTTTCCGCATGCATTTATGGCAAGGTATTGGTCAGATAATGCATAGAGGAAACTCAGACTAGAGTTATATGGAATACATAGGTACCATGACAGTTTATGTGGATACGGATATGATTAATGACAGAAAATGTCTTGTGTATGGATGAGCTTGTAGATTACTTTTACTAGAGGTACTGATAAGTAGATTACGAGACGGTCCCAGGCTCAGCCATTGTTAGAATTACTGCATGGCTGGATTATTAAAATGAAGCAAAAATTAAACCAGAAACTAGAGTGACGAACTGAGTTCGGATCAAATAACCTTAAACATAGATTCCGAAGTGACAACTATCATAACGAGCGTGGGAGTTACTATATGTGTAGCAATGGCAAGTACATGTCATGGCTCTCGATCCTCCACCATAATCGAGTCCATCAACATGAGGTGGCAAATATGAGGTAGCCAAGGAGGTGGAAACGTGGGTTCTACTATGCCAAGACTGCTTAGTAGCTACACCAGAAAAACACAATTAATTAGAGTAGTAAAAGATAAGAAAGTATTTATTACTTAATTTTTTGTAGTCCATGATCAGTTGGTTGACACTTATGGAAGACGCGACTAGACTAAGCGTCTGTAGAATGATATAATTTACAAGTCACAGATCTTGCAGTGTCGAATTGATGTCTCGTAATCTTGAATGTCGAATCCGGTGAATTTGAAGACTAATTTTGAATGGAGCTACAAAGACTTGAAGGCAGCAATGACTGAGCTACAGAGGATGACTGACTAACATCGGCGCTGGCTGACCGTTGAGCTCGGCTACGAACTGTAGACTGGCACAACTGCACTACTCTCCTGCTGCACATGAAGTGGCCTAGCGGCGCCTCTCGGCGAGCATAAGTACTGCGACTGGATGTGTACTCTTTGGCTAACACAGCCGTTCTTCTGTTCCGTTTATCGAGAGAATCGCATCCGGCGGATCGATGTCTCAGGCGGTGGCGTGGTCGTATCACTGACGACATCACAACATGAATAGAGATAGAATTAGCTGCTGGGGATGGAACCAACCAATCAGGGAGAATGGCCATCAGCAGAGTAACTGTAAACTCAATGATAAACTGAGTATTTTGAAAACAGAACGTGGATATGAGTAATCTTGTCCAAACTAGGAATGTTAGTACTACCATGATGGAGTTGTAATAAAGGTATTCACAGACAATAATCAAGCCATTCCAATCCCCAGTTGCTCACACTAAAGTAGTCGAAAATGTAAGTATATTGTTTTGAACCATCAACATGTGAAGGAAGTGAATGAAGAGTTATTCCTAGAAAAGGATGAAACTAAGCAGAGTTGGTTAATTTTTATAGTGCAGATAGTAGCTGAATATCGATCTATCGATATTATGCTAGACACAAATACCCACGTTGGTCTATCTTCCAAGAAACTGCGGAAAGAAACAAGTTCAAATAGGAATGTCCATCGTTTCCCCTGACCATACTACAAGATTACTATTTAATTGGTAAACCCGAGGAGGGGGAAGTATTTTTGGGATTTGCTATTGCAGGCATAACATTGCAAAAGCCTGACATTAACTGACAGATGATTTTGTGAATGAATTGGCTGGTTACAAATGGAATATTCTGCATCCACGCAAATACTCCACAAGCCACCGTACGGTGCATGGCTGAGGGTACCCTGTACCAGTAGTAGTCATTTCCTTTCCTGTTCCACACGCTAATAGAGCGAGGGAAAACGACTGTCTATACGCCTCTGTATGAGCCCTAATTTCTCGTATCTTATTTTCGTGGTTCTTACGCGTTGGCGGCAGTAGAATCGCTCTGCAGTCAGCTTCAAATGCCGGTTCTCAAAATTTTCTCAATAGTGTTTCTCGAAATAACGTTGCCTTCCGTCCAGAGATCCCCATTTGTGTTTCCGAAGCATCTCCCTTACACGTATTGTTCGAACCTACCGGTAGCAGATCTAGCATTCCGCCTCTGAACTGCTTCGAAGTCTTCCTTCAACCCATCTTGGTGGGTATCCCAAACACGCTAACAGTACTCAAGAACAGGCGGCACCAACGTCCTATTCGCAGTATTCTTTTTAGGTGACCCACTCTTTCCTTAAGTTCTCCTTCTAAACCGGAGTAAACCATTCGCTTTCCCTACCACAGTTCACACATGTTCGTTCCATCTCATATCGCTTAGCAACATTCTCCCAGATATTGAAACGAAACGACTGAGTCAAGCACCATACTGGTAATACTGTATCAGAATATTACAAGTTTGATCTTCCTACTTATCAGCATCAACTTATAGTCTTCCACATTTATGGTCATCTGTCATTCATCACACCAACTGGAAATTTTTTCCTAGTCGTCCCTTATCATTCTACATTCGCTTAACTTCGACAGCTTTCCGTACATATACATCTACATTTATACTCCGCAAGCCACCCAACGGTGTGTGGCGGAGGGCATTTTACGTGCCACTGTCATTACCTCCCTTTCCTGTTGCAGTCGCGTATGGTTCGCGGGAAGAACGACTGCCGGAAAGTCTCCGTGAGCGCTACAATCTTTCTAATTTTACATTCGTGATCTTCTCTAGAGATCGTAGGGGCAAGCAATATATACGATACCTCATCCAGAAACGCAACCTCTCGAAACGTGGACAGCAAGCTACACCGCGATCCAGAGCGCCTCTCTTGCCGAGTCTGCCACTTGAGTTTGCTAAACATCTCCGTAACGCTATCACGATTACCAAATAACCCTGAGACGAAACGCGCCGCTCTTCTTTGGATATTCTCTGTCTACCCTGTCAACCCGACCTGGTACGGATCCCACACTGCTGAGCAATACTCAAGTATAGGTCGAACGGGTGCTTTGTAAGCCACCTCCTTTGTTGATGGACTACATTTTCTAAGCACTCTCCCAATGAATCTGAACCTTGTACCCGCCTTACCAACAATTAATTTTATATGATCATTCCAACTGAAATCGTTCCGCACGCATATTCCCAGATATTTTACAGAAGTAACTGCTACCGGTGGTTTGTTCCGCTATCATATAATCATGCAATAAAGGATACTGGGTTCTGTTAAGAGATCGTCGAGCAACTCACTTGTTTGTGAACTCATTCCAAATGCTCGTACCTTTGTGAACAGCCTGCAGTGGGGAACTGTGTCAAATGCTTTCCGGAAATCTAAAAATATGAAATCCGCCTGTTCCCTTTCATCACGTGTGAGAACAGGGCAAGCTGAGTTTCGCACGAGCGATGTTTTCTAAACCCATGCTTATTCGAGGATATAAGCTTCTCAGACTCATTTTTTTAATATTTCGGACTGAGAACGTGTTCACCTATTCTGCAGCAATCGGAATTTAAGGATACTGGTCTGTAATTTTGAGGGTCGGTTTTTTTTACTCTGCTTATTTACTGGAGTCACCTGCACTTTTTTTTACTCACTTTGGAGTATGTGCTGGACGAGAGATTCATGATAAATGCAAGATAGGTAAGCGGACAGTGCTGTAGAGAACTCTTTGTATAATCAAAATGTATTGTTAGATTTATCAAATGAAAGGATGAGAGTAAATGTTGACCACTCTCAGCTGTAGATTAAAGTAAACCAAAGTAATTTAACAAATGATCAAGATAGGAATTTTAATGATTGGAATACTGAATTAAATAAAGGGTCCATCTATAAAGCTATGGAACTATTTATCGGAAAGAATAGTGAGAATGTCGATACAGTTTGAGAAAAACAAATCAAGGACAAGTACTTCGTCAGCTTGGTTATCATTGGAACAGAGCTGTCAATTGGAAAAGGTGTTTGTAAGAAATAAGCTAGCGTTCAATGACAAAGTTGGAGTCAATCAGGAATATGAATGCAAGCTGAAAATTATAGAGCATACACCAGTTTTCCAGTTACACTATTGCATTGCCCTGAGTGTAGATGAAGCAGTTGAAAATGAAAGAAACAGTTTGGTCAGCAATGGTATGATACAAAGAACGAAGAGTTCATAAAAATAAAGCAGTATCTGCTGTTAAGGAACCTAGTGGGGCTATTTGAATGATCTTGGGACTTAGAACAGTGAAAATAACAATAGAGATTGAGAGAGAAAGGCCACTTCTCATCGAAGAAACGATAGCTCGTTTCCATAATGCGCAGTACTTACGCCGACCACAGACTAGTGGCATGTTCCCATCGTAGACGAATACAGAATATGAACTGTTTTGTGTTTAATGGTAGATCTTACAAATTTTATGTTCTGCCTCTTGGCCTATACATTTCTGTTGCTATATTTATTCGACTCTTTCAACTAGCTCTATGGGATGATTGGTTAGATGAAGTTTTTGTGTAGGTGGACGATGCAGTAATGGTTTCCAAAATCCGGGAGGAACATATTACGAAGACAGACAAAGTGTTCCAAAGTTAAACTAGAAGAGGAGTAACTGTTAAGTTTGCTAAGACTAACACTGGATGTAACGAGATTAAATTCCAGCAGTATCTAGAAAGCAATCTAGGCGTTCGACCTAATCCAAAGAAACTACGGACTATGATAGACTGTCCTCCAGCCACAAATAAGAAACAACTTAAATGTATCCTTAGACTAGTGGAACTGCGTCATAGCTGTACTCCAAGACAGATAATGAATTATGGTACCCTAAATGTCCCTTTGAAACCTAAATCTCAGTGGGTGTGGAATGATAAAGATCAGGCTGAATGAGAAGCTGTAAAAAAGGAATTACATGATCCATAGATTCTGGGACATTCTCATCTGAGTAGAGAGTTTTCTGTGCCAGTAGATAAATCATAATATGATACTGAGGGTCGGATGATTCAATAATATGCTGGTAACGGAATCATACAACATGTAACCCTTACTTTTGTTGACTTCCAATTTTGCCAGCGAACATTATTATTTTGCAGTAGAAATCGAAACATTGCCATTCATCTGATCCATACAGAAATTTTAATGTTTAAATTTGTTTCACAGTGTGAAATATAAGAACGGGAAGAGCAGGATGAGAGAAAGGAGTAAATGACAAAGGCATCTCGGTGAGATCTGTTTAAACAGAGTAACAAGACGGAAATTGATTTTGAAGGTGGAGGTAGGAGGTGTAGGGCCAATCAATTGATTTAGATAGCATTGTGATTCAAACTGTGTAGAGTGCCCTAACTGAACAGATATGGCACAGGAAAAATAATATTGCCCATCTTAGTTTTGATAGTTGTTTAGTGTGTTTATAGATACTGTACTTCACAGGCGTTGAAAGTTTAGGTGAGCCAACACCCATCCAAAGCAGTGACAGAACTGTCAAGGATTGAGTTTTGGTGTGTTATACTTGCGTAAGTTATGTGTTTGACACAGTTTTAGTTGAATTTGACTTGTAAAATTGTATATGAGTAAAGAAGGTAAAATTTTACTATATTGCAATGATGCATGTCAAAGTATGAGAATGGGGGACTTCAAGGACGGGTAGGAAGCACCATTCAAGAATATTATAAAGTGTTAAGGTTTAGGGTAAGCTGCGAAGTAATGTAGTGTATTGTGTAAATGCAGTGGCTCATTAATTCTGATTTTGTAGATGTGTGGCTAAAATCTTAGCCATAATTGTATGCTACAGTATTTGCTTTATTAAAGTAAAATGCGTCACTAGTATTTTCTACTAGGTGCATATCCAATCAGAATCTTGTAGGGAAATGGAGGAGGCTGAATTAACAGCCATCAGAGAAAATATATTAAAAATCACACAAGGGGCTCTAACAGTCAAAACACTAGCGTTAACTGAACAGAAGGAAAGTAAATAAAAATAAATTTTTTTATGTACACAGGCTAACACAATGGAAAAGCAACATGGTTTGGGAGGTGACAGCATTACTGATTTTGAACAAAATATTTTATACGAACAAATGCTTTATACCGAATGTTTTCAGAGATAGAGCACATTCAACGGACATTGTCATTTATATTCTGTTTTTTTCCAAAGTTGTCTTTGTTTACAAAGTATCACAGTAGTGTACAGGAGTCTGAGAGAAATTTTTAAATTGGTCGGAAAACTGCCTGGAACTGGCCTATACTAACTTGGCAGGGTGCAATTTCCGAGTTATTCAAGTAAAACTTTGAAAAATGATATGGAATGTGTCCTATCTCGGAAACCATTCGGGATATAGCAAATGTACATACCAACTTTTCGTTCTTCAGAATCACTAATACTATAGGCTCCCACAGCCCGCACCTTTCTTCCTGTCCCAAATTGTATAGAAGTGATGCAGCATATACTAGCCAAAAGTTATATCTTAAAATTATCGTCACCTGGTTCCTTCTATATGTTACCGAGCGAGGTGGCGCAGTGGTTAGACACTGGACTCGCATTCGGGAGGACGACGGTTCAATCCCGCGTCCGGCCATCCTGATTTAGGTTTTC
Organism: Schistocerca nitens; assembly: GCF_023898315.1. Taxonomy (NCBI): domain Eukaryota; kingdom Metazoa; phylum Arthropoda; class Insecta; order Orthoptera; family Acrididae; genus Schistocerca; species Schistocerca nitens. Next base: position 108,209,007 of record NC_064619.1, read on the forward strand.
CGTAATTTCCCTAAATCACTCCTGGCAAATGCCGGGATGGTTCCTCTCAAAGGGCACGGCCGACGTCCTTCCCCATCCTTCCCTACTCCGATGAGACCGATGACCACGCTGTCTGGTCTCCTTCCCCAAACCGACCGACCGACCTTCAATATGTTAAGGCGACGAGGAGGCTGTGTGTCTCGTCAAGTCGCAGTCGCACCATTCCTTTAGTTTGTGTGTTCGTCGCCTTCGCTTACTGACTCAGCATCTGGAAATATGTTCCATATCAAGTAAATGTGAAAATAATAAATAAATAGATACAGATTTATTATCTGTGTCTCTCATTGGTAGAAGTTACAGCCTACTATCATGGCTGTTCGCTGAGAATGCAACCGTTCACCGTAGTCAACAATATTATAATTCTTACAAAGAATAGTGGTGGTGTACATTTGTACAAAATAATGGTTTCAACCAGTTTCAATACGATCTAAATTGACAGCATAATTTCAGCCAAACTAGTGTTCGGTTAGAGTCTTGAAAGAAGATAGCCTTAGATAAAATCATTGTCAAGAGCGAGCTACTATGTGCACTAAGTCACTACTGCAACCAACAATAGTTACTGGTTCGTACATCCATCCAAAAAAATTTTTTCTAGGATTAGGTTTCCGTTTTCGTAGTTAATACAGCGGAGATTCATGTGGTGATTCGTGTGGCCAGGGGTGATATTCTGTGATGAGTTATTGCTTAACGGGCCTGAGTAACTATTATGTGTTAGAACGGTATGTTAGTTTTCTATAAGGAAACAGTTTTAATGACAGCGATTGTTAGTTCTGAGAGAAATAATTGGCACTCACAGACTTGCCACTAACTGGATATAGCTGATGTTCAATAAAAAAGAGGAACTTGAAAACTTTGATTATGGAAACTAATACTGGCTACCTGAGAGAAAATTAAAGCAAATTATCTACATTGACTCCTATCAATAAAAGCCTAATGATACATTATGAATAACAGTCCAAAAAGATACTATTTAATCGAAAGCAACGATTCTTAATATGCTCAAGCTAGTCGTAATTGCATTAAATATGAACTAATGATTTCTTTGTAACCTTGTGTCTATCTCGTTTAAATACGAAAGGAAAAAAGTATTATGCAAGAAAATTACTTGAAATTCCGAGATATATTCTAATCCATAAAATTTATAAAGATGGATGTACATATGCATGGACTGTTTTCAATCAAACTGTGTAACATACCATTTACTGTCTGGATAGAGCCACTGTGAGGGTAAGAACCAACCGAATATCAAAAGGTTAGGGTAGAGGGTGAAAAAGCAGGGTAGCCCACGATGTGAGAATACCCACTTCCACAATGCACATTGCAGCACTGCTCATCCCACAACAAAAGAAGGTCAGGCTTACTGACTGCTGTACATGCTACTAACAGTGATCGGCAGTCAGCTTCCCAGGAACTGAACACAATTTTTTTTTTCATTAACGTTCGTGTCCATATACTTTCTCATTCCATATGCCAAAATTAAACTGTGACACTGTGTCAAAATACATTTTCTTATATTATATACCATAACTGTACAAATGTATTATGGTTTTGTATATTTGTTCATGGTAAAGTTTAAATGTATTTATATTGTTGTACTGTACATTTTTGTAACACACACATAAGCTGACTTATCTAAAAAATTCGGTAATTCTATCCAATTTTATTTGTTAAGTTTTATCTGTTAGAATATTTTTTTATGTTATTGCACATCTCTCTGTCTCACTCACAGAATCTGTCAACTTGGGAAAATTTACCAATTTTATCATATGTACTGTAAGTGTCCTGTATGTATGTTGGCAGCGCTATAGACTGTGTTAATATAGCTGAGAGCGCTCTGCACCCTCGGCAAGAGATTCTGTTGTTGGACGGACTAGCAATTAGCGAGTGGATAGGGAAGTGTATGGAGATGCTATTCTCAGTGGAGACTCTGAGTTAGTAGAACATGCAATGTAAAGTGGGACGAAATGATGTGTTTAGAAGAAAATACGCAAGGAAATGTATGATGATGGATATTTTGTTGATAATATTTGGCAGTGGAAATATTGACAACTATAAAATTTTTGGAACTGGATGTCACATGAATAACGTAAAATTTTCTAAATACATTGTTTTCTTTTCAACAAAATCTTTCTGTCACTAACGGTATGTCTACTAGTAATTAAATTCTATATAAGTTAGAATGTTTTTATTCAGCTGGCTGTAGTTGCTATTTGCTGTAATTGCTGAATTTCTTGTTACGAAGATTTTTTGTGAGGTAAGTGATTTATGAAACAGAATGGGGTTTGCACTGTTGGGATTCGTCATTGAAATGAGTTTAGACGATTAACAGAGTTGGAGGTAGTTTAATATTGCTTTAATTTCATATTTTTTTGATTTGTATTTTTGTTGGGATTTCTTGCAATTCAGGGCCATTCTTTTGTGTTAATTACAGGAAGTCATGTTGTCAATGTATAGCAGTCAGATTGCGTTGTACATTGTAGGTAATAAATGAATAGGTAAAGTTTCAGTTGTCTTAGTCAGGGAAAATTCTATATGTCAGTGTTTAATAAATATAATTAAAGAGGTAGTTTCAATATCTTTTATTTATTTCAATACATTTTCTTACTTCTTTTAAAAATGTGCACTTTGCATTCCTTAAAAAGTTGTATAAATTTTAACAGTGACACAGCAAGTGTCATGTGTAAAGATGTGGCCTCTTGACACATGATTTCTGATATGTAAGTTAAGGAAAATCGTGACGACCACAATGTAAACAGATGTTCTGGCAAGGGAAGTTGACCTTCACGTTACACTGAGGTACTCTAACATATTGGGAGCCATGTTTCTACTTCACATTAGTTTCATGACACTTCTTTGTCCTTCATATTGGATTGTTGATGTCACTGATGCACTAATTACAACTGCTATATTCATTTGCATATGTGTTGTGGTTGGATTATACAGATGCCTCGGCGTCCTTGTGACAGTAATTATGCCTCAATGGGAGCATAAGGAAGTACTTGGAGAATGATTGAAGCTTAAAGTAGATACATTGTAAGATATTTTCTTCAGTATGAATGAGCGACCTTTTTCCAGTTGGTTTTCTCCTTTTACTAAATAAATCAACCAACTAATACATTCTTTAGTGAAACACCGCCCACTCAAATTTTGCGTTATCGGTTGGGAGTGTAGAGAAGCGTCACTCCTTCACAGGCCTGCCTCTCATGTTTAATACAAATCCAGTTAATAATTCGACAAATCAGTCTCACTTCGATCGAATTTTTTTTTTCTCTGTTTCAATAATAGTGTAATAGCAGTGACCGTAAGGTCAGATTAACTTCTTCTTGTCTAATTAAAAACATTGACTTACGTAGAAGTAGTATTTCGCTTGCTAAATACAGTTTTTGGTGGAGCAAAGAGAGAGCGGAGAGCAGACTGCAGACCGGTAGACCCCCGGTATTCTGATTCACTGAGGATTTGCTGGTGGAGCGTGGGCGAAGAACACAGGTCGAGGACGAGCCGACAGAGGCCACTGAACAAGCCAAACAACGGGTAGGCGCCCAGCATCCTGTGTGCATCATCGTGCGTCTTCGGCAAGTTAAATAACAATATAAGTAGACTTGCCCCCATTAAAATGGAACCGTAGTGATTCATCTAAGCAGAGGAACTGTCATCTTTACTATTACGCTATTCTTCGAAAACATGATCTGTGTTTTGAGCTCTGATTTAAGTTCGGTGAATACTCCAGAAGAATGTCTATCATCTCTCCCCGTCAGAAAGCAAGTAAATCATTCTTATGGGCTTTTTTTTATATCATTTGCTTAGCCAGGTGTTGAGGTGACTGTCTAGCGCAACGACAGTAGGAGAGGAGGAATTTCCCCACCCACGGACAGAAAGATGCGTCCTGAGTGCTCTTGAAAAACGAAGTCCCATTTTCAGAATTTTTCGATATGAAACAAGTGGACCAAAGAATATCATTTCATGCCAGACTCGCACTCGGGCTCTTCGTCTTTCGAGGGCGAACGTAGGAGATTACTAGCAGAATTGAAGCTGTGAGGATGGGTGGTAAGTCGTGCTTAGGTATTTCAGTTGGTAGAGTACCTTCCAGCGTAAACCGGAGATTCCGAGTACTAGCCTCCGGCCAGCATACTGTTTTAATCAGTCAGGAAGTTTCATATCAACGCACACTCTGCTGTAGAGTGAAAATCTCATTCTGGAAACATCCCCCTGGCTGTGGCTAAGCCATGTCTCAATAATACCCTTTTTTCCATAATGATAACTTCTTCAAGGTTCGCAGAAGAGCTTTTGTGAAGTGTGGAATGTAATAGATGAGGTACTGGCAGAGTGTAAGCTGTGAGGATAGGACATGAGTCGTGCTTTTATAACTCTGTTGGTACAGAACTTGTCGACACAAAGCAAGGGTCTCGGTCCGGCACAGAGTATTAATCTGTCAGAGAGCTTCATGATCAGAATGATTTCGGGCTTGCAGCAGGTCGTCGATAGCTTCTATCCACGATATGTCGACTGGACAACTGCCAGCCATCTTCAGGTGAGCCATCCAAGACTGACGAAGACGCCCTCCGTTCCGTAATATATTGCGTGCAGCGAGTATTCCGCGCATGCATCAAAATCATATGGAGAGACGAACCACACCGACCGCCAGCAGCGCACTCGCTGGTGGAACTGCAGAACTCAGCTGTCCTTGGCGTTGTCAATTGCCGTGGACATCGGAGTATTCTGACGTCTACGTCTGGAGCAGATCTTAGAGATGACGGGGTTCCACGCAATATCTAACTGGGAGCCATTGTCACGGTTAAGAAAATTGTCTGTCATGTGAATTTCCACTGATTCATTTATAACGGAGTCCCAAAAGGATGTTGCTGTGGCCAAAATTGTTGTCTTGTCATACTCCATATAGTGTCCAGTGGAAATGCAGTGCTCAGCAATTGCAGACTTACTAGGTTGCGAAAGCCGAGTTCAGCGCTGATGTTCAGTGCAACGTTCTTCTACTGTTCGCAATGTTTGTCCTATATATGACATGCCACACTGACAACGTATTTTATAAATTCCCGCCTTCCGCAATACCAGATCGTCTTTCACTGATCCCACCAGGTCGTAGATCTTCAATGGTGGATGGAAAATTAGTTTCACTTCGAAACCGTAGAGGATTCTTGCAGTTTTGAAGGAAATGTTGCCAACAAAGGGAAGAGAAGCTAAAGATTTAGTAGACGTGCTCTCTTCTTTCTCCACTCCCAGTTTCTTTGGCTTAATTGTAAGTGCCTTGACAATTTTCCGGTAGAATATCCATTCCCTTTGAACACCCTCTTCAGATAAGTAAGCTCTTCAGGCAAATTATCTGCATCTGACACTACATGAGCTCGGTGAACAAGAGTTTTAAGTACACTCATTGTTTGCGATGGGTAATGGCAGCTGGACAAATTTAAATACATATCAGTATGTGTCGGCTTACGGTAAACCGAATGCCGCAGAGAGCCATCACTCTTCCGTCTAACTAGCACATCCAAGAAAGGGAGGCAACAAATTTTCTCTAATTCCATGGTCAACCGAATGTTCTCCTGAATGGAGTTTAGGTGATCTATAAACTCCATTACTTTTTCCTTTCCATGAGGCCACACTACGAAAGTGTCATCCACGTACCTCCTAAAAACAGTTGGTTCGTTGGCTGCTGATTCAAGTGTTCTCTCCTCAAAATCTTCCATATAAAGATTAGACTCCAATGGAGACAAGGGGTACCCATGGCGACGCTGTCAATCTGCTCAAAATACTCTTGGTTGAACATAAAGTATGTTGAGGAGAGAGCGTGGCGAAACAAAGCAGTGATTCCCACATGAGACTTAGTGTCAATCAGTGCCAAGGAGTCTGCAAGAGGTACCTTTGTAAAATGAGACACCACGTCAAACCAAACTAAAAGATCAGAAGTACTTAGGCGGAGAGCCCCCAGTCTGTTGATAAAATCGGCCGAGTTACGTATGTGATGTGGACATTTGCCCACAAATGGTCTCAGCAAGGATGCAAGGTGTTTGGCTAAAGTGAGGGCCCCAATATTACTCACTATTGGCCGTAAGGTTAGTCCGTCTTTATGTACCTTCGGAAGGCCATACAGTCTTGGAGGTACGCTGCCATGAGGTCTTAAGCGCTTGATCGTCTCTGGAGGCAACGAGGAAGAATTCAGGAGTGTAGATGTCTTACGTTGCACGCGTCCTGACGGATCGTTATCAATCTTCCTGTAGGCAGAATTATTTAGGAGACCATACATCTTATCCACATACAAACTGCGAGGCAACATTACAGTTAAATTGCCTTTATCAGCCGTTAGTACCCGAACGTCCGGATCTTTTCGGAGATCTACATCTACATCTACATCCATATTCCGCACTCCACCTGACGGTGTGTGGTGGAGGGTACCCTGAGTACCTCTATCGGTTCTCCCTTCTATTCCAGTCTCGTATTGTTCGTGGAAATAAGGATTGTCTGTATGCTTCTGTGTGGGCTCTAATCTCTCTGATTTTATCCTCATGGTCTCTTCGCGAGATATACGTAGGAGGGAGCAATATACTGCTGGACTCTTCGGTGAAGGTATGTTCTCGAAACTTTAACAATTGCGCGTACCGTGCTACTGAGCGTCTCTCCTGCAGAGTCTTCCACTGGAGTTTGTCTCTCATCTCCGTAACGCTTTCGCGATTACTAAATGATCCTGTAGTGCAGCCCTTTCTGCGGAGGTAATGTTACTATGTTGAGGAGGAGCCTTCAGAAGAGCACGGCAAGTTTCCCTCCTTACTTCCTCTGCGGTTTCCATAGGAAGGCGTCGTACGGATTCTTCAACACCACTCACAAAACTTATCAAAGGTGGTGCTCTAGGTGTAGGTGCAAAATTCAAACCGTCACTTAAAACCGACTGCGTCGCGTCGTCCAAATTCTAGTCCGTGAGGTTAACAACGGAATTTCGTGCAGTAATCACCTGTGGCGACGACTGTTGTGGCACCAGACGATCAAATTTTGACATCTGCCGAGAACTTGCATCCTTGTGTACCCACTCAGATTTGGCGGAGTTTACTCCATCAATCCCTCCCATGATACAGTAGACAGATGTGCTGCAATCTTCAGATGCAGATGGATCAATTCTTCTGAAATGGCATCCAATCTTCGTCGTGTGTGGCAAAACCTCTCTTTAACAATAGCGTGACTGGCCTTTTCCGGTATCTTCCGTGCAGTGGCAGTCTTAATAAAATGCGTCACTCTGCAAATTTTGGTATTATGGCATGGTCCCGACAACTCAGTAAAAAGGTCAAAGAACACAAAAGCTTAGCTGTCTTACCACGTAGTTTGTCAAACATTCTTACATGTGAGGCCATCTCCTCCCCGGAAAGGCGTCTCATGTGAAATTTAAAATGTTCCCGATGAACTGAATAATCAAATCTATTTCGGGCTTGCATCCGGTCGTCGTTAGCTTCCATCCACGATATTTCGACCGGACAACTGTCAGCCATCCTCAGGTGAGCCATCCAAGACTGACGAAGACTCCCTCCGTTCCGTAATATATAGCGTGCAGCGAGTATTCCGCGCATGCATCAAAATCATATGGGCAGACGAACCACACCGCCCGCCAGCAGCGCCCTGGCTGGCGGAACTGCAGAGCTCAGCGGTCTTCGGCGTTGTCAATTGCCGCGGCCATCGGCGTACTCTAACGTTAACGTCTGGAGCCGAACTTACAGATGACGGGTTCCACGCATTATCTAGCTGGTAGCCATTGTCACAGTTGATAAGGTTGTCTGTAATGCGAAATTCCACTGATTCTCTTATAACTGAGTCCCAAAAGGATGTTGCTGTGGCCAAAAGTGTTGTCTTGTCATACTCCATTGAGTGTCCAGTGGAAATGCAGTGCTCAGCAATTGCAGACTTGCTAGGTAGCAGCAAAAGGCGAGTACAGCGCTGATGTTCAGTGCAACGTTCTTCTACTATTCGCAATGTCTGTCCTATATATAACATGCCACACTGACAAGGTATTTTATAAATTTTGTGAGTGGTGTTGAAGAACCCGTACGACGCCTTCCTATGGAAACCGCAGAGGAAGTAAGGAGGGAAACTTGCCGTGCTCTTCTAAAGGCTCCCCGTCAACACGGTAACATTACCTCCGCAGAAAGGGGTGCACTGCGAAATCTCCCAGAAGATCCGGACGTTGTGGTACTGAATGCTGATAAAGGCAGTTTAACGGTACTGTTACCTCGCAGTTTGTATGTGGATAAGATGTATGGTTGGTTGGTTGGTTCGTTTGGGGAAGGAGACCAGACAGCGAGGTCATCGGTCTCATCGGATTAGGGAAGGATGGGGAAGGAAGTCGGCCGTGTCCTTTGAAAGGAACCATCCCGACATTTGCCTGGAGCGATTTAGAGAAATCACGGAAAACCTAAATCAGGATGCCCGGACGCGGGATTTAACCGTCGTCCTCCCGAATGCGAGTCCAGTGTCTAACCACTGCTCCACCTCGATCGGTAAAGATGTATGCTCTCGTAAATGATTCTGCCTACAGGAAGATTGATATCGATCGAAAAGGACGTGTGCAACGTAAGACATCTACACTCCTGAATTCTTCCTCGTTGCCTCCAGAGACGATCGAGCGCTTAAAACCACATGGCAGCGTACCTCCAAGACTGTATGGCCTTCCGAAGGTATATAAAGACGGACTACCATTACGGCCAATAGTGAGTAAATATTGGGGGCCCCACTTACGATTTAGCCAAACATCTTGCATCCTTGCTGAGGCCATTTGCGGGCAAATGTCCACATCACATACATAACTCGGCCGATTTTATCATCAGACTGGGGGCTCTCCGCCTAAGTACTTCTGATCTTTTAGTTAGGTTTGACGTCGTGTCTCATTTTACAAAGGTACCTCTTGCAGACTCCTTGGCACTGATTGACACTAAGTTTCAGGTGGGAATCACTGATTTGTTTCGCCACGCTCTCTCCTCAACATACTTTATGTTCAACCAAGAGTATTTTGAGCAGACTGATGGCGTCGCCATGGGTACTCCTTGTCTCCATTGGTGGCCAATCTTTTTATGGAGAATATTGAGGAGAGAACACTTGAATCAGCAGCCAACGAACCAACTGTTTTTAGGAGGTACGTGGATGACACTTTCGTAGTGTGGCCTCATGGAGAAGAAAAAATAATAGAGTTTATAGATCACCTAAACTCCATTCAGGAGAACATTCGGTTGACCATGGAATTAGAGAAAATTTGTTGCCTCCCTTTCTTGGATGTGCTAGTTAGACGGAAGAGTGATGTCTCTCTGCGGCATTCGGTTTACCGTAAGCCCACACATACTGATTTGTATTTAAATTCGTCCAGCTGCCATCACCCATCGCAAACAATGAGTGTACTTAAAACACTTGTACACCGTGCCCATGTAGTGTCAGATGCAGATAATTTGCCTGAAGAGCTCGCCCATCTGAAGAGGGTGTTGAAAGAGAAGGGATATTCTACGCGGCAAATTAGCAAGGCACTTGCAATTAAGCCAAAGAAACAGGGAGTGGAGAAAGAAGAGAGCACGTCTGCCAAATGTTTAGCTTTTCTTCCCTTTGTTGGCAACATTTCCTTCAGAACTGCAAGAATCCTCTACGGTTTCGAAGTGAAACTAATTTTCCGTCCACCATTGAAGATTTACAACCTGGTGGGATAAGTGAAAGACGATCTGTTATTGCGGAAGGCGGGAATTTATAAAATACCTTGTCAGTGTGGCATGTCATATATAGGACAAACATTGCGAACAGTAGAAGAACGTTGCACTGAACATCAGCGCTGAACTCGCCTTTTGCAACCTAGCAAGTCTTCAATTGCTGAGCACTGCATTTCCACTGGACACTCAATGGAGTATGACAAGACAACAATTTTGACCACAGCAACAACGTTTTGGGACTCCGTTATAAAAGAATTGGTGGAAATTCACATGACAGACTATTTTATCAACCGTGACGACGGCTACCAGCTAGATATTGCGTGGAACCCCGTCATCTCTAAGATCTGCTCCAGACGTAGACGTCAGAGTACTCCGATGCCCTCGGCAATTGACAACGCCGAAGACAGCTGAGTTCTGCAGTTCCACCAGCGAGTGCGCTGCTGGCGGTTGGTGTGGTTCGTCTTTCCATATGATTTTGATGCATGCACGGAATACTCGCTGCACGCAATATATTACGGAACGGAGGGCGTCTTCGTCAGTCTTGGATGGCTCACCTGAAGATGGCTGGCAGTTGTCCAGTCGACATATCGTGGATAGAAGCTAACGACGACCGGCTGCAAGCCCGAAATCTTTTGGATTATTCAGTTCGCCGGGAAAATTTTAAATTTCACAGAAAGTTTCATATTAGTGCCACTCCACTGCAGAGTGAAACATTCTTTCTGGAAACGTGCCCGATGCTGTGGCTAAGCCATGTCTCCCTAGTGTCCTTTTTACCAGTAGTGTTAATACTGCGAGGGTCGCAGGAGAGTTTCTATGAAATTTTGAAGGTAATAGATGAGGTACTGGCAGAATGGAGGCTGTGATAGTGGGTCATGAGTCGCGCATGATTAGCTCAGTTTATAGAGCACTTGGTTTCGAAAGTCAATGTTTCTCATTTCGTCCCTCGGTTGGCATACAGTTTTCATTTGTCAGGAAGGTTCAGAACGTGCTTTTTTGGACTCTTCCTTAAGTCATTTACCACTCTTCTTAGTCGTGGATCATGTTTCATAGGCCGTAAATGTGCAGGCACCGTCTTTCGGCAAAGTGTGGCTCACAAAAATTTTATACACTGCAGAGAGAAGCTGACCGAGTAAGGCGGCGCAGTGATAAGGAGTCTCACCTCAATATGCGAATAGGGCTCCTCGGACACGATTCCGGCCGCTTTATTATTTCACTAAATTCTTGAGAGGGAATTACCGAGTGTTTGCTTTGATAAAGCACAAGCTTTTCCTTCCACAGTATATGCCTGTAAATTGGTCGTTAGGCTTCAAGCTTCCTTCCTGGTTACAGCGAGATTAATTTCGGTGCACATCTCCAAAGCGTTCGCCGATGCATGTGCGGGCAATGGTGTGTCCAATGTGTGATCTTGTGTGCCCCGATTAGTAATTAATTAGTCACATGTAGATAATCCATGTAGGAGAAAAATAAATACGGAAGCAATGGTTCTTTCACGGGGCTGCTTGCACAGTCTTTCCTCATTTTCCTCTCACGCTGTTGTCTACAACATTGCTGCGTAAAGCCACTGCTCAAAAGTAATGCTTCGCTGTAAGCTAACCAAAATTTTCCATATTTATCATTATTTTCTCTAACGCTGTATGCGCCACGTCAGAAATTTGAAATACAGTATTTGACCCTTTTTCCGATATATATGTGACTGCACTTAATCAAAATAAGTTTACATATTACTAGGAAACATGCTAGTGAACGTAAACATTCTTCGTTCTCTGCTTTAAGCAGACGGTATTTAGATCAAGTGCTTAGGCACTCATAATTTTTTGCTGTATTTGAGATGTCTTTGCTGTTCTGAATTTATTTAAATTTAGTTCTGCTTTTCTTAAATTGGTTACTCGACAGAGAATGTTTCATTGTGCCACCTTATACTCAAGTACGATCAGTCTCATTATCACCGTCTGGACGACACTTTATGTACCTGTTAGCGTTACTGATTAGTGGAATTATTGCCTGTTGCCACTACAACTTTATACAGCTTTTCCAGTACAAAATCAATTGTTTACTGGTGTGTACAAGAAATTTTAGTCTCAACGCATCTGAAGTATTATACTCTTACAGAAAGATCCCTTAACTCTAAACCGATAGCTTACATGTATTAGTGATTATTTTGAAAGTGGTGACAGTAATCGGTAATGAGCAAACCCAGTTCTCAGTTTAAATACAGTTATCTGTCTATAAAATATTTCAGTGGCTTATCTATTTCTGTTTTAGAGTGAAAAATTACTTAAATGCTTTTAAACTAATCTTACATCTGGAACTATATTTTGCAGACTTGTAATACGTAAAATGCTGTCTGTGCTCTTGATAGATCTGCGTCATATGGACGTTTGAGAGGCAGGTCGCTCCTTGAAACCCAAATGCCTAATGAAGGTTCGCAACGAAAATAAATTTGACGCAGTTTGATAATGAAGTGGCCCTTGTATTGAATTCCACATACCGACATTTCCATAATTTTTAAACCAATTAACATGATGAGGAATTTACAAATTACAGAAGAAAATATATGACCCAGGTAACTCGCAGTTTTATTACGAGGTATTGCGTGTGCACGAATTAATAGAAGAGCATCACTACATTTAATTACCCACTTCAAAAATATTTAATTGATACATAATATAGTTTGGAAGAGAAATGATCAACCACTTGAGTTACTACCCACCTTCCACACGATCACGTCTACATCTCACCACTGACTTCTAGTATCAGCCGCACGCAATTGACGTCAACAAGTGTATGGACCTGAAGATGACGTTGTTACAACGTTGAAACAAGTTGCCAAAATAAAATCGACACCTTAAACACAGCTGGAGGAAATTCTTCATTTTTAATATAAACTTTCTAAAGGAGTCACAAACATAATATAGTCGCGTGAATATAGTGACTGTGTGATCGAGAGAAATAGGAAGTACTTCATGAGCGCTATGCTTGTAAATTTAGTTATGGTGGTCCTGTCTAGATTTACTTGTGTCTAGCAAACCAGTAACTTTATTGCGACGTAGTCCACCATAGTAGCAGTACTATCTTACGGTAACTGTCAGAAGGAGTGATGAAAGCAGACGTATTGGTGGAGGTCACCAGAATTCAGATTATTTCAAGCCCAATTGCCAAAACCGCCTTCACCTCTCTCTGTCTCCAAGACCAAGACGTGAACACCGCTCTAGCAGTGTGTCAAGTGGACACCACACTGCCAGTGTTCAGTCCACTGTCCTGAAGTGGACCAGAAAGTGAATTAGAGCAGAGTGAACACAGCGCTCACAGTACCAGATCTGTGCGGAATTTCGCGTTATAAAACTTCGTCATCCAATGGCAAGATCTTTCCTAGGTTCCGCCAACAGCCTTTTTGTCAGTTTGCAGTTCTACTCCCACCATGGATTGTACGAAACATAGCTTCCAATCCACTGTCTGTCATCTCGCTCTGTTCAGAGAATTCTGGACCTTGGGTCACACAGTTTTAATATGTCAGGAAATTTCATATCAGCTCACGCTCCGCTTCAGAGTGGAAATCGCACTGTGTAAACATCCCATAGGCTGTTCTTAAGCCACGTGGCCGCAACAGCATTGCTTCGGGGAATGCTATTTCTGCAAGTTTCGCCGAAGAGCTTCTGCGGAGTCTGGAAGGTAGGAGATGTACTGGAAGAATTTAAGCTGTGAGACATGCTTCGATGCCTCAGATGCTGTAGTACTTGCACGTGAAAGGGAAACGTCCCGAGTTCGAATCTCGGCCCTTCACACACTTTTAATCTGTTTGGAAGTTTCACATCAGCTCACACTACGTTGAAAAGTGATAAACTCATTCTGAAAGCATGTTCTGTTTACACTCGCACAGCGTCATTCTTCTACGTGCTATCCGTCGCACCAGCAGGTCCCGTTGATGAGTTTTAACTATGACTTTAGAACTACCTTTCGTAAATGGGAAACACATGTCGATATGTAACCTCACCCATGAATCTGAAGGTCCAAGGTCATTACGTGAATATAAACGTCTCATCAAAAGCGCCGACGTGCAATCTCGCATGTGAGTTTCAAGGTACAAGTCCATTACCATAAGGAAAACTCCTCAAGAAGAGCTCCCCTGCCCCCCTCTCCCTCATTATTAGCAAAAGCATTAAACATCTTTCAAAATACATAGCTGCTTGGGGGAGAACGGTGCAGTTTTGCAAGGTTTAAGTACAGTCTGTTTTATCACTATCGGTTTATTTTGATGTTTCTACACTCTTTTCTTGTACACTGAAGCGCTAGAGGAACTGGTGTAATCTGGGTTATTGCGGAACAGAGCGGATAAGGTTGGGGAAAGGGGCCAACATCAGTTACTGTTAGTTACACAAGAACACGGAACTTTATTCCTCGAAAACACAACGCATTGTTTTCTCTTTAAAACAACAAGGCTCAATTCACGGCTGAGGGTGCAAGTCACTTCTCAGTAATAATGTTTAAACAATTCATTTTGAAACACAAGGATTTAGAGAAACGGTTGAAGGCCTCACTTAAGTAAAATTAAAATATCTTTTCGGATAAATGCCTAAATCATACTTTAGATCAGCAAAGGAATTTCTTTAAAAGGCAAGCATTTACCAATTTCGGCTAAAGGCTATATTAACGAAAATTTAAATTAATTCCTCGGCTTAAAGCCGAATAATACTTTCACATAACAAAAGGCAACCTGTAAATGTAAGTATTTACACAGTACAACAGAAAACCATTTTAAGAAAGTTGAAATATCTTGACGGCTGAAGCCGCAAAAAAGTATTCAAAATAATTAAAGACAATCTTTAAGATACGCATTTACACTGTGCGGCTGAGGGCCATATTAAAAATTCAAGAGAATTACAGAGAAACTTTACAGACAGGAATTTACACATTTACAGCTGAAACCAACAAATTTTAAAACAAACGCGAATGAAGGCCTAAATACAGAGCAAACAAGAATTTTAAATAAAACACAGCTGAAGGCCTAATCTTAAAATACTTCACATAACGTTTGGCTGTGAAATGCCATATACTGAACACAGAACAGACAAAACTAATACATGGTTGAAGGCCTCGCACAGTACTTGAGTCTAAAGAAAATCAAAATCTCAAATAACAGAACAGTGGTGCTCAGAAGTGTTCCAAAGGTCAGCCTGGGGAGGAAACTCTAACAGAAACTCAGACAGGCAACCAAGCGTAACACTAAATAATCGGTTGGCAGCACGACCTAGGGACGGCTGACGATCCAACCAACAACCAAATGAATTCTCCTCGATCTCAACCGACACACTGGCTACTCCAGTACCTAAACAGCATTCATCTGCTCAGCGGAAATCACAGAAGCTACACACAGCTTCACATAAACACTTGCACCAAGAACTCCGACAATCCTAAAACCAGTCACTGTGGAACATCAAGGAGAAATGACAACTCACATACACACACACACACACACAGAGTTTCCATAAGCGGTCGGCGACCAAATACACGTCGTCCGATGAGACGACCAACCGAACGACCAACCAGTGTTGTACCCACTCAAGTTGTGAGTGTCGACGACGGTCGGGCGAGTCATGGCTGTCCGGAGCTCACTGGTGCTCCAACCCGACTTAACTCGATGTCCGTTCTCAACTCGGAGACACGGCGAGCCGGGCACACAGGCTCAGTCCCAATCATGCTGAGGTAGCTCGTGTCCATCGGTGAGGACATCTCTACACGAGGTAGGGACCGATCCACATCCAGCAACATGACCAACTGACGAGGCACTGAAACGGTCAAAAGACCAAATACACGTCTCCCAATGAGACGACCAACCGAACGACCAACCAGTGTTGTACCCACTCAAGTTGTGAGTGTCGACGACGGTCGGGCGAGTCATGGCTGTCCGGAGCTCACTGGTGCTCCAACCCGACTTAACTCGATGTCCTTTCTCAACTCGGAGACACGGCGAGCCGGGCACACTGGCACGGTCCCAATCATGCTGAGGTAGCTCGTGTCCATCGGTGAGGACATCTCTACACGAGGTAGGCACCGATCCACGTCCGGCAACATGACCAACTGACGAGGCACTGAAACGGTCAAAAGACCAAATACACGTTTCCCAATGAGACGACCAACCGAACGACCAACCAGTGTTGTACCCACTCAAGTTGTGAGTGTCGACGACGGTCGGGCGAGTCATGGCTGTCCGGAGCTCACTGGTGCTCAAACCCGACTTAACTCGATGTCCGTTCTCAACTCGGAGACACGGCGAGCCGGGCACACTGGCTCGGTCCCAATCATGCTGAGGTAGCTCGTGTCCATCGGTGAGGACATCTCTACACGTGGTAGGGACCGATCCACGTCCGGCAACATGACCAACTGACGAGGCACTGAAACGGTCAAAAGACCAAATACACGTCTCCCAATGAGACGACCAACCGAACGACCAACCAGTGTTGTACCCGCTCAAGTTGTGAGTGTCGACGACGGTCGGGCGAGTCATGGCTGTCCGGAGCTCACTGGTGCTCCAACCCGACTTAACTCGATGTCCGTTCTCAACTCGGAGACACGGCGAGCCGGGCACACTGGCACGGTCCCAATCATGCTGAGGTAGCTCGTGTCCATCGGTGAGGACATCTCTACACGAGGTAGGGACCGATCCACGTCCGGGAACATGACCAACTGACGTGGCACTGAAACGGTCAAAAGACCAAATACACGTTTCCCAATGAGACGACCAACCGAACGACCAACCAGGGTTGTACCCACTCAAGTTGTGAGAGGCGACGATGGTCGGGCGAGTCATGGCTGTCCGGAGCTCACTGGTGCTCCAGCCCGACTTAACTCGATGTCCGTTCTCAACTCGGAGACACGGCGAGCCGGGCACACTGGCTCGGTCCCAATCATGCTGAGGCAGCTCTTGTCGATCGGTGAGGACATCTCTACACGAGGTAGGGACCGACCCACGTCCGGCAACATGACCAACTGACGAGGCACTGAAATGGTCAAAAGACCAAATACACGTCTCCCAATGAGACGACCAACCGAACGACCATCCCGCGGTCGTTCCAGCTCCAATCTCCTTCCGTCAGACAGTTGATGGGTGTGGCCAGCAGTCGGCAAGTACTGGCTGTCCGCACCTCACTGACGCTTTGTGCCCGACTGAACTCCCCGACGGACGAAGACCGGGAAATACTAACGATCGCTCCAGAGATTGTACGACAGTGCACTTACCTTATAAGCGCTGCTGCTTCCACTCACGGTCAAGTAAACCAGCAACTTAGTGACGCCAAAAAAATGGAGTAAGGAAGAGACGACAGAACAATAAAAAGAAGATGACGAGCAATAAACGGCATGACCACGAGCCGCCCACGGTCCAACTGGTATACGCATGCGTATTCAAATACAGAGACATGTAAACAGCCAGAATACAGTTCTGCGGTCGGCAGCGCCCATACAAGACAGCCACTGTCTGGCGCAGTTATTAGATCTGTTACTGTGCCTCCAATGGCAGTTTATCAAGATTTAGGTAAGTTTGAATATGTTGTTATAGCCGGTACACGAGCTATGGGACGCAGCATCTGTGAGCTAGCGATGAAGTGTACCGTGAATATGAAAAATCCGGTAAAAAATTAAATCACCGTACATCGATGCGACCGGAAAAGTCCCTGCCAGAACGGGACCAATGACGACCGAAGAGAATTGTTCAACGTGACAGAAATGCAACCCTCCCGCAAACTACTGGAGATTTCAGTGCTGGGCTGTTGAACGAAACGTCATCGTTTGGGAGCCGATAGCCCACTCGTGCACCCTACATGACGGCACGACAGAAAGCTTTACGCCTCGCCTGGGATCGTCAGAACCGACATTCGGCTGTTGATGACTGAAAAGATTTTTCCTGGTCGGACGAGACTCGTTTCCAACTGTATGGAAGAGATGGACGTGTATGGATATGGAGCAACTTTATAAATCCTTGGACCCTCCATGTCAGCGGGGTATTATGGAAGCTGGTGGAGGCTCGGTAATGGTGTAGGGAATGTGCAGTTGGAGTGATACGGGATCCCTGATACGTCTAGATACTACTCTGACAGTTGACATGTACATAAGCATCCTGTCTGATCATTTGCTTCTATTCATGTCCATTGTGCATTCCAACGGACCTGTGCAATTCCATCAGGACAATGCGACACCCCACACGTCTAGAATATCTATAGAATGTCTCCGGGAACACTCTTCTGATTTTAAACTCTTCCGTTGGCCACCAAACTCGCCAGACATGATGTTGAACAAATGCGGGATGCTTTGCAACGTGGTGTTCAGAAGAGATCTCCATCATCTCGTGCTCTTACGGATTCATGGAGAGCCGTGCAGGATCCATTGTGTTATTTCCCTCCAGCACAACTTCAGACATTAGTCGAATCCATGCCACGTCGTGTTGCGCCACTTCTGCGTGCTCGCGGTGGCTCTACACGATATTAGGCAGCTGTACCAGTTTCTTTGACTCTTCTGTGTATATAACAGTTAGCGGTATTCAGTATATGAAATTGTTTACATCAACAGAGATGTTTTTAACTGAACAGCCTCTCCAGTCTCTTATATTAGCTAACTAAAGTCTTGCTACCCAGATAACAAAATGCTTACATTCTTTATTCATTTTTCTTCTATGAAGTAAGTAAATACATCACTGGTAGTGACATATCGGTTTATGGTTTAATGGAGATCAGTTAATCTTCTAACGGAAACTGTTTCTTTTACTTATTAAAATGGTTTCTACAGCTTTGGCTGTCCGACTCACCAAGTGATTTGTACATTATATTTAGTTTCACTCCGCATTCACCCTCACCCCAGCACAGAATTCTACTTCTTATTCATTATTTCCCTGTAAAAGTAGCTGAACGGCAATAGTATATGCAACCACAATCTTCATGTATCTTGTACGAGTCAGTGTCTTGAGTCTACTCTACAACTCTCTCCTAGAAAGTTTTTGTTGCTATTGCTATTGAAACCCACTCACAGCAACGTTTCGTTCACTTTACTATTCGTTTGCAATGGAGGCAAGATTTTCTTGAGCTCACATGGATACCAGGTCACAGTCTGCCTTTCGTTTCTGCCAATCACGATCTTTTGCATAAATAGTCAGTAATGACTTGGCACAAGTTTCAGCCTACTGGCAAGCGTGTGCTAGAATTGATAACTTGTTTTCTTTGTTCAAAAAATAATCATTAAATATAATCCATTCACTACAGTATAAACATCAGGTCTAGTAAAGTACGTACCGTAAATGAGAACTATAACAGCTCAACATAAATCTTTACGTGACACCACTTACAATTTTTTAGAGTAGCTAATCTCTTAAAACAATTACGGTTATTATTTCCATGCTGGGCGACTTGCATATTTCTTTTAGACGTTTTCACTCTTCTGCTAGATACCGGGATATGCAACGAACTCATCGCATAATAAAGATGCAGTGGTTTATGAAAGTTGACAGCCAATCAAAAGAAGAGGAAAACGTCATATAACTGAAGTACAGAAAATTATAATGACCTAAGATAGAATAGGAATATTTAAACTGTTTACAATGCTGATAAAGTTATGAAGAAACTTAGATATAGAACTCTTTATGTAAGCTGACCATCAGGGCTCCTAATGATGCCAAGTGTAATGGGCCAAGGTGGCCAGTCCAGATTGATCTCACACTGAACATTGATAAATTTATCTCTCTCACCGTCTCTTTACTTTTTCCTTCCATTGATGAACACAACATCAGAAGACATCCTTACCTGACTCCTCTCTGTAACAAATGCCCACAAACATATACAATATACATACAGTTTACATGTACAAAGCATTTCAGTATTTTATTTGAAAAGCCTCCTGTACGGAATACGATGCCTCATAAGAAAACTGATATACTTCCAAACCACAGGTTCAGACCAAAGTCATCCGACAGGTAGCCTTTGGTTGTAAGGCCAATGCGGGAACTGGTAAGACTCTCCCATTTATTCCCACTGTGTCCAACTATGAGCTTGTCCAATACCTGGCTGTTTGAATGGAGAATGAAAAAAAAAAAAAAAAAAAAAAAACCAGCAACGCGTGACGTGTGAGTAGAATTCGCTCCTTGAGGGTTCTGCACAAACTCCATTCTGCACACAGGCAGCTCATCAGTTCATCCATCCCCCGAATCGAAACTCTCGACGATTTTTGTCTATTATCGACATTGATACCGGAAAGATATTGGTATAGGGAATAAGGAAATCTTTGATGTTTTAGTGTTAGGTTTCAAGTCACGTGACGTAATTACAAATTAACACATTTCCGATTTTTCCTTTACTTGTATTGTGAAACCTTGCCTCTTGCTAAATTTCATGATTCAAGGTCAACGGGAAGTACCCGACAGGTTTTAATGAGTGAGTTGGCCAGTATCAAAATCTGTGATGTAAATGGTCGTATCTTTTGGTTGCATTAGCTTAGAGGTTTATATTTGTTACACCGCTAAAGGCCCTCAAAGTGATATGAATTTCAATATGATACATCAACCCGTTACTGAGAAAAGGGGTCTTAACAGTCAAGGTGCGTGGTTTAATTCCCGATTAAGAATTTTCGGACTTTTTCCCCTGTGTTTGTACTGTTGCTGTTTGACAAATTTTCATGATTCCAGTCTAACTGGAAGTATCTTATAGATTTTGAAGAGTGTTCAGACGATTATGAAAATATATCACGAAAATGGCCTTACCTTTTTATTTCATCTACTTAGATGCATACGTTTATTAGGCAAGGAATAGATCTTAGACCTTAGTATGTGATTCCAATTTCACCTTGATAAGGCAACCCGTTCCTGAGAAAAAGCTGTCTTAACCGACGGACGAACAGACAGAGAGATAAGAAACGACAATTATTTTTCGGGTAATATAACTACGAATGGGCAATGGGATGTACCCTTTACGATTTGATGAGTGGGTTTGCGAGTGCAAAAATATGTGACATAAATTGCCGTATCTTGTTTGATTGTATTGACTTAGATGCTTACATTTTTTACACCGCCAAAGGACGTTTTACTTCAGTATGTGGCGTATATTTCAAATTAGTACCCCTACACCTTCCTAAGAAAAAGGGTTCTGAGGCACACAGACAGACGATAACAAAGTGATCCTACGAGAGTTCCCTTTTTAGCGGCTGAGTTATGGAGCACCAGAAAAAAGCGGTCCTTACGCACCGCCACTATTTACACAG
Organism: Schistocerca nitens; assembly: GCF_023898315.1. Classification (NCBI taxonomy): domain Eukaryota; kingdom Metazoa; phylum Arthropoda; class Insecta; order Orthoptera; family Acrididae; genus Schistocerca; species Schistocerca nitens. Next base: position 108,229,955 of record NC_064619.1, read on the forward strand.
TCAACGTGGTATCCACACAGCACATATACGGATTTATTTTCTGTTCTTGACTATGTTACTCTTATTATAATTTAATCAGCATCGGATAATAGATGGTGTGATCAATATATTTCACCTGTTTCGCCTAATCATTCCCATCTGCAACAAAGGAATGGTAATACTGTTCCGTAAATTCAATAAACAGTCTTCTAATTTTCTCTGACAGATGTAAGAACCCTTTATAACTTCTGAGAGTTGCTACAGTCGAGTCGGTTTAAGAAGGCCCCTAACAGCCAGCAGTGCTCTTGTCAGCTTTCAGATGCACAGTGCCAAAGGCTGCAGGCTAAAACAGTGGTACTCAGTACAGTAGCGGAAACACCAATGAGTTATCAGAGAGTCGTTATGTGACTGGATGGCGCAGTTACACGAGACTGCCACTCTGACTACCCCGCAACTGACAGGGCTTTCCTTCCGCCAACTCCACTATAAAACACTACCACCATGATTTTAGTTCAAATAAAATGGCCCTGAGCTCTATGGGACTTAACATTTGAGGTCATCAGTCCCCTAGAACTTAAACTACTTAAACATAACTAATCTAAGGACATCATTCACAGCCAAGCCCGAGGCAGGATTCGAACCTGTTGACTTTAGCTGTCGCGCGGTTCCAGACTGAAGCGCCAATGATTGTAGTAGCTGGTAGTACGTGTTACAGATTTCGGATCACGAACTCTTAGATGTAGAAGCTAGATACCTATTTCGGTCTCTTTAAACTCTTCTGAGTCAACCGAAATCTCTTTCACTTTCATTGAACCTGCTTACGCGTCAATGATAGTTTCATTTCGACAAAAATTGGAGTCTCGATTACATAATTTGCTTCACATTTAACAAAAATAAAGAATGTAAGTCTGCAGGCTCCCGTGGCCGTTGAGTCTGAAGTTAAATTCTACTGGGTTATTAGGCCGCGTCGTGTTTCTTCTAAAGTGATCGATGTTTCGACCCTTCTGCTGGAATCTTTCTCATCATCTTCTGGTGTCCACTACTGCTAGTGGACACTAGAAAATTCTCAGGAAGATCCCATCAGAGGGGTAAGAACGTCGATAATTTTAGAAGAAACATGTCGCGGCCTAGTAGCCCAGAAGAATTTAACTTAAAAAATATAGAATATTTGTCTCGGCATATTTACTCTCTTCGTCGTCCTCGAAAATCCCACCTTTGTTTCTGTCTGCTATTTTCGTTCTCGCTTGTATTTTTAATCGTTAGTTCATGTTTCAAAATTTACTTCATTAACCTCTGTTTTCTTCTACTAAGTCTCTTCTGTGTGACAACGGTTTATCAATGTTCTCACATCCACATCGTCTACGTATTCATCACTTTCAATCAAAATTTCATCAATTTTTATTGTGTAAGGGCTTCCTTTGTTTTAGTTATTCCGATAAGGCAGATAAAGCAAATTACAAACTATATTGTGTGATCTACAGTATGAATAAGTCATTCGCAATCTATGGATTTGAACTACATCCCTCTTGCAAATAGCACACAGCACAACATCAAAACTGTATACTTACTGCTACGTATCTATAACTGAAGACTGAAATAATCAAATGAATTTAAAATTGGATACGAAAGTAGAGGTCTAAGGCCAGTAAAGATACGGCAACTGCCGTCGCATAGTTCTTGCACAACATTGTACGCTAGAGATAACCGTACTGTGTAATTTGTTGTATCTTCGTACAAATGACGCAGAAGCATGGTATGTACCTTACACTAAACTGTCCACATAATGAAAAACATTAAAACTGCACTCTATTAAGCAGATTAGGTCAGAGCTTGTAAATATTTGTTCCATATTTTCAATACAGTATTTGGATGTTGCCCAGCACCACACCTATATGGAGATTGGGTAGCACCACATGAAGAAAACGAGCTGTTAATTTAACGAAAAAGAAAATTACGTTGCTTTTTCAACGTCCCGGTCCATGAAACAAATTCAACCGCCAAAGACTCAGCATGTGACTTTCCTCCATTCACAAGATGTGTTCGTCTTCTTACTAGGTGAGGTTCCAGAATATAGCGGGGTCTGCCATCTGTCTCCAGTTGGCGCGATCTTGTGCTTCGTCAGAATGGAGAGCAGCTATCTCGACTTCTATATGTAGGGCAGCTAGCCAACGTAGTCCCGATCTTCCAGCAGGTCGCTTACCATCCTCTTTCAAAGAAAAACTGGTTCTTGCAATTTCTCTGAGTGTATTCGAAGTATATGTCCATAACAATGTGGACGAGGATAGATGACTTTCTGTATAGCCTGCAAATTTGAGAATATTAGCATTTTTCGAACAGATGTCCATCGAAGCATTTTTCTTTCCATTATGGCAGTTTTTACAGCTTGTGCCTGACTGCGTTCGTCTTATCGCAAAGCACAGCAGCCATTGTCCTCCATATAAGCCACAAACTGAATTTTCTCATTTTGAGACTACCGAAGTATTTATCTGTTTTACTTGCTATAAGCATTCAAAGCATAGATTGCATAAATATTTGTTCATTTAAAACAACTAGACCCGACAGATATTGCTGTCATCATCAGGTCTTAAAAAACTTTTGGTTCTGAAATGTGTTCATTTTAAGTTGGAATTTACTCCATATTTGTCTTTTGTCGTGTGTAGTAAGCCACAAATTGATGATTACCGGCAATGCAGATAGTTACGCCTCTTTTCAGTCTAGCGATACGTTATTACGCGAATTGGAGTCAATCTGATATCCAAATCAATTACATTTCAAATTAAATCCTACCGAAATCGGGAAGACTGGAGAAATGCTAGTTCATTATCATTTACAATACAACAGTATTGACTGCTTAGGTGATTACTGCCGTTTCTTTCCTCTAGACACTTGTAATATTTCACTGCTTGTACTGATATGGGCTAAAACAAATATTAAGTGCTGATCCAGCCACTGAGAAGTAAGGGCACTTCAACACAAGAACCATTCCAACCCCGATTGGTCTGCGTCAGCCTCTGGTGCTGAACTCAGTGTGGGGGAGGAAGGATGCAGCAGATAGCTGCGCATGTTCTCAAGCGGTTTCCGGGAGAGATTTTGTCAGCATAAGGCATTCTGTAAGATTTTTCTACTAAAAACGTTTGCGAATCGTTTCCGTGGGGGGAAGAGGAATTGGGATATAACATGGCCAGCTTTTTGAGCCATTCTTGAGAGAAAACTTTGTAGAGGAGACTGCGATCTCGAAAGCTTTATAAAAGACAAGGGCAATCCTTGGGAATGGTGATCACATGATTCGACCACCTGTTCGGCACTTAGCCCCACATTTTCCACTTTTCTAAGTTTCCTCTTTTTACGTTCCCAGCTTAGTAAACTACACGCAAAATGTGCCCAATAGAATACATCCGGATTGGAGTATCGTGAAGTAAAAATTTAAGATGCAGGTTTCTCGAAGATGGGTTTTAGGACACTTGATTGGAAAGACCGCATTTTTCCTACTGTGATGGGAGTATAGCGGATTATGCTTAATTGATCCGTTTTTAGAAGAAAAATGTTCCTTTTCTAATTGGCAATTGCTGTTCCAGATGTGAAAAACGTCCTCAAAACTGATGCACTCTGGGCTGTTAACTTCCCTTCAGATATTGCTGTGAGTGGAGCGACTTCAGGCTCTGCTATCGGAGAGTACACTTGGGTCTTTGCAGCGGAGTCACTTCCTGTCTTACACTCAGAATAGACACTCCGGCTTCCGCACGCAGCTGGCGCACTTTGCGATCACCACGCTCCTGGCGGCGACTTCGCCAGTAGGCTCGTGGATCAGAGCCTGTCCGAGGGCGCCGATGGACCAGCGGCGCCCACACAGCCACGCTTAGCGAGCCATCGGTGTCTCTCGTAGAAAGAGCAGTCACACTCCAACGAAGCTGATATTTAGGGGCAGCATCGGCGGTATGAGTCGCTATGAATTCAATAACCATTTTATGAATGCGCGGCGTATGTCCGAGAGAACAGACACCACGCAGAACATGCAGGTGTGAAAAATAGTATTTAAATTAAAGGGGGATCACAGGTGACAGCTGCAACGGGCCATTAAGCGGATTCATAGACGCAGACCGAAAATGTGTACCTGACCGGGAGTTGAACCTGGGAATTTCTGCGTACTAGGCAGGTGCAATAACCACTGCTCGATCTGGGACTCACCGGTATTGCCACTACACTATCTCGCCACGCTTGACGGTCGGCCAACATTACCACCGAACTTCAACTATCCCCAGCCCCTGTCCAGGCCTAGCTGGGCGCTGGATACCATTACTCCTGTAGGAATCTCTGAATAGCGAACGGGAGTACAGTTGACAGGGGCTGTGGATGGTTGGCGGTCTGTGGGATTGAGGATCGACCATGAGATGTGCAGAGATACTACGTGTAGTGACGATAACGCTGTGTCCCAGATGGAGCAGTGATTACCGCACCTGCCTAGTGAGCAGGAGATCCCGGGTTCGACTTCCTGTCTGGTACACATTATCAGTCGTCGCCACTGATTCCACTTAACGTCCCGTTGCAGCTGACAGCAATGATCCCCCTTAATTTTTATTGAATTTAATAACTGTCGATAATTACAGAGCTAGGGTCTACAGGACCACTGGGGCTGGTACAGATGCACAATTTCACTTGTAATCTAAGCGTGAATTCATAGAATGGATTTAAGTCAGTAAAAATTTAAGATGTTGGGGAACCGAACTTACCTTCGCGAACTTCCCTTCCCGAACTTCTCCAACAAGGTGTCACATCACATTTATCTTGTTTCGTGTTCATTGTTACTGTTCTTGCTTATACAGGTACTTTTACTGAATTATTTGTGAATTTCTTTTACGAAACGAGCTTGTGCAAATAAACTCAAGAATTTATCGTATCGATGAATTCCATTTCATAGCTAGTCATCCCTGTGCATAATTAAAGAAATTATGTGTTTACCCTGAGCCATTATCCATTGCTTGGAACGAAGTTAGCATTCATTAACTCCACTGCGCACAGTTTAATTAGCGTAGTTCACTGGGGAGAGTTCTAGATACATAACTAGCATCGTTTCTCGCTCTCTTTACTTTTATTTTAATAGCGAGGGAAAGAGGGGGTTGGGGGGGGGGCGGAGCTTTCGGGGTTGGCTGCCCAGTGGGCAGCTATTTATGAGTCTATTTAAACGAAGATATTTGTCTTTGGCAGATCTATTCCTTGGATCTTCATGGTCATGATGATATGTTGGCAGGTCTCAGTGTTTTTTGTATCGGGGCGTAGACGGGACTTTTTCATAATGCGGGGCCACAGTTATCATTATATATTTCTTTAAAGTCAGTACCACCATTAGAGTGTTGTTTATTTGCAGTGTTACATTTGCACCTACACGATCATGATTTCGGCTTCAAAGTGCCATTATCAATTGGCTCAAATGGCTCTGAGCACAATGAGACTTAACTTCGGAGGTCATCAGTCCCGTAGAATTTAGAACTACTTGAACCTAACTAACCTAAGGACATCACACACATCCATGCCCGAGGCAGGATTCGAACCTGCAACCGTAGGAGTCGCGCGGCTCCAGACTGTAGCGCCTAGAACCGCTCGGCCACCCCGGCCGGCGCCATTATGAATTGTTATAAATGTTATTCAGTGCCTAAGATGGCATACTCTCGTATTTAAAATACACTATTAGACACATCGTATTTTAAATACCAAAGTATGCCATCTTAGGCACAGTATAACACTTAAAACACTTGATAATGGCACTTTGAAGCCGAAATCATGATCGTGTAAGTGTAAATGTAACACTGTAAGTAAACTGTATTCAAATGGCGGTAGTGACTTTAAACAAGTAGACGGGACTGTTCAAGCGACCCTTTCACTTCTGTATATGCGCTTCAGCAGCCAATAGACCATCAGCATACAGCAGGATCCAAGGCGCTGATTTCTGAATGGAAGAGGAAGCAAATTCGTGATGGACACCCACAGAAACACGATAACTACGCGATACCACAGCAACAGACGTAACTCAACTTTAAGGTTTTTCGTAGAGCAGCTTCATTCAGAGAGTATTTCAGGCGGCCGAAGTGGCCGCGCGGTTCTGGCGCTGCAGTCTCGAACCGCGAGACCGCTACGGTCGCAGGTTCGAATCCTGCCTCGGGCATGGATGTGTGTGATGTCCTTAGGTTAGTTAGGTTTAACTAGTTCTAAGTTCTAGGGGACTAATGACCTCAGCAGTTGAGTCCCATGGTACTCAGAGCCATTTGAACCATTTTTTTGAGTATTTCAGGTGATTCATGCTCTTGCAGGGCAAATCGTATGGATCAGATGCTACTTAGACAAAAGCCTTTGCACGCTATCATTTACAATACACCTGGATTCGATACCTTGGTCCCCTTACGAAATTCATGCTCTTGCAGGGCAAATGATTTGGATCAGCTGCTACTTAGTCAAAAGGCTTTGCATGCTATCATTTACAATATACCTGAATTAGATAACTTCATACACTTACGAAGCATTCCGGATGTCCAAATTAGGTGGTTTACCATGCGTAGGCTGTGACACGCACGGTACGGAGTGGGTATGTAGCTGGCGTCAGTGACAGACGTTATCGGAGAGCTCCTATTTCCACATTCAGCGGACCGGCACAAGCCGCCGTCGCGTCGCGCAGCACGCTGCTTTCAACACTTGTATCGCACAGTGAGTACAGACGGCAGTACACGGGCCGCGACGGCCTCGGGCACGGTGCAGTGGCGACGGCAGGCAGACAGCGGCTGGCGGGCAGCGATCGCCGGGCTCATTTTAAATATTCACAGCGCGCCGGTCGGCCGCTGCCGGCCGCTGCGGGAACGTTTTCATTTCGCCGCCCGGCCTGATGAATATTTACGCGGGCGCCCGATACAGGGGACGAGATCCGCTGCAATTACAGCCGGACCGTTTTTGCCGGATTTCTGCACAGACACCTGCTGAATTCAGCAACTTCCCAATCGTGGTTTCAGCCGGCGATGAATGTTAAACTATCGCCAATTCTCACGAAAGTAATAGAAAGCCTTTTCCGAGGCAGGTGTATTTCTTTAAAGATTTTGTGATACCAATTTGAGCGCAAAGGAGAAAGGAAAGACACAGAAAGTCGTGAACCTTCCTCGTTGCTCCAGTTATTTCTCTTTACTGACATTTGTGGTGCATCTAACATAGTTTTTGTACTCATTAGTAAGCCTTATCTGTTATCATTACAACAACTAGAGAAAAAGTTTTGTTACTTACCGCTATAAAATTCTTCAATAACACGTACCCTAAATTACCCCAACTTCCGTGCGTATCTAACGAATTCATTCTTGTTTATTTAATATGTTTAATAAAATATTACAAATAATAAGAAAACAGAAATTATTTCACTATTTTCCTACCAAGTTCCCCGATATTTATGTTTACTGTTCCTAGCGTGTCGTAAAACGTTATCCCCTCTTGAGGTTAAACGTGAAACAACGAAAGTTATGTTCACAATGAGATCCAAAACAAATCTACACGCAGAGTTAAGACGAACCGCGCACCTCTCGGAAAAGTTTAACGAATTTTCTGTGTGTTACAGAACTCTATGATGGTTTATGAGGTAGATGTATCCCACGAAATTAATACGCGGATTTCTGCGTTGGGGCTCAGTAGCTTACCACATGACGAGAAGTTTTGGGAACTTAGATAAAAATAGTATAGAACACGACATAGATATATAGACGACTACGTGCTATAAAATGCGTCTCTGTCTGTTTCCATCAGGCACAATGTGTCGTCTCCGTTCAAATGCATCCAGAAGTAGCTAATTGTTTTGTTTTATACATTATTTTGAAACATTACTACAGTCCTCAATAATTCTGCTACTTTGTACACAATGTGTGTTTTGTGGTACTTAGAGGTGCCAATAAGCTTCACAGGATTCAGAATACATTTATATGTCAAAGACGTCTTGAAAACGTATGTTGATAAGGTGTGTGCGAAATTTCATTTTTTTAATTGTCGCGACAACAGATATGTTTCGGTACTGATATGTTACACCTCCATCCATGTGTGCCATTCTGACGAGCTAACTTAAGAAACTATAATATAGCTTAAAAAATTATGGATAAACATTAGCTAAGTAAAGTTCTTGGGACACAGGTAGCCCACCTTCTGGACTGATAAACTTAAATCTTTTGGTAGTGGAACTGTGTTACTGAGTAAAATGCAAAATAGTTTTTTTTTAACTATTGCTTTTGAAATACCTCAAAAATAAATTTTTGCCATGAAGACATAATAACTAGCACGGAACAGACGTACCGCAAGTACCAATTAGTACCCCTAGTAAACCTAGCAATTGAATGACTATAGAGATAATACTTATTGCTAGCACTGCAGAACGTGTTTTCTAGAAAGAAGAGGGGCACGATAATTTATTAAGCAGAGTTCCACAGCTCTCAAATTATTCAGAAGTGTTAATCCAATAGTTAAACGGAAATTCATGAATAATGGTTCAGCATTACTGGAAAGGAGATCCCGAGTGGTAGCTTGAGCCGTCTTCTTGGAAAGGTTTTCTTTCTTTCGCCCGCAGTGACGCACTTCTGTCTTAAACGTGTCTGTTCAGTGTAGCTAGCTGTAATCGGTATTTGCGGTGTGCTGTCATTTTAGCGTTGTGTAACTATATGACAAGGGACAGAAAACCCGGCATCAACACACGGCCTTCTCTCAAACAGTATCAAGGAAGGCAGTGGGCTTAAAGTCGCCATTCGACGGACGAATCACCACAACAGTGTCGCATGTCCTCACTTCATGAGATTCATCATCATTTCTTCCCCTTCGACGCGCAAGTCTCCGAAGTGGCGTCAAATCGAAACACTTCCACCAGGCGAACGGTCTACCCGACGGGAGGTCATAATCACACGACATTTATGTTTTTTACTTCATGAGATACTACGGAGATGGTTGGAATTTTGTCCCAGTTATTATCGCAAAGTCTGGTGAACAAAAACCTCCCTCTCTTTTCCTACCATACACTTGCCGTAGCACGTTACAGGATATCACGATTTTCATCAACGTACAATACTCCAATATTAGAAAATATCTTCAGCGCTCACGATAGCCATGTCCCATCGTTATCATCACTGAGCACTGACTCTGCTTCTACACTCCACAAAGCTATTGTATAAACCAAACAACACCCTCAAATTTCCTCTCTACTGACAGGCTACGATACATTTCAGCTGAACTGGGTGTAATTACCCTAAAGCAGCTTACTACGTTGTTGAGCTGTAGGGCTTGGCCAGAAGATTAGAAAGCAGCGTTCACAGTTGAAAACGTGCATAACCTTCTGTTTACGACGTCAGTAAAACATCTTTTAAAAAACAATGAAGAAGGTAAACAACTTGTCGAACATTAAAGAGGAAACCAGATAAGCAATTGACGTCATCAAAAGAGCTTTTAAGCAATTAACAAGTTACCCAATCTCTCGGACATTAACAGATATCTGAAGTCCGCCAAGCTAAATATTAATAATGAAAGCCTTAACTTTCACAAAGGTTTGAATTGGCTTTTATATCGATTACTTTTAATGACTGCCGCAGACTAGGTGACTACTGAGAGCCACGCAAGCGATGAGTCTCGCCCGTTGGTGACGTAAATTAAGGATCAGGAGAAGTCATTCAACCCCGCTGCAGGTGGGATAACCCGACGGACAGGGTGGGCGGTGTGAACTCGCCACACACGGGTGTGCTGGTGGATGGGGCAGGTCCCGTACAACTTGAACTATCCCGTACAGTGTCAACTACAACGGACTAAGAAATAGCCTTTGAAACTAATAACAGTTCACTGCTTTACAAAGGGCAGAACATATTTCATTTTATTAACATTTAAGAGTAAATCACAAATAAATTAAAGACATTCATCTGCCCATTCAGCAACAAAGCACTTAACAACTTGGCAGCATTCCTATTACAGGAACGAGAGAACTAATAAAGCTTCCGTTCCCCCAATTTAACTAGCAAAAGTTACTTTTACTAATCATGCAGCAGAAACAATCGTTAAAGACTATTCTGAAATGGAAGAGAATTTCAACTCGCCGACTCCTACCATGTTTTGCAGCTAGATACTATCCATAACTAACGAATCGGGCAGCTCTTACTAACATAAGCTCCACTTCTTCAAATAGCTAAGCAACCGAATCTCAGATGTCAAACTTGGTTTATCAGACTGAGCATAACTATAGTTGAAAAGTACATTCTTATTTTAGCAGAACTTACTATAGAAAATCTCAGGGAGGTTCAACTAACAATCTCACTCAATCTTTTTGCAAATACTTAACTAAAATGATTATAGTGAAAAGGCACTCTGATTAAATTAGACATCAATGTTTTTAAAAGGAGGAACAGCACGTAGTGCAGCCCTCAACTGGGTCCACGGAAAGCCACTCGAAAGCCAGTTTTGATTAACATAACTCCACTAGCTTTGTAACTCAGACCACGCAACTTCCACGCATTTCACAAACTGTAGCGACAAACGCCTGTAATTAAACAAAGTTGCTTCCATTAAGGTAAACTTCAGTTCTCTTGAAGCGAACCTCCGTAAACAGCAAACACAGCAGACCCTCTGGGAAGGAGTAACTAGTCGCAGCACTACGACTTTTATAAAAACAAGGCACAGAATTCACAGAAAGAGTCTCATCAAAATATTTGATGAATCGGCAGCGAGTGACACTCAAGAACTTCACACGCCAGACACAGGTAAGTCTCCAGAGCACCATCGCCACCACGGCCAACTCAAAACACCAAATTCGCGGAATGATGTCTGTGCTCTGGAAAATCCGTTTACTATCGGCTCTAGACAGCAGACGTAAACGGGACTCGCACCCTGTAAATGCTTCTACCAATTCGGCCCTCCAGTTCTGTCAACCTACATGCCGGACAAAGCTCCTCCCTCGGAGGACAACCAAAGCTACCGCGATCTAGCGATCGATTGATCGATGGTAGCTGCCACGACTCAGTAGGCACCAGCTATCCTTATTACACCGCACTATCCAGGGTCTTTCACTTTAGACCTATCGCGACGCAATATCCTGCCACAGCTGTTTATTAAGTGAGCAAATTTAGAATAACCATAAATATCAAAAACCTCGTCTACAAATACCTGAATTATCCGAGTATGCTTTTCGGTTCACCAGTACCATATACTAGCGATCTGTCCCTCACATATTTTCCCTAGGCATGTAAGTCACTCTCACTGTGCTGTTATAGTCTACCTGCTTCCATTTACTGAGTTAAGAGACATGTCAGTATTCTGATGTCACGTTGTTCCTCTGCTTTAATTCTAATAATTAAACACATTTAATCAGCAGTAATCAACAGAACACAATTTTTAAAACAGGCATAACTGTTTACGAAAAATATATTGTTCTGATTGCTTCGTTTTTAAATTACCTGTATGACAACGACGGCTCTTGGCTGCAGGTGTAACTATGAGTATTAGGCTGTACTGGATTGTAAGAGAACATCTGTCACAAAGGAGTTGTGAGTTATAACTACCTGTATTAAGGTTCTGATAACGCCAGAGTTGTACTGACAGATTTATGCGTCTATGCCACAAAAAACTAAAGACTACATAACCCACTCTTACCAAGAATTCTATAATAGCGTGGTTGCTCCTGCTACCCATGTTCCGACATGGCCTGTTCGAAACAATGACCGTATATGGAAGATGTGGGCCAGAAACCCCAGTCTTCCTCAACCTTTTGACCTCGAAGATCTGATTCATTTCTTATAATAGGTTCCAGTTAATAAAGCGAGTGGAGCATATGGTGTTCCTTGGAGCTTTCATAAGAGGTTGAGTACGTTAATGAGACCACACGTCCTCTAGATCCTCAATAAAGTTTTAAATGGTAAACCATTGCCAAAGGCTTTCAATGCTGACAAAAACGTGTTTGATCGGGCTCTTCATCTAGGAATGTAGACAGTCTCCCCCTCCATCCCTCCCCCCACCGAAAATACTGAGAAGTCTTCAATCCAGTGCTGTACTGGGTCGATCGACAAAAGAGGTTCTTGCACTACACAGAGACGTACTCTAATGGCATGGCATGATAACACTTCCTTTTTCTTCGCAGTTTTATACTTACGTCTATGACCACACTAAGTATCTCTCCCTAAGGCTGTGCCTACTTATTTACTGCTTCGAGCCCAACTTCGTAGAGACTGAGACGGGGAGCTTCTTGCACGTCACAACAAGAATTACCATCAATCAGTTCCAAAGATCTCTCGTAACTTTCTGTCATGACCTTAGCCAGGCATTCCCGCTGTCGGAGAAGTAATATGTGTTAGCTGTAACCTCAAGGGCTTCACGTTACTCAGCATAATTGTGTTGAGACATATGAAGATGACGGCAACGACATCCTGTCTGAAGAAGTAGATGCTCATCTTACGCAACAGTTCTTATAGGAGTAAGGGGCGAACAGCGGCGCCATCGTGAATAGGCCAAAAGTCAGGCTTGCTTAAACAGGCCGTGAACATGTCATTCACCATAGGCTCGTAAATACCACGTTCCGCAAGCAACTGCGTTTATCCGTGTCAACAGCTCCAAGGATATGATACACAAGAAATGGATGAATAAAATGTAAAGCCTTTGGATAACCTTATGAGAGCACTATCTGTCGTCTTTTGAGAGACTGAAATTGGTTCCTTTCTTAATGGCTTTGTTTTACCTAAGCTCCATCACGTAGTATCATTTTAACCCGTAATGCAAAACACAGGGAAACTACTTCTGGCTGATGTTGCTTGGGCACTCTGGCTCGCTAGCATCTCCGAGACTCCTTTCTAATGCCAACCATACCCACTATCGAAAACGGTTTGGGTTTGAACAATCCTCTAGTCCTTTCAGTACTATTTAGGCCAGATCTACTTTCATTTTATTATTAGCTACCATAATTTGTGTAATTATCTGAAAATGTTTCAACATATGTAAGCCAGTCAACAAGCCTTCGCCAATATACCTGGTGGTTTTAATTAAACTTTCCCTATTTAACACGTTATAACACGGAAGTACCAAACTTAGTAGCATGAATGTCCAGAGTATGAGGGCATGATTCCCATGTGTCACAGCGCCACCGTCCAGTTCCAACCATGGCCAACAGGTGCCATCATAAGTCATCCTGATTCATACTCTCACACATCTGACAGTCGCAGTGCACTTGTTGAACCGTCAACATGAGCTTCGACAAAAGGATCAGGGCATTATTGGTGAAACTTTAGTATCAAAACAACAGTAATGCTGCAGCTGCACTTCGAGAATATCGCCTGCTGAAAGCATTAAGGAAAGGTCCTCTTTCTCCACACGCTGTACGAAGCATGATGAAGAAGTTCGAATCTACTGGGGTACCAGGCGTCGACCGATTGCACCACAGGTGGCTGATGAAATCGCTGTTGCTAAGATAGACAACGTTGCGCACAGTTCCCGATCGTCAGGCAGTGCGCGTGATGTTTCATGACAGTTCAGCATCCGGTGATCCACTGTACGATAGGTGCTTCGAACCGTGCTCAAATGGTATCCATACAACATCCATATCGTACAGCAGACGCGCTGTGTCACATAGTTGAACATCCCGTGGTCCCCTGTACGGTAGGTGCTTCGAACCGTGCTCAAATGGTATCCATACAACATCCATATCGTACAGCAGACGCGCTGTGTCACATAGTTGAACATCCCGTGGTCCCCTGTACGGTAGGTGCTTCGAACCGTGCTCAAATGGTATCCATAACATCCATATCGTACAGCAGCCGCGCTGTGTCACATAGTTGAACATCCCGTGATCCACTGTACGGTAGGTGCTTCGAACCGTGCTCAAATGGTAACCATACAACATCCATATCGTACAGCAGCCGCGCTGTGTCACATAGTTGAACATCCCGTGGTCCACTGTACTGTAGATGCTTCGAACCATTCTCAAATGGTATCCGTACAAGATCCATATCGTACAGCAGCTTGCATTCACGTGTTAACTTCACTCTCCACTTTCTCGCAATGACTGAAGTTGACGAGGGCTGGCCCTGAACCATCCTATGGACAGACAAAGCTCACCGTTCTCTGACTGGAGAGGCGAACACACAGAATTGCCGAGTGCGGGGATCTTCACCTCCAGTAAGTGTGCATGAAGTTTCTCTGTAGGATGAATGTGGTGTGGCTTCGTGGCTACATTCATTATTGGCCCATCCTTTTTTGAATAGTTTGGCGCTGAAGGACCAAAAATGTGCAGTGCGCCTGATCGGCGTTAAGGCGATATTTTCGCTAGCATGTCATACCCAAGCTAAAGGAGAGGGACGCATTGAACTCAACAGTTTTCATGTAAAATGGGTCCCCACAGCAGTTCGCTAGTGAAGTTCGCTTACTTCTACGAAACGTATTTGGCAGAATGCTATCCCGCGCTTACAGACTGTTCAGGACAGTGGACTTTGATAGGCACCATATTTAGCTCCTTTTGTAGCAGTAACGGTTCCGGTATGTAATGGTATGAGGTACTGTAGCGGCACGTTAAAAGTGTTTCAACTGAATTGATTCTGCATTTTGCTCTTCCGTATGTCCTTGACATTAATGCTACCAAATTTGGTCGCCTTAAGGTAATTAGTGTCCGTGTTATAACGAGTAAAATACCGGAAGTTTAATTTTAGCCGCCGGCCGCGGTGGTCTAGCGGTTCTAGGCGCTCAGTCCGGAACCGCGTGACTGCTACGGTCGCAGGTTCGAATCCTGCCTCGGGAATGGATGTGTGTGATGTCCTTAGGTTGGTTAGGTTTAAGTAGTTCTAAGTTCTAGGGGACCGATGACCACAGATGTTAAGTCCCATAGTGCTCAGAGCCATTTGAACCATTTAATTTTAGCCACCCGATATTCATACCTGAAAGAGAACCCCTGCCGTGTTTGAATAGTCGTCTTTCATTATGGCAAGTTACATGAATCTCTCCACGGTTCCAAAGCTTATATCAGTATCCAAGGGTACACCCAATTTACAAGAGTCACCCGACGACGGACAGTAACTGAGATTCACTAAATCTTCATCAAAATTCCTAGAGTCAGAAGTCAAATCATTTGGTTGAATGTAATCAATTCTAAGGCTCCAATTACATACTGATATCAAATCTCTTCTGCAGAAAGTATTAGTTAGAGGGCACATTCGCCGATTCATTTGCTCACATCTAAATATAATTTGGTCTTGAAAAAAGAAGAAATTGTCTATAATTTCCAGAACGAGCCCTACTGTCGTCGAGATGATCATCATTTCCCAGCCGAACTGTCCCATGCACAAAACACCGATCGTATACGTGGTACGTTGCTCATTTCACTCAGTACCTGACAAACACCGTTACTCCGGACGTAGGGGTCTTTCAGTATTACCTGGAACAGCAACGGTGGATTATGCGACAAAGTGTGTCAAAAATGTATTGAAGTGTTCCAAAAGTTTTTAATCATCTCTGTTAGTGTGCACCAACAAAAAATATAAGCTGTAATTCAATGTGGGCCGACGCTCTTGGAATGGTAACAGTCTTTGCTGGATAAGGAAAAATATCGGAACACCTTCCGTGCAAATTCCGCATTTTCTACATAGAAATAGACACTTCGCAATCAACCTTACGACACAGAAACTGAGAAAAAGGGTCGTTACATGTCTCCTTATTGGCTTCAATATCTCGTATCTTATCTTCGTGGTTCTTATGCGGAATGTATGTTGGATGCAACAGAATCGTTCGGCAGTCAGCTTCAGATACAAGTTCTCGAAATTTTCTCAATAGTATCCCATGAAAAGAGTGTAGCCTTCCCTCCAGGCATTCACATTTGACATATCGAAGCATTTCAGTAATACTTGCGTATTGTTCGAATCTACCAGTGACAAATGTAGCAGCTCGTCTCTGAATCACTTTATTGTATTCCTTTAATCCGACCTTGTACGGATCCGAAACACTCGGGACGTACTCAAGAACAGGCCGCACTAGTGTCCTACATGCGGTCTCCTTTACAGATGAACCAAACTTTCCCAGAATTCCTTCAATAAACCAAAGTCGACGTTTCGCCTTTCCTACCACAATCCTCACATGCTCGTTCCATTACATAGCGCTTTGTAAAGTTACGCCCAAACATTTAAACGGCATGAGAAGCAGGACACTACTAATGCTGTAACCGAATATTACGTGTCTGTTTTTGTTACTCGTCCCTATTTACATAAATTTGCTATATTTACAGCTAGCAGCCATTCACCTCACCAACCAGAAACTTTTTTTCTTTGTGAACTGTGACTTTTTGGATAACTAACATCTGTGTTGATGGTCGTACAATTTACAACTGAGAATATTGTGTTGGAAGTATCCCTCAGAGATAACACGCCACAGATAGAGACGACACCTAGAGGTGGTTTGTTATATGACTATTAGACTTGCTACGACGGAGGAGGAGACAGTTCTATAATTGCGAAAGAAGGGGATGAACTTCAGTGTAGTGCGAATGCAAGTCTAGGAAGCACTCCTGAGCAAGCTGGAGAACTAGAAAATTATACGGTTCCGGCTGTTAATGTACAACAGTTATCTTCAACTAAGTGAGTAGAAACGAAGTAGAAGTGTACAGTGAATGTAACTAGATGTGACATTTCCCTTTTCTTCAGTAATCGGTTGAATGTTTTCAGTGAGTTAATTTGTTTGATTTGAGCCAGGATGATGTGAATGAACAGGAGTCTGTGGAAGCAGTGCAAAAATTTGGTCAATTGCCTGTAAATAATATCGAACTACGAATTATACAGAAGAAAAGTAAGCCAGAATATTAAGAAGAAATTTTTGCAGCATGACAGACAAAATTTTCGGGCCCGTAAAGCAAGATATTAACCAGAATATCAAACAAAACTGAACAACAGAAAGTAATCTTCGTACGAAAACTGAGCAGCAATCTGGCAGCATTAATAGTTTGACTGCCAGCTAAATGAGTTTAAATTTGAAATTAATGTATTACTGGAAAGTCAGGACGACGCACTAAAGAAAATGTGGGAGAACGTTGTATCACACGAAACTTGATGGAAGATTTTCTCTACTTGAGGAAAAACATAAGCAACCTTCAGAACGTGTTAAAGATAATTAACATGAAGCTATTGAATTCAACCAAAGATTTGATCAAGGTAGAGGATATTAAACAACTGAGGAGAAAGTTGCTACTTTGGAATTCGTTGGTGAAAATGATCTATAAGCCCCGGCAAGTAACATTAATGACGAAAGTGAAAACTGTTTAATGTCTGTAAAGGGTAAGTCTGTCTGTGTGAGGATAACAGAATCTAGTTTCGAGCATTTGACTAGCAGATATCAGACTGTAGAAAATAGACTGTGTGAACAAGATAATAGTTTGGCTAAGGTAGAATAAAAAATTGGAAAAGATACAAACAATGTTGGACATGGTGAATGAATTTCCCCACTGGCTATTAGAATAATTTTATTTAAAAGCTACAAGAAGTTTTCTATCACTGGAGAACATCTTCAAGAGACAATTTTCTTTATTATTTTACGCAGATGTGGCACGGCAAAGTAAATTCTACAAGCGAAGTCCGATCTTTCATTGTCAGTCTGGACAATGAACAAAGGGGTTTGGCTCGTAGGATTTACTTTGCCGCGCCGTGACTGTTTATGGAAATAAATAAACTTATCAACTGATGATGCATCACCACTGATGACTCTTCAATCAAAGTATTTTAACAGCCATAGCAGAACATTATTCATCACATGTGGGTTTGGTTGCCTTCCAAAATTACTGTATTGGGTGTATTTTCATGACAGAGTAACTTGATGTGGCTTATTAACAGGCAATAGAAATAGTAGGTTAAGGGAGGCATGAGCCCATTTCTGATATCTAAGTGATATGCAAATGAATTAAACTGATCAGTTAATTATCCCCACACATACCCCCAACTCCACCATCAACAAACCACACCCCTTGCATAAGGTCATCGGTTTCCTCAGCTGGCACATGGGACCTATAACCCTCCCCCACATACCCTATTGGTGAGAATTTCGAATGTTGGTGTCAATTTCGAATTTTGGAGTGAATTTCGTATTCTGGTGGGGATTTCAACCTCCATCCATCGGTTGGCGAGGAATTAAAAAGGGCAGGGCCCTTTCCAGGACTCGAACAATAGTCCTTCTTGATGGAAAGCCCAATTGCACCCCACAGTCATGGAAACAGCCCAGATGCAGGAGAAGATGGTTAAATTAGTGAACTCTATTTTGGTTGGGGAACAGAAGACTGTTGATAATTTCGTAATTATTCGTAAATATCGGCCCTAATTACACAACTACATGTATAGCGCTAACAAGTAGTGCTTAAATTCACCATACAGGATAAAATTTGAGGATGCCATATAACATGTGTTATCATTCTGAGAAAAATTTTACAATACCACTCGGAACTAGTGGCAGATACACTCAAACTCTATCCTTCACCTATAAGGTGGTGAGAGAAAAGGCTGGACTGGTACTATATTTAACCTAATTTTTCTTAGTGAGAAACATGTTCAACTAAAGAGATGATATTGTTGGAGAGACAGGAGTTTAATACCTGTAAGTATACAGTTGAGAACTGTGTCAATCGCTTTTTGACATCAGATTTTGCTACAGTAGCCTCCTGATGCACTGCTCGACAATCACCCTGCAACACAGGTAATCGAAGCTAATACGTGCTACCACAACTGATGGAAAATGCCTCGTTGTTCTTATTACAATCGAAATTGTCATGAAGAAATCCAGCATTCATAATCAGGGGGCATAATGCAAAACATACACTAGATAAAGCCGTTATCCCATAAGATTAAAACAGCTTCCTCCCTCTTCCAACAGTTGGTTTACAAGCTTCTTCAAATGGCCAGATAACACCACAGTCTCCTACCTACCTGGTTGCAGAATATTCAGTTCAATGCATCCACGGCAGGCCAGGTGCTCTGTTTGGAAGTTCTTCACTAACAGAAAGGCCATAAAGACAGTTGCTTTCAGAACACAATGAAATGAATGACTCTAAAATGTAGCCATTCCCTGCTCAGTGCACAGCTGCGGCAGGCAACCACACACACACACACACACACACACACACACACACACACTCTGGGTCCATCCTCAAACTGCCCCCACAAGTGCTTACAGTTCTCAACGTGAGAACATTTCATTGTATCCAGAATGAGATTTTCACTCTGCAGCGGAGTGTGCACTGATATGAAACTTCCTGGCAGATTAAAACTGTGTGCCCGACCGAGACTCGAACTCGGGACCTTTGCCTTTCGCGGGCAAGTGCTCTACCATCTGAGCTACCGAAGCACGACTCACGCCCGGTACTCACAGCTTTACTTCTGCCAGTATCTCGTCTCCTACCTTCCAAACTTTACAGAAGCTCTCCTGCGAACCTTGCAGAACTAGCACTCCTGAAAGAAAGGATATAGCGGAGACATGGCTTAGCCACAGCCACAGCCCCCCGCACAGGCCATGAAGGCCCAGAGGTACCTACTGGCCGCCGTGTCATCCTCAGCCCACAGGCGTCACTCTTAGCAGATATGGAGGGGCATGTGGACAGCACACCACTCTCCCGGCCGTATGTCGGTTTCCGAGACCGGAGCCGCTACTTCTCAATCAAGCAGAAGTAAAGCTGTGGGGACCGGGCGTGAGTCGTGCTTCGGTGGCTCTGTTGGTAGAGCACTTGCCCGCGAAAGGCAAAGGTCCCGAATTCGAGTCTCGGTCGGGCACACAGTTTTAATCTGCCAGGAAGTTTCATATCAGCGCACACTCCGCTGCAGAGTGAATGTCTCATTCTGGAAACATCCCCCAGGCTGTGGCTAAGCCATGTCTCCGCTATATCCTTTCTTTCAGGAGTGCTTGTTCTGCAAGGTTCGCAGGAGAGCTTCTGTAAAGTTTGGAGGGTAGGAGACGAGATTCTGGCAGAAGTAAAGCTGTGAGTACCGGGCGTGAGTCGTGCTTCGGTAGCTCAGATGGTAGAGCACTTGCCCGCGAAAGGCAAAGTTCCCGAGTTCGAGTCTCGGTCGGGCACACAGTTTTAATCTGCCAGGAAGTTTCATTTCATTGTAAAATTTGTACATAATGTCTACGCGCCTTCTGTGATTGAATATCTATTAAAAAGGGGAAAAACAAAAACAAATGTTCTCTTTCCGCGAAAATAGTTGCAGTCAATTTGCTTTCAATTTTATGAGCAAAACATGACTAGTTTCTACTTTCGACTGCAGGATACAAAGTGCATCTCATTATTTTGCGGAATACAATGAAGTGAGAAAGAAAGATACAACACCGCCGCCGATTACAGATGACCAGGCTATAACCCACCTATAAATGTCCACCCAGCGTAAAATCGGGAGAAAAACTTCCACTATTGTGCTGCAAAAACTACCAATCACCGAAAATGCCCCAATTTTTTCATGACAGTCGTAGGTATGAAGAAAATGTGTTAATTTAAACTCTTAAAAACTATATGTCAAGCAATTTCTTTCAACTTGATGGACAAATTACGTGACCTGGGAGCATGTCTCAAGTAAATATCAGTATCCGTGAATAAACTTTCACCCAAGTGTTAATTACAAACATTTCAGACACTTGAAAAATATTACAGAATAAATACTTTCATAGCATTTGATAGCATATAGAAAAAAACACAACCATTTTACATTCGACAACAAGAAGCTATAATTCAAGGAGACTTCGCTGTTTTTTACAATATGGCAGGTTCTGTTATACCACTGCGATGCTATATCACACAGGCAGTTACGAAATAAATTGTGAGAGCCTGTCTTATAATAGAACCTCCAATAATTCTTTACTACATCTCTCTCTTCCAGTACATCGAAACCAAATACCATCTGAGTGCTTACGTTTCACAGTTTTGTTCCATAACTCGCCTCTACCGATCTCACTGTTAAGTTTCTATCACATAGAAGAATATCATTTGCAACAGTGGCAGAGTCTCGTCTTCCAGTTTTGTAAGCAATTTTTTCATCACAGTTTCTTCACGCAGTCTACTCATGTGTAGGGAGAGACATTATCATTTCTAGCTACCACAGCGAGATGTAATTCATGTGGTGTCTACTTTATATCTAGAGGTGATAGATAATGTAGTAACACAGGACTTGCAGTAACGCCTATTTTAAAGATGCAGTCATGACGATAATAATAAAAAGTCTCATTATTTAATTACAAAAGATATTTCTATTAGTTTTATGAGCCGTATCAGTTTAGTTTGAGATGCACTAGGGAATTACACTAATTTTTGATGTACAAACACCGATTGTGATCAGCATCTACAGTCGTTTAGTATATTCGAGAGCACTCTTCATTGTTACTTTGAACACCCAGACTAGGTAAAAAATACAAACTATCTATATCTGAAATTTAACCAGTTATAGCACTCCTCGTAACAGAGCCTCTTGTGAGATTGTAACACATCTCTCTCATCCATTAGAGCGGAAAAACAAATAACATTTGTGTGTGACGTCGACCATATTATATATGCATGTATTGTTCCATTACAGTAGGTGGCCACAGATCGAAGAGGCCAACTGAACTAGAGGAAGACCATATCAAACAGTCTATCAATCACATGAGAAGATTTCTGTGTGTTCGTTCACAAGTAGTTTAATATACCTTTATTCCAGCTGTAACATATCTAAGCAGTGTATGATTACAGCTTTATATACCACTATACAATTTGTTTTAGTACCATGTCTTTGAAATCTGTATCAGATGCGCGCGACCGCTACGGTAACAGGTTCGAATCCTGCCTCGGGCATGGATGTGTGTTATGTCCTTAGGTTAGTTAGGTTTAAGTAGTTCTAAGTTCTAGCGGACTGATGAACTCAGATGTTAAGTCCCATAGTCTTCCGAGCCATTTTAACTATTTGTATCACATACCAATCTCACACTAACATGTTTCAATCCACTGGCTCTCAGTGTAAGCTGAATATCGCCTTGTGTGAACTATGCTGCTCCGACGACGAACAGGATGGTAGAAATAAAGCATAGATATGATGTTTCTCATTTACAAAAATGTGGAATATGTCGCAACATATCTAAACTGGAAGAGTCTGTGGCATTGTAAAGTGTTTCAAACAGCTATGTGAAGATGATAACCCACACATTTAATGTCATCTTCGACAATGACGAGGTAGTACATGTCTCGTTGTTCCACTGTAGAGAGCATTGTTTCCTCATTTTGCAGTCATGTATGTACAAGATTAGTGTTCTAATGTTGACCATCACGAGAAGGTGCTGTTCACAACATGTACAAGGTAGTAAAAATTTAAAAAAAGCTCAAAAATAAAGGTATGCGCAGCATATGGAAATAGGACGAGTTTGTAGTATTGACGATCACTTCCAAAGAACTTTCTGAAGGTGATGATCGCTACATTGAATCCCATGTTCCTCAACGACCAGTAGCAGGTATCCAATATTCTGCCAAGGCTCTCTCAGCTCAACCAAGTGGTGCCAGTCAATCACTATGTAGTAATGAACAGTGTAGCAGAGGAAAGATGGGATGGGAAAGACATTGTTGATGTGGGACATATACTACAAAAGGCACCAAAGTCGATAGCGTGATCAATTTTAGCAATTTCATCAGCTGTCCTGTAGTTTCAACGCCAACCATTGACATAACAGAATGCTTCCAAATTTTTGTATCATCACCAAATCACCTCTCCAATATTTTGCAAGTACCATGCACTAGCTTGCAAATTCACATAGATGACGGTGCAGCACGTCAATTTGGTCATACACACTCAAGTATACCAGTTGTTCCATTGTTAACACGCAAGCCTATGACAAGGCGATATTCTTCACAATTCCTGTATCATTGCTAAACTACCCCTCCAATAGTTTGCAAAAATCATACACTACATTGCGGATGCAGACTGATGATTTTGCAGCATGGCCATTCAGTCACGCACATGAAAGAATATCAGACAGCGTCATAATCTGAAGCAATAAGGTTAACTACATATTTCCAAAACATCGATCATACTGAAGAATTTACGTTTACGACTAGACATCTGTCTGTGTGGATGGGCAACAACGATCATTCTCGCTTTTGTAGGATAAAGTTGCAGATTGGCAGATCTCTCCCATATTGCCTTCGACCTTTCCTCCCTGCAACACTGTCGCCAATTTAATCTGCAACTGACCAGAAGTGGGAGGGTCCTACACCCACGACGTTCCATATCTCTTGAGGCAACAGAGTGAGCTATGTCTGTAACTGCCGCTCAGTGAAGGTTGCTATGCACCAACCTCAGTTGCAGCACCCATCCAACTGCACAATATCTGTCCACATGCGTGCATGTTAAGGAAGGTAGCACCTCTTATCGGTGTGTAGCAGTTATGAGAGAGTCGCGATGATATATGGCATTAGTCCAACTGTCCTACTGAACTTTCTAGGGATTTCTTAAGTCTGATAAACGTATTCATTCTTCTCCTTGATGCCTATGAATGACATTACGTCTGAGAACCAAGCGTAATTAGGTTATATCTACATTCGACTGCATTTGTGACAAAACAGTTACGGATAGGGATACGTAGGTTTCGCCTACTTGAGTATAGTGCCTCAGTGTAATACTTTCATCGCCTCGGTTGTAGTATATTATACGAAAACCCATGTAGTTTAAAGGGACAGGAGGAGGCTTAAAACTGAATGTACCCGGAGTAAAATTCGTAAGATTATCTCGGTCTATCATATCTGGTTACCCCAACCCACCAGATCTCTGTTTCCTGTTATTCAGGTACTTTATCTCTAATTTTATGTATTCTCATCTGTTTAAGTAATTTCCATGCTTTTGCCTATTTTAGATATTTCGATGTATTTCCATCAATTTTACATATTTGCCATCAATGGGTCGTAATTTTACCAGGTTTTCGTCGATTTTTATCGATTTTATGTAAGTTTTTCATATTTTGTCGATAGATTTCCGTATGTACAGAGTCTTATTGCTGACATTCCCACGTGTTGTTTGATTTTATACAGGAATATTTGTGGGTCCTGTACACCGGCCTACTGAAAATTCTAGTTTTCCGGTGATCTACATGAATGCATCTTGGATTGGAAGGTTTTTTGTTGTTGTCTTCAGTCCTGAGACTGGTTTGATGCAGCTCACCATGCTACTCTGTCCTGTGCAAGCTTCTTCATCTGCCCGTACCTACTGCAACCTACATCTTTTTGAATCTGCATAGTGTATTCATCTCTTGGTCTCCCGCTACGATTTCTACCCTCCACGCTGCGCTCCAATTCTAAATTGGTGATCCCTTGATGCCTCAGAATATGTCCTACCAACCGATCCCTTCTTCTAGTCAAGTTGTGAAACAAACTTCTCTTCTCCCCAATCCTATTCAATACCTCCTCATTAGTTATGTGATATACCCATCTAATCTTCAGCATTCTTCTGTAGCACTACATTTCGAAAGCTTCTATTCTCTTCTTAACCAAAGTATTTATCGTCCATCTTCCACTTCCATACATGGCTACATTCCATACAAATACTTTCAGAAACGACTTCCGGACACTTAAATCTATACTCGATGTTAACAAATTTGTCTTCTTCAGAAACGCATTCCTAGCCATTGCCAGTCTACATTTTATATCCTCTCTACTTCTACCATCATCAGTTATTTTGCTCCCTAAATAGCAAAACTGCTTTACTACTTGAAGTGTCTCATTTCCTAATCTAATTCCCTCAGCATCACCCGACTTAACTCGACTACATTCCATTACCCTCGTTTTGCTGTTGTTGATGGTCATCCTATATCCTCCTTTCAAGACACTATCCATTCCGTTCAACTTCTCTTTCAAGTCCTTTGCTGTCTCTGACAGAATTACAATGTCATCGGCAAACCTCAAAGTTTTTATTTCTTCTCCATGGATTTTAATACTTACTCAGAATTTCCCTTTTGTTTCCTTCACTGCTTGCTCAATATACAGACTGAATAACATCGGGGAGAGGCTACAACCCTATCTCACTCCCTTCCCAACCACTGCTTCCCTTTCATGCCCCTCGACTCCTACAACTGCCATCTGGTTTCTGTACAAATTGTGAATAGACTTTCGCTCCCTGTATTTTACCCATGCCACCTTCAGAATTTGAAAGAGAGTATTCCACTCCACATTGTCAAAAGGTTTCTCTAAGTCTACATATGCTAGAAACGTAGGTTTGCCTTTCCTTATTCTAGCTTCTAAGATAAGTCGTAGGGTCAGTATTGCCTCACGTGTTCCAATATTTCTACGGAATCCAAACTGATCTTCATCGAGGTCGGCTTCTACCAGTTTTTCCATTCGTCTGTAAAGAATTCGCGTTAGTATTTTGCAGCTGTGGCTTATTAAACTGATTGTTCGGTAATTTTCACATCTGTCAACACCTGCTTTCTTTCGGATTGGAATTATTATATTCTTCTTGAAGTCTGAGAGTATTTCGCCTGTCAGGACTGGCTCTCCCAAGGCTGTCAGTAGTTCTAATATAATTTTCTACTCCCGGGGCCTTGTTTCGACTTAGGTCTTTCAGTGCTCTGTCAAACACTTCACGCAGTATCGTATCTCCCATTTCATCTTCATCAACATTCTTTTCCATTTCCATAATATCCTCCTCAAGTACATCACCCGTGTATAGACCCTCTATATACTCCTGCCACCTTCCTGCTTTCCCTTCTTTGCTTAGAATTGGGTTCCCATCAGAGCTCTTGATATTCATACAAGTGGTTCTCTTTTCTCCAACAGTCTCTTTCATTTTCCTGTAGGCTGTATCTATCTTATCCCTAGTGAGATAAGCCTCTACATCCTTACCTTTGTCCTCTAGCCATCCCTGCTTAGCCATTTCACACTTCCTGTAGATCTCATTTTTGAGAGGTTTGTATTCCTTTTTGCCTGCTTCATTTACTGCATTTTCATATTTTCTCCTTTCATCAATTAAATTCAATATTTTTTCTGTTACCCATGGAGATCTACTAGCCCTCATCTTTTTACCTACGTGATCGTCTGCTGCCTTCACAACTTCATCCCTCAAAGCTACCCATTCTTCTTCTACTGTATTTCTTTCCCCCATTCCTGTCTGTTGTTCCCTTATGCTCTCCCAGAAACTTTGTACATCCCATTGGTTTAGTCAGTTTATCCAGGTGCCACCTCCTTTCAGTGCCAACTTTTTGCAGTTTCTTCAGTTTTAATCGACAATTCATAACCAATAGATTGTGAACAGAGTCCACATCTGCCCCTGGAAATGTTTTACAATTTAAACCTGTCAGTATCTCCAGGCTTCTTCCATGTATACAGCCTCCTTTCATGATTCTTGAACCAGGTGTTAGCTATGATTAAGTTGTGTTCTGTGCAAAATTCTACCAGTCGGCTTCCTCTTTCATTTCTTAGCCCCAATCCATATTCACCTACTACGGTTCCTTCTCTCCCCTTTCCTACTACTGAATTCCAGTCACCCACAACTATTAAATTTTCGTCTCGCTTCACAATCTGAATAATTTCTTGGAATTCATCATACATTTCTTCAATTTCTTCGTCATCTGCAGAGCTAGTTGGCATATAAACTTGTACTACTGTAGTAGGCATGGGCTTCGTGTCTATCTTGGCCACAATAATGCGATCACTATGCTGTTTGTCTTCCCCCATGAACCATGGACCTTGCCGTTGGTGGGGAGGCTTGCGTGCCTCAGCGATACAGATGGCCGTACCGTAGGTGCAACCACAACGGAGGGGTATCTGTTGAGAGGCCAGACAAACATGTGGTTCCTGAAGAGGGGCAGCAGCCTTTTCAGTAGTTGCAGGGGCAACAGTCTGGATGATTGACTGATCTGGCCTTGTAACATTAACCAAAACGGCCTTGCTGTGCTGGTACTGCGAACGGCTGAAAGCAAGGGGAAACTACAGCCGTAATTTTTCCCGAGGACATGCAGCTTTACATGCAGCTTTACTGTATGATTAAATGATGATGGCGTCCTCTTGGGTAAAATATTCCGGAGGTAAAATAGTCCCCCATTCGGATCTCCGGGCGGGGACTACTCAAGAGGACGTCGTTATCAGGAGAAAGAAAGCTGGCAATCTACGCATCGGAGCGTGGAATGTTAGATCCCTTAATCGGGCAGGTAGGTTAGAAAATTTAAAAAGGGAAATGGATAGGTTAAAGTTAGATATAGTGGGAATTAGTGAAGTTCGGTGGCAGGAGGAACAAGACATTTGGTCAGGTGATTACAGGGTTATAAATACAAAATCAAATAGAGGTAATGCAGGAGTAGGTTTAATAATGAATAAAAAAATAGGAGTGCGGGTTAGCTACTACAAACAGCATAGTGAACGCATTATTGTGGCCAAGATAGACACAAAGCCCATGCCTACTACAGTAGTACAAGTTTATATGCCAACTAGCTCTGCAGATGATGAAGAAATTGATGAAATGTATGACGAGATAAAAGAAATTATTCAGGTAGTGAAGGGAGACGAAAATTTAATAGTCATGGGTGACTGGAATTCGTCAGTAGGAAAAGGGAGAGAAGGAAACGTAGTAGGTGAATATGGATTGGGGGGAAGAAATGAAAGAGGAAGCCGCCTTGTAGAATTTTGCACAGAGCATAACTTAATCATATCTAACACTTGGTTCAAGAATCATAAAAGAAGGTTGTATACCTGGAAGAATCCTGGAGATACTAATAGGTATCAGATAGATTATATAATGGTAAGACAGAGATTTAGGAACCAGGTTTTAAACTGTAAGACATTTCCAGGGGCAGATGTGGATTCTGACCACAATCTATGGGTTATGAACTGCAGATTGAAACTGAAGAAACTGCAAAAAGGTGGGAATTTAAGGAGATGGGACCTGGATAAACTGAAAGAACGAGAGGTTGTAGAGAGTTTCAGGGAGAGCATAAGGGAACAATTGACAGGAATGGGGGAAAGAAATACAGTAGAAGAAGAATGGGTAGCTCTGAGGGATGAAGTAGTGAAGGCAGCAGAGGATCAAGTAGGTAAAAAGACGAGGGCTAATAGAAATCCTTGGGTAACAGAAGAAATATTGAATTTAATTGATGAAAGGAGAAAATACAAAAATGCAGTAAATGAAGCAGGCAAAAGGGAATACAAACGTCTCAAAAATGAGATCGACAGGAAGTGCAAAATGGCTAAGCAGGGATGGCTAGAGGACAAATGTAAGGATGTAGAGGCTTGTCTCACTAGGGGTAAGATAGATACTGCCTACAGGAAAATTAAAGAGACCTTTGGAGAGAAGAGAACCACTTGTATGAATATCAAGAGCTCAGATGGCAACCCAGTTCTAAGCAAAGAAGGGAAGGCAGAAACGTGGAAGGAGTATATAGAGGGTTTATACAAGGGCGATGTACTTGAGGACAATATTATGGAAATGGAAGAGGATGTAGATGAAGACGAAATGGGAGATAAGATACTGCGTGAAGAGTTTGACAGAGCACTGAAAGACCTGAGTCGAAACAAGGCCCCGGGAGTAGACAACATTCCATTAGAACTACTGATGGCCTTGGGAGAGCCAGTCATGACAAAACTCTACCATCTGGTGAGCAAGATGTATGAGACAGGCGAAATACCCACAGACTTCAAGAAGAATATAATAATTCCAATCCCAAAGAAGGCAGGTGTTGACAGATGTGAAAATTACCGAACTATCAGTTTAATAAGTCACAGCTGCAAAATACTAACGCGAATTCTTTACAGACGAATGGAAAAACTGGTAGAAGCGGACCTTGGGGAAGATCAGTTTGGATTCCGTAGAAATGTTGGAACACGAGAGGCAATACTAACCTTACGACTTATCTTAGAAGAAAGATTAAGAAAAGGCAAACCTACATTTCTATCATTTGTAGACTTAGAGAAAGCTTTTGACACCGTTAACTGGAATACTCTCTTTCAAATTCTGAAGGTGGCAGGGGTAAAATACAGGGAGCGAAAGGCTATTTACAATTTGTACAGAAACCAGATGGCCGTTATAAGAGTCGAGGGGCATGAAAGGGAAGCAGTGGTTGGGAAAGGAGTGAGACAGGGTTGTAGCATCTCCCCGATGTTATTCAATCTGTATATTGAGCAAGCAGTAAAGGAAACAAAAGAAAAATTCGGAGTAGGTATTAAAATTCATGGAGAAGAAGTAAAAACTTTGAGGTTCGCCGATGACATTGTAATTCTGTCAGAGGCAGCAAAGGACTTGGAAGAGCAGTTGAACGGAATGGACAGTGTCTTGAAAGGAGGATATAAGATGAATATCAACAAAAGCAAAACGACGATAATGGAATGTAGTCAAATTAAATCGGGTGATGCTGAGGGGATTAGATTAGGAAATGAGAAACTTAAAGTAGTAAAGGAGTTTTGCTATTTAGGGAGTAAAATAACTGATGATGGTCGAAGTAGAGAGGATATAAAATGTAGACTGGCAATGGCAAGGAAATCGTTTCTGAAGAAGAGAAATTTGTTAACATCGAGTATTGATTTAAGTGTCAGGAAGTCGTTTCTAAAAATATTTGTATGGAGTGTAGCCATGTATGGAAGTGAAACATGGACGATAACCAGTTTGGACAAGAAGAGAATAGAAGCTTTCGAAATGTGGTGCTACAGAAGGATGCTGAAGTTAAGGTGGGTAGATCACGTAACTAATGAGGAGGTATTGAATAGGATTGGGGAGAAGAGAAGTTTGTGGCACAACTTGACTAGAAGAAGGGATCGGTTGGTAGGACATGTTTTAAGGCATCAAGGGATCACAAATTTAGCATTGGAGGGCAGCGTGGAGGGAAAAAATCGTAGAGGGAGACCAAGAGATCAATACACTAAGCAGATTCAGAAGGATGTAGGTTGCAGTAGGTACTGGGAGATGAAGAAGCTTGCACAGGATAGAGTAGCGTGGAGAGCTGCATCAAACCAGTCTCAGGACTGAAGACCACAACAACAACAACATGCTGTTTGTAGTAACTAACCCGCACTCTAATTTTTTTATTCATTATTAAACCTACTCCTGCATTACCCCTATTTGATTTTGTATTTATAATCCTGTTTTCGCCTCACCAAAAGTCTTGTTGCTCCTGCCACCGAACTTCACTAATTCACACTATATCTAACTTTAACCTATCCATTTCCCTTTTTAATTTTTCTAACCTACCTGCCCGATTAAGGGATCTGACATTCCACGCTCCGATCCGTAGAACGCGAGTTTTCTTTCTCCGGATAACGACGTCCTCTTGAGTAGTGCCCGCCCGGAGATCAGAAAGGGGGACCATTTTACCTCCGGAATATTTTACCCAAGAGGACGCCATCGTCATTTAACCATACAGTAAAGCTGCATGCCCTTGGGAAAAATTACGGCCGTAATGTCCCCTTGCTTTCAGCCGTTCGCAGTACCAGCACAGCAAGGCCGTTTTGGTTAGTGTTGCAAGGCCAGATCAGTCAATCATCCAGACTGTTGCCCCTGTAACTACTGAAAAAGCTGAAGCCCCTCTTCAGGAACCAATGTTTGTCTGGCCTCTCAACAGACACCCTTCCGTTGTGGTGGCACCTACGGTACTGCTACCTGTATCGCTCTGGCACGCAAGCCTCCCCACCAACGGCAAGGTCCATGGTTCACGGGAGGGAGGATTGGAAGGTTATGAATAGTATAGTAACACTCTCCTCGTACCTGGACGAGGCTCAACAAATGATGTAGATTTGAAAATCATAGTCTGAAAGCAGATATGTGTACTGCTCACCACATCAGAGAGCTTGTCTGCAGACTCATGTAGTGATGCACTTGATGGAAACTCAAAGTCTGACACAGTTCTACATGTCTATTTGAATTCCACACTACCGAGTACGGATCTGGAACAGGGAGTTGACATGTGTACAGAGCTGATTTCTCCTGCTGCTCAAAAATGGCTCTGAGGACTATGGGACTTAACATCCGAGGTCATCAGACCACTAGACTAAGAACTACTTAAATCTAATTAACTAAGATCACATACATCCATGTCCGAGGCCGGATTCGAACCTGCCATTGCAGCAGCAGGGCGGTCACAGAATGAAGCGCCTAGAACCGCTCGGCCACAACGACCGGCTCTCCTGCTGCTCTCATATTTTTTCTGCATACGTATATACTATTTTATGCATACTAGTTGAGATTCGTTCCTTTTGTTTATACCTTCCAATTCTTATACGTCCCCGTACCCATGACAGAACACTAAGAATCTTTAGACTTCCGTTACTTCTTTATCTTAGTAATTAGTTATTCGTTAGTGGACAGTGTGTCAACTGCACTTAGTATCCTGGTACGTGAGATCTTCCCTTCTCCATACCTACAGAGTGCAGAGCCTCGGAAAAATAATTTATAGACGAACAAGTAGCAAGTTATACATTGGAACCACAAGCATCCGCCGCTGACAGTGCTACACACATACATATAGAGATTAAGAGTACATCTTACCAATCACGATTTCTGGATTTCAACCACCTGTACGTTATTTTCGATAGTGCCACAGCTCCGTAAATAGCGAAAACCTCTCCGGAAAACGATTCTGTTGAGGATGTAAACACACTTAAAGTCATCCTGCTAAAGTGCATAATACCTTCGATGCAAGATTTATTACCGATATTTTGTAAGAATAGTGTCTAGATTCTCCACTAATGACCAAAGCAAGGCATCCTGCTGCGCTATCACCGCTCCTTTTGTACTCTTAAAGATCCACCACTAAAGGAACATGATCATCCTAGTTCTGATATTTTGTGTGCTAACTACGTAACATCAGACCACATCTTCTTGGTGTAAGAGGAATACTACCAGAGCCTTGGTGGCGCTACTAGAAACAGTAATAAAATTTTTACATCTCCTTTGGTTACTGAAACTTCCTGGCAGATTAAAACTGTGTGCCCTATCGAGACTCGAGCTCGAGACCTTTGCCATTCACGGGCAAGTGCTCTACCTTCTGAGCTACCGAAGCACTACTCACGCCCGGTCCTCACAGCTTTACTTCTGCCAGTATCTCGTGTCCTACCTTCCAAACTTTACAGAAGTTCTCCTGCGAACCTTGCAGAACTAGCACTCCTGAAAGAAAGGATACTGCGGAGACATGGCTTAGCCACAGCCTGGGGGATGTTTCTAGAATGAGCTTTTCACTCTGCATCGGAGTGTGCGCTGATATGAAACTTCCTGGCAGATTAAAACTGTGTGCCCGACCGAGACTCGAACTCGGGAAGGCAAAGGTCCCGAGTTCGAGTCTCGGTCGGGCACACAGTTTTAATCTCCCAGGAAGTTTCATATCAGCGCACACTCCGCTGCAGTATGAAAATCTCATTCCTTTGGTTACTGATCGTGATGCTTACTCCGTCATAAGAAGTTGCTGCTACTTCGTGTGCATTTTCGTGCAGCAGGGCATGGGTGGTAGCTCAATGTATTAACTATCGAAAATATCTATATCGCATCTTCTTCTCTCTATTTCCTAACGGCACATAGCCGCAAAAAAGCTACTACTACTAATAATAAGAACGACTGACGCGAGAAGTGTGATTGAGAGTGTGTTTCCGACTAAAAAGACGTATAAAACCCTATAATTTTCTAAGAGACAGAACAACAGTCTCCTGGCTTTGTTCTGCTTGATTTATAAGCAGGTCAAGAGGTGGATATACATTGACGATGCCTTCCTAATGCACCAAAATTGTGTAGAAGGAAGTATTCGTACCTCTTTCAAGTTTCCCACCTCAGAGATTGGGTTAAGACATTTGCATGGTGGTTGTATTTCTGATGTTGGGCGAACAGAGCATTAAAAGAGTTGCATTCCGAATGACTAATACTTCAGATACCATGTGGCTTTAACAATACACCATTTTTAGGTGCAGAGCCATGTTGCGATGGGATTGTGTGCTTACGATCTACGATCATTTCTTACAGGCCGATACCTTCCTGGTACTGACTACAGAGGAATAATACTTCAGAACTGATTTTTGTTTTACTCATAAGTCCTCTGACTGATTTGATGTGACTCACCACGATTCCTCTCCTGTGCCAGCCTCTTCATCTCAGAATATCATTTGTAACCTACGTCCTCAGTTATTTGCTGGATGTATTCCAATCTCTCTGTCTTCTACAGGTTTTACCCGCTAGTGCCATGGTGTCACAGAGTGTTGTACTTCTCGCAAGTGGGAGACTGTTTGTTTACTCTTAGGACAATGTATCTTTGACTTGTTATATTGTATGTTCTGTGACTATGTAATAATGTGGTTAGACTGCTAATCGCTGCTCTACTGTGATTCACGACATAAGAGTTTGGTGCCGAAACCCGGGAAAGACTTTGCCCGAGACAATTCCACGATTGTCGTAGTTAACCGAATTCTGGACGCACGTCACGCGGCATTACTACGACAGGGTTTACTGTAGCGATTTGTTACACCACGCAACAAGCTCTTCGACGACAACCGCCATCATACACAGCTAAGTTCAATTGAATTATCACG
The DNA here is from genome assembly GCF_023898315.1 of Schistocerca nitens. Classification (NCBI taxonomy): domain Eukaryota; kingdom Metazoa; phylum Arthropoda; class Insecta; order Orthoptera; family Acrididae; genus Schistocerca; species Schistocerca nitens. Next base: position 108,263,403 of record NC_064619.1, read on the forward strand.
CAACATGTTTTGTAGTGCCATTTGTAAAGGCAACTGAATACATTATTGCCGCTGTGTACTGCTATTGTAGCTGTTCGATTAGCGCTTTAACGAATTATCGGCTCCTACGCTACGCCTGTAGATTGTTTATGACTAGTGCTGCCATATAGCGACCATCAATTGAACTACTTCGACTAGCGATCCAAAGATAACGCCTTACTAGGACCAGCTGATCGCTAGTCGACACTGCTTTAAACTTTCGAGTAATCGGACGGAATGGACGTGCCAGACCACAAACCAGAAGCGCAATTACACTCTCTAAAGAGAAAACGTATGAGAGAAAGAGCAAACATTACGCGAATCGTGGCGGAAGTTGCAAGGTTGCCCGACACATAGGAAATCGCGGATTATAAATATTACAATGACAGATTGGGAAGCGTTCTGGACCGCCTCGTTAAATTAGATGAGGATATTCACGAGTTGTTAGACGATGGCGAATACGAAGAAGATGTTCCTAAATGCAAGAAGTACATCGCTCTGTGACACATGGATATCTTAACAGATGTCCCATCATCCAGTCCCCACCTCGACACCATGGGTAATTTCATAATTGATAGCACTGTTGATTTATGTGAAACGTTTCACACTCCATCCATGTGAAGCTCTCAAATGCATAAACTATGCATTGTTTCTCAGCCATCTGTTATATGACCGCAACATTATCATGTCTACTATACACCAAAAAGGGGTGCTATTTGCCTCGACATGCACGCATCTGTAGAGATTTTGTGCATTGGCATGGGTGTTGCGTGTATGATTGGTGCGCAACAGTCTACATCGAACAGTAGTTACAGGCACAGTTCGCGCTGTTCTTTCACGAGACGTGGAATGTAATGGGAGTAGGACCCTCATAATTCTGGTCAGTTACAGATAATATTGGCGAACATGTTGCAGGGAGTATTGGTCGAGAACATGGTGGGAGGTCTCTATCAATCTCTAACTTTATCCTAAAAAAGCGTGAATACTCTATGACGCCCATCCACACAGGGAAAGATGGCCAGACGTGGTAGTAAATTCAGCAGTATGATCGATTTGCTGTAAATATGTAGATAACCTAATTACATCGGTATAGGACGCTTTTCTGGTATCCTTTGGTGTATACGACCAAATGGACGAGGTGCGCAGTCGTCTGTCTGCATTCGCAATATAGTATATGGTACACGGAAAGTAGCTGGGGAGGGGTTGATTTAATTATGATACAGAAATGGGGAAGCATTCTGCTGTATCACTGTCTGGCGTTGTATGGAACAATGGTTGAAACTGTTAAAATTGATTGCGCTGTCTACTGCGGTTGGTATTACAACACCTCGTCCCATTTCGCTGGTCTCTTTCAATCCTCATCTGTCCACTAGTATGCTGTTGATTAACACATAATGGTTAAGTGTCACCATTTGGTTGAGTTGGAGAGAGCCTTGGTTAAACAGTGGATTTGTACCACTTGTCACTGTGGTGCATGGGATTACATGCAGAGGTCATTATCTTCGGCCAGTTGTTCGGAAGCGATCCTCAATGCTACGCCCTGGTCCTGATTCCATTTGCTGCGATGTCCTCCACATCATATCTTTCACGAATCAGATAACGGTACTCGCTTTTATTTTTACTACCTCAGGTGTGTTGTTAACAGCACCTTCCGGCAATCATCAATACCAGAACAGTAATCTTGCACATTACTGCAGTATGAGGAAACAATGCTCCTTGAAATGGAACACTGAGACATTTGCTACGTCGTCGTTGTAGAAAATGAGAGTAACTGTACACGTCATCATCTTTAGATAGCTGTTCGTAGCACTATACAATGCCACCAACATCTCCTGTTTCAGTATGTTGCAATGACTTCCTCATTTTTGTCAAGGAGAAACGTCACCTCTGAGTTCTATTTTTACCATCGTGTGTGCTGTGGGAGCTGCATAGTTTACAGTATGTATTGTTCGGCTTTCTGTGTGAGCCAGTGGATCGAAACGGGTTAATCTTGGTTTAGCGCCTGACACAGATCGCAGGTTGTGGTACAAAAACAAAGTGTATGGCGATGTGCAACCCTATAGTCATACACTGCTTTCTTGTGATACAGCTACAAATACGGTTTATTAATCTGATTATGAATGAATAATACAGGAACCCTCCCTTGTTATTGATAGACTGTTGCATATTACCTTCCTCCAGTACAGTCTAAGAAATTTTACATCGCTCTGTGCAAGCAACTTCGAACACTAACCAGCTGCTCCAGTTGAGCGATACGTGTCTATACAATTTGCCTGATATCAACGTGCTGACAGTATGTGTTTTTTCGGTATATCGGGTGAGAGAGATGCATTAAAATCTTATAGAAGGTTCTATTACAAGGATTGATATGACTGGTTAAAGTACGGATGCAGATATTTCGTACTTGATTAGGAGTGCTCTAGAACTTACTAAATGACTGTATACATGCTGATCTGTATCACCATTTCACACATCTGAAATGAATGTAATGCTCTCGTGCATCTCAAACTACATCAGCTTTGCTAATAAAACTAATAGAAATCGACTGCATCTATTCTCATGGAATTATAGCAGTTTTATTATTATTGTCAAGGCTGCATACTACTTGAATTACACCTCGTTGTGAAACCCAGAAATGATAGTGTTTTTACCGACATCTGAGTAGATTGTGTGAAGTAGGCTCTTATGATCAAATTACTTACAAATATAGAGAACAATAGTCTGCTGCTATTGTCAGTAATTGTCTTCTGTATTATAGAAACTTAACAGGCGGATCACAATCGGGTAGTTGCGGAGCAAAAATGTTAAATCTAAGCACAAAGATGGTATTTTATTACGATGTATCAGAACACAGAGATGCTGTTAAATGAAATAGAACTCTCCATTACAAGACAGGCTCTCACAGTTTGTTTCGTAAACATCAGTGTGATGTAGCATCACATTGGTAAAACGGGACCTGCCATTGCCATAGTGTACAAAACAGCAATGTCCTCTTGAATTATAGCTTGCTGTTCTCTACATAAATGGCTTGTGTTTTTTGCTATGTGTGAGAAAAGGATGAGAAAGGCTGTATTCAGTACAGTTATTTCATTTGTCTCAAATGTTTGTAATACGCTCATGGATGAAGTTTATTTACAGACACTGATCTGAATGCGAGACAAGCTCTCAGGATGTGCAATTTCTCTATTAAGTTGAAAGGAATTGCTTACCATGGATGTTCCTTTTTTTTCTTCAGAGTTTAAATTCTCGCTTTTTCTTTACTCCAAAGACGTTTTAAGAATAACAAGGACATTCTACGGTAATCGGTAGTTTTCGCAGCAAAATTACATTTGTAAGTGGTGTATAACCTGGTCATCTGTAATCGGCGGCGGTGCTGTAGTTTCTTTCTTTTTCGTTTCGTTGGATTCGTTTAAATAATGAGACGCGCATTTATCCTGCTGTCAAAAGTAAAAACTATGCAGAATTTGCTCTTACTACTAAGAGAAACTGGACTTCATCTATTTTCGTAGAGAGACCACATTTATTGTCACTGCTCGATTATAGTAGATATATTGACGTTAAATACCATAGTTGCAGTCAAATGTTTTCACATTCAGAATGGCATGGCCTTTTGGGGGTGGTGTGGGGACGGTCTAATGTGGATGTGGTCGCCTGATGCAGCTGTGCACTGAACTTCGCATGGCATCACTTCACAGTCATTTAAATCATTCTCTGCTGAAGACAGCCAAAGTTGAGGATGCTTATGGGGGATGGTTGAGGATGGTTATGGGGGATGGGGGGGCTGGGGAGGGGCAGGGCTCATGTGGCACTTGAGGGAAACACATGAATTCATCCAGGGTTTATGGGTATGAGTGGTTGGTTGTGGCTCTGGTTGGCAGGGGTTGCGGTAATTAATTGATCAATTAAATTAATTTGCATATCAGTTTAACATCGATTTTATATCAAAGTTGCTCTCATGTTGTCATCTTCCGGCAACTAATAGACAGTTTTGATTTGTTTCAAAATATGCATACAAACTGTTTTTGAACGATTTGGGAAATGTTTGACCTAGTTTGTGGACAGATAGACGATGGGAAAATGTGATAGCAGCATGATGGCTTTGCAATCGATACCCCTATTGTAGGCAATCTAGCAGTCGAGTTTGTTAATCTACTGGAGTAAAATGTTTTTAAAAATTATTTAGCAGCAAATGTGGTTATTCAGTCGTATTCTAGGTACATAGATGACATTATGTACGTTTATAGCGGATCTAATAACGGAATTCACTGTTTCATTAAAAGTTCTAATAAACTCAATCGAAAAAATTAACTTCCCCTGTGATCTAGAAAACAAGAGTAGTGAACTTCATTGTTCAGATCTTACTCTAACTGTAATTAACGATAAGGTCACTAGTGAGGAAATAATTCCCCCCCCTTCCCCCCGTTTGAACAGATTGACATTTACAAATTTGCTTCCATCTTTATCAGTATTGCCAAAAGTTGTGACTGTGTTCTTGCTTTTTGCTTTGAAAAAATATCATTGAGTGAGGAAGGATATAGTCTTTTATTAAATTCATTTCAACTTCCAGTTTTTGATTGATGAAGATGTTGAAACGTCCCAGCGGAAACCACATCCCTAATTGTTTGGTTGCCACTGATTTCTTTAGACTAAAAGTTCTTTCTGACAAAGCAGTACTGTAGAAATGGCTATTTCTAAAGTTGCTTCCTGTAGATTTCCATCATGTGCATAAGGTGATGAAGTCAGAGGCCAAAAATGTTAAAATGTGTTACACAGATTTAGATAGCTTAACATATCATGTAGTTATGTCATACATACTCTAATGGTATTAATATTGATACGCAACTTGGGTCTGACACGTTGGATGATTTCGGTAATATCATTTGTAACATACCATGCACCAACAAAACTCATTTGGGTTCAGTGAGAGATGAATTATGCATGAACATTATTGCAATATTCATAGAACTGAGACAAAACATAATGTATCAAAACTGAAACACAATGTGAAATGCACAGAACGAAAGCACTGGAATGCTCATCAGCTAATACAATAAGCATCAATGATTACTAGGAATGTATTGTAAATAATGTTGGAAAACAAATGATCTGTAGATGATTCAATGTAACTTACAGTTTCCACCTGAAAGCTACATAAATTTTCATAACTGACAAGATATGATAAATGTTACTTATTTTATGAAAAAGTAGTCCCTGTAGCATGGGGTCATTTTTAAGAAGACGTGACTAGTCACCAGTTGTGCCATCAACAGTAGGTAATTTACAATTTTTTTGGCAGGAAAATTGGTTGTGAATATAATGTACCGATATTGTAATTAAGCGTTGTGATCAATAGAATATTTGTAAACTGAAACTGTAATGTGCATATGATGATAACATAATGTTCTAAAACTGTAACCTATATGTTTTGGTTGTAGAAAACAAAAATACTGATAATGTAAGCACTGATTGTGTATGTATTTTAAAAATTTTATTGTAGTCTACAGGCTGTAGAGGTAAAATGACAATGTAATCTTCCATAACACCTCAGTGCTTTTCCTGTGACATATACTGTGATGGTGCTAGCCAAAAGTAAGAGACTTTTTGCCATAAGAGAGCCACTTGTATGATATGCAAATGCAGCATTACGCCATAGTGCCCACCTGGGTTCTGCAGCCCGCACAGTGCTTGGTGGCCAACTAGACACCTAAAGAAGGGATACTTCAATGTGTGACGTTTGTGATGTTAGCAGTGGACTTGTTACAACAAACCTGCTTTGATGCAGTCATCTGCCAGGCTAGTCATCAGATTGGCGAATTATTTCGTCAGCGACCACTGCAGTCAGGACTTTCGCTGTCAGGTTGCCACTACTTAACTGCCATCATGACATGAACTCTTACTTGGTGAGCAAAGGGAGAGACTGAGGTCCTGACCAGCTAGAGAGCCACTAGGACTTCACGAGCTCCAGATATCACCACCTAGATGCAGAGCTGTTTTTCCTTCTGGATTCTTCGATAGCCTTAAACAGGGCGAACTGCCAGCAAACCTCACGTTTGGCAAAGTCCAGCCATTATCACCATACTACCGAGCCAGAGCCGCCAGTTGTCTGTACATGCACATACGGCAGCCTCTCTTCCTCGCCCTGGTTAGCTTAGCATAAGAACTCCCGGTTGTGTCGCATTAACACACAATGTTTCATGCGTAATGTGTAAAATGCCATCCACAGAGCGCCTATGTGACGAAGGTGCGATTTACCAAGGTACACGTTTGGAGTGTTAATGAAGATTTCCACTGTCATTGAGTTGCTTTTGGCTCACCCTGACCCACCAACTTCCTGCAGAGGACACCCTGATTAGGTGTTTCATCTTGTTGGGAGTAAGGTACTGAGCAACACTGGGAAAACTAAATGAGTGTTTTGGGTTGGTACATTTTCCACAGTCCTATTTCCATTACAGGGATGAAAGGGAAAGAGATTGTGATTATAAAAGCTGGTATGTCTGTAAATACTGAGCTGTTATTGGGAGAGACGAATACGTATGAGAGATACGTTTTACATAACTGGTGTAGCTTAAGTAGGGGTAGGGGAGGGCAAAGGATGTTGGTTGGAAGGTACAAGGTGAGCGGGAGATGGGCTAGGAGAAGGTGGAAGGAACAGCTTCTAGGCTGCCTCCTTTGTCCCTATATAAACAGGGTTATTTAAATGACAAGTGTCTGAACGTTACATTGCTTTTAACTATTTTGTTCTTTTATTTACCTGTTCTTGAAAATGTTTTTCAACAACGTTTCTTAAATATACGAGGTGGGTTTGAAGAGTTCTCGGAATCACCAGGACAGGTTAGCGCTAGCGGAACAAGTTGTTCACGTGATATTCATTGGACTGTTTCCTGCAAACACGTGCTCTTTGAATAGAGCTGTGGCGGTGACGTGGCCCTGTTGTTATTCCCACGTAGTGATTTGCGAAAATGGAAAGAAATCTAGATTGGAGCAGTGATTAAGTACTTCGTAAAGAAAGATATGAAAGCAAAGGACATTCATGCCGATTTCCCCCACTGGGGGACTCAGCTTCTTCGTGTTTAACTGTTGCCAAGTGCATAAATGAATTTAAATTTGGTCGGGAGGGCTTAGATGATGATCCGCTCAGTGGTCAGACAATATGTCTCACTACTCCAGAAAACATTCCAAAAGTACACAAGATGGTCATGGAGGATCGCCGACTGAAAGTGCGTGAAATTGCACACGCTTCCCAGATGTCATCTCAAATAATGTATCACATTTTAACTGAAGAATTAGAAATGAAATAATTATCTCTATGATAGATGAACAGATAGAGAAAGTGTATGAGGATATTGAAAGGGTAATGCAGTATGTAAAGGGGGACGAAAATCTAATAGTCATGGGCGACTGGAATGCAGTTGTAGGGGAAGGAGTAGAAGAAATGGTTACACGAGAATATGGGCTTGGGACAAGGAATGAAAGAGGAGAAAGACTAATTTTCTGTAACAAGTTTCAGCTAGTTATAGCGAATACCCTGTTCAAGAATCACAAGAGAAAGAGGTATACTTGGAAAAGGCCGGGAGATACGAGAAGATTTCAATTAGATTACGACTCACGCCTGGAACTCACAGCTTTACTTCTGCCAGTACCTCGTCTCCTACCTTCCAAACTTTACAGAAGCTCTCCTGCGAACCTTGCAGAACTAGCACTCCTGAAAGAAAGGATTTTGCGGAGACATGGCTTAGCCACAGCCTGGGGGATGTTTCCAGAATGAGATTTTCACTCTGCAGCGGAGTGTACGTTGATATGAAACTTCCTGGCAGATTAAAACTCTGTGCCCGACCGAGACTCGAACTCGGAACATTTGCCTTTCGCGGGCAAGTGCTCTACCATCTGAGCTACCGAAGCACGACTCACGCCCGGTACTCACAGCTTTACATCTGCCAATACCTCGTCTCCTACCTTCCAAACTTTACAGAATCTCTCCTGCGAAACTTGCAGAACTAGCACTCCTGAAAGAAAGGGTATTGCGGAGACATGGCTTAGCCACAGCCTGGGGGATGTTTCCAGAATGAGATTTTCACTCTGCAGCGGAGTGTACGCTGATATGAAACTTCCTGGCAGATTAAAACTCTGTGCCCGACCGAGACTCGAACTCGGGACCTTTGCCTTTCGCGGGCAAGTGCTCTACCATCTGAGCTACCGAAGTACGATTCACGCCCGGTACTCACAGCTTTTTCAGGAGTGCTAGTTCTGCAAGGTTAGCAGGAGAGCTTCTGTAAAGTTTGGAAGTTAGGAGACGAGGTACTGGCAGAAGTAAAGCTGTGAGTACCGTGCGTGAGTCGTCCTTCGGTAGCTCAGATGGTAGAGCACTTGCCCGCGAAAGACAAAGGTCCCGAGTTCGAGTCTTCGTCGGGCACAGAGTTTTAATGTGCCAGGAAGTTTCATATCAGCGCACACTCCGCTGCAGAGTGAAAATCTCATTCTCGAACCTTAATTCTGCCAACGTTTTTGTAGAAGAGTCAAGTGGAACGAATGGAGATTCAGGGTACACTCTTGTCGCTGAAGGGGGAAAATGCTTCCCAAGGTGAAAGAATCACTACTATTATGAGCTAAAGGATGAAGAGTGCAATGGAAACCACTTCACTGACCTCACCTAAAACGGTATATAATTGAACAAACTTAAAATTTATAATTAATACCCCATTCAGACATCCAGGAGAAAATCGCCAATTGGGAGGTGAGCATAGGGAAAATATTTAGAAAAAGACGAAATGGTAAATTTCATGAGTAAGTGTGTAGAATGTCAGAAGTTTTAATGTGGCATTAGAATTAAAGAATATGAAAAGAAGAATACAATATCCCAGTGCAGATATACACTATGTGATCTGAAGTACCAGACACCTGGCTGAAAATGATTTACAAGTTTGTGGCGCCTTCCATCGTAATGCTGGAATCCTATATTGTGTTGGACAACCCTTAGCCTCGATGATAGCTTCCACTCTCGCAGGCATACATTCAGTCAGGTGCTGGAAGGTACCTTGGGGAATAGCAGCCCATTCTTCACGCAGTGCTGCACTGAGGAGGGGTATCGATGTCGGTCGGTGAAGCCTGGCACGGTCAGCGTTCCTAAACATCCCAAATGTGTCCTATAGGATTCAGAACTCGGTGCAGGATAGTTCATTATAGGGATGTTACTGTCGTGTAACCACTCCGCCACAGGCCGTGCATTATGAATAGTTGCTCTATCGTGTTGAAAGATGCAATCGCCATCGCCGAGTTGCTCTTAAACAGTGGGAAGTAAGACGGTGGTCAAAACATCAATGTAGGCCTGTGCTGTGATAGTGCCACGGAAAACAGCAAGGAGTGCAAGCCCCCTCCATGAAAAACATGACCACACCATAACACCACTGCCTTCGAATTTTACTGTTGGCACGACAGACGCTGGAAGATGAAGTTCATCGGCCATTCGCCATACCCACACCCTGCCATCGGATCGGCACATTGTGTACCGTGATTCGCCACTCGACACAACGCTTTTCCACTGTTCAATAGTCCAATGTTTACGCTCCCTACACCAAGCGAGGCGTCGTTCGGGATTTACCGGTGTGAAGTGTGGCTTATGTATGAGCAGCAGCTCGGTGATGAAATCCAAGTTGTCTCACCTACCGCCTAACAGTCATAGCACTTGCAGTGGATCCCGGTGCAGTTTGAAATTTCTAAGTGATGGTCAGAATAGATGTCTATCTGTTGCACATTACGACTCTCTTCAACTATTGGCGGTCTCTTGTCAGTCAACAGTCAAGGTCGGCCTGTACGCTTTTGTGCTGTACGTGTCCCTTCACTTCCCTATCACATCGGAAACAGTGGACCTAGGGATGTTTAGGAGTGCGGAAATCTTGCGTACCGACGTATGACAGAAGTAACACCCAATCGCCTGACCACGTTCCAAGTCCGTGAGTTCTGCGGTGCGTCCCATTCCGCTCTCTGACGATGTCTAATGGCTACTGAAGTCGCTGATATGGAGTACATGGCAGTAGATGGCAGCAAAATTCACCTAATATGAAAAATGTAAGTTTTTCGGTGTGTCTGGATACTTTTGATCACGTAGTGTAGTAGGAGAGAGTGAGAAATGGAAAAAGAAAAAAGTTTCTGATCAGACGAAAATAGGGTGGTTTCAAAGAAACAGAAATGATATAAAGAGAGTAGTTTCTCCTATGAATAAGACGGTAGGGCACAGTGTGAGTTAATGTGAACAGGTAATTGTTAGGAAGATTTTCATCAGAATTGTGTGCAAACGATTTCCCCAATTACTCGTTCAGATATACACTAATGTTTCTAAAGTCAGGTGACAGTGATATGCACTTATACAGGTGGTGGTTGTATTTCGCACACAATGTATAAAATGGCAGTGCATTGGCAGAGCTGCCATTTGTACTCACAAGGGAACCTCCCCATCGCACCCCCCTCAGATTTAGTTATAAGTTGGGACAGTGGACAGGCCTTGAAAAACTGAACACAGATCAATCGAGAAAACAGGAAGAAGTTTCGTGGAACTATGGAAAAAATAAGTAAAATATACAAACTGAGTAGTCCATGTTCAAGATAAGCAACATCAAGCATTTTGTCAGTTGGGGAGCGCCGTGGTCTCGTGGTTAGCGTGAACAACTGCGGAACGAGAGGTCCTTGGTTCAAGTCTACCCTCGGGTGAAAATTTTACTTTATTTGTTTTCGCAAAGTTATGATCTGTCAGTTCGTTCATTGACGTCTCTGTTCACTGTAATAAGTTTAGTGTCTGTGTTTTGCGACCGCACCGCAAAACCGTGCGATTAGTAGACGAAAGTACGTTCCTCTCCAATGGGAACCGAAAACATTTGATCGCAAGGTCATAGGTCAACCGATTCCTCCACAGGAAAACACGTCTGATATATTCTATACGACACTGGTGACGGCATGTGCGTCACATGACAGGAATATGTTGCAGACCCACCTAACTTGTACAGTTGGCGAATGGGTAAAAAGATTCTTCTACCTTGCCCGATTTAGGTTTTCTTGTGGATGTGATAATAACTCCCAAAAACGTGATGAAAACATAAGAGTTTATCACATAAACTGCAACAAATGAATGCAACAGTTTCACAGTCACACAGTTTTCCCTGTGCTCTGTCAAAACATATGTTTTTAACGTTTTCCAATTTTTTCCGTGTGTCAAATCCTACATATGTCCAAGCAAATCTGAACATGTCCTGGAATTTTCGAGAGCGAAGTTGATTGTGTGAGTGCCTGAACTTTGATAATTGACACACGTCAATTGCTAGAAAATAAAAAAAGTTAAAATTGTTACTCGAGGGATGACTTGAACCGAGGTCCTCTCGTACCGCAGTTTCTTACGCTAACCACGAGACCACGGCGCTCCTGACAGCACATTGTCCTTGATGTGGCTTATGTTACACATCGACTACTCAATTTGTATATTTTGCTTATTTTTTTCATAGTTCGACAAAACTTCTTCCTGTTTTCTCGTTTGATCAGTGTTCAGTTTTTCAAGGCCTATCCACTGTGCCAACTTATAACTAAATCTGAGGGGGGTGCGATGGGGAGGTTCCCTCGTCAGCTGATTCATGTGAAAAGTTGCCGACTTGAATAGAGCGTCACAACTGGAATTAGCAGGCATCAAACGCAGAATGGTAATTGAGGCTAGACGTATGGGACCTTTCATTTCGTAAATCGTTATGGAATTCAGTATTTCGAGATCCACCGAGTCAACAGTATGCTGAGAATACCGAATGTCAGACATTACGTCTTACAGCAAACAATGCCGTGGCTGACGACATTCAGCAGTGATGTTTGCGTTGAGCTGTCAGTGTGAACAGACAAGCAGTTCTGCTTGAAATAACAACAGAAATCAAAGTGAGACATATGACCTACATTTCAGATATTAGAGTATGGTGAAATCTGGCGTTAACGGACTATGGCAGCAGGCGACCGACTCGAGTATCTTCGCTATCAGCACGACATCGCCTGCAACACCTGTCCTGGACCCATGACAATATCGGCTGGATCCTAGACGACAGCAACAACTTGCCCTGGCCTTTTTTTTTTACTTTATTGTTATTTTAAAACCTGTACAAATCAGGTAGGCTGGCAGCGGCACACTACGCCGCTCTTCAGCCATAGCGTTTACAAGAGTATAAGAACGGAGAATGATAATGAACAAAGTGACGGGCAAAAGAAAGAGGTCACAGAGACACAAAAAACACGGAGTCCTTCACACGTGACGATAACAACACTGAAAACACGTTGGCACGGCGCACAGAACACTGGTGAATCCGACGGCACAAGTGAACGTAGTAGTGGGACGGCGAACACCAAAAACACTAAACGACGTCACACACACGAGACACAGAAGGCGATGATCTCAGGCGCGCGAAAGTTCACTATGCGTGTGCGAGTCCGGGGACCTACCAAGAGAGGAGGAGGGAGAAGGGGAGTGGGAGAGCGAGAGGGGAGAGCAGAGATGCCACGGGCAGGGGAGATAGGGGGGAGGGAGGAAGGGGGAGAGGAAGCCCGGGGGAAGAGGGGGGAGGGAGGGGACGGGGAAAAGGAAAAAGAAGGGAAGAGAAGAGAAGGGAGGGAGGGTGCCGAAAGGAAAGGACACTGGAAGTGGAGGGTGGGGCAGGGTCAAAGTTGATAGGAGGGGTAGATGGAGGGGACTAGGACATCATCAGGGAGAGGGAGCTGGCGGAAGCCACCTCGGGAGAGGGTAAGGAGGGTGGAGAGATGGGGACCGGGCGGGACGTAGGAACACAGGCGCGGCAGCGGGCGGGGGTGGGAGAGAATCGGGGATACGAGTGGGTGAGGAGGATCAAGTTTACGGGAGGTGTACAGGATCTGTATCCTTTCAAGGAAAAGGTGGAGGTGGGGGAAGGGGATGAGATCATACAGGATCCGCGTGGGGGAGGGGAGACAGATGCGATTGCCAAGGCGGAGAGCATGGCGTTCAAGGATTTGGAGGGATTTATAAAAGGTAGGGGGGGTCGGAGATCCAGGCTGGATGGGCGTAACAAAGGATAGGGCGGATGAGGGATGTATAGGTGTGGAGGATTGTGGAGGGTTCCAGACCCCATGTACGGCCGGAAAGGAGCTTGAGGAGACGGAGTCGGGAACGTGCCTTGGCTTGGATTGTCTGGAGATGGGGAGTCCAGGAGAGGCGACGGTCGAGGGTGACGCCAAGGTACTTAAGGGTGGGAGTGAGGGCGATGGGACGGCCATAGACGGTGAGATAGAAATCAAGGAGGCGGAAGGAAGGGGTGGTTTTGCCTACAATGATCGCCTGGGTTTTGGAAGGATTGCCCTGGCCAGATGAGTCCTGATTATAGTTGATAAGAGCAAATGGTAGGATTCGAGTGCGATGCAGACAACACGAAGCGTGGACCCAAGTTGTCGACAATGCACCATGTAAACCCATGGTGGCTCCAAAATGATGTGGATTGTGTTTACATGGAACGCACTCGGCCCTGTGACTCAACTGAACCGATAATTGAATGGAAAACTTTACAGGTTGGAAAATTGGAGAGAATGATTTTGCCACTCTTGTGTACATAGTTCCGCGTAGTCAGCACGTGCACAACTTTCCCACTAGAGCGTGCCCCGCTAAAGCACAACAGCGCAGGCACCGTGCTCGTCCATCTCCGCACTACGAGATGGCGCTGCCTTACAGACGGACCAAATTCTGCTTCCGCCAATCCGCATATTAATATATAACACAGCCAATGAGATTGCTGCTAAGGTAGGACCTTTTCTCCTCGCGGATCACACTCGTGCAGTGTTACCTGAACGCGCGAGGTATTATAACGAGTGTTCAGACCTCCGATATACCAGTCTGCATTAGTCTGTACCAGTCTATAGTCAAGTTTCAGTCTGCACCTAACAAGATTACCATATTCCTGTACATAGCCATGAAGAGAAATGTAGAGACACTTTGTCAAGTATCAGAGATATGTGAGAATAAGATTAACGTACCAAGACCAAAGGAACTTTAGATTGTCAAATTGTAAATAGCATCCAGAATCAAGTTGCGTAATGTTTATGCTTGTTATTATTTTAATAAATGTGTGTGAAAATTAATCAAGTTCTGTTTAAAGTTGGTCACCGTCAATCTGCTACTCTAAGCGTGCAAGTGGCATTTCTATCGTCTGACCTAACGGCAGAAGATAAACACACCACGTTAGAGCGACAAGTCAAATAATCTGATGGTGTGTGTACCGAAGGTCTTTTAGTACGCACACCACAGCCATGCATCAAACATTTATGGGATACAATCGATAGAACAGTTTGTGCAGAAAATCCTGCACTGGGAACACATTCGGAGTTATAGACGGCTCTAGTGGCTGCATGTCTCAGTATTCCAGCGAGGAAATCCCAACCATTTCTTGAGCTCATGCCACGTTGCTGCATTATGCAGGGCGTTGCGTCGTCCGACACGATATTATGAGGTATTCCATGACTGTTGTCTCCTCAGTGTACACCTGAAGATCAAGAACAGAGGTTGAAGAGGTTGTAAGAGCAAATGTGGGTGTTACATGGATCATGTAGTACGGCAAGGGCGATTAAAATCTGACGGTCATTGGGTAAGAACGATAGTAGTGTAGGAATACAATACAGAACTGTGAAAAGTACGGGACGGGTAATCTAAACGCAAGAGGAGAAGGACTCTTTGATTTCTGCAGTATATTTCATCTAGTAATTACGGTGTTAAGCTTTTTCACGGAATTAGAACCATTACTTGTTCGTTGACCGTTTGCTGGTCGAAGTTCACCGTGTTATACGTTGCTCGGCAGTCGTTCAGCCTTATTTAAAGGTTTTGTTGAGCGTTTTAGGAAAATAGTCTATAAGTCAATGGGTTGCTTATGTGCGGTGCATGGACAGACATATTGCTAGGAGCCAAAATAATAATTCATTTTTCACGATTCGCAACTGTTTGTTGACACCAGCAGCAGGTATCGGCTCTAGGGAGGTGAGTGTGCCACTAGGACACTAGACGAACGAGGGCCTTGGGGCAGGCGTGCCGCCCTCTAGCCCCAGAAATGAAGTTTGCCGCAGGAAATTGAAATGTCAACTTTTCATTCGGCAGCGGTGCGCGGTGGCGGGGGCGACGCGGGGCGCGGGCGGGCTCTGGCGGCTGAGAAGCAATATCCTCCGCGCGGCTCGCGGATTGCCTGCCGCCTAAGTGCCTAATGCAAGATACATTAAGGCGGCGGAGCGCCGCCGCCATCCGCTGCCTTCCGCTTCTAATACCGAGACTTCTTCCCATCACGCCGCGGTGGCAGCCGTCTGATTCACTGACACTTGTACAGGCATATTTCACTCGCAAGCAGCAGCGTAAAATCGCAGGCGTGAATTTTACTTTGAGCCACCGTCTCGAAACGTGTCACCAACACAAAATAGCGTAAGAGGAACAATGTACACTACCGAAAAAAGTTAGTACATCGTTTTAGAGGTTTCCTAATCACTCAAGATTTGTTGTTTCAACAGTGCACGGAGGGTGCATGAAATGATTACATTTTCAGATCACTGGCGACAGAGGTTCTGTGGTGCCAGGTACCGACCCACGCTGAAACACCCACATTAATACATGGTGTATTATCCATGGATGCAAATGAAGCGCTGGCTGTGGGGCCCAATCGATGTCCAGATGGCGAATACTATCCTGGGATGCGTTACGCCACACTTGCTCGACCTGTTCACGTAGTTCGGTGAGAGTTGTTGGTAGATGAGTTGTACATGTCACTCCTCGTTCCATCATACCCCACACGTACTAGACTGGATACGTCCGGAGACCATGCTGGCCAGGGAATTTGGAGCACGTCTTCCAGAGCGCATTGAGTTTCACGGGAAGTATATGGGCGAGCGTTATCCTATTGTAACAACAAATAACCTTCCTTGCAAGAACGTCAGAAGAACAGATCTAACAGGGTTATGTACCCACTGAGCGCTGGTTGGCGTCAACCAAGGTGAATGAGAGTTGTAGCTTGTTGCACCTCAGATCATAAGGCGTGAGCTGGAACCAGTCTGTCTTGCATGAATGCACTCTACGCGACAGCGCCCACCTTTCCACGTCGTACGCAAACGACCATCACTTGCGAGCAGGTATAATCTGCTTGTATCGCTGAAGACCACAGCACTTTATTCCATCTTCCAAGTGACCCTCTGACGGCACTGGTAGAGCCGTGCACGTCGATGCTGTGGTGTGAGTGGAAGACAGCCCCGAGGAGTACGATCTTGTAGCCTCACTGCTAATGGCCGGTTCGCAACAGTTCGTGTTGACACGTCTGGGTTCACAGGCCGTCTTCTTTGTCATGTGGTAGCTGTACGATCTGCCACTGCTGCCCTTGCAACACGACGAGCCCGGCCGGCATCTGAGCCGAGTGGACCTCCAGAACCTCGGCTACATTTATGAGAATGCTTACGTGACCACAGAGACCACCTTAATTGCAAAGATAACCAGCTGACGCAGCACTTCCCACTTGCATGGCAGTTCTCCGAAAGGACCATCTCTCCATTCGGGAGGCCACAATTTGATTCCTTTCTGATTCTCTCAGTTCGCTATTGGAAGAGCGAATGTGTCTGCGTGGCATGGCTGCCTGCTTGGTTAACACGTCTGCAGCACACTGAGCCTTCTGGCTGTGAGCTTTCCCCATTAAAAGGTAGACGCAGATGGCGTTGTGGTAGCTATCTGTTGATGAACGACCTAAAAACCATAATCAGAACATGTACTAACCCCCAGATGGGATACGGCGTCATAAATTCTAAATCCACGTTGTTATTCCAAGTATACTAATTTTCTCCGGCAGTGTATTAATTATGGCAGAGAACCCGTCTATACTTCTGAAAGATACTAAAAACGACCACGTCTAGAAATATATGTCGATAACGCCAACATGAGAGGGAAGAACACATGAAAAGTCGAAATAAAATCCAGATTGGCAGTAGCAAGAACAGCATTTCTGAAACAGGAACTAACATACCAGGGGCGTTTGAAAAATCCGTGCAAAAACAAAAACCACTTACGTATTTGGGTTAAACCTTTTTTATTTTTCGACATACTCCTCTTTTACACTTATACACTTCCTCCAACGCCGTTCTAATTTGTTTATCCCGAATAACAGGAATTGTCCAAGTCAGCAAAATAGCTATTAGTTGCTGCAATCCCCTCCTCTTTTTAATAAAAACTTTGTCCCGCTAGCCATTTCTTCAAAATGGGGAACAAAAAGTAGTCCGAGGGAGCCAGATCTGGAGAACAGGGGGGATGGGAATTGGAATGTGAGTTTGAATCCTGTTTCCAATAGTTTTGTGATCATAAGCGCTGCGGTGTATGCTGGTGCATTGTCGTGATGGAAAAGGTCTTTTTGCGGTCCAGTCGCCAGAGTTATTTCCTGCAGCTCGATTTTCAAACGGTCCAATAATTATGAATAATATGCATCTGTAATAGCCTTACCCTTTTCCAGATAGTTGGTGAGGATTATCACTTGCGAATCCCCAAAGACAGTCGCCATAAGGATCAGGTAGTGATTGAGGGTGGGGCTGGTAATAGTATTGACAGGGATGGGGAGTATGACATAGATGGTGACCGGGAAAAGATAGCGACTCAGAGTGGCAACACGAATGTGCATTTCGTGGAACTGTTTCAGCGTCACGATCGGCGTCATCTTAATACAGCCGTCAGGCGTAATAACATGAGACTTGGGGGTGCGCTGATGACAGAAGGCATGAGTCACATTTCAGTGGTGTCGGAGGAGTCTATCAGCAGGACGGGTTTCACTAGACATGGCCTGTACCTCAATAGGTATGGAAATGGGAGGTTGGCAAAGCTTATAGGTGACAGAAAAGGTGCGGGTGGTGGGATCACTCATGGGAAAATTCCGGTAGTTGTGGGTGTTAGAGCTGTACCTTTCTTAGATTGAAGTTAGCTGATAGGTGTCTCTCTAACAAAGAAACCACTTTCGACAAAGCTTAGGTATCCTATTAATGAGTTAGTGAACTGCTTATAGATGTTGAATATGAAATTATTGATATATCAGAACACTTCTTAAATAAGGAGATAATTCAGAGGCTTCCTTTACCGGGATACAGGTTGGCTGGTAGCTTTTCTAGGAGCTCTTTGCGGTGTGGGGGAGTTCCCATGTATGTGAAAAACGGTATCCGATTTGAGTCAATTGATGTTTCAAAGCACTGCACTGTAAAGGTGTTTGAGTGTTGTGCAGGTGTGGTTAAATTTAGTGGAGCTAAAATTCTTACTGTTGCTATTCATAGATCCCCAGACTCCGATTTCACAACATTTTTGCTAAAACTAGAGGAGGTTCTTCGTACACTTTATAAGAAATACAAGAAGTTAGTTATATGTGGTGACTTCAATATTAATTGTATAAGTGATTGTGCAAGGAAAAGGATGCTGGTAGACCTCCTTAACTCATATAACCTTATGCAAACCGTATTCTTTCAAACGAGAGTGCAACGAAACAGTAGAACAATGATAGACAATATTTTTGTTCATTCCTCATTACTAGAAGGGCATTCTGATAGCAAAAAGGTGAATGGCCTTTCAGATCATGATGCACAAATTTTAACTCTAAAAGATTTTTGTGCTGCAACACATGTTAAATATAGTTATCAACGTTTTAGGAAAACTGATCCAGTTGCTGTAGAGACCTTTGTAAACCCTATCAAGGAACAAGAGCGGCAAGATGTTTATAGTGCTGATACAGTACACGATGAATATAATGCTTTCCTCAAGTTATTTCTCATGGTCTTTGAAAGTTGTTTTCCGTTAGAACGTTCAAAACAGGGTACTAGCACAAACAGGCAGCCAGGGTGGCTGACTAAAGGGATAAGAATATCTTGTAGAACAAAGTGGCAATTATATCAAAACGTTAGAAACAGTCACAATCTAAATGCTGCAGCTCATTACAACAGTATTGTAAGGTGCTTAAAAAAGTTATTATGAAGGCAAAAAGTATGTGGTATGCAGATAGAATAGCTAAGTCTCATGATAAAATTAAAACCATATGGTCAGTCGTAAAGGAAGTGGCTGGTCTGCAGAGACAGGTAGAGGATATACACTCCTGGAAATTGAAATAAGAACACCGTGAATTCATTGTCCCAGGAAGGGGAAACTTTATTGACACATTCCTGGGGTCCGATACATCACATGATCACACTGACAGAACCACAGGCACATAGACACAGGCAACAGAGCATGCACAATGTCGGCACTAGTACAGTGTATATCCACCTTTCGCAGCAATGCAGGCTGCTATTCTCCCATGGAGACGATCGTAGAGATGCTGGATGTAGTCCTGTGGAACGCCTTCCCATGCCATTTCCACCTGGCGCCTCAGTTGGACCAGCGTTCGTGCCGGACGTGCAGACCGCGTGAGACGACGCTTCATCCAGTCCCAAACATGCTCAATTGGGGACAGATCCGGAGATCTTGCTGGCCAGGGTAGTTGACTTACACCTTCTAGAGCACGTTGGGTGGCACGGGATACATGCGGACGTGCATTGTCCTGTTGGAACAGCAAGTTCCCTTGCCGGTCTAGGAATGGTAGAACGATGGGTTCGATGACGGTTTGGATGTACCGTGCACTATTCAGTGTCCCCTCGACGATCACCAGTGGTGTACGGCCAGTGTAGGAGATCGCTCCCCACACCATGATGCCGGGTGTTGGCCCTGTGTGCCTCGCTCGTATGCAGTCCTGACTGTGGCGCTCACCTGCACGGCGCCAAACACGCATACGACCATCATTGGCACCAAGGCAGAAGCGACTCTCATCGCTGAAGACGACACGTCTCCATTCGTCCCTCCATTCACGCCTGTCGCGACACCACTGGAGGCGGGCTGCACGATGTTGGGGCGTGAGCGGAAGACGGCCTAACGGTGTGCGGGACCGTAGCCCAGCTTCATGGAGACGGTTGCGAATGGTCCTCGCCGATACCCCAGGAGCAACAGTGTCCCTAATTTGCTGGGAAGTGGCGGTGCGGTCCCCTACGGCACTGCGTAGGGTCCTACGGTCTTGGAGTGCATCCGTGCGTCGCTGCTGTCCGGTCCCAGGTCTACGGGCACGTGCACCTTCCGCCGACCACTGGCGACAACATCGATGTACTGTGGAGACCTCACGCCCCACGTGTTGAGCAATTCGGCGGTACGTCCACCCGGCCTCCCGCATGCCCACTATACGCCCTCGCTCAAAGTCCGTCAACTGCACATACGGTTCACGTCCACGCTGTCGTGGCATGCTACCAGTGTTAAAGACTGCGATGGAGCTCCGTATGCCACGGCAAACTGGCTGACACTGACGGCGGCGGTGCACAAATGCTGCGCAGCTAGCGCCATTCGACGGCCAACACCGCGGTTCCTGGTGTGTCCGCTGTGCCGTGTGTGTGATCATTGCTTGTACAGCCCTCTCGCAGTGTCCGGAGCAAGTATGGTGGGTCTGACACACCGGTGTCAATGTGTTCTTTTTTCCATTTCCAGGAGTGTAGAATCAGTGCGTAGCGGCAATGTCCATGTTACTGATAAGTTGCATATATGTACAGTATTTAATAATCACTTTCTGAATATAGCAGGTGAACTAAATAGAAACCTAGTCCCAACAGGGAATCATATAGCGCTCGCAGAAAAAAGTGTTCTGAGACTGTTACCTGAAATGCTCCTCCATGACACTGACCAGAGGGAGATTGAGTTAATAATTAAATCACTAAAGACAAACAACTCTCATGGATATAACGTGGTATCTAGCAGAATACTGAAGTACTGTTCTATGTGTGTTAGCCCAGTACTTAGCCATATCTGTAACGTTTCCTTTAGGAATGGTCGGTTTCCTGACCGATTAAAGTACTCGGTAGTGAAGCCACTATATAAAAAGGGAGACAGGGATAATGTTGACAATCATAGACCTATTTCTATGCCATCGGTGTTTGCTAAAGTTATCGAGAGGGTTGTATGTACAAGATTACTGGAGCATTTAAATTCACATAATTTGCTGTCAAATGTACAGTTTGGTTTTAGAAATGGTTTAACAACTGAATATGCTATATGCTCTTTTCTCTGTGAGGTTTTGGACGGATTAAATAAAAGGTTGCGAACGTTAGGTGTTTTCTTTGATTTAACGAAGGCTTTTGACTGTGTTGACCACAAAATATTACTGCAGAAGTTGGACCATTATGGATTAAGGGGAGTAGCTTAGAATTGGTTCGCCTCTTACTTTAAGAACAGAAAGCAGAAGGTAATTCTCCACAATATTGAGAGTGGTAGTGATGTTCAGTCCCAATGGGGCACTGTTAAGTGGGGCGTTCCCCAAGGGTCGGTGCTGGGGCCACTGCTATTTCTCATTTATATAAATGATATGCCTTCTAGTATTACAGGTGATTCAAAAATATTTCTGTTTGCTGATGGTTGGTAGTGAAGGATCTTGTATGTAATACTGAAACATTATCAAATGATGTAGTTCATGAAATAAGTTCGTGGGTTGTGGAAAATAATTTGATGCTAAATCACAGTAAGACTCAGTTTTTACAGTTTCTAACTAACAATTCACCAAGAACTGATATTTTGATCAGACAGTATGGGCATATTATAAGCGAGACGGAACAGTTCAAGTTCCTAGGCGTTCGGATCGATAGTAAGATGTTGTGGAAAGCCCATGTTCAGGATCTTGCTCAGAAACTAAATGCTGCTTTATTTTCCATTAGAACAGTATCTGAAATAAGTGACATTTCAACACGAAAAGTAGTCTACTTCGCATATTTTCATACGCTTATGTCATATGGTATTATTTTTTGGGGTAATTCTTCTGATTCAAAAAGGATATTTTTGGCACAAAAACGGGCTGTTCGAGCAATATGTGGTGTAAGTTCGAGAGCCTCTTGTCGACCCCTATTCAATAGTCTGGGAATTTTTACATTGCCCTCACAGTATATATTTTCTTTAATGTCGTTTGTTGTTAGCAATATTAGCTTATTCCCAAGAGTTAGCAGCTTTCACTCAGTTAATACTAGGCATAAATGAAATCTGCATGTCGAATGCACTTCCTTGACTCTTGTGGAGAAAGGAGTGCAGTTTTCTGCTGCATCCATTTTCAATAAGCTACCACAAGAACTCAAAAATCTTAGCAGTAACCCAAACACTTTTAAGTCTAAACTGAAGTGTTTCCTCATGGCTCACTCCTTCTATTCTGTCGAGGAGCTAATGGAAGAGGTAAAAAATTAAGAAAATCCCAGTGTTAGATTGTTGATTTCCTTTACTTAAACTTACGACTTGTCGCCTGAATATGTTTCTTGTATTTCATTTTATCTGTTTCTACAATCGTGTTATAATTTCAGCAGCAGTAAAGTCCCAGCAGTAAAGTCCCATAGTGCTCAGAGCCATTTGAACCATTTTTTTGTAGTGCTGAGATTATGAAAAACTTCGTGACTAATCTAACATAACACCTGAAGGCTGAATGTTGACTTATATCTTACGAGATTGATGTCATACGCTTATTACCATTGTTCGTGATAAGCAAGTTGTGTGTGCGCCTTTAGGTAAACGGTAAACGTAATTGCAGCGGCTCCTTTCCCGGACAGATCGCTGCTTTGCCGACGCCATGTGATGTGTGTGATTGTGGGACGGTGGGGGAGGGGGGGGGGAGGAGCTGGGGAGGGGCGTGGGGAAGGTGTACACGTTGGCTTCCGCTGTCAGAGAACAGCAGCCCGGGTATGGGTTGAACGGGCCACTGCTCCGTGGCGTGTCGAGCCGTAAATAGCCAGTGCTTTATAACTCTAATTGGTCCACGCCAAAGGATTTGCGAGGCATTACGTGCGAACTGGCGCAAGTGTTCATTACGGCCGTAAACACGGCACGTGGTCCAATTTACCGGCACGGCGGCACAATGAGACGCGTCGGCTCGCGAGGCCAGCGCCGTGGCCTGTGTTGTGTGGCGGACGAGTGCTTCTGACGTTCTGTAGCCGCACACACCTCCTCGCCTGCCACACCACTTGACTGACGGTTCCCCAATAGCCTCCCTGGGTATCCTGCTGGGAGCCCACTGCAGCCGACATTTGCTTCTAGTAGGCCACAACACATGTACCCCTACAATCCAACAGGCAGTTATTGGCTGCACAGAATAACTCATAGCTATTGAAGGCATTTTTCTGAATTTAAGCCTTCTGCCTTTGTAGCTATAGACCGCTACGACATCCTCCCTTACGGCAAACTCTTCATCTCGGAGTAGCTCTGGCAACCTACTTCCTGAATTATTTGTCGGGTATATTCCAAACTCTGTCTGCTGTACCTTGTAACACCAGAATGCAGGAAGCATTGCACCTGCTACCGATGTATAATTTTTTTCTTGAATTCTATGTAAATATTTGTAATTTAAATGCTTTCTTTTAGTAAGTAAGGACATGGCTTCACTGTATGTGTACATTTAGGTAGAAGTCTGTTGACGTTTCATTGCATTTATCTGTGTTTTACTTTGAAACTTATAAGCTCTGGGAAAAAGCCAAAGGAATTGTTATTTGCATCGACTAGCAACGATAATAGGAGTACTTGTGCGTTGTAAAATCTTTGGGTAGGTATTTGTTGCGCAGAGCGCGCGTAGAGAACGGGAGACGGGTACCAGCGCTTCTAGTGTGTGCAAGTGTGGTGTTAACACTCTCGCAGTAGATAGTACCATTTTCGGCAGCATCATGTACGCTGCCGGCCACATGTCTAGTAGCAGGAGTAAGGATAGAGGACGGGCGGAAGAGGCTGTATTAATTACGATTGCCCATTCCTCTAACTAGCCGTGCTCCACAAGATGCTACTGTCTTCAACAACAGCAGCAGTTCCAGCAACACAGATTCGTCGTCGGCTGCGAGTTTCGTCGCACGCACAGCACTGAAGTAAGGCTGTTCATTGGTAGAAAGTATTAACGGCTAACCCAGCAGTACAACTGAATGTGATTTGATTAATGAACTTTATTTAAATAATAATCAGTTAATTTCATGTCGATTGTCTTCTCATTGCCCCCAGACATTGTTACCAAGCAGGGTCTTTGTTCCCTTTTTTTCTTTATATGCTAACCGAACTATGAGAATCTATCAATGGAAAAAATCCAAATATAAAGAAAATGCACAAATTAAGAGTGCGGAAGTTTTATTTATTTTACATTTAGCTTAGAGCGCATTGCTGTTTGGTTTGGTATGTATTCTAGTATTTAATTCTGTTGAAGTCAGTAAAAAATGCTCAGTTTTTCAGATAGTAATATGAAATCCAATTTGAAAATTAAGTAGCTGCAAAGTAAAAAGTGCTTGCCTTTCTGTACATTTCTTTGATAAAGTAATGCTGAGGTCTCGGAAGGTCATTGTTCACGTAACGATGTTCACTACTAACATACAGTTTAAGTGGATATTTTGAAATCATTACTCGATTGCATTTTCAAAATTTAATGACAAACTTAACGTAAAAATTACTTCTCAGTTTTCTTTATCATTACATACTCACTTAAAATTAGTGTCGAAAAACGTGACAACCTTCAGCTGCCACGTCAGTGTTTAACAATAAATGTTTTTCTTTCCCATCACATTGCACAGGATTTTTTATGTAAATGGCGATCGTAATTACTTCCGTTTCGCTCATTAGTGTAACTTTAGGATTCATGATCAGTGGTAACCCTTTTCTGTCCAGTGTAGTTCGTGAGTGAATGACAAATAACTTTAATTTTTCCAAATTGTAGCCCTGTCCGGTTTAATTATTTTAATCATTTTTAGTAGAGTTTTCTATCAAAAAGATGGGATGTACTCTTTCCCCCTACTTATCGGTATTACTTCTTCGGGAAAGATAGCCTTATGCACTTAGCAAAATTCCATTAGGTATACACGCGATCCACGGTCAGATTTTATATCGCAAGCCGGATAGGTCGATTAGTAAGGGGGAGGTTTTAACCTGATCGCCGTTATTATTTGAATTTATGTCAGAACACGAAAATCATGAAATCTTCCCTCTATAGCAATGGTTCCTAACCGGGGGGGGGGGGGGGGGGGTTAATTACCCCTTAAGGGGAAAAAATTTTATGAAGGGTAAAAATAAAAGGGTTGAATTGTGATTTGGTCATCAAACTAAATTATTTTTAAAATCAGTATCATCACTATTTCGTAAGACTGTAATGCTGATTACATAAGTTGCCAATAAACGCGTTTTTAGTTATATATTAGCATTATTGTGTGAAACGAAAGTAAGAACAGCATCCTCTCACACAGCTCACACACTACATACACGCGTTATGCCTTGCATCTATGACAGCAAAACTGAGACATATAGGCCACATATGCTTAGATATTCAGTGAGAATACCTTGCCTGAGTTCTACATCTATATGTATCTATATGTCTACATGGATTCTCTGCAAATCACGTTTAAGTGCCTGGCAGTGGGTTCATCGAACCACCTTCAAAATTCTCTATTATTCCTATCTCGTACAGCTTACGGCAAGAACGAACATCTATATCTTCCCGTACAAGCTCTGATTTCCCTTATTTTATCATGGTGATCGTTTTTCCCTACGTAGGTCGGCATCAACAAAATATTTTCGCATTCAGAGGGGACATTTGGTGACTGGAATTTCGTGAGAAGATTCCGCCGCAACCATAAACGCCATTTTTAAAAATGATGTCCTGCCCAAATCCTGTATCATTTCAGTCAAACTTTCTCCCCTATTTTTTTTCGCGATAATACAGAACGTGCGGCCCTTCTTTGCACTTTTTCAATGTACTCCGTCAAAACTACCTGATAAGAATCCCACACCGCGCAGCAGTATTCCAAAAGAGGACGGACAAGCATACAGTAGACAGTCTCCTTAGTAGATCTGTTACGTTTTCTAAGTGTCCCGCCAATAAAATGCAGTCTTTGGTTAGCCTTCCGCACAACATTTTCTATGTGTTCGTTTCAATTTAAGTTGTTCGTAATTGCAATTCCTAGGTATTTAGTTGAATTTACGGGGTTTAGATTTGAAAATGGTTCAAATGGCGCTGAGTACTATGGGGCTTAACATCTGAGGTCATCAGTCCCCTAGAACGTAGAACTACTTAAACCTAACTAGTTTACTTTCGGAGTCCTTCTTGCTTCGTTCGTCGTCTGTCACTTTGCTTCCAAGTGCTTATGACAGGGTCTTCAGCAAGAACAGAGTATAGCATGTAGGCGCGAATGGCTCTGAGCATTGTGGGACTTAACATCTCAGGTCATCAGTCCCCTAGAACGTAGAACTACTTAAAGCTAACTAACTTAAGGATATCACACACATCCATGACCGAGGCAGGATTCGAACCTGCGACAGTAGCAGTCGCGCGGTTCCAGATTGAAGCGCCTAGAACCGCTCGGCCACAACTGCCAGCCCTTACATTTGACTGGTTTATCGTGTATCTGAAGTTTAACGGATTGCTTTTAGCACTCATGTGGCCGACCTCACTCTTTTAGTTATTTAGCGTCCATTGCCAATTTTCGCACCATACAGATATGTTTTCTAAGTATTTTTGCAATTTAGTTTGGTCTTCTGATGACCGTATTATTTGATAAACGACAGCGTCATCTGCAAACAACGTAAGACAGCTGTTCTGATTGTCTCCTAGGTTGTTATAAGGAACAGCAAAGACCTTGACGAACACCTGAAATCACATCTGTTTTACTCTAAGAGTAAGAGAAATGGTTATCAAAGATAAATAATATCTCTAAGCTTAGTGCTGAACTATTAGCAAAATCTGTAGGCACTTCTTTCCCTTTCGGTCATATTTGGATCAAATTATTTTCAAATGGTTCAAATGGCTCTGAGCACTATGGGACTATTAACATCTGTGGTCATCAGTCCCCTAGAACTTAGAACTACTTAAACATAACTAACGTAAGGACATCACACACATCCATGTCCCAGGCAGGATTCGAACCTGCGACCGTAGCGGTCACGCGGTTCAAGACTGAAGCACCTAGAACCGCACGGCCACACCTCAACCTATTTTCTGTCGTAACAAAAAACGCACTGATTTCTGCTCAAGCTAAAGTTATTGAGTAGCTCTGATTTGTGTCGTAGCATTTCAAATACAGACCGAATGTAAAATTATCTACACAACGTAATCCAATAACGTGTCGGGTTTCAAAAGCAAATAAGGTATGCGAAAGATCTGTTGAACGGTAGATACCAGTAGTGGTTACTGTAATTTAATGACTATGCAAACCACACTAGCTTCCATTAATAAAGTTGCAGTGGCCACATTTATTTTCACTATTTCCAAATGGTAAGGGATAGGATATTACCTAAAGAAAATTGAGCGAATCTTTTCGGTCGTTATTATTTCAATTAGATAACTACGTTCACCAGAGCAAAGGCAGTATTCGCAACGGTAGTCGTAAAGACAAAAAGAAACGAATGAAACAGAATGAATGAGTCATTGTCGTGAATAACTACATATACTGAAACATGAAACTAATCAGGAACGCTAGCTCCTTGCTATATGCTTACTCTTAGACAAACATGACACTTTACATATACGATAACACTGTAGAGTACAGTCATTTCCATTATATGCAGATAATTATTTTGAAATATCAGAATGTTTCCTAAATTACTAAGAGGTTAATAAAGAGGCGCCACACTACCCTTACAATTTTTACGCTTTACTGCTTCCTCTATAGTTCAATTCTTTTATCTTGGCGGCTCGCGCATGCCCGCCCAGACGAGGGACATTCCTGCGTTGCAAGTTGCATGCGCCAAGAGAAGCAGCGCCATAGTGTAGTATAGTTCTTACTTTTTTTGGGGGGGGGGGGGGAGGGCGCAATTTATGAAGTAAAGCCACCACGGCCGCAGTAACCCTTTCGCTGCTTTAGAGACGTGCTCTCCGCATTCCGCACTGTGCGCGATTTTGTCATCACTACACTGCTCGCCTGTGCTGCAGACACATGATGTTTCGACTGCTTTGACACACTTATCATTCGATATGACAAAAATTATTTGGCCCAAAAATTTGATTTCTACACATCTTCTTGACTGATACCTTCCCTCCATAAATGACTTAAATTTGTTTCGATGTTCAACGCAGTTATTGTGCAGCATTAAATGTAGTAAACCATTGCACTAAATTTTGAAGAGTTTCCAGAGGTAAAAGTCCACAGCGTATACTTTCCGTATGGTCGACTTTTGTTGCCACTAGAAATTTAAAAAAATGACATACAAACGAATAAAATTCATGAAGTAAGACACTTCGACATTGTTTTTTAATAAAGAAAATATTAAGCACCGAACAAGATTTGAACTCGAACCCTTTCGCTTAGTAGCCAAACCATTACGCTAACGCAGCTCGTCATTTGGCAGAATTCTTGGAGTATTTTAAACAATCACGCTAAATACCGACAAACACTGTTGGAATGACTATGAATTACTCACGTTTCGTCGAAATGCAATAGAAGATAAACAATTAACGCTGTTCATTATTGCTAAAAAGGGGTTAGTGAGAATGAATTTCCTTGCTATCGCCTGAATTACGTGACTTATTGCTTGCTTGGTTTATTTAATTAATAGAATATGAAACAGTTGGTATAAAGAATCCTTTTTCCAAACTTTCTTTTATAGAAAGTCTGCTATCAAGACATTGCTTTTGTTCAGTTACTTTATTTATGACTGAACGTTTCTAAAACTGAAGACACTCGTCCGTGCTCTGCACTGCAGTCGAGCTCTGACAACGTCGTTCTTTGTTCATTGGCTGACTGTGTTTTGTGACGTCAGATGCGCAGAACGAACCTAAACTCGGCCGCTGTTGTGAATGACGGGCACTTTAGTAACGTGGTAGCTGTCTGATGTCTTGCCGCATGCCCTATAATGCTACCCGTTTATTTATGTGTTTTCGTATCTTCTTGTCGCCATCGAACCTGCAGAGGAACTCTTCGCTCCTAATTAGAAGCACTCTTCTATAGTACAACGTCTCAAACGCGTCGATTATCTTCTTCCGCACAGTGCATGATACATCACCAAATAAAGCTGTTGTCAAAACCTAAATCATATCAAAGCCTACATTGTATATTAGTAGACTTCTCTTGGACAAAAATGGCTTCTTTGCTTCTTCTAGTTTACTTTCGAAGTCCTTCTTGCTTCGTTCGTCGTCTGTCACTTTGCTTCCAAATGCTTATGACAGGGTCTTCAGCAAGAACGGAGTATCGCATGTAGGCACGAATGGCTCTGAGCATTGTGGGACTTAACATCTCAGGTCATCAGTCCCCTAACTAACCTAAGGATATCACACACATCCATACCCGAGGCAGGATTCGAACCTGCGACCGGAGCTGTCGCTCGGCTCCAGACTGTAGCGTCTAGAACCGCACGGCCACTTCGGCCGGCAATCCGTATGTAATAGGCTTCGTGGCTAGAGTCGTCAGTAGTCTGTTTCTCAGTATTAATACAAATGTAAAATCCAGTAGAAGCTATTAGTAGTTTTGATTCTTAGTTTATAAGTTGGGCTTCATGTCTTCTTTGGAGGCAGTTTTGGTATTCCGGTATTTGCTGGTCTGTCAGTTGCGCACCGTGTTATTGTTGAGAGTGAGTGGGGCTAGTTTTATGCTTAAGACGTTACTCGTCGAAAGGTAGCAGCGGGTGGGACGAAGTGTTTTGAGGGAAATAAAAAGAGAGTGTGCTCCAGTTGGTCGACTAATGGGGGACACATTCGGGTAGCGGTTCATTCTGTTTCTTGTGCATGTATCGGCCCTGAGTGGACAGGTGAGGCGCGTGCAAGGCCGGTGTTGTCAGTTTTGGAGACGGCTTCTAAGAGCCGCAAGACAACGATGAATGCGCCAGGGAACGGAAATGAACGGAGATTTAAATGTACCAAATAACTGAGAGTTAAGGTCACAGGGATCTTGTTGGCACACCATACAGTCTGCAAAACGAGCCGCAAGAAAAACATGCAAAGTTTTAATGGTTGAAGCAATGAAACCATTGCTTAAGAGGAGATAGCAGTGAAATTTCTACCCGATCGTAAAATAAGAAAACAAGTCACAAGGGCTGAAACTTTGATTCACAGCATATCTTGGCGTTCTGAATTAAGCGGGTAAAAACAAATCGGTGAACAAAAATTCTTTTCATTTTTTCTATTTTTGAGTTTTGGAAAAAAATCATTATTTTTTCAAACACATATGTGAAATTGTTTCTTATCACGAGTTATATTCACAAAAATTTCAGCTAAAAATATTTAAAGTTGACAGAGAAGTATAAATTATTCATATCGACCATTTTGACTTTTTTTCTAAGAAATTGTAGTAATGTGAACTTTTTAACATTATAGAAAAACGACAAGTTTAGATAAAATACAGTCATTTTGTTTTTATAATACATGCCAAGACTTTAGTGTAAAATAGAATTGCTATGACATTATACAATATTTGCTCCAATATGAAGGAAAAATAAATAAACGATGACTCGGTACGCTTGAAAATTGTATTCTTTATTTTAAGTTCATTTATAACGTCACATGTACACTGTACATTTGTGAATTATACGCAATCACATCAACCCCGCATCCTACGGCACACCATCACGTTCCAATAGAGCTTCTTCTCTTTGATTTTTGGCAAAATCAAGTTTTCAACGAAGTTCTTTGAATTTATTCAAATATTTCGCTTCAGCTTACTGCAATGCTGCTTTGTCCTTTCTTGCTCATGCTTGTGTTGTTCGATAAACATATCTGAGTTCTATGTTTGTCACTGTTTCTAAAACAGCTGTGTGAGAACGAAGATTACATTCACAATGTAGGAGCCTCTACCTCTACTCTCATTGCAGAAACATAGGTCTCTTTAGGAATTCCCGCGCCCGGGTTCCCGGGTTCGATTCCCGGCGAGGTCAGGGATTTTTCCCAGCCTTGTGATGACTTGGAGTTGTGTGCTGTCCTTAGGTTAGTTAGGTTTAAGTAGTTCTAAGTTCTAGGGAACTGATGACCATAGATGTTAAGTCCCATAGTGCTCAGAGCCATTTGAACCATCTCTTTGAGAAACATGTTCTATACAATACTGTGTAAACTCTCATTAACATTTTGAACACATTGTGTTAGTAGTGATTCATCAGTTTAGCGAACGTAAAGAGGTAGTGTTTTATCCAAACAAAGTTGATTTATCGATGTTTGTATATGAGAAGCATGAGATCCAGAATCAATTTCTTTTGCCTATGCTGAACATAAAAGATATAAAATTTCAATCATATCGTAAAATGTGTTTATATGTACTTTTATATTACCTTTATATCTCCATATTGTTTTTTTTTTTTTTTTTTTTTGTAACATGCGGCAAGCTTTTTAACGTAGTGTCCTTCAGCTGTCCATGACATTTCCCACCAAATGTATCTAGTCTCGTTTTATTTATTTTTCCTTCATACTGGGGCAAACATTGTATAATGTTTAACCAATAGAATTACGAGGTTCGATCACTACATTTGGGACCTGTCAGTCCTGTCGCCAGTTTCGGTGTTTGCGACATAACAGTTTAACACATAGAAAACCTATTTCCAACGGCTACATTTTCGTATTATAAAATGTATAACGCAAAGAGGCATATGTAAAAGCAGGCAGTGGCCGGACAGGAGACTGTAGATGAAAAGCAAGAGACCGACGTTACTGGAGAAAATGAGCCGATTTCTTCAGAAGAAAGTGAGACCGAGGTAAATGAGGGGTCAGGTTCGGTATTTCAACATATATTAACGGCGTTGTAAAGCAATGTGGAGATTTGGAAACTTACCCATGAATCGATACGTCCGTTGGAAGCGAAAATGGCTATTGGGGAAAGCGCACTGTGACCGTAAATGACAGCGGAAATACAAGTAAACAATATTTCAGAGAACAGAAATGAAAGCAGACATGAGACTCTGAGAAAAAATATGGACGCGGGTAACAAGAATTCGGAAAAGAATATGATGGAATCTATGGATCATGATTCACTTTCCGTAAAGGCGGAATTGGTTCCTACGGGAGCCAATCTTGAAGCGAAAATCGAGACAATGGAGAATGAAGGCGAATCCGTTACAAAGGAATTTAATGCATGAATAGAGGCCACTAAAATCAGTTAAATGCGACAAACAGACGATGTAGATGAAGACGTAATCCGCGAATTAAGAATGTTCCGGAAGAACCAAAAGCAACTATTGAAAAGGAATTTAAGAAATTTGTTCTGACCTGACTGGAGAAGTAGATAAAATGAATAGAGATAATTGGGGCCTCCAGGAAAATGTACAATCACCAGGGGAAGTTCTGAGGGACACATTACCGCTAATTGTCGTCGTGGAATTGACGATCACGTTAAGAGGATTGATTCTGAGGGAAACGTAGATCCACAGGGTGAATGTATGTGGTGGCCGTCGAGGCAAAATATCGAGGATAAGACCAGATATGTTGAACGAGCGACTGTAGTGTGCATAGGAACCATTAAGGGAAATTTGCTGAAAGTGTCAACCTAGATTAGCCAACGGTATTCCAGTAAGGGCCTGCAAAATCCAAGTGCATAGATTGCCAAAGTTCACGAGCTTTCTGCCATTCAAAGATCTGCTGCGGCTGAGCTGATTGATGTTCATCATAGGCTTGGCTCTGAGAAGTCAAGTGTTCAATTTGTGCAGCCAGACATCGCACAAACTGCTTGATGCGAACGACTCCTAGCAGAGAAACCACATCAGGTTGGAGACATGGAGAATCGCAGCACGTGATTGGTCATTATTGGTGTGAAGCAAAATGCCACCTGAGTAAAGTGCAAGGGTGCCGATGGCAAAATATCGGCGAACCACCAATTAAAAACCTATCTGCCTAAGTGCAGCCAACCAATATGGGTCTAGTGCAACAGAAACAAACAGGACTCGCTGCTGTGGCCTGAGCAATTTTCCAGCGATTAAGAAGAAAGCTACGCAAAGCATCTGTGTCTTGTGAACCAGTGTAGCAACAAGAAGCAGCGGACTCATCGAATTCGAATCTGGGCCAACAGGGGGGGGGGGGGGGGGGGGCGAGAAAGAGAATCAGCATTGGCATGTTCAGAAGTGGGCCGATACACGATCTCATATTGATATTTGACAAAAGAAGACCCCACTGTTGCAGCTTCGGCGCTGTGCGGGTTGAGACTGACTCACAAGGACTAAACAAAGATTGTAGAGGTTTATGGTGAGCCACCAAATAAAATTTTCCGCCAAAAAGATACTGGTGAAACTTAGTGACACCATAGTTACAGGCGAGTGCCGTTTTCCCAATTTGTGAACAATTGCACTGAGCTTTGTTCAACAACATCGAAGCAAAGGCAATCGACTTGTCAACAGAATCTGCACCGACTCCATAACATGAAGGATCCACAGCCAACACCACAGGTTTGTCTGTGTTAAAATGAACAAGTCTTCGATCACTAAGCAAAGTATCTTTCAGCCCCTGAAAAACAGACTCACACTCTTGCGACTAAACAAATGAAATATTCCTCCTGCGCAATCGTTGCAAAGGAGTCGCCATTTGAGCGACGTTAGGAATGGTTCAAATGGCTCTCAGCACTATGCGACTGAACTTCTGAGGTCATCAGTCGCCTAGAACTTAGAACTAATTAAACCTAACTAACCTAAGGACATCACACACAACCATGCCCGAGGCAGGATTCGAACCTGCGACCGTAGCGGTCGCTCGGCTCCAGACTGTAGCGCCTAGAACCGCACGGCCACTCCGGCCGGCCGTTAGGAATGAATCGGAGGTAATATGCGAGCTTCCCTAACACAGACTGTAATTCCCGCACACCTCGAGAGGTGGAATGTCACGAATAGCAAGAAAATGTAATTACAATGGGTGAGTTCCCTGACTATTGATGAGACGTTCTAAGTCTCAAGTTCAGTCTGCAAAAAATGTACATTTATCTCAGTTACATTCGAGACCAACTGGAGGCAGTTCTTGAAACAGAGTGAGAAGATTGCTAATGTAGTCTTCAGAAGTGCGACCGTGGACGACAATGTCATCTAAGCAATTCGAGCAAAGAGGATATTTTACAGTCGGCCGCTCCAGGAAGCACTGAAATACGGCCGGAAGGACGGCGACACTGCAATCTCAAAAATTTGAAGAGACCCAGATCAGTGTTAATGGAACAGACCTCTTGGGACTGCTCATCCACAGGGATCTGCATATCAGCTTCGTGATAAATCTGTTTTAGAAAAGAAACGGCTGACACCCTATTTTTCCAGCAATTCATCTGAATGGCGCAAGGGATAACTGTCAGTAGCCGTTTGAGGACTCACAGTTTTATTAAGATCGGCGCACATCCAGAATCGGCCGAACGGCTTCTTCGAATAACAAGAGGTTACGCCCACTGACTGGCAGTAATGGACGCTACTATCGCACTGTCTTGAAAAGCAGTAAGTTCCTGAGTCAAATGTTCGCGAAGAGCCTGAGGGGCAAGACGAGCTCGAACAAAACGTGGCTGAGCATAATCCTTCAGTGTGACATGGGCAACAAAATTATTAGATTTCCCTAAAGTTTCAGAGAACAAATCCTGAAATTCTGAACGTAACTTAGAAATACCGCTACGAGGATCAAAGGAGGGAACAGATAGTACATTGTCCCGAATGCCTTAAAAAAAAATCAAAAGAATCTAGACTAAAAATATTAGCACCGACTCTGGATGAAAGAAATCACTGTAAATGTCACTGTCTTCGTCAAATTCCGGAAAGTGGAGGGAAGACTACAAGTGTCTAAGATGTGAGTGTCTTGGCTATAATACGCCGACAGCATTTGGCGTCATGTGTACAGCTTAAGTTAGCCAAGCAGATCGTAAGTGTTACGATTGAGCAACGTCCCTGACGCTCTAGTGTCAAGCTGCTAACCGACTGATTGTCCAGCAATAGTAATAGAAAAAAAGGTTGGTTGTCATCACGTAGCCCTTTAAGATACTTGGTAGTCTTTCCTGAACCGCCATAACAATGTCGTTTTGCACAGATGACACTCTGGGGCTTTGAAAATACACTACACATATCCACATCTCTGACTTCCTCTACAGGTTTTAACCTCTGCAACTCCCTGTAGGGCCACGGACTTTATTCCTTGTTGTCTTAACAGATATCCTATCATCCTGCCCTCTCTTTCTGCTAGTACTCTCCATATATTCCTTTCTTTCCCTTTCTGTGGAGGACCTCCTCGTTCCACACCTTGTCAGTCAACCTACATTTCAACATTGTTCTGTAGCACCGCAACACAACCCTAGAACAGTAGAACCGCAACACGAACGATTCGATTCTCTTCTGTTCCGGTTTTTCCACAGTCTATGTTTCACTACCACACAATTCTGTGCTCCAAGCGAACATTCTCAAAATTCTCTTTCTTAAATTAAGACCATTGTTTGATACTAGTACACTTCTCTCGCCAAGGACTGCCCTTTTTGTTAGTGCTATTCTGCTTTCGATGTCCTCATTTCTCCGTCCTTTAATTATTTTGCTTCCTAGGAAGTAAAAATTCCTTAAATTCATCTACTATGTGACCACCAATCTTTATATTAAGTTTCTCCTTTCCGTTACTTCTCATTACCTTCGTCTTTCTTCAATTTAATCTCAATCCATATTCTGTACTCATTATACTGTTTATTCCCTTCAGCAGATCATGTAATTTTTCCCTCAGGATGGCGATGTCACCAGTGAATCATATCATTGATATCCCTTCAGCTTCAATTTTAATTTCACTCCTGACCCATTCTTTTATTGCCATCATAGCTTCTTCGATGAACAGACTGAACAGGAGGCGCGAAAGACGACATCCCTGTCTTTTACCCTTTTTAATCCGGGCACTTCGTTCTTGGTCGGCCACTCCTATTATTCCCTCCTAGCTCTTGTGTGGTTCAAATGGCTCTGAGCACTATGGGACTTAACGTCTGTGGTCATCAGTCTCCTAGAACTTAGAACTACTTAAACCTAATTAACCTAAGGACATCACACACATCCATGCCCGAGGCAGGATTCGAACCTGCG
This sequence comes from Schistocerca nitens, assembly GCF_023898315.1. Classification (NCBI taxonomy): domain Eukaryota; kingdom Metazoa; phylum Arthropoda; class Insecta; order Orthoptera; family Acrididae; genus Schistocerca; species Schistocerca nitens. The sequence continues at coordinate 108,299,413 of NC_064619.1, forward strand.
ACCGTAGCAGTCGCACGGTTCCGGACTGCGCGCCTAGAACCGCAGGACCACCGCGGTCGGCGTTAAACGGTTATGATCTGTTCGGATGTAAAAATTGTAGCTGTTGTCAAACCACGGAAAAGTGCTCTAAAATGGTTCAAATACCTCAGAGCACTATGGGACTTAACTGCTGTGGTCATCAGTCCCCTAGAACTTAGAACTACTTAAACGTAACTAACCTAAGGACATCACACACATCCATGCCCGAGGCAGGATTCGATTCTGCGACCGTAGCAGTCGCGCGGTTCCAGACTGAGCGCCTAGAACTGCGTGACCACCGCGGCCGGCTAGCTCTTGTACATATTGTATATCAACCGTCTATTGCTGTAGCTTAACCCTATTTTTCGCAGAATTTCGAACATCTTGTACCATTTTACATTGTCGAACACTTTTTCCAGAGTGACAAATCCTATGAACGTGTTTTGATTTTTCTGTAGTCTTGCTTCCACTATCAACCGTAACCCCAGAATTGCCTCTCTGGTGCCTCTATCTTTCCTAAAGCCAAAATTATCGTCACCTAACACATTCTCAATTTTTTTTCCATTCTTATGTATATTATCCTTGTCACCAACTTGGATGAATGAGCTTTTAACCTGACTGTGCAATAATTTTCGCACTTTTCAGGTCCTGGAGTCTTCGGAATTTTCCTCATGTCGGAGGTTCGAGCCCTCCCTCGGGCCTGGATATGTGTGTTGTCCTTAGCATAAGTTAGTTTAAGTTAGATAACCTCATCACTTTGGTCCCATAGGTACTTACAACAAATTAACAATTTTTTCGGAATTGTAAGGATGATGTTTCTGCGAAAAGCAAGTGGTATGTCGCCAGACACATACATTCTACACAACTATATGAACAGTCGTTTTGTTGCCACTTCCCAGAATGTTTTTAGAAATTCTGGTGGAATGTTATCCGTCCATTTCGTCTTGTTTGATCTTAAGTCTACCAAAGATTTTTTAAATTTTGATGACAATAGCGTATCCCCTATCTCTCCTAAATCAACTCCTGTTTCTTCTTCTATCACATCAGACAATCTTCCCCTTATAGATGCCTTCAGTGTAGTCTTTTCACTTATCCATTCTATCCTCTGCTTTTGCCAGTGGATTTCCTGTTGCACTCTTCATGTTACCACCCTTGCTTTTAATTTCACCTGCGGTTACTTTGACTTTCGTACATGAAGAATCCGTCCTTACGACAATTTCTTTTTGTATTTCTTCAGATTTTTCATGCAGCCATTTCGTCGTAGCTTCCCTGCACTCCTCAGGAACTTGCATTTCTGTATTCCTGAATTTCACCGAACATTTCGTACTTCCTTCTTTCATCGATCAACTGAAATATTTCTTCTGTTACCCACTGTTTTTTTTCGCAGTTTTCCTTCATTGTACCTATGTTTCTCTTTCCAATTTCTGTGTCTGCTCTTTTTAGAGATGTCCATTCCTATTCATCTGTACTGCCTACTGTATCTATAGCCTTAGAGAACTTCAAGCGCATCTCGTGATTCTTTAGTACGTCCGTAGTCCACTTCTTTGCGTATTGATTCTTCCTGTCTAATGTCTTTAACTTCAGCCTATTCTTCATCACTAATATATTGTGACCTGAGTCTATGTCTGCTCATGGGTACACCTTAAATCCAGTATCTGATTACGGAATCTGTCTGACCGTGATGTCATTTAACTGAAATCATCATCACTCGGCTTTTTCCAAGTATACCTCCTCCTCTTTTGCTTCTTAAACCGAGTATTCATTATCACTAGCTGAAATTTATTACAGAACCCAATTAGTCTTTCTCCTCTTTCGTTTCTGGTCCAAAGCCCATATTGTCCTATAACGTCTTTTTCTACTCCTTCCCCTACAACTCCTTTCCAGTCCCCCATGACTATTAGGTTTTAATCTCCATTTACGTACTGTACTACTCTTTCAATATCCTCATATGCTTTCTCTCTTTATCATTAGCTTGCGACGTCTGTATGTTTACCTCAACTATCGTTGTGAATGTAGGTTTGCTTTTGATTCTGATGAGAACAATCCTGTCACTGAACACTCTCTATCCTACACTCTTATTCATAACGAATCATATTCCTGTTATACCATTTTGACTGCTGTTGATATTATTTTATAATATTCTTACCAGATATCCTTGTCTTCTTTCCATTTCACTTCACTGACCCCTACTGTGTCTAGATTGATCCTTTGCATTTCCCTTTTCAGACTTTCTAGCTCCCACGTTCAAGCGTCTGGCTTTAGACGTCCCGACTCGTAAAACGTTATCCTTTCGTTGGTTATGCAATCTTATTCCCACGATCCCCTCCCAAAAACGCGAATGGTGGCTATTCCGGAATCTTTTGCCAGTAGAGAGATCCTTATGACAGTTTTACAAATACAGGCCACATGACCTGTGGATACATGTTATGTGTCTTTCATGCAGTGGTTTTCATTGCCTTTTGCTTCCTCATGCCGTCGATCATTGCTGATTCTTCCACCTTTGGAGACAGTTTCCCAGCGCAATAACCAGAGGGAACCTTGAACCTTTGTCCGCTCCTCCGCCCTCTCTGACATGGCCGTTGGTAGAATGAGGGTGACGGTGGACGCTTCGGTCACCAATACGATTACTTTTCAAAGTTTAAGAAGAGACAAATCCCAGGACCGAGAACGTTCTGATAGCTAATCAAAGACCCTACATCGAGTCCACAGGCAAACACTGGCGACACAGAAGATAAGGAGACATAACAAGAGGACAAAAACTTAAAGGCTTGAAGGTGGCCACTTGTAGACAGGATGACTCATCGCCAGGTATGCTGCGTACGAATTTGTACACAATGGCAGGAAGAGGTGGGCTACAGACTGGTTCACCAAGTAGCGACGCAGATATGGACAAGTGCGGAATGATTAGAGAACTAGTTAACACGGTAAACAGAATATTTACTTAACGTGTATTTCTCCAAGTATATGGAGACTCGTTACAAATAATACAACAATAAACAGGATCAGCTATAACACAATCAAAAAGGATGAAGCTCTCTGTGCTAAAGCACGAACGATGGAGTCGGAACCGCTATTAAGCGAAATGTACATAGCGTCGGCTGACGAAGAGGCTCCAGGTACTAGTGGGCACGACTATCTCCTGCCCAACATTCTGTATTGCAGCGGTAGAGGGCGCTCTTGATACCGAGGTACTGGGGATGTGGCCGGCGAGACTGCTCCTTTGTGTCCAGGTCCCGCACGAACGCAGTCGGCATCTGACGGGAACTTAAAATTCCTTTGCCCAATTTGATGTCTGTGTGGTGGTTGATACGTGATACCATAAATCAGACGAAAGCAGGGCGTGTTTACGGACACTTATTTGTAGTATTTATGTGAGAACGAATAAGGTCAGGTCAAACGAAGTGAATGAGTTTCAGTTGATGCTTAGGGAAACAGCTGAGGTAAGTTGTCGGGATGATACAATGAGGAATAATGAAGAAAATAAGGAAGCCAAGAAAAAGTTGGAAGACTCGATCGAGAAGAAGGGGGAGGAACCTGGCCTGCCTTATAAGGTAGGGATACATTATTTGAAGTTAGAAGAAGAGGTGAAGGTTGTCAGTCATCAGTCTGTAGACAACGTATCGGAAAACTGATCTCAGATAGAAAATGCACTTAGCATTGGCATGATTGTCAGGCCGGAAGAGCAATGTCCAAAGTAGGGTGAGCTAGTTGACATAGCGGCAGAATTTTCAGAATATAAGGAGGAGAAAGTAGTAGGCAGTGGGCATACGAAATACTCTTCAAATGAACTTAGACGTTATATTACATCGTGAGACAACAGCACATTTCATATTTCGCTTATGTCAGCATCAGCGCTTCCTTATCTCCCAGGTCACTCCAGGAATTATGACATCCTGCCACGTGATAAAGTGACATATTTTGCTGCCACGAGCACCCCCACCCCCTGTTCTCTGCGATTTTGCAAATTTTGAGTGAATCAGATTCTTCCCCCCTCCCCGTACCCTCACTAGTTTGAAGCGTAGGCTTGTTAAGTATTAATCTACCTCTAATCATCTTTATGATTTGTTACTTAGCAAGCTGCAGGTTAAAATAAATGCACAACAGTGTCTCGTTGCATTTGCGATGAAGACATCAGTTGTGATGCTGAAGATATTGAATCAACTTGATGTAGTTGCTGTAGTATTCTAGAAATTATAAGGAGCATATTCTCGGGAACTATGTAAACAGCAGTCGACGTGCCACCTCTAATTCTGAGAAGCTTATCACCCACGCCACTTAACGTCCTAACCGTATGAGGGTAGATATACATAAGATAATAGTAGAGGTCACGAAAAGTATATTTAAAGTCTCTCATCCACCTATGAGAGAAACTTGAAAGGGTAAGCATGTCAAGACGCACTATACAGCGTGAAGAAAACTTCCCGCACTGGAACTTTGCAGTGCGATTCCTCACATACCAGCAATACAAAACAGCCTGTTACAAAATTTCGTCCTGTGCATATTTCCGGCAGTAAATGGATGGCAAGGATTGGCATTCTGGCTACATTCACATTACATGTACGGTAAGTACCTCTGTCAGAAAGGCACCGTTGTGCTGCACCGTTTGTGAAGTAGATGACGTTGAGGGCTAGCAAACAGGAGGTCGAGGGTTCCATTCTACTTCGAGGGGTGTTAGTGTTTATTTGCTAAATTTAGAGTGCATGGTACGGTTTCTGGCGTCTTAATCGTCATACAACAACTGCAGTGGGTCTTCTGCAAAACATTTGCCCTCATTTACTACGGACACGAAATGGAGGTACAATTGTTTTCATTAATCAGCTTTTAAGGACGCCTTTTGTACGTCGTGGGCACGAATTATTTCGCACCACTGGATTCACTAGATTCAAAACCTGTTTTCTGTGTACCCTCCCCCACTGGTCCCATCGATTAGTACTAACGATAGCACTTGCGGCATTTACGTCCATCACATTCCGTTAGGGTCTGACCCACCAATAGCGCAAGCAATGAGCTTTGAAAATGACTTGTAAACTCGTTTAACATTTCTGTGTAGTATCATCATGATACCTTTAAACATTGAGTCTGATAAGCACATGCTGCTTCGTAAATACCTCCGTGCATTACTGTTATTATTATTATTATTATTATTATAGATGGGAAAGTAGAAAAATCACGAGCTATACCGTTAGGTAAACAGCGTAATTCGAAAATTAACTTTTTACAATTACCAGTGTCGGAATGAATCATGCAGAACAGAAGCTGTAAGAGAGGTGATGCGCGTTAGGTGGGAGAGCCCGCTACGGCTAATGATATTTTATAGTGTTCACCAGACAGGGAGTAACAGCGGAGTAGCACTCCCGTGACAGGCTCTATCTACAATCGTACAAGTACCGCCTTTCCTTCCTTTGTTAATCTAAAACAGTGGGGGAAATGTATGACATACACAATCGTTGAAAATGTGCATATGCTTCTGGATTTTGGTGCATCTAATAACCGGGCTGACGTCGCTCGTGAATACGCTGCTTGATGTCCTGGTCGCGGTCATCGAGATCAAAATGTGGCATCTGGAGCTTCGCCTTGGAGAGACAGGTTCTTTACTTTCACTATCGTGTCATACAGGTCGTACATGGACTCGCCGTACTCCAGCTACTGAGGTAGCTATTCTGGAGGTCATGCACCAACAAGCCAAGTGAAGTATACGTAGCACAGGAAGACAACCGCGTGTTTCGTAACGCACAGTCGTTTACTTGCTGCACGAGCATGGACTTCACCCCAATTAGTATTTTTTAACGCAGCTCCTGTATCCTGGAGAACGCCGTCTGCAGGTACAATTCTGAGAATGGTTCCAACAACAACAGGAACCCAGAGACTTATTCATAAACCGGTAATACGGTCGAATGAAACAGCGTTCACTTGTGAGGGTGACTTCAGTATGCACAACTCCCACCACTGGCCCGACGTGAACCCGCACGTCACCTGCGACCTTGTAAAACAAGTTCGCTTCGACATCAACAGCTGAGGTGGAATATTGTGAGAGGAGTTTGGAGCCCTTCTTGCTGCCTGATCTGTTGACTGCAAGAAGGTATCATGCATTCCTCTAGAATTATTTGCCTGACGCAATAGAAGATGTTTCACTTCATGAAACGAAGAAATTCTGGTCGTATGTAAAGTACACAAGCGGCAAGACGCAGTCAATACCTTCGCTGCGCAGTGCCGATGGTACTGTTACCGACGACTGTGCCGCTAAAGCGGAGTTATTGAACACAGTTTTCCGAAATTCCTTCACCAGGGAAGATGAATGGAGTATTCCAGAATTTGAAACACGAACAGCTGCTAGCATGAGTTTCTTACAAGTAGATACCTTAGGGGTTGCGAAGCATCTCAAATCGCTTCATACGGGCAAGTCTTCAGGTCCAGATTGTATACCGGTTAGGTTCCTTTTAGATTATGCTGATACAATAGCTCCCTACTTAGCACTCATATACAACCGCTCGCTCACCGATAGATGTGTACCTACAGATTGGAAAATTGCGCAGGTCGCACCAGTGTTTAAGAAGGGTAGTAGGAGTAATCCATCTAACTGCAGACCTATATCACTGACGTCGGTTTGCAGTAGGGTTTTGGAGCATATACTGTATTCAAACATTATGAATCACCTCGAAGGGAACGATCTATTGATACGTAATCAGCATGGTTTCAGAAAACATCGTTCTTGTGCAAGGCAGCTAGCTCTTTATTCGCACGAAGTAATGGCCGCTATCGACAGGGGATCTCAAGTTGAATCCGTATTTCTAGATTTCAGGAAAGCTTTCGACACCGTTCCTCACAAGCGACTTGTAATCAAGCTGCGGGCCTATGGGGTATCGTCTCAGTTGTGCGACAGGATTCGTGATTTCCTGTCAGGAAGGTCGCAGTTCGTAGTAATAGACGGCAAATCATCGAGTAAAACTGAAGTGATATCAGGTGTTCCCCAGGGAAGCGTCCTGGGACCTCTCTGTTCCTGATCTACATAAATGACCTGGGTGACAATCTGAGCAGTTCTCTTAGGTTGTTCGCAGATGATGCTGTAATTTACCGTCTAGTAAGGTCATCCGAAGACCAGTATCAGTTGCAAAGCGATTTAGAAAAGATTGCTGTATGGTGTCGCAGGTGGCATTTGATGCTAAATAACGAAAAGTGTGAAGCGATCCACGTGAGTTCCAAAAGAAATCCGTTGGAATTCGATTACTCGATAAATAGTACAATTCGCAAGGCTGTCAATTCAACTAAGTACCTGGGTGTTAAAATTATGAACAACTTCAGTTTGAAAGACCACATAGATAATATTGTGGGGAAGGCGAGCCAAAGGTTGCGTTTATTGGCAGGACACTTAGAAGATGCAACAAGTCCACTAAAGAGACAGCTTACACTACACTCGGTCGTCCTCTGTTAGAATATTGCTGCGCGGTGTGGGATCCTTACCCGGTGGGATTGACGGAGGACATCGAAAGGGTACAAAAAAGGGCAGATCGTTTTGTATTATTACGTAGTAGGGGAGAGAGTGTGGCAGATATGATACGCGAATTGGGATGGAAGTCATTACAGCAAAGACGTTTTTCGTCGCGGCGAGATCTATTTACGAAAATTCAATCACCAACTTTCTCTTCAGAATGCGAAAATATTTTGTTGACCCAACCTACATAGGTAGGAATGATCATCAAAATAAAATAAGAGAAATGAGAGCTTCGACAGAAAGGTTTGGGTGTTCGTTTTTTACCGCGCGCTGTTCGGGAGTGGAATGGTAGAGAGATAGTATGATTGTGTTTCGACGAACCCTCTGCCAAGCACTTAAATGTGAATTGCAGATAGTCAATGTAGATGTAGATGTAGATGTTGATGTAGATGTTCGGCAGAGGTTATGGTTCCAATATTGTGGTGCATCTCCACTTTGTCGACGGTATTTAGACAGGTTCTATGGAAATGGCTCTGATGGAGAGGTCCATTTGTATAGCCTCTTTCTTCACCTGACTTAAATCTCCTGGATTTCTTACTGTGGCGGCATTCGAATCAGCACGTGTATTCTAATCCGCCGACACATGCGGAAGAATAGATAGCACGTGTTCATGCTGCTCTTGTACCTGCGGATGCAGCCAAGTTCCGAAGAGTCCAGAGCTGTATGATCCAGCGGGTCGCGCAATGTTTGGGCGTACATGAGGATCTCGTTGAGCATCTGCTCCGAGGACAACGTATTCTTTCGTAAACGTCATGCAATCGTTGACATGGAAATTCTTACTGTCAGTCATCGTTAATGTGTTACATCCGAGCGGACATACTACATGTACTATAAAAGCCTATTAGACATTACGTTATTTAACTGTACTATCATTTTTAGCATCTCCAAATTAATATTGTATTTCTAGTTATTTTTTCCTATGACAGTTCATTTCTTTCAACTGTCTATTTCTGACTTGTCTGACCACGTTGTTATTATGTTCACCGTTACAAAACAATGTATTTTGTAAATATCTGATAGTAGTGGCTTAAGAAACGGTTTAAACCACAGTATAACATGACACAATGAAACTGACAAATAAAAACAAATACGTTTTCTCCCAGATTCGAACGCACGACCTCCTGCAGGGAAACTCAAAAAGCTACGCAGTTCACCAACTTCACAGCACTACTTTTAACCGTCGATGGAGGTAGTTCCTGAGCATGTTTTTATAGTGTTGACGGATTGCTGCTCTTTAACGTCCATTTACTGGCGGAAATATGAACAGGACGAAATTTTGTGACAGACGTTTTCATAGTGTTTATATGTAAGGAATCTCGCTGCGAAGTCCGTGTATGTGAATTTTCCTTCACCCTGTATATACCATCTCTGCTGCGAGGCATCTAAGTATTAACGCCAATACTAATGAATAGTAGAGAAAAAGAAAAAGGAAATAAGCTTTTCCTTTCAGGTGAGGTGCATTAGTTTCAGCTACAATCACCTGACGTAAATGAAACTGTTCGACCAAACACACTGTATGAATGCCAGTGGGTGTTAACACGTCATTGTCGGTATACAATCGAATAGGAAGTTCTGTAGTATTTGAAAGCGCTCAATTTAATGACTTCAAAGTATTATTATTCTGGGTGAATGGCTTCTACGATGCCATACGTCAATGCAGTGACTTGCTCCATGGAAATGTTTACGCTTCCTCGATGGTGTTGGATGAACGTACAATCTTTATAGGGTACTTCCCAGGTACAGATAAAATATTTGGCAACAGAGGGTGTATATATCTACAGGTACACACTTCTAATAATTTAATGACACAGCATAAGCTAGAGTGTCGACATAGATGGCAACCACACGTCTAGCGATTCTACGAGACATCGTGGAGTAACGAACTGGAGTTAGTTCGCCAGACTCTCCACCCATTGGAAGAACCCATAGTTCAGCTCTACGTTGTCTGCTATGAGTAGATGGAGATTGAAGCGTATAATGAGCGTTACAAGGTGTCGGCACTGAACTACTAAGTTTATATACCGAGCTATTTGTGAGACATTATAATATCCTTTGCATGCCAATGTAAACAAACAGTGACCACCACGACCGAGTTGAAGAAACAACCTCACCACACAGGTCCTCTAGTGAGCGGTGGTTCTGCAATAATGGAGTTGGAAACTAGAAGAAAAAGACGAATCGATCATTTCTTCCCGAAATTACTCTAAAGTAACGGAACTGAGAAGTTTTATCGGAACAGGGACTATAAGTGTCGAGGTGTTGAATGCTACAATACAGCAATGTGAACTACATGTCAATTGGATAATTAAAGAAGTCGGCGCAAAACTAATAGATATGCGTGGATATATCAAGACGATAGCTAAGATACCTGCCGCCCATCATCACTAATAGCTTCAAACTATATATAAATCCAAACCACCTAAAAACCTCTCAGTATACAGCAACATGTCGTCGACAAAGCGTAAAGTTCTCGAGTCGAGGAAGGCTATTCGACGAAACCTACGATTGTTAAAGTAATTGCATTTGTAACAGCAACAGCATTTCTCGGAAATGTTTAAGCCAGTGACCGACAGTCTAAAAGGGCTGTCACACACTATGGAAGACGGGAGGAAATAAGAAGAAGAAGACAAAGAAGATGAGGGAGTAAATGCTATTATTGACTTCGTTAATTGTTACAGCAATGTTGAGCGAGGTAGAACATGTGGAGTCAACATGATGAAGTCATAAATGTTGGGTAAGCACTGAATACGTTCAACTGAGAATGTAATAAGATTTGGGACTAGGAATTTATAAGAACTTCAGAAGGTATATTCCAAGAGATATAAAAGCGTAGTTTAAAAGTTTCCCGTGACCAGTGCGCGTATGACCACAAAAGCACGAATGAATGCCTCAAAGAGTGACATATACACTAATACTATTAAACCAGCTTTATCAGCTGCGCGTGGATGAGGAAAGGGGGTAAAACACTCAACAAACTACCTCTAGAATATTGCAAGAATTAAATGTTGTCAGTCATACCTGAGCTCTAAGAATGACATATCATCGAGTAATTATGGAGACAATTGTTGATGAGCTTCACAGAACGACATGCAGAAAATTTCTGCACAGACGTGTGATAATACGACGGTTAGGTGATTTATGCCAAGCTGATGTAGATATGCGAGATTTCTCACTATCGAATAACTGTTTCAGGTACATTGTAATGGTCGTTGATACATATTCGTGATTTACTTTGGCCCTACCTGAGAAAAGGACGGGGAACGAGGTTTACAAGGTCTTTCAACAATGCTGCAGACTGGAACGAATCGATAAACCAGCAACTTTCAGACTGACTGCGGAGGTGAATACTTCAAGAGGCACTACTAAAGACTAATCGAACGATGTGGAATTAACCACGACTCAAAATTCTCTTATTCGAAAGCAAGCGTGTAGAATGGTCGAACATGATGATCAAAATTTGGATGTGGAAGGAATTTAATCTCCAAGACGCGTACTACTGACTACAAATGACTGCTCCCTACCATAAATCACTGACTAGTGTAATCACACTATTCACCATTCATTTACGAAGAGAACATGTTGATATCCATGATAATGGAGTTCTGAATACAGTACACAGCCGTATTTAGATGGTGGATCCACAGAAGAAGATGTTCAAAAAAGCTGGTTTGGTACATAATTTGAAATGCGGAACAGCTACCTATTGAACTGGCCAACAGAGAAATTTACAGTTTCCAAGGTGGAGACACCTCAGAACATACATCTTAAAAGACAGTGATGGTAAGGAAATTGCAGGCATTTATTACACAGAGAAATTACAGAGAGGCTCTGAACTGAACGTGTTCCTCGTACAGCGGGTCATAAGACGTCGAGTGAAGAGGGCGTTGGTGAACTGGCTCGGCCTCTCATCAAACCACAACAGTTGGGTAAATGCTCTTAATTTGCTATGTAATAGGAACTGCAACCCACAAATCAAACTGTAGTGTGACATGAGTGCTGGGAAATGTATCAACAGAGGTGGAGGCGGTATTCTCCAGAATCTACCATTTGAATTCCCTATCCCTGGATACGATTTTTGTAGACTTGGAGCGAAATTGAAGCAACGCCTAGCTTGTGGTGATAAGGGAACTAACATCCTAGACTTTGCATGAAAAGAGCACATTTCTTATGCTAGAAAGAAAGGTCAGCTCATTTCATACGAAATGTTAAGTGATAAGACTGGAGAGGTAAGTCGAAGACTGGATATTTGTATAGGACAACATATTGCTGCATTCCTGAACGATAACGCAATGGGTGGCAAAGGTAAAGAGGGCACTGGAACAATCTTCAAGAAAATAATGAATGCAGAACGTCACACACTAAAGAAGGAAAATCTGACAGGACCTTTAAAAAATAGCTCTCAATCAACAGCGACGGAAGCGAAAGGGGCTTTTAGGCAGAAAGAAGGAAGATAAAGACTTGCCAGTACTACAGACATCTGGTGGAATCATTCCGTTTCTGATCCCACGAACACAGATCTGCTTAAACTCATCATAAAAGTAAACATCTCTACATTTCACAGCATATTGATGTGAGATACATTGCCTGAGGAAATGCAGAAATCCAAAGAATGTTTTATAGTCAATTTAAATGTTGCGGGGCGGATATGCAACTCATTGGGTTGCATAGGTAAAAATAAACGGAACATCATCAAAATTTTGCCTCATTTGGTGATTTAAGGCCACTTGATGAACTCTGTTGTTATTTCACCGATGGGAACCAGGTGATGTACAATTTTCCACGCTACGAACACTTCATACCTCTGTGGATTTTCCTGGCAAATGTTTCCCATGACAAATGCATATAAACAAGAAGTAGGCCTATGCACGTAACAATCTTTCGCGGCTGAGATGTGATGTTTTTCACTCTACATCTAAAGGAATGTCTGTCAAGATTAAAAGTGAATTTTCTAGGGGAAGTGGAATACAGCACTGATCATGTACCAGCATAGCTAAGTATACGTAGAACAGTATGGCTAATGTCACTGAGGTAAATATTAAATTTCACTTAGGAAATGGAGAAGCTGTGGTAACACGTCCCAGATGCTATGAAACTGCTGATTTAAATGTGTGTATAAAACGAATTTTAAAAGAATCTGCTTTACATGAAATAGAAGTGACAGTGGACTTTGGTTCCAAAGGTTCACTATAAACGCTACTATGTTTCTCGGGGGACAAGTGCTGGTACATAATACTAATAAAATTTACGAGTGAATCAGGCAGTGGACATACTGTCAGTCAGTTCGATTCATATAGGCAGTAATATCGCGATGAATTTGTACCTCCTAACGACATATTACTCTGTCCTGCATATGTATTCTTTCCTACAGGGGGCCCTGGTTATAAAATTGAGGAGATACCCAGTAATACGATGTATCTTCCTGTGACTGTTCAGCTGTAACACCATCTCGAGCTCAATATCGTGGATCATAACTCAAATCTAGACGAATGTCACACCGAGGAAATTACAGTATGTTTCCATCTGAAGCGAAATTATGAGTATTAAGTATAAATATAGCTTACCTAACCATCAGAAGACCACTTTGCAGTGGCAGCAGAATGGGTTAACATGTGACAATTACGAGTATCTTAAATCTATTGGGCCGAAACCCCGCAGTGCAGGCACTCGAAGTAACGGCTTCAGTTCAATATAATGAGCATATTACTCTACAGGAGTATTATTCTCACAAACCACTTGCCTCAGCACCGTTAAATAATAATTCAGCATCAATATGGACTGACACCTCCAAGCAAGAGCTTCCTATATTTGGAGAGCGTTCTTTCACCTAAGAAAGCTGAGGTGCAATCGGTATCATTGTTCCTTATGAGTAATCCATTCACCTTTCTGTTTTAAGAAGTGAGACATCGAGTTGAAATCGAATGTAACAGAAATGCGGCGATCACATATATCATCGAAACATATATCTGTTCATCAACATTGGACTTGAATGCTCTACGAAACACAGGATGGTTCATAGACTGATCGAGAGATAACTCCTTTAGTGCATGCATTTCACTCAAAGTATTGATGGGATTCCTTGAAGGCAGCAATCAAATGTTGGTGAATGCTAAGCCAGAGCTGAGTGTACCCCTAAGCGCTACAGATAGCAACTCGTACATTCTAGGACAGGGAGAAGAGAAGCACAAAATTTATCTACAAAACCTCATATGGAAGCGCTACATCTATCGCTATCAGAAGAAGAGAATCTGAAACGTCTACTTGTTCTGAATTCATGAGTGCATCTGCAATTAACTTTCCTTTCTTGGGAATTTTTGAATACATAATCCTTTCACAGTCGTCTCGCCAAGCGTTGGCTTTTAAGACTACTATCCAACTAGAAATGATTTGCTTTACTATTCTAGCGCTGCAGACAGGAGGTAAGGGGAGTACCGAAGAGGATTCAAGCATACTTTATCAGCTGTATGCTAACCAATGCAAGAGATTACCTAAACTACCAGTATTTCGATACTATAATTTGCAGTATGACTGGAGCATGAAGGCTTAGCGACTTTAATATGAAATTAAAAAAGATTTTGCACCTCATATTACGAGAGTGATGACGGTTTCAGATGCACACTTAGCCTGCAAAGATGCGAGGAATAATCACAAATAGTGGTGGTATGATGTTAAAAGCAGCACAAGGTAGTAAAGAATGGAACTGTGGATATTCATACCGAATTCGAATAATCTGAAAACTTTCCTGTGGGCACTGCAGGATATTCATTAATACTACATGATCTCTTGTAAACTACTTGTCGTTTGCAGGAACTGTACTACCTGTGGTATAAATGCAGGGGCATTACATCCTTTACAGCACATTATACAACGATTCCTTAAAAAGCAAAGACTGTTGTAGGCACACAGGGGTTTTAGGGACAAGTATGGACGATTTGTGTTTAAAGATGTGGCTTTCCTTGCATTCTGCAATGTCGGACAAGTACTAACGAGCTAGTCAACCATTTGTGTGTCACCAAAACCGTTTAGCTCAGTGCATTGTGGTAAAACACGAAAACCTGTGACGTGATCGACACGGTGTTACCACGTAAATCGCTGAGACTATGACGGGATGGTATATGAAGATACTATATCTTTGTTCTGAGAATATGACTATGAAAACAACAAAATTTATGTCAAAGACTGTAAGAAGGTTGCATTTCCTGTTATTTATAAACGCCTATCAGACGAGAATCTGGAAACAGAAGGATGTACCGTCTTCAAGCAGCTGAAGAAGAACAAATATTGAAATAATGGGTTTATAAACGCTTCAGAAAACACACAAATTGTTGTTTCGGCTTCTATGGGAGTCGACACAACGAAGGAAGGAGAGAAGTTGAGACCGGCGGTGGTAGGAATGTGAAATTATCTGTATATAACACTTTCAAATTGATGGAATCTTCGTTTCTAAAAAGGAAAGAAACTTAATTTTACTTCTCGTTATGAAGAGGCTTCATTTGACTGATTTTCTCCCCGTGCCTCCTACATGCAAGTACACCTACACACTATTACTACTCGCAGAACGCAGGCTAAGTATCGCCTTCCTATTACTCAGTACTGATGCCCTCGAAGTCTGCGACCGTACTAGAGCCGACCATTTTTCTTTCTAATGTCTTGTCTTCTGGATTGACAACGTGTGAAAGATATTTTCACTTTATTGTGTACTCGCTTGCAGAGGGACTTGGAGGCTCTATGGGTCCATGAGACCTTTGAAGGTGTTGGTTGGGTAGTTTTATGAGTCAGTGACAGTAACTATTTACATGTAAAATACCGAATAACTGAAGATTACATGATCTTCGATGGTCTTGTGGGAGGGCAACAAATGGCTCGAGGCACCTTGTGTTTGTGCCAATGTCGTGGTAGGGCCTGCCTTGTATTCGTAATTTTGCATACATTTTCACGATACTCATCTAATTTGTGAAAAAGACGAGTTCCCTGGCCTTCTCAGCGACGTTTTTTTCTCCAGTCAGCTCGTGTATCTCTCTCGTTCTGGCGCACCTTGGGGCGCTTAGCCTCTTTTTCAAACCTCTGATTTGTAGTGGTTGCAAACTGCTTGTTTTAGAGTCACATATTGATCCACAAGATGTCGAGCCGCACAGCAGGGAGGTTTTTTTTTAAATAGAGGTGGAGCCCCTCCACGCCCACACCGGCATGATGGCCAACACAAAAGGTCTACTGCCATCTCTGCATAAGGGTTAGTATTCACTAGAGTGAGGTGTCGCAGGATGTGGGTACTGCGATGTTTGCGTACGTCTGGTTAGGATTAACCATTAATACGCGCTCATCTGGAGATAGATTGGTCGAAATCTGACGAAGGGTAGCGGTTTGAAGGGCAGAGGAAAAAAAAAGTGCCAAGGCAAGAGCCAAGGGAAAAAAACCTCTGCGAAAGTTAGGTCGGGCGGCAAGAGCAGTAGCGGTTGTCTTGCTGCCTGCGATAGGTTGTACAAGGATGGGCTTTGTTAGTAGTGGGTATCATGCATGTCGATACCTTGATGTCGTGCGTTTGTGCTGCTCGGCGGCTGGCGCTGGTACAGAGTCCTCGTTCAGCGTCCTGCAACCTGCAACAGTTAGTTCTGTTATCGGTCTTGTGTCCGATGGTCATATACCGGAGGCACAGTGTGAGGGAGTGTTGGGAGATTGTTCGTGCGTCTGTGGGCGAGCTCGTCGGTGTCCCTGCTGTGGCCTGTTGGTCGGCTCTAATAGCAGCTGGTAGTTGCCAGTCAGTGTTGCTGATATGCAGGGGCTTACCGACGTTTGTCGCTGTTTGCGTATGTTAGTTTACCATAGGTGGTTATGCCCTAGCAAGCAGTGTCTTTGGCCGCTTGTGTTTCCACCTGTGGTTGTGATCGTAGTTTCCCAGAGTGAGGATGAACGGATTGTTCGAGTGTCTCGAGTTCCTGTATAGTCGTGTGGCGTGTTTCTTGAATACTTCCTTGAGGGTATCAAGGCGGTATTCACGGGGAAGATCCACGGTGCGTGTGTAGCGTGGAGCATTGCTAATGATTCGTAGCACCTTGTTCTGTATGATCTGCAGGCGGCGCAGTCGTGTGGGAGCTGCATATCCCCAGACGGGAGCTGCGTACGTCATCAGAGGTCTAATCAGTGTCGTGTATAAGGACCTCGACACCCTCCTATTCAGTGTGCTTTCCCTGTTGAGCATTGGGTAGAGGTGTTTGAGCCTCGCGTGCGCTCGGTTGGCAACGTATTCAATGTGGTCCCCCCATGTAAGTTTCCGGTCCAGCCAGACACCAAGGTATCTGACTTTCTCTCGGAAACGTATTGGGCGTGTATGTAGTGTTATCGGTCTACAGTGTTGGTGTTTGCGCAGTAGTTTCGGTCTGCGTGTGAACAGAACTGCTTCGCACTTGTCGACGTTTACTTTAATATGCCATCGCTCCAGCCAAGGCTCAGCTGTTCTGAGTGCTGTCTGTATTCGTGAGTTGATGTTCGACGGTTTCCAGTCTTGCGCGAGGATGGCTGTGTCATCCGCGTAGACGGCTAACGTCGTGTTTCGTGTCGCTGGGAAGTCATTAATGTACAGGTTAAACAAGATGGGCCCTAGGATGCTTCCTTGGGGTACTCCAGCTTGGATACCGTGTTGTGTTGATTGTTTATCCTGCACGTTAGTGTTGAAACACCTGTTCGTGAGATATGAGTGTATGAGACGTACGAGTCCGTCCGGGAAACCAGCTTCGCTTAGTTTGCGTATGAGTCCGTTGTGCCAGAGACGATCGAAAGCCTTTTCGATGTCTAGGAACACGGCCCCTGTGGCTTTGTTCGTGTTGTAGCCGTGTGTTATATGTTCGACTACGCGGAGGAGTTGTGTTGACGAGTGGTGATTCCTAAAGCCGAATTGCTCCGGTCTTAGGGTGTCGTTGGCGATGCAATGCCTAGTGATACGTTTTAGTATTACCTTCTCAACAATCTTGCTGAGCGAGCACAGCAGACTGATGGGTCGGTAATTTTGTGGGAGGGAGTGGTCTTTCCCTGGCTTCCTGAACATCAGGACCTTGGCCGCCTTCCAAAAGTCAGGGAAGTGTTGATGTGTCAGGATGGCATTCGTTAAGTGTGCGAGGTACTCTACGGCTTTATCCGTGAACTCCTGGAGGACACGGTTTTGAATGCCATCAGGCCCAGGGGCTTTTCTAGCGGTGGTGTGCTTGATAGCCCATGTAACTTCATTTGTGCTAGTACGTCTTATTTCGTTGCGCGAGGGCTGGGCTACAAGTCGTGTAACCTCCTGGTCCGTTTCAAGTGTGAATGCTGGGTCTGAAGGAACCAGATTCGGCATGAAAGACGCTGCAAGTGTTGAGGCCATAAGCTCTGCCTTCTCCGTCGCGGAGTAGGCTGGGCCGTCTGGTCCTTGTAACGTGGGAGTGTAATGTTTCTCCCTGGTGAAGTGTCTGGCCAGCTGCCACACGCCAGGACGTGTGGTATCCAGCCCTGCGAGTTTCTGTCCCCATTGTTCGTTTCTGAATGTTTGAATTTTATTTCGTATTATGCCCTGGAGTCTGTTGACGTGCAGTTTATAGAACGGGCGCCTGGTACGGTGCCAGTATCTCCTGAGGCGGTTCCTCATTGAGATAAGGCCCAGGATTTCCTGGGGCAGGGCCGTCGAGTGTTGTCTTGGTGTTGTAAATGGAATGGCGTCAGTCATTGCGTCTTGGACGGCAGTTGTGAGAGCCTCCACAGCCTCATCGATACACAGCAGGGAGGGTTCTACCGTTGCCCTATAAAGTCTTAATTTCGTTGACGGGTTTAGATTCCTGCCCGCGAAAAAAGGCGTGAGTGCCCGGATCATCTTCATAGTATTCAATTTTCTGTCTAGTATGTGTGGGATGAAAGTCATCCCTTCATCCTGTATCACTCCAGGGTATTTCGTCGTTGTAGTACAGGGTATTGTCTGTCCATTGATGACAAGTCGCGTCCTCAGTTCCGGCCGTTTCTTCGTAAACAGTATTACTGCAGTTCTCATAGGGCTTAGGGTGATTTTACTGCTCTTTGCCCATTGTTCGCTGACGACAAGTTGTCGCTGAATCCTTCGTGAGGCTACGAAGGCCGTGTCATCAGTGTACAGACTGGCGGTGTCGTGTTGAATGGTAGGTATGTCGCTAATATCTTAATTAAACAGTCATGGCGGTATCATCGGGGCCTGACCAGTGCTGGGCTGCTAGTTAAGTAAGTGTTGACAGTGGGCGCTAACCTCTGTCTTCCTGTAGGTGTGGCGTTGCCCGCTTTTTCTATCGTCGCGCGGGTCAGCCCTATCTTGATACCGTACCGTCGCGCTGCGCTGGCCGGTGTGCAGTCGATGCTTTCGGACCGCACACAGTTATTATTCAGTTAGGTTATCAAAAAAAAAAAAAACTGTTTATAAAAAAATTCTTTGCATTTAGTTTTTCACTCCCTATTTTACACCTCCTCACTTTTAGGCTTCAGGTGAGGAATGCAACTTACGCGTTTTGCTGCACTCCACGTGAAGAAGAGGTGCCAGGGGGCCTCGTACGGAGCTGTGCAGCTGCTGTACTGATAAACAGGCGTCTACAGGCAGCAGATGGCTTTGCGATCTTGGTTATACTATGCTGGAACGTTATCGTGGTACCACGTGTACACCACCTGCAGAGGTAGTGGTTAGCAAGTACCATGAATATGCATTTGGCAGTGTTAGGTTTCATATACGAATGTATGTGAACTACAGCTAACTCCCAATCTCACAAAAACTGCTCGCATAGCGGAACGTGCAGATGTGTGTCTTTCGCTTCCACATGACTTCTTAAGTAATAGAACCCAGTACGTTGTCCTCGATGGTGAGTGTTCATCGGAGATGAGGGTATCATCTGGAGTGCCCAGGGAAGTGTGGTAGGTCCGCTGTTGTTTTCTATCCACATAAATGATCTTTTGGATAGAGTGGATAGCAATGTGCGGCTGTTTGCTGATGATGCTGTGGTGTACGGGAAGGTGTCGTCGTTGAGTAACTGTAGGAGGATACAAGATGACCTGGACAGGATTTGTGATTGGTGTAAAGAATGGCAGATAAATGTAAATTAATGCAGATGAATAGGAAAAAGAATCCTGTAATGTTTGAATACTCCATTAGTGGTGTAGAGCTTGACACAGTCACGTCATAACATTGCAGAGCGATATGAAGTGGGACAAGCATGTAATGGAGGTTGTGGGGAAGGCGAATTGTCGTCTTCGGTTCATTGGTAGAATTTTGGGAAGATGTGGTTCATCTGTAAAGGAGACCGCTTATAAAACACTAATAGGACCTTTTCTTGAGTACTGCTCGAGCGTTTGGGATCCCAATCGGATCGGATTGAGGGAGGACATAGAAGCAATTCAGAGGCGGAAGGCTAGATTTGTTACTGGTAGGTTGGATCAGCACGCGAGTGTTACGGAAATGCTTCAGGAACTCAGGTGGGATTTTCTAGAGGAAAGGAGGCGTTCTTTTAGTGAATCGCTACTGAGAATATTTAGAGAACCAGCATTTGAGGCTGACTGCAGTACACTTTTACTGCCACCATCTTACATTTCACGGAAAGACAACAAAGATAAAATAAGACAGATTTGGGCTCACACAGAGGTATATAGGCAGTCATTTTGCTCTCGTTCTGTTTGGGAGTGGAACAGGGAGAGAAGATGCTAGTTGTGGTACAAGGTACCCTCCGCCACGCACCGTATGGTGGATTGCGGAGTATGTATGTAGATGTAGATGTAGATGAAAATACGGAAGTCAGTGTTATAAGCGCAGACGTGTGCTTCCTTCTGTACATGTGCACCTGCACCCAAGAGCGTGAACCACCTTATTATACTGGGTGATCAAAAAGTCAGTATAAATTTGAAAACTAAATAAATCACGGAATAATGTAGATAGAGAGGTACAAATTCACACACATGCTTGGAATGAGATGGGGTTTTATTAGAACCAAAAAAAAAAAATACAAAAGTTCAAAAAATGTCCGACATATGGCGCTTCATCTAATCAGAATAGCAATAATTAGCATAACAAAGTAAGACAAAGCAAAGATGATGTTCTTTACAGGAAATGCTCAATATGTCCACCATCATTCCTCAACAATAGCTGTAGTCGAGGAGTAATGTTGTGAACAGCACTGTAAAGCATGTCCGGAGTTATGGCGAGGCACTGGCGTCGGATGTTGTCTTTCAGCATCCCTGGAGATGTCGGTCGATCACGATACACTTGCGACTTCAGGTAACCCCAAAGCCATTAATCGCACGGACTGAGGTCTGGGGACCTGGGAGGCCAAGCATGACGAATGTGGTGGCTGAGCACACGATCTAGAAATATGGGGTGGAGCGCCATCGTACGTTCCAGCAGATGTTTATCAGACAGGCTGGGGATGATGCGATTCTGTAACATATCGGCGTATCTCTCACCCAACACGGTAGCAATTACAAAACCTGAATCACGCATTTCCTCGAAGAAAAAAGGCCCAATAACGGTAGATGTGGTAAATCCAACCCGTACCGTGGCTTTCTCGTTGTGCAGTGGAGTTTCGACGACAGTTCTAGGATTTTAGGTAGCCCAGATTCTGCAGTTGTGGGCGTTGACAGACCCTCGGAGCGTGAAATGAGCTTCGTCGGTCCACAACACATTACTCAACCAATCGTCATCTTCCGCCTTCTTTTGAAACGCTAAAACCGCAAATGCCTTCAACTTCACTATATCGCCAGGTAACAGTTCATGATGCCGATGGATTTTGTACGGATAGCATCGGAGGGAACGCCTCAGTGCCAACCAAACTGTAGTGTATGGAATGCCGGTGCGACGTGCGACTGCACGACCGCTGACTTCCCCGTGCATAGACGAACCCGCTACAGTCTCCATTTCTTCCTGAACTGTCTCAGCAGTATTATGCCTTGTGTTCGGTCGGCCACTACGGGGTCCATCGTCGCAATAACCCATGGCTTCGAACTTCGAAATCTTTGTCGTCACAGCTGCATTTGTCAACGGAACTTTACCCGTTCGAATCCCCTTCCTATGGCGATAGGATCGTAACGCTGAACTAGCACATTCCCCATTCTGATAATACAGCTTCACTAAAAGCGCCTTTTGAGGTAACGTCAACATGCAGTGACTGCTGGCGCATCTGATTCTCTCTCTCATTACAGCTCCTTTTATATACGATTGTCATGCGCAGTCACTGACGTTTTGCTGTCCAGCGCCATCTCTCAGACATTTTGTGAACTTTTTTTTGTTCTAATAAAACCCCATGTCATTCAAAGCATGTGTGTCAATTTTTACCTGCGTCTTTGTAATATGCTTACCAGCCACGCTGCATTTTCTGATGATGTCAAGTTTCAGCTTTTAACGAAGAAGAAAGTCTTAATACGAATAATACCTAGACTCCACTGCCTGTCACCAGATTAGAACGTGGTGTCTCTCCTGGGTGTCAGTAACAATATGGTGCGGGAGTGTCCACGGATGGCCCCTAATGACAGAATAAGATCATTTATAGATCAGTTGCAATTTAATGGTTGTGGGCCCTCTGGGCGAGGTTTGCTTCCTCTCGCAATATTCTTGGCGGTGACACAGACGACCGGCGGACGTTCGTTCACGCGTGCGCCCGCAGCTGCGTCTAGAGCTGCGCTGGCGTAACTCGAATCTGCTGTCTCGACAGCGGTGCTCCGGCCTTTCAGGGATTTACTGCCGCAGCTGGGACTACGCGCAATGTGCCTCGGCTGTGCTGTTGCCTGGGGAACGTACCAGCGGGACAGGTCAGTGCCCTGTCTCAGCCACACATCCCCGGCGGCGAAGTATGGCGTCCGCGGGCTAGTGTCCCCTGCTCTTGCACTGGTCACGGCGTTATCTGGGGGTAGCATTTCTGGACGATGGCAACAGTGCATTACCACAACGCACCTCAAGCGATTACGCCCAAACAGGCAGCTGCCTGTTGACGGCGTCCGATAATAGTTACTTTGGCGGCCTCACTCTGGCGCCTCCTAGGGGACGACCGCATTACAGCGGTGGCTGTTACGATGATTGCGATGGCAGTGACAGCTCCGAACTGTTGGCAGCGCTAAGTAACACATAGTCTGCGCCATTGCAGCTCCTCCCGACGGACGATGTTAACGAGTGGGTTGGCGATCTTTAAATACGTCTTTTGGCGCTGATATTTGCTGTTCTTCTTCCCAAGTAGGTAAGTGGAATTTTGTGGTGTTGCTCTGCTGGTGTAACTGACCCGATTACCGCCCTCCATGTCAACATCCAGGAATGCTGCGAGGTGGCCATCGACACAGCGTTCTCCTTCTTGTTCTGAACTCGGCGCTCCGCCGACCCAGTTACGCCACGGTATCTTAGCAGTGAACTGCGCAGCCGAATGTGACACCCATGCGACCTATGACTCACAACATTCTCTATATTTTAACTTACTTCATTACTGAGAAATTCTTACATTTAACTAACATAATAACTCTCGTCTTCCGACCCTCTACACCGTAATTGATGCAGAGTACAGGCATGCGGTGAATGTTTGATAGATGTTCAATATGTCTGATTTAGAGGCTTATGCTTAATTGTACGAGGAAGCAGATGTGTCCGTGCTCGTAGACCATTTTGAGATATTCTCTAGTGTGTACCTGGCGTTACGTCCCTTCCCTCCTTCTTCACTCGCCGGGAGGAGACGCAGGTGGGAACGACTTTCGTCCCCGTCAGTATGACGTGGAACAGCACCTGTAACTCTCACAAGAACTCAACTCCTCGAGTGGTTTTCACGTATTCTGTTATCTGCCCGCAACAGTCTTCTCAGCTTGTCCTAACTTATAAACTGCTATCTTTTATTTTTATTTTTATGCCCGGTTAGTTCCGTGACGAAATAAAATCTTGATTCAGGATTTCATAATTACGCTCGTTTTTAACATCATACATAGAGAGGATGAAATTTTGCTGTCTACCATTCCGTTGCTACGTCAAGTTATTAACAACGGTGCGACGTAACTCCAGAGATAACTTACGTTGGAGTTAATGTTTTTTTTTTAATACGCCGTATTACTGGTTTAAAATAATCACTCTTCACTGTCCATTATTCATGTAATCACTTAATCACTTAAAATGTTTAAAGAGTCAATCAACTTGCATTAATACACATTGTATTGTCCGTTTAATGAGTTAGGCGACACGTAAGATTTACCTTTAGACTCAGATTGTATTGTTCTCTCTGTCATTAATTGTTTGTCCCTACAACACACCCATTCAAGATTAACTTCTGTTCAGTTCAGTAAGCGTGACGCTGACGACAACTTTTGACTCATCGGCTTACTTGTCTTTCTTCGTGTCTTCGTTTTATTGTGTCCTACTCAATACTACGAATTGTTTTCTGTCGTTGATCTATTGCTCTAAAGGTTTGTAACTGTTCATCAGTACGACGGCTAAGTCCGATAAACCAGTATCACTCAATTGAAGTCTAACACTCGTCTTACCATACCGTCGCGTTGAGAACGATGAAGATTAACTTTCTTCAGTCGAAAGACTGAGAAATACTTCAATCTCTATCTTTTGAATTACCAAACTTCTAAAATTGAAAGAATCTAATAGCGTTTGCATCCAGACAACTATCGCAAAAGTACTCCAGAGCGACTCAAGAACAAATAACTAACTGAACATTTCCATATCCGAGTTGCATTGTAGTCGCATTGAATTTCCTTTCCGATGCGGCTACAACTCTCTTCTATGGTAAATGTTAACTATAACTGAATTACTTTCTTGGATTTAACCTTCGTTCATATGATTTTGAAATTATTCTACAGATATTTGATAAAGAATCTATGATACTCCTTTCCTTTTATCTCACCTTTTTGTATGCTATTCTCAGTATTGGAATGATATTGGTGTTAATCAAAATATTACCTGTGGACATTTTATCGTCAATAGCTGCCGTCACTGTCAAGATGTCTCACTTCCACGCTTTAAGTTTCCACAAAGTTCCTTAATTGAGGTTTTCGGTCCTTGGGGAGGTACGCTGAGCATCTCAGTCTCAGCCGTTTGGAGGGTTCCGGTGGCTGTGCAAAGATGAAGATCGAAGAATAGCATCTTCAAAGTGGTTTTGGAAACTGGTAGGGGATACCTCGTGGAGGCAGAACTGGTACATCCTGCCGATTTATATGATGTGCACAGTGATCTGTCATTGAGTTCCGTGAAATGTTCGGTCCCCAAACTGATGACAACGCTGGGGAATAAGTGGAGATACATTCTCCATTAAGACACCTCAGCAACGGCTCAGGTTGGGGATGTGATTTCTTAGAACCACCCAAAGCATCTTCTCCGAAAAGCGTTCCTGGCTGAAGGAGTATGTTGATTTAAACAGCGGACAAATAGCCCTCGCGACTTGTGATTTTGAAAAAGATTTTTATAAATTAATTAATGAATCAGTTTTCGAAAAAATCATGGATAATGTTAGAGTCCGTCGCGACATTCATTTAGTCTACTGTTAGGATGTGTGTTACGGTTCAAGAAATTACATCACCAGGCCAGACTTTAAACGGGCCACAACCTTCAATGAAGGAATAATCGTTTTGGAGATGACTATGGTTTCAGTGTTCACGAAACCTGTGCATACCGGTATGTGTGCTCTTCACCTCTCCAAACTCCACATATACCGATTCCGTTACAAATTCGCGAAACCGAACTTCGCAGGTGCCAAGTTAGTTTAAAAGCGATTCGCAATTTGGGAGTAATTACCCCTTAAAATGAAATTACCTTAGCGGTAAATACTGAAAGATTCGAGTCTGTTTCAGTCACAAAATTAAATTAATTTCGAAGGATCATTACTATTTAGTGCGACTAATATTCATTCTATTAGTAAGCAATGATTGCTTTTTCTCAGTTAGTAGTATGAATACGGTGGAGGTTACAGTTTCCTCATATAGTTCACCCACTACACACAAATGCTGTGGTTTTTCCCGTGCATCGCTGATGATAAAAGTGGGACATACATACAACAAATGCTACATATCTCACAAAAATATTTTCTGCAATATCCATATAGTACCTGCAGTAATTGCAGTGATCCAGAAATCACTTAATTATTCGCTTCTAAACACAGAAATGAATTAATTGACAACATGGCACAGCACTAACTACATTAAGGCTACTATAGTATTGTATACAACTTTATTATTATTATCTTTAGAGTGGTTACTCACGAAGCCTTAGCAGCCTGAAGTCGTCCAATTCCTGCCGCTCCAGAAGTAAGGAGAGCAGCAATGAACTGGTTTACTAACAGTAAGTATAGTGCACACATATGAACTTTTTTTGGTTTAAATGGAGTTACAGTGTGTATGTTACGCAAGAGCCACAATGGAGAGGGGTGATATAGGGGAAGCATTTTTGTAACAGCTGTGTACCCTCGCTGTGGAAAGTTAACTTTCTGTTCTGAGATGGAATTGTGGGTGGCACTTGTGATGCACCAGGAATTCTTTCGTCACTCATTGTAAAACGCACACATACACGAAGTAATTATATACCTTTCATCTCTCATTATTTTAAAAATAGAAGTGTTCCAAGCAAAATATCCCATTCTGCAGTATAGTTAGGAGCTAAAGTGGGTGATAATATGGGGGAGAGGGTGCAACAGATGGGAGGGGGTGGGGCAGGACGGGAATACTACGTAATGTCTGACTGAACTCAAGTGTAATGTTCTAAGAGAGGTAGGAACCACTGCTTTAAATAGATACAGAAAATTTCATCTACTGGCTGCGATCCATATGAAGTAATTAGATGCAATCCTGTAGAATTCGACTCGTTTGGATTTATGGCCTACAATTCTTAAGAACAAAGGGTTGTGTGTGTGTGTGTGTGTGTGTATGAGAACTGTATACATTGCTATGTGTACCAGGTACATGGCTGTACACTGTGTGTGCTCATTAAAGAAAAACATATATTTTGGTGTGTGTGTGTGTGTGTGTGTGTTGGTTATTCACCTGCTGGTGCTAGTTCCTGTACACTGTTGTTGTTGTGGTCTTCAGTCCAGAGACTGGCTTGATGCAGCTCTCCATGCTACTCTATCGTGTGCAAACTTGTAAATCTCCCAGTACCTACTGCAACCCACATCTTTCTGAATCTGCTTAGTGTATCCATCTCTTGGTCTCCCTCTACGTTTTTTACCCTCCACGCTGCCCTCCAATACTAAATTGGTGATCTCTTGATGCCTCAGAACATGTCCTACCAACCAATCACTACTTCTAGTCAAGGTGTACCACAAATTTCTCTCTTATTCTACTCAATACCTCCTCATTAGTTACGTGATCTACCCATCTAATCTTCAGCATTCTTCTGTAGCACCACATTTCGAAAGCTTCTATTCTCTTCTTGTCCACACTATATATCGTCCACGT
Organism: Schistocerca nitens; assembly: GCF_023898315.1. Classification (NCBI taxonomy): domain Eukaryota; kingdom Metazoa; phylum Arthropoda; class Insecta; order Orthoptera; family Acrididae; genus Schistocerca; species Schistocerca nitens. Next base: position 108,326,303 of record NC_064619.1, read on the forward strand.
TTCATTTCCATATATGGCTACTCTACATACAAATACTTCCAGAAACGGCTTCCTGGCACATAAATCTATACTCGATGTTAACAATTTCCTCGTCGTCAGAAACGCTTTCCTTGCCATTGCCAACCTACATTTTATATCTTCGACCATCATCAGTTATTTTGCTCCCGAAATACTAAAATGGTTCAAATGGCTCAGAGCACTATGGGACTTAACATCCATGGTCATCAGTCCCCTAGAACTTAGAACTACTTAAACCTAACTAACCTAAGGACATCACACAACACCCAGTCATCACGAGGCAGAGAAAATCCCTGACACCGCCGGGAATCGAACCCCGAAACACTACTTTAGGTGTCTAATTTCCTAATCTTGAATTCCCTCAGCATCATCCGATTAGTTCGACTACATTCCATTATCCTCGTTTTGCTTTTGTTGATGTTCATCTTATATCCTCCTTTCAAGAGACTGTTCATTCCGTTCAGCTGCTCTTCCAGGTCCTTTGCTGTCTCTGACAGAATTACAGTGTAATCGGCGAAAACCAAAGTTCATATTTCTTCTCCATGGATTTTAATTCCTACTCCGAGTTTTTCTTTTATTTACTTTACTGCTTGCTCAATATACAGATTGAATAACATCGGGATTGTGTACAACCTTGTCTCACTCCCTTCCCAACCACTGCCTCCCTTTCATTCTCCTCGACTCTTATAACTGCCATCTGGTTTCTCTACAAATTGTAAATAGCCTTTCGCTCCCTGTACTCTACCCCTGCCACCATCAGTATTTGAAAGTGAATTTTCCAGCCAACATTGTCAAAATCTTTCTCTAAGTCTACAAGTGCTAGAAACGTAAAGCTGCATGCCTTCGGAAAAAATTACGGCAGTAGTTTCCCCTTGCTTTCAGCCGTTCGCAGTACCAGCACAGAAAGGCCGTTTTGGTTAGTGTTACAAGGCCTGCAAACTGTAAAGCAAATCGAGGACCCAATTCCAAGATCGCAACACAGAGCAATAACTTGCTGCATTACTGCAGTAATCAAATCAGATGTAATGCCCTTTAAGAGACGCTTCAATTTCAAAAAAGCTCATTGGGAACTTTTTACAGAGGACCTTGATAAGGAGATCTTGGAAATTAAACCAGAGATACAATCATATGAAACTTTTATAGACCTCGTCAAGAAAATCTCTCGACGGCGCATACCTAGAGGGTGCCGCACCCAGTATATCGCTTGACTAAATGGTAGCAGCAAGGAAGCTCTGAAAAAGTATGAAGAACTATACAATAAGGTCCCCTTCTCAGAGGAAACGATCCGCGCAGGTGAGGTACTGATGTCTGGTATCTCCGAAGCGAGAAAGGAAAAGTGGTGCAACCTCCTACAAGAGACGGACATGAAGCACAGCAGTAGAAAGGCATGGAAACTGCTCAAATGTCTCAACAACGACCCAACAGAACCACAACCAAATTACAGCGAAGTTACACCCGATCAAATAGCTCACCAACTACTCATGAACGGAAAAACTAAAAGGAAGATCAGGAATGGCAAAATTAAAAGAAAATTGAACGAGGAGATTAGCTTCCTAGCTCGCCCGTTCTTCATTCAGGAGCTACAAGATGCCATCAATGATTTGAAAAACAAGAAGGCCGCTGGCCTCGACGATCTGAGATCTGAGCAAATTAAACATTTTGGACCGGGAGTACAAGCATGGATCCTAGAGCTAATGAATAACTGTATTACAACAATGCAAATTCCTAAACTGTGGAGGAAAGCTCGGGTTATTGCGTTACTAAAACCAGGGAAAGACCCAGCTGAAGCTAAAAATTTCCGGCCTGTATCACTGCTTTGTCATTTATTTAAAGTGCTGGAGCGAATGGTCCTCAAACACATAGCTGATTATGTGGACAAAGCCCTCATTAACGAAGAAGCTGGATTCCGACCAGGAAAATCATGCTGTGGCCAAATTCTTAATCTCACCCAGTACATCGAAGACGGCTATCAGAGAGGAGAAGTAATTGGGGTCGCATTCCTGGATCTCAGTGCTGCATATGACACAGTTAACCATAAGTTGCTTACCCAGAAAGTGTATAATGTCACTAAGGACTACACCCTTTCTATGTTCGTGCAATGTCTGCTACAAAACAGACGCTACTATGTAACCTTACAATCTAAAAACAGCCGTTGGAGGACACAGAAAAATGGACTTGCACAGGGTAGTGTCTTGGCTCCAATATTATTTAACATCTATACCAATGATCTTCCCATCAGCCGCCAGACACGAATGTTCATATATGCTGATGATGCAGCAGTGGCCACACAGGATAAAACCTTTGAACAAGTGGAGGAGAATCTCACAGGAGCCTTAACAGAACTTGCTACCTATTACGACGGCAATAATCTGAAACCAAACCCTAGTAAATCTCAAGTATCCGCCTTCCATCTTAGGAACAAACAAGCCAAACGGAATCTCCGAGTCATGTGGCAAGGGGAAGAGCTGAAACATACAAACAGCCGAAAATACCTGGGAGTAACATTGGACAGAGCACTTACTTTTAAGCAGCACTGTCACAACACTAAAAAAAAGGTCTGTGCCAGGAACAACATACTGCGGAAGCTAACAGGTTCATCGTGGGGAGCTCAACCACATGTTTTGCGCACCACGGGTCTGGTGCTGAGTATCTCAGCAGCGGAATATGCGGCGCCAGTTTGGAGGAACTCTGCTCACACTAAGCAAGTTGACGTCGCCGTAAACGAAACTGTACGTATTGCCACAGGATGTCTCAAACCAACTCCCACAGACATCATTTACCCCATCGTAGGCATAGCACCACCCACTATCCGCAGACAAGTAGCCGCCGAGATCGAAAGATCAAAACAAAAGAATGATCCTCGACACCCGATGCATATGCACCGAAAACAACGTGTCCGGCTGAAATCCCGCAGGAGTTTCATTGAAACTACTGAAGAGCTCGCCACCAAGCCCGCCGCAAGACGGCTATCTCTTTGGGAAGAAATGGTGCCACACTCCACAATGGAACTACTTGAGGAGGGATCTGCAGGATTTCAACTACCCTTTACAACTTGGAGGTCATTAAACCGGCTGCGCACTGGAGTAACTGGGTGCAAATCAAACCTATTTAAATGGGGTTACAGTGATGGCGACAGGTGTGAATGCGGAGCAATACAGGACTTGGACCACCTACTGATCTGCCCAGATATGTCTATGACATGCACTAAAGATGATATTTTGAAAGTCAATGACAAAGCAATCTACGTTGCTAATTTCTGGGAAGGGAAGATATAATTGGTGCATCCGGACACGGAAGAAGAGGAAAACAAGGCCAGATCAGTCATCCAGACTGTTGCCCCTGCAACTTCTGAAAAGGCTTCTGCCCCTCTTCAGGGACCACACGTTTGTCTGGCCTCTCAACAGGTACCCATCCGTTGTGGTTGCACCTACGGTGCGGCTATCTGTATTGATGAGGCACGCAAGCCTCCGCCTCCCCACCAACGGCCATGTCCATGATTCATGGGGGGCTGTACACTGTATAAATTCTAAATAGTAAAATCATCAATTGCATAAAATAAAGTCATTTAGCATTTATGCAATCACTTTCTTGAATAAACAAAAGCATTGTTACTGCTATAATATATCTCTGCTATTGTACAAGAAATTATTTATAGTTGATCAGTAGCTGTCATATATAAAAAGCATTCTGCATTTATACAATCTCTATTTTGAAAATAAATATATATATCTGTGCTATTATTTGATCATGTAACTATTAGAGTTATTGTAGGATGGAAGTAAACGAGAACAATTTCACAGAACATTTTTTTTTTAATTTACTCTCAAAAAGTGAACTTAGCAGACAGATCTAAATAATTTTCTTGCATAACTTCTGAATTCAGTCTCAATAGTATTCAATCCTCGGACATTCTTTCACTAAATTCGCCCTTCACTGATTTTATGGTTACAGTTCACCACTTACTCACTTTGGTACAAGTTTACAGGCATTGACACATTGCTCCATTTGATTAATATTGACATAGTTATTACGCTGAATTGCACATTTATTACACAAATACTCAACAAATTCATGGTTCTTTCCTCTCACACCTTGATGCCAACGACACAATCTGTCAGCGGCAATTGTGAATAATTCACAACACAGGTGTTTCCGCTGCCGAGAATTCTTCCGCGTTGTATGGGCGTGATCCATTGAACTCTTCTATCCCTGACGTTTCGTCCAAAGCTACGTTGGACATATTCGGAGGTGCTCCTGGTTGGGTTAATTCTTGCCGACTGACTAGGCGGACGTCGAAGAACGGCCTAAATACCGTGGAAAGGGGGCGTGGTGGAGAGAAAAAAAGAGGTTATGAAACTCAGCGATATATGGACAGTGGCCCTACAGAAGCGATGACGTACTATGATCGATAGTTATATTTTATCCTTGACAAGAATTATCTCTGCTATCACGTGAAATCCAGAGCACGTGCACTTTCCACGGTATTTAGGCCGTTCTTCGACGTCCCACTCGTCAGTCGGCAAGACTCAGCCCAACAAGGAGCACCTCCGGAGATGTCCATCGTAGCTTTAGACGAAACGTCAGGGATAGAAGAGTTCCAAGGACCACGGCCATACAACCCGGAAGAATTCTCGGCAGCTGAAACATCCGGTCGTGAAAGCCTTCAGTGTATGACAGGTCTTTCCTTTTAACTACAGTTCAGCGTTTTAGCTACATACACTCACGAAAATAATGGCAACTCCAAGAAGGAGTTGTACAATATAAAGTTGGTGGGCGCGTTTCTAAATCTAAAAGATGATTTCTATTCAAATTTCGCACCAGTCGCATAAGAGTCAGGATGCAAATCTAGTTTGTTTCAAATACACGTTGTAATGGAAGTGAGCTTTAGTTACCTTTGAGACTGGAGGTAGTGAGCTTATATTAGTCAAGAATTCCTGGAAGGCGTCAAAGACGTTATTATCAACAAGTCACTGAGGTGCTGATTAGTTGTTTGGATGATTTGGGGGAAGGGGATCAAACAGTAAGGTCATCGGGTTAGGGAAGGATGTAAGCCATGCCCTGACGAAGGAACCATCCCGGTATTTGACTGAAGCCATTTAGGTAAATCTCATAAAACAGAAACCACGATGGCCGGACGCGGGGTTTGAACCGTCGTCATTCCGAATGCGAGTCCAGTGTGCTAACTACTGCGCCACCTCGCTTGGTGAGGTGCTGGATACCGTCTTGTAATAGGGCTACGAGAAGCTGGATGTTATTTCTGCGATATTGCAGAAAGACTTGGCACGATTATAGCCACTGTACATACCTGCTGGCAGCGGTGGTCACGACACTGTACTGTCGCGAAAAGACTGGAATCAGGACGGGCACGTACCACTATCGACAGGAGACACCGTCGTGTTTTGCGTATGGCTCTGGCATATCCGCAGCTGAAACTGACACAACACGTGGCACTACAGTGGCACAACAAACGATTACATTTCGTTTACTTCAACGACAGATCCGACGCAGACGGCCCTAGAGAGCGATCCACTGACCCCAAACCAACATCATTTGCGATTTCAGTGGTTCCAAAGAGGAGCTCATTGGAGGGCAGAGTGAAGGTCGGTGGTCTTTTGTGATGGAAGCGTGTTCCGCTGTGTTTTGTGATGAAAGTAGGTTCTGTCTCGGTGCCCGTGATGGCCGTGTGTTTGTCACAAGGAGGCCAGTTGAGGACCAGCAAGAAACCTGTCCGCGTGGTAGACACAATAGAACTACTCCCAGACCTAGGATAAAAATTCTTGTGCCAGCAGAAGTATTCTCAAGGTTATTTGAAGCACTCTCACTGCAAATTTGACGTCAATCTGGTCATTCGACCTGTTGTGCTGTCATTCGTGAACATGAGTCAAGGGGTACTCTGCTAGAGGTTTACAATTGTCCACATATCGCTGTTGTCCCAATATGCTCTGCAGAACGTTGACATATTGGCTTGGTCTGCTCGATCACCAGGTCTGCATGCAGTCAAGCGGATATGGGATATAATCGGACGACAGCTCCAGCGTCATCTGCTGCCAGCATGGACAGTCCCTGTATACACCGCCCATATGCAGCAGGCATGGAACTCCATCCCACGAACTGTCATCCGGATTCTGTACAACACACTGCATACACGTTTCTATGCTTGCATTCAGAATCCTGATGGTGACACCGGTTACTGACGTACCAACACTTCACATTTCCAATGCCTTATCTCACGCTTACATTAACCTGGTGATCTCGCAGTGTTTATCATTGGGCACTGTCCTACAAAATGATGGTCAGGTCCTGCTGTAAATGTCATCACTTCTCTCTCTGTGCTGTTCATTTGGAACACAACTTACGACCAATTAGACAAAGAAGTGATGGTACTCTCTGCAAGACCTGACCAACATTTTGCAGGACATTGCTGAAACACGTACAGTGCGAGCTGTTACTGATTTGTTGGACTGATGGGGCTGCTAATTGCTATACCAGCTACTGCACTCCCCTGACTTAAGCCCTCTTGAGTTCAACTTCATTTCTTAACTGAAGGAAACACTTCACAGCATCCGCTTCAGAGCTGCTACAATTTCTACGGGCAATAGACCACGCCGCTCGAACTGTCAACACAACTGGCACTGCCAAGGGTATCCTACGACTTCCACATCGCTAGCAACCGGCTATACACAATGCTGGTGACTACTTTGAAGGTCATTAAAACTTTGAAACACGTATCTATTTTGTACGAGTTGTAAATAAATAGTTGCCACTATTAAAGTTCCAACCCTCGTAGTTACAAAATGTAGCAATAGATGGAGTTGAAAGCATAATAATTTAATAGTGGTCGAAAACAAATAACAAATGAATCATACAGCAATGCCTAAGGTGTACGTCTGACGTTAAACAAACTGTACTATTCAGTGTGCATTGGTGTACAGGTGTCATTCTATTAGTTACGTAAGCCCATCCACCACGGCAAGGTCATAATCACACCGGATAGGAAAAATCTGTTTTTAACTATCCTGAGGTCAAAAATAGCATGAAAAGCATCACTCAAATCAATTATTAGTTGTCCTGAGGCCAAAAACAGCATATAGAGTATAAATCAAAATCAAATCCGAATACTAATTTCCACGTTACTGGGGAAAAGCATGTTCAGTATGCTGTCCTCCGTTTTCTGCAACAAATTGAAATCGAGAAACAGCATGTTCCACAACTGATCGAAGTGATTCCGGGGTCCCATTCAGAATATGTAGCGCAAAGCGTGCCTTCAATGCTGCTGAGTTCACAATCGGAACAGTGAATACAACATCTTGCAGATAGCCCCACAACCAGAAATCACACGGATTAAGATCAGGTTATCAGGATGGCCAGGCTGTAGGGAAATGGCGGCTGATAATCGTAGTATTTCCGAAACGGCGCTTCAGCAACCGCTTAAGGGGATTTGCAATGTGCGGAGGTGCGCCGTCTTACATAAAAATGATCCCATCCACACATCCACACTGTTAGAGAGCTGGAATGACGTGACTGCACGAAAGACACTCATAGTGCTTACCAGTGACGGTACAAGTAAAAGGACCGGAAGTGCCTGTCTCTTCGAAAAAATGTGGCTCTATGATAAATGATGACGTAAACCCGCACCACACAGTGACCTTTTCTGGATTAAATGATAATGGTTGCTTTGCGTGTGGATTTTCCGTTGCCCATATTTGTCAGTACTGTGTATTGACATCCTGTCAGATGGATGTAGGCTTCATGTGTCTTCAAGATCTTCCACAGCCTATCACTGTCCGCTTCCATGTGATCAAGAAATTCTCTGTTGCTGACACGCCAACAGGAAGCAACTCGTGCGCACGGGGAATTTTGAATGGATAGCAAACAAGGATGTTTCGTAGGATTTTACGCACCGTGCTCACGGGTACGCCCAACGTTCGGGCAATTCTCCGTGCTCTACACGTTTGCAAATCACCACTCGTCTCCTCCTGCATTGTTGTGTCCACTGCTTCCACTGACGTCGAATCAATTCGTTTCCTCACTCTACCAGGTTTTACACCAAGAGAACCCGTCTTTTCAAATTTCCGAATCATTTTCTGCAGACGGCAGTCATTGGACCAACGCCTTATTTCAAACCCTTCAGTGCCTGAAACTTCTGCAGCGCGACGTGTGCACAGTCATCATTCTTGTAATACAGCTTTACAAGCAGAGCCCAATCCTGCATTGAGACAATCATGGTGAACGACGCACACGCGTAAGGAGGAAAATCCGTGCACCGGACATGTTTATACCAACTTCAACTTCAATGGCTCGTGCGCATGACAGGTGTTTTCATATTCTGACACATACAGCGCCGTCTGTTGATGAATTTTCACACTATTTATGTCCTTCTGCAACACGTTTTCGCCGCTCTCCGATAATATTCCGTTGCAATTTGACGTCATTCTGACCAGTGGCGTTATTTTTACAGCGTTTTCAAAGTTTAATTATAATCACCCTGTATTTCCGAAGTATTATTGTACTACATCAGTGGCTGTCAAATCGCCCCTGCCCCGGCCAAGTGCAAATCTTCCTCATTTTCACAAATGATCAGTAAAGCACATACTTTACTGTGAATGGTAGTAACTACATTCACAGAATAAAAGTTCTAGATTACGCACCTTCGTATTTTGAGGTGTACGTAGTTCTTGTACTTATGTACCTCAATTCTACAATAGCGAGTGACATGGCGACCCTGACACTGGTGTCTGCATAAAATCGCTTAGCAGACCTGGTGGATGAGTTATGTATTTATACGATGTACACAGATCCATATATTTTGGATTGGGCATTATCTGTGAACTGGTGTATTGTAGTGTATTGTAGTGTTTGTTCACGTAGTCCAGTCTTTCTCAATGTCTGATTTTCTTACTACATATAGTTACCTCCAAGCCAACATACGTACATCTTTGCAGTCCTGCGTTCTTTAATCCTTTCAAAGTGAGAAAAATAGTCAATTTATAAACCTATTTGTCAAATGAATTAGATTTCTTCTTTCTTGGTGTCATGGAAACCTTCTTCATGATCACGGTGTTGTCAGTGCCAGACCTCGTCTGATGTGATGTCACTGGCTTCTTCTAACTGTTTAGGACGCTGTTTACTTTAAGCCATTCAGTATATGAACAATAACTCAACACTATGCAGTATAAAGAAATTTACACAGTTACATTATTTTAAATTATGTAATATTTTTGGCTTTAGCCGTCATCATATTCAGCTCCAAGATTTTCTCGTAGAGCAGTTAAGATTGCAGCACTAAGCAGATGACGTAACAAGTACTGTGAAGAACCAGTGCGCTGTTGACATGTCCGGTCTCCCTTTTCGAGGAACGGCCGCCGGAATTGTAGTGCATCACTGTCATTGCCTGCTGTGATCAGAGGCAGGGGGCCTAAATGCTAATTTTCTATCGTTAATGTTGTAAAATTTGTCCATTAAATTTCCTTGACATTTAAAAACAGTCATCTGCAAAGAAAGACTATCGCTCCTTCATTTCAAAAGTCGCAATAATAAGCGAGACTAAAAACATAAGTTCAACGAATAGGCAGATGAAGCATTTGGGGTGTCTTCAGGTCAGGCCTAAACTTTGCGCCTAACAGAAATGGGTTTCGCTGCCTAAGCACTCCGGAACGAACAGTCTTCTGGCACAGACGCGTTGTCTGGTACAATTGATTGTATTTCAATTTTGTAAAGAACTGTTGATTCTAGAATATTCAAAAGAACAAGTAAATTGTGAACAGATACCACTGTTTAGAGAGAACTTGTTAAATGATTAATGATGTGTGGGTTTTAAATAGACGGTGGATAAAAGCTATAGCTCCCAGTTTCTCATGTTCTGCTGGAATCAAAACGAGTGAAATCCAAAAACGTGAACTAATCAGTCATTTACGTAGTATCAGTTCATCGCTAACGGTTCGCTACATCAAGACAGCGAATCTACGAACTACTTGCTGTTTTCTGCGCATGGGACATATATAGAAGGCTGCAGGTTGGTCAACTTAATTAGGAACGCCATGCATTCCACTCAGAGCGGTGGACACAACCGAGCACCTCGCGTGCACTGCATTGTCAGTACAATTGGAAGAGTGGCACGTAGTCTGTAGTACCATATAGGAGGCAGACATTTGGAAATTATAGAGCTATTCTAAAATTAAAATCATTTTATGCCGCAAACAGTAGAAAAGTTAACGACGACAGTTTCTTTCACATTCTCTTTTGATTTTCTCTCGACAAATACACTAAACACTCTCGCAGTTAACTGTCAATGTAAATTTACCGTACTCTCTCTCTCCCTCTATCTCTCTCTCTCTCTCTCTCTGCGTTATCAGTTACTACAAACGTCCTGAATCACTGATCGTCTGGGATCATATTGATCATACTGCAAAATTTACTGAATTTTCATCTTTGGTAACAGTTATTCACGTCCTTCATCTCTGATAGAGATACGCTTTTGTTGAAATTATGAACCAATTTCTTGACAGTTCATGTGAACTATGTGAAGTAGACAGCTGGTTTAGTAAACTTACTTTGGTGATACCTACTAATAAAAAGCGTTATTGTGGCGTCACAATATTATAGTTATATAGTTGAGCAAATCATAGCCTTGTTCAAGTCTTTTCAACAAACCTAATTTTGAAACAAAGTTAACAATACAATAACGTTTTTACAGTACATGTGCCAACAAGAAGAAAACTATTTCATCGATTTAAAGGCCATATCCACCACTGAGAGCACAACGAATAGGCCAAATGTTTGGATACTTTTCCAACTTGCGATGGTAGGCCTTCCTCATTGTGTGATGAGTTTCAAAAGCGAAAGGAAAGAGCAATGCTTAGCGTTCAGCGTGCTGTCAATAACAACGTTTTTACACATGAATCAGAATCTTGCTCACTTTCAGCAATAGGAAGTAAATCGGCCGTTTCGTTCTCAAACGTGATAAGCTGAGAATCACCTGAAGGTGCTGTGGGAAGCTACGGAATACTTGAATCTACATGGCCGGAAGGTGGATTCAGCTAGCTACTGTAAAATTCGGTTTCAGTTTTTGTTAATTAGGGCACCTATGGGACTTAGCGAATCATTCGATAGTAACTTGGACTATGAATAAATTAGTTGAAACTTACATGTTATTTATAGAAGTGAGCTATGACGGAAACAAAACTTCAGGAAAACACTCCGTAAATTTGAAATGTTGAAACATACCCTAAACTGGTTAACGTGTAATAGATTGACATATAGGATAATTTCAAACGTAGTTCGTAAGTTCATTACGTAAGTAGAATTACAATACCTACGTTCTTTGTTGAAACCAATTTTCTCTGAGCGACCTGCAATAAAATGAAGTTAAAGCAATATATTTATCCGTCGTATTCGTTGTTTGATACGGAGTGTTCATGGTAGCAGTGATGCAATATTAATTATTTTACATTTGCTACTTTGGATACGCAATGTGAAAATACAGGGTGGTCCAAAAGTCCGGAAACGCCCTCATAAAATCCAAATGGAATAGCAAACAAGGAAACAGAGTCCCTACACACGAGGAACGGGAAGGGGGAAACTTTATAGGCTACTCCGCCAACATGGCGGCCATCTTGAAAGCCGCCATCTTAGATTCAACTCCAAAATTTCAAATGGCAATGTGGTCATGTGACATATCCAACAGATAGAGAATTTCACCAGAAAAACAATGCCGTTGTTATTTTAAACATAGCTTTGTTCATTCTCGGGTTATAGCCAGCTACTTGCGGCAGCGGTGGGACGCTCGGCAGCGTGAGTATTACGCACTGAGAAGTCATAAAATGGAGTCTGAAACGGTGCAAAGTGACGCATGCCTGATATGTTACATGTCTTTAACTGTTAGGTATAATTTACTCATGCTAACGATTTAATCATTGTTTCCTTATTTACAGGTTACAAAATGTTCATAACACATGAAGAACGCATAGAAATCATCTTGATATCAGGAGAACGAAGCACACGGGTCATTGCTGAGTATTTCTACAGTCGTCACCCAACCAGACAGCCCAACATTCAGAGCGCAGTTTCCAAGCTTTTGGCCAAATTCCGAGCAACAGGTTCTGCCGCAGATAAACCTAAGGCTGGAAGACCAAAATCCGCCACCGATGAAGCAACAACAGTGAGCGTGTTGGCTTCATTTAGCAAGAGTCCGCAACGGAGTACTCGTCGCCTATCACAAGAATGTGGGGTGAGCCGTACCTCCACCCTGCTAATTTTATCGCAGCACACATGGCACCCGTACGAAATTCACCTGCTCCAACACCTCAACGAGGATGACCCAGACCGTCGGGTACCGTTCGCAGAATGGGTGACACAACAGCTGCAGATAAACCCACGTTTCCCCTATCAGGTGATGTTCAGTGATGAAGCCAGTTTGCCGGCCGCGGTGGTCTAGCGGTTCTGGCGCTGCAGTCCGGAACCGCGGGACTGCTACGGTCGCAGGTTCGAATCCTGCCTCGGGCATGGGTGTGTGTGATGTCCTTAGGTTAGTTAGGTTTAAGTAGTTCTAAGTTCTAGGGGACTTATGACCTAAGATGTTGAGTCCCATAGTGCTCAGAGCCATTTGAACCATTTTGAAGCCAGTTTCTTTATCAATGGGGAAGTGAACAAGCAGAATCACAGATACTGGTCCGACACAAATCCGCACTGGATTGATGCTTCCAAAACGGTCGACTCACAAAAAGTGATGGTCTGGTGTGGTGTGTGAGGTACCAAAGTCGTTGGACCTTTTTTATTGATGAAACGTTAACAGCCAATGGTTATCTGAGGTTATAGGATGAAGAAGTGTTTCCCTCATTGTTAACGAAGGATGGGACATTTCCGGAATTCTTCCAGCATGATGTAGCCCCACCACATTATGGACACAATGTGTGAGCATACCTGGATGTGCAGTTCCCTCAAAAGTGGATTGGTTGTAGGGCTGCTGTGAAGTGGCCACCATGTTCACCTGATTTGACTCCTTTGGATTTTTATCCTTGGGGTCATGTCAAAGCACTGGTTTATTCTGTGGAAATACGGGATTTGCATCATCTAAAGCAGCGCATTGTTGATGCGTGTGGTCAAATTCAGCCAGATGTGTTGGTCAAAGTTGATCAGGACTGGGTTCCGAGGATAACATTAACAATCCAACATAATGGACAACATATCGAGCCATTCCTATGACTGTTGGTGGTCTCTCAGGACTGTGTAACATCGGCGTAATCTCTCTTCGGCACACAACATACATGGTGCCGAGCGTCCTACCGCTGCCACATGTAACTGGCTATAACCCAAGAATGAACAAAACTATGTTTAAAATAACAACGGCATTGTTTTACTGGTGGCATTCTCTATCTGTTTGATATGTCACATGACCACATTCCCATTTGAAATTTTGGAGTTGAATCCAAGATGGCGGCTTTCAAGACGGCCGCCATGTTGGTGGCATAGCCTATAAAGTTTCCCCCTTCCCATTCCTCGTGTGTAGGGACTCTGTTTCCTTGTTTACTACTCCATTTGGATTTAATCAGGGCGTTTCCGGACTTTTGGACCACCCTGTATAATTTCCTTTAATACTTAAAGGTGGGAAGGAGCTTCCTAATAAGGAAACGAAGCTAAATTTGGAAACTAACATCGTATTTTACAGCTGGTTTCCATTCCTACTGGTGAATTATATAGCACAGTAAGTAATTTGTAATTGATCTTTAAACATCAGAATCATAACAAACGAATAATATTATCCAAATGAGAATGTATTTAATAACTCGTCTAATCATACATTTCTTCACCACTTCCGTCGTATTCCTCATCATCATAGTCGTCTTAGTTAGGAACATTATCATTAGCTCTGTCAAACGAATCCCCCTCGCTGTTTGTAAGACCAGATGTATGGATCTCGAGAGGTCACTACAGTTTACAGTTAGATACTAAACATATTGCCATCACTCAACAAGACCGTCACACAACGATATAACAAAGTACAACCCTTAGTTTTGGTCTGTAAAGTAACAAATTAATAGCAGGTTCTGACCTATTGTGATCCTGTAAACATTAGTGTAGAGTTTTCAACACTTCTGTTGGATCCATTCAGTTTGAAAGCCGTGTATATTCCCTCAATTTGCTTCACCTTCTGAAATTAGAAGCTTATCATGTTCTTTCGTTCACACAAAATCACACTGTTTCAAATCACAGGCAGCATGATATTTCTTCTTTGCTTTTTCCTGACTGTATTATTCCCGTTGGTTAATAAGCACAAAGCATTTTTCTTTTGTTGGCCAGTATCTTAATAATGACTAGTTATAATATAGGGTTTTTCCTTGTTAGTACATTATAAAACTGCAAAACAACCCTTTTTAGTACTTGTTGTCACAACTAAGTAACTAACTAACTGATTACGACCGTTAATTTTGTAGATGAAGTAAAATTAAACGAGAAAACCTTTAGCTGGACTCAGTAACGGAGCCGGCTGCGGTGGCCGAGCAGTTCTAGGCGCTTCAGTCTGGGACCGCGCGACAGGGTCGAATCCTGCCTCGGGCATGGATGTGTGAGGTGTCCTTAGGTTAATTAGGTTTAAGTAGTTCGAAGTCTAGGGGACTGATGACCTCAGATGTAAAGTCTCATAGTGCTCAGTGGCATTTGAACCACCAGTAACGGACTTCACATCATTGTAGCAGAAATTTCTTTGGTGATTAAATAGTATTTACTGTAAATTGTAACAAAAATGACACATGGATACATTCGTACATTCCTGTAACAGTCAAGTGTACTCATCTGTCAAAAAATATGTACCACAAAATATATACCCACAAATATGTACCCGAAAGTGCTGTACAAGAGAAAATCTATCGTTTACTGTATCTCAATCGTAACATAGAACTGTATTAAAAATATTTTAAACCACTGATGATCGATAAACTTATAATAATAATGTTTAAACAATTCATTTTAAAACACAAGGATTTAGAGAAACGGCTGAAGGCCTCACTTCAGTAAAATTAAAATATCCTTAAATAATCCCTTTTGTGAGTGGTCTTCAGTCCTGAGACTGGTTTGATGCAGCTCTCCATGCTACTCTATCCTGTGCAAGCTTCTTCATCTCCCAGTACCTACTGCAACCTACATCCTTCTGAATCTGCTTAATGTATTCATCTCTTGGTCACGCTGCCCTCCAACACTAAATTGGTGATCCCTTGATGGCTCAGAACATGTCCTACCAACCGATCCCTTCTTCTTGTCAAGTTGTGCCACAAACTTCTCTTCTCCCCAATCCTATTCAATACTCCTCTACCCATCTAATCTTCAGGATTCTTCTGTAGCACCACATTTCCAAAGCTTCTATTCTCTTCCTGACCAAACTATTTATCGTATATGTTTCGCTTCCGTACATGGCTACACTCCATACAAATACTTTCAGAAATTACTTCCTGACACTTAAATATATACTCGATGTTAACAAATTTCTCTTCTTCAGAAACGCTTTCCTTGCCGTTGCCAGTCTACATTTTATATCCTCTCTACTTCGACCATCGTCGGTTATTTGGTCCCCAAATAGCAAAAATCCTTTACTACTTTAAGTGTCTCCTATCCTAATCTAATTCCCTCAGAACCACTCGACTTATTTCGAATACATTCCATTATCCTCGTTTTGCTTTTGTTGATGTTCATCTTATATCCTCCTTTGAAGACACTATACATTTCGTTCAACTGCTCTTCCAAGTCCTTTGCTGTCTCTGACAGAATTACAATGTCATCGGCGAACCTAAAAGTTTCTGTTTCTTCTCCGTGGATTTTAATACCTACTCCGAATTTTTCTTTTGTTTCCTTCACTGCTTGCTCAATATACAGATTGAATAACATCGGGGAGAGACTACAACCCTGGCTCACTCCCTTCCCAACCACTGCTTCCCTTTCATGTCCCTCGACTCTTATAACTGCCATCTGCTTTCTGCACAAATTGTAAATATCCTTTCGCTCCATGTATTTTACCCCTGCCACCTTCAGAATTTGAAAGAGAGTTTTGCAATCAACATTGTCAAATGCTTTCTCTAAGTCTACAAATGCTGGAAACGTAGGTTTGCCCTTCCTTAATCTAGCTTCTAAGATAAGTCGTAGGGTCAGTATTGCCTCACGTGTTCCGACGTTTCTACGGAATCCAAACTGATCTTCCCCGAGGTCGGCTTCTACTAGTTTTTCCAGCCGTCTGTAAACAATTGGCGTTAGTATTTTGCAGCTGTGACTTATTAAACTGATAGTTCGATAATTTTCACATCTGTCAACACCTGCTTTCTTTGGGATTGGAATTATTATATTCTTCTTGAAGTCTGAGGGTATTTCGCCTGTTTGATACATCTTGCTCACCAGATGGTAGAGTTTTGTCAGGACTGGCTCTCCCAAGGCTGTCAGTAGTTCTAATGGAATGTTGTCTACTCCGGGGGCCTTGTTTCGACTCAGGTCTTTAAGTGCTCTGCAGTATCGTATCTCCCATTTCATCTTCATCTACATCCTCTTCCATTTCCATAATATTGTCCTCAAGTACATCGCCCTTGTATAGACCCTCTATATACTCCTGCCACCTTTCTGCTTTCCCTTCTTTTCTTAGCACTGGGTTTCCATCTGAGCTCTTGATGTTCATACAAGTGGGTTCTCTTATCTCCAAAGGTCTCTTTGTTTTTCCTGTAGGCAGTATCTATCTTACCCCTAGTGACATAAGTCTCTACATCCTTACATTAGTCCTGTAGCCATCCCTGCTTAGCCATTTTGCACTTCCTGTCGATCTCATTTTTGAGACGTTTGTAATCCTTTTTGCCTGCTTCATTTACTGCATTTTTATAATTTCTCCTTTCATCAAGTAAATTCAATATTTCTTCTGTTACCCAAGTATTTCTACTAGACCTCCTCTTTTTACCTACTTGATCCTCTGCTGCCTTCACTACTTCATCCCTCAAAGCTACCCATTCTTCTTCTACTGTTTTTCTTTCCCCCATTCCTGTCCATTGTTCCCTTATGCTCTCCCTGAAACTCTGTACAACCTCAGGTTCTTTCAGTTTATCCAGGTCGCATCTCCTTAAATTCCCACCTTTTTGCAGTTTCTTCAGTTTTAATCAACAGGTCATAACCAATAGATTGTGGCCAGAGTCGACATCTGCCCCTGGAAATGTCTTACAATTTAAAACCTGGTTCCTAAATCTCTGTCTTACCTGTCAGTATCTCCATGCTTCTTCCATATATACAGCTTTCTTTTATGATTCTTGAACCAAGTGTTCGCTATGATTAAGTTCTGCCCTGTACAAAATTCTACCAGACAGCTTCCTCTTTCATTTCCTAGCCCCAATCCATATTCACCTACTACGTTTCCCTCTCTCCCTTTTCCTACTACCGAATTCCAGTCACCCATGACTATTAAATTTTCGTCACCCTTAACTATCTGAATAATTTCTTTTATATCATCATACATTTCTTCAATTTCTTCGTCATCTGCACAGCTAGTTGGCAAATAAACTTGTGCTACTGTAGTAGGTGTGGGCTTCGTATATATCTTGCCCACAATAATCCGTTCACTATGCTGTTTGTAGTAGCTTACTCGCATTCCTATTTTCCTATTCATTATTAAACCTACTCCTGCATTACCCCTATTTGTTTTTTTTTGTGTTTATAACCCAGTAGTCACCTGACCAGAAGTCTTGTTCCTCCTGCCACCGAACTTCACTAATTCCCACTATATCTAACTTTAACCTATCCATTTCCCTTTTTAGATTTTCTAACCTACACGCCCGATTAAGGGATCTGACGTTCCACGCTCCGATCCGTAGAACGCCAGTTTTCTTTGTCCTGATAACGACATCGTCGTGAGTAGTCCCCGCCTGGAGATCCGAATGGGGGACTATTTTACCTCCGGAATATTTTACCCAAGAGGACGCCATCATCATTTAACCATACAGTAAAGCTCATGCCCTCGGGAAAAATTACGGCTGTAGTTTCCCCTTGCTTTCAGCCGTTCGCAGTACCAGCTCAGCAAGGCCGTTTTGTTTATTGTTACAAGGCCAGATCAGTCAATCATCCAGATTGTTGCCCTTGCAACTACTGAAAAGGCTGCTGCCCCTCTTCAGGAACCACACGTTTGTCTGGCCCCTCAACAGATACGCCCTCTGTTGTAGTTGCACCTACGGTATGGCTATCTGTATCGCTGAGGCACGCAAGCCACCCCACCAACGGCAAGGTCCATGGTTCATGGGGGGGGGGAGGATTTACTGTAAATTGCAGCAAAAATGACACAGAAACGGTCTAGAACGTTGCTACGTTATTCGTGGATGTAAAGTGCCTCATTGTTGGGCCTAATTGTTACACAACAACGAATGGATACATTTCTACATTCCTGTAACGGCCACGTTTACTCATCTGTAAAAAAAAATATGTACCACAAAACGTATACCCCAAAATACACTCCTGGAAATGGAAAAAAGAACACATTGACACCGGTGTGTCACACCCACCATACTTGCTCCGGACACTGCGAGAGGGCTGTACAAGCAATGATCACACGCACGGCACAGCGGACACACCAGGAACCGCGGTGTTGGCCGTCGAATGGCGCTAGCTGCGCAGCATTTGTGCACCGCCGCCGTCAGTGTCAGCCAGTTTGCCGTGGCATACGGAGCTCCATCGCAGTCTTTAACACTGGTAGCATGCCGCGACAGCGTGAACGTGAACCGTATGTGCAGTTGACGGACTTTGAGCGAGGGCGTATAGTGGGCATGCGGGAGGCCGGGTGGACGTACCGCCGAATTGCTCAACACGTGGGGCGTGAGGTCTCCACAGTACATCGATGTTGTCGCCAGTGGTCGGCGGAAGGTGCACGTGCCCGTCGACCTGGGACCGGACCGCAGCGACGCACGGATGCACGCCAAGACCGTAGGATCCTACGCAGTGCCGTAGGGGACCGCACCGCCACTTCCCAGCAAATTAGGGACACTGTTGCTCCTGGGGTATCGGCGAGGACCATTCGCAACCGTCTCCATGAAGCTGGGCTACGGTCCCGCACACCTTTAGGCCGTCTTCCGCTCACGCCCCAACATCGTGCAGCCCGCCTCCAGTGGTGTCGCGACAGGCGTGAATGGAGGGACGAATGGAGACGTGTCGTCTTCAGCGATGAGAGTCGCTTCTGCCTTGGTGCCAGTGATGGTCGTATGCGTGTTTGGCACCGTGCCGGTGAGCGCCACAATCAGGACTGCATACGACCGAGGCACACAGGGCCAACACCCGGCATCATGGTGTGGGGAGCGATCTCCTACACTGGCCGTACACCACTGGTGATCGTCGAGGGGACACAGAATAGTGCACGGTACATCCAAACCGTCATCGAACCCATCGTTCTACCATTCCTAGACCGGCAAGGGAACTTGCTGTTCCAACAGGACAATGCACGTCCGCATGTATCCCATGCCACCCAACGTGCTCTAGAAGGTGTAAGTCAACTACCCCGGCCAGCAAGATCTCCGGATCTGTCCCCCATTGAGCATGTTTGGGACTGGATGAAGCGTCGTCTCACGCGGTCTGCACGTCCAGCACAAACGCTGGTCCAACTGAGGCGCCAGGTGGAAATGGCATGGCAAGCCGTTCCACAGGACTACATCCAGCATCTCTACGATCGTCTCCATGGGAGAATAGCAGCCTGCATTGCTGCGAAAGGTGGATATACACTGTACTAGTGCCGACATTGTGCATGCTCTGTTGCCTGTGTCTATGTGCCTGTGGTTCTGTCAGTGTGATCATGTGATGTATCTGACCCCAGGAATGTGTCAATAAAGTTTCCCCTTCCTGGGACAATGAATTCACGGTGTTCTTATTTCAATTTCCAGGAGTGTATGTACCCCAAACTGCTGTACACGAGAAAATATAGCGTTTAATGTATCTCAATCGTAATATAGAACTGTATTAAAACTATTTTGAACCACTGATGATCAATGAACTTATTAGTGGTGCAAGTCAGCCAAAAAAGACGCCAACTGCGAAACTAGTTGAGATAACTGGTTAATGGATCACAAATATATACATAGACACACACACACACAAACACACACACACACACACGGGGTAGGAACAGACCTGAGACCAAACAGACTCTTTCCCTTGATCCCTCAAACACACATATACTTAAATAAGGTACATACATATTATTAATGGACTCCCATTTCCTTTGTTTTGAAGCAATGATGTTACTTCGTCTTGAATTCAGTATGACATACAAAATTATTCTTCATAACAAATTCAGAGGCTAGTGAGGCACAACTACGTGTAATGGTCCTATCCACAAAGGTAAAAGTCCTTTAAACATAAAGCTCATAAGACTAGGTTATGCAAGTGGCAACTGTCATATATCTACTCTTTGTTGAAGTCAACCTCCACAGTGCTTCTCTCAATGCTTTACGAAATATCACCCAAAGGCAGAAACATACGTACATGTCAGCTGTGATACAAGCGAGGGTGCCAAACAACACACCAAAATACACACACACACACACACACACACATACACATACACACACACACACACACACGCATGAATACACTGATAGACGTTTGAACCGCTCTGTTTCCCTATCTCCCTGTCTCTCTTTCTCTCTCTCTCTCTCTCTCTTTCTGTACCTCTCTCCCTCTCTCTCTCTCTCTCTCTCTCTCTCTCTCACACACACACACACACACCGACTAGTGCGTGCTCTCTTGTCTGTTTTCCCACAGCTGTTTTTCCTTCCTTTTTTTTTTTTTTTTTTTTAATGCAGCGCAGGCCGGGCGATTTGCGGCCACCCCAGCACTAAACACGCCCTTCGACCTATTGCATTGACGTCTGCGCCCTCGACAAATGGCGGCCAAGCTGCACTACAGTCCACCACTTAAATCTCGCTCTTCTAAATGGCCAGTAAATCCAGCGACGAGCAGAGCACGGCGCGGCGATTGTGACTGGCGGGACGACTCCTGCCGGCCCGTCCAGTAAATCGCCACAATTAACGGGATCTCTAATCCGGCAGCGGGCTCACGGGCACAGTAGGGCCGGACGGGGAACCCCCGAGCGGACAGCTAATCACTGTGCCGCTCGCCGCTAGCCGCTCGCCGGGCGCTTCATCGACACGCGACCGGCCAGAAAGCGGCTTGTGTTCCGCGATTCGCACAGAAAACCAATTAAAGCGCTCTCCCTGCAAGCAGTCAAGGCACTCCCGGTCCACCCCCACCACTCACTCCGTCCCCCACCCCTCCACACCCATCAACTACTCGCCGAGCGTCCCCTCCCATCCTGCTCCTCCATTGAATTCCCCGGCAGCCACTGCCGCTCTGGCCCCACGTCGTCGCTGCACGTCGGTTGCGGCGTTCCTAATGCGTCGCCGCTACAGCAGGCGCATAAATGAAGGACATTAGCTCTCGCTCCGTCCAGCCTGGAGCTGCGGACAACTACTCCGGCCACCGCCTCCCCCCCCCCCCCTTCCCACTCCCGGTAACCGCAGCTGAGAGCGCCGGGCGGCTACTACCTGCCTCAGAGGCGGGCAATATTTCGTGGCGATGCACATAACTGGCCATAAATTGGCACGGAATCCGGCCGCTAAAGTTCGGCATTAGGGGCACGTGCAGGATGAAAAACGCCCCGGGCCAGTGGCGGCGTGGTTGTAAGTGGCGCCGGAATGCTCTAGCTGGTGCGCCCTTTAAAACGCGCGCATAACTCATCCTGCAAAACGTTCTTTATCTGCTCGTAACGAAAATTTCTCCGACTTTATCGGCCCGATCGAGATCCGATACGGGATATATTTAGGTTTACCGATAGCGGTAATCACTAGTTTTTTTTTTTTTTTTTTTTTTTTTGCACGAACGTTAAAAATAAATTCTGATAGGGCGCCAAAGTTAAAATCGCCTACCTCTTTCGTCCAGCGCCGTATAATGCCGTAATTGAACCTTCCTCTGTATTTCATCTACAAATTAGCAGCATCGTCTCTTCAAACCGCGTGTATTACTTAGGGAATCGAAGTACCGATTCAGAATAAGCTAATACGCTCCCTTACACCCCAGGACGAGCGTATATTCTTGTGTTGAGAGATCCTGTTAGTTGACAGTCGAGACTTGAGAATCGATTGGTTAAAAATCGGCGTGACAGAAAACTAATCAGCAGAACATTAAGAAAAACGAAACGTTAATTTTCAGTCATTACATCTTTCCCAATGATACATAATGAACATTGTCGGTGTAATGGAACAGTTTTAATGAACGACACTGTTCCTTTCAACAAAATCATCCACCTTAGGCCGGTAACAAATAATTTTCGGCAGGTTTCAGCAAAAGCCGGCAAAGTATCAAATGGCCCAACAAGAAAAGTTGCGACGAGTTGCTGAGCGGAAGTGTAGGGAGGGGTGTCTGGTGGAAATGTTCACCGTTCAGAAAGAAGCTACCTACTGTTAAAACTACTGCTGTAGAAGCCATACGGCAGACAGTTTTTTAGATGCGTAATTCAAGCATGCACTGAAGTATCGTTGTAGATAACAAGCTGATCACGTCTTCCTGGCGCGCCACCATCGAAACTTGCAAAAATTCTTTTCAGACTTTCACGTAATCGACCATTTTTGAAATGAATACGCATTGTTTTTCAAGTTGTCAGCAGTATCTGAAAGTCGGATTACTAACGCCATGTAAGGCTTACACACCTTTATGTCGAAATATTCCGCGATATTCTGTCCATGTCTGGCTCGTCAGAGACGCTAGTGTACATATGCCTCTTCATTTGTTTAGGACGTGTTTCGTTACTCTCATGAGTCTATTGTTTCCCTCTGCGATCCCGGACAACTGCTTTAGGCATCAATGTTTCTTCAAATGCCGTGTGGCATCGCCCACTCTGCCTGTGAGTGGATATGTGGCCGCTCCTTCAGCAAGGTCCGAGCAGGCACACGGGGGGAGGGGTTTATTTGTTATTGGGAGCTCCAACGTTAGGCGGGTGATGGAGCCCCTTAGGGAAATAGCGGGAAGGTCGGGGAAGAAGGCCAGTGTTCACACTGTCTGCTTGCCGGGGGGTCTAATCCGAGATGTGGAGGAGGCCCTTTCGGCGGCGATAGAGAGCACTGGGTGCAACCGACTGCAAATTGTTACTCATGTCGGCACCAATGACTCCTGCCGCAGTCTGGGTTCAGAGGTCATCCTCAGTTCGTACAGGCGGAAAGCCTCGCACGCGGGGTGGAATCTGAGCTAACTACTTGTAGTATCGTTCCCAGAACCGATAGCGGTCCTCTGGTTTGGAGCCGAGTGGAAGGCTTAAACCAGAGGCTCAGACGATTCTGCGGAGATCTGGGGGGCAAATTCCTCGACCTCCGCTATTGGGTGGAGAAATGAAGGATCCCCCTGAATAGATCAGGCGTGCACTAAACGCAGGAAGCGGCTCCAGGGGTAGTGGAGTACGTGTGGAGTGCACATGTGGGTTTTTTAGGTTAGAGAATTCCCTCCCTAGGCTCGACAAGACGCCTCCTGAGACGCGGCAAGGTAGGAGTAGGCAAAATGCAACTGGGAATAACAATATTAATGTGCTAATAGTAAACTGCAGGAGCGTCTATAGAAAGGTCCCAGAACTGCTTTCATTAATAAACGGTCACAATGCCCATACAGCACTAGGGACAGAAAGTTGGATGAAACCAGACGTAAACAGTGATGAAACCCTTAACTCAGATTGGAATGTATACTGCAGAGACAGGCTGGACAGTGAAGGGGGAGGCGTGTTTGTAGCTATAAGAAGTGCAATAGTATCGAAGGAAATTGATGGAGATCCGAAATGTGAAATAATTTTGGTGAAGGTCACGGTTAAAGCAGGCTCAGACATGATAATTGGATGTCTCTATAGGCCCCCTGGCTCACCAGCTGTTGTGGCTGAGCACCTGAAGGATAATTTGTAAAATATTTCGAGTAGATTTCCCCACCATGTTATAGTTCTGGGTGGAGATTTTAATTTGCCGGATATAGACTGGGAGACTCAAACGTTCATAACGGGTGGCAGGGACAAAGAATCCAGTGAAATTTTTTTAAGTGCTTTATCTGAAAACTACCTTGAGCAGTTAAACAGAGAACCGACTCGTGGCGATAACATATTAGACCTTCTGGTGACAAACAGACCCGAACTATTTGAAACAGTTAACGCAGAACAGGGAATCAGCGATCATAAAGCAGTTACTGCATCGATGATTTCAGCCGTAAATAGAATTATTAAAAAGGGTAGGAAGATTTTTCTGTTTAGCAAAAGTGACAATAAGCAGATTACAGAGTACCTGACGGCACAATACAAAAGTTTTGTCTCAAGTACAGATAGTGTTGACGATCAGTGGACAAAGTTCAAAACCACCGTACAATATGCGTTAGATGAGTACGTGTCAAGCAAGATCGTAAGAGATGGAAAAGAGCCACCGTTAGAACACTGCTGCGGAAGCAAAGGGAACTTCACAGCAAACAAAAACATAGCCAAAGCCTTGCAGACAAACAAAAATTACGCGAAGCGAAATGTAGTGTGAGGGGGGCTATCCGAGAAGCGTTCAGTGAATTCGAAAGTAAAGTTCTATGTACTGGCTTGGCAGAAAATCCTAAGAAATTTTGGTCTTATGTCAAAGCGGTAGGTGGATCAAACCAAAATGTCCAGACACTATGTGACCAAAATGATACTGAAACAGAGGATGACAGACTAAAGGCCGAAATACTAAATGTCTTTTTCCAAAGCTGTTTCACAAAGGAAGACTGCACTTTAGTTCCTTCTCTAGATTGTCGCACAGATGACAAATTGGTAGATATTTAAATAGACGACAGGGGGATAGAGAAACAAATTAAAATCGCTCAAAAGAGGAGAGGTCGCTGGATCTGATGGGATACCAGTTCGATTTTACACAGAGCACGCGAAGGAACTGGCCCCCCTTCTTGCTGCGGTGTACCGTAGGTCTCTAGAAGAGCGTAGCGTTCCAAAGGATTGGAAAAGGGCACAGGTGATCCCCGTTTTCACGAAGGGACGTCGAACAGATGTGCAGAACTATACACCTATATCTCTAACGTCGATCAGTTGTAGAATTTTGGAACACGTATTATGTCCGAGTATAACGACTTTTCTGGAGACTAGAAATCTACTCTGTAGGAATCAGCATGGGTTTCGAAAAAGACGTTCGTGTGAAACCCAGCTCACGCAATTCGTCCACGAGACTCAGAGGGCCATAGACACGGGTTCACAGGTAGATGCCGTGTTTCTTGACTTCCGGCAGGGGTTCGATACAGTTCCCCACAGTCGTTCAATGAACAAAGTAAGAGCATATGGACTATCAGACCAATTGTGTGATTGGATTGAAGAATTCCTAGATAACAGAACGCAGCATGTCATTCTCAATGGAAAGAAGTCTTCCGAAGTAGGAGTGATTTCAGGTGTGCCGCAGGGGAGTGTCGTAGGACCGTTGGTATTCACAATATACATAAATGACCTTGTGGATGACATCGGAAGTTCACTGAGGCTTTTTGCGGATGATGCTCTAGTATTTCGAGAGGTTGTAACAATGGAAAATTTTACTGAAATGCAGGAGGATCTGCAGCGAATTGACGCATGGTGCAGGGAATGGCAATTTAATCTCAATGTAGACAAGTGTAATGTGCTGCGAATACATAGAAAGATAGATCACTTATCATTTTGCTACAATGTAGCAGGTCAGCCACTGGAAGCAGTTAATTCCATAAATTATCTGGGAGACGCATTAGAAGTGATTTAAAATGGAATGATCATATAAAGTTGATCGTCGGTAAAGCAGATGCCAGACTGAGATTCATTGAATGAATCGCAAGGAAATGCAATCCGAAAACAAAGCAAGTAGGTTACAGTACGCTTGTTCGCCCACTGCTTGAATACTGCTCAGCAGTGTGCGAACCGTACCAGATAGGGTTGATAGAAGAGATAGAGAAGATCAAACTGAGAGAAGTGTTCTTCGTTACAGGATCATTTAGTAATCGCGAAAGCGTTACGCAGATGATAGATAAACTCCAGTGGAAGACTCTGCAGGAGAGACGCTCAGTAGCTCGGTACGGGCTTTTGTTGAAGTTCCGAGAACATACCTTCACCGAACAGTCCAGCAGTACATTGCTCCCTCCAACGTATATCTCGCGAGGAGACCATGAGGATAAAGTCAGAGGGATTAGAGCCCAGACAGAAGCATACCGACAATCCTTCTTTCCACGGACAATACGAGACTGGAATAGAAGGGAGAACCGATAGAGGTACTCAAGGTACCCTCCGCCACACACCGTCAGGTGGCTTGCGGAGTATGGATGTAGATGTAGATGTAGAAATAGCAAAAGTATTGAGATTCTCAAAGTAACAGAGATTTGTTAGATTACTGATGCTCTTTCTCTTATAACTTACCAAATGCACCGAACGCTTCACTAATAAGATGACTGCTTACGAAGTGCTTTTGTAGTTTTAAGCGAGCCAGGTGGACACTGATTAGAGACTCGACTCTGGTTGTAGACAAACCGGACTCAATTCGGCGTCTGGCGATCCTATTTGCTTTTTTACTGACTTCCCTAAACTAAATCAGGTGAATGAGGGGATGATTCCTTTGACATAGTAAAATCCGAGCTCCATGCACGGTCTTCCATATTATAAGACTGTACTCAGTCTCCAATGACCTCATTGTTGCATGAACGTTGAAATGTGTTGTACTTCTTTATTGTTATTTTATGCGCCTAACACCCCACGAACTAGAGTGAGAATGCAGCTATAGAACCTTCAATCGTCGTTGAGATGGACAGATTTAAAAATTATGTAAAAGCGATATAACTTTCTGAAGGGTGGCCGGTGAAGCCGAGCGGTTCTAGGCGCTTCAGTTTGAAACCGCGCGACCGCTACGGTCGCAGGTTCGAATCCTGCCTCGGGCATGGATGTATGTGATGTCCTTAGGTTAGTTAGGTTTAAGTACTTCTAAGTTCTAGGGGACTGATGACCTAAGATGTTAAAGTCCCATAGTTTTCAGAACCATTTGAACCATTTTTGAATTTTCTCAAGCTTGTAACTGCATTACGTGTTTCGTTTTAGGTGGGACTACGTGTAATATTTTGCCACGAATGTTGGTATTATAGGTAGTCGTTTGGGTAATAGCGCTATCACAAATCTTCAGCTATTTAAAGTACTATGTGATTCTACTATATTCTTGTAGTTGTTACTTAGTCTGGATGCTGACCAACTGCTACTTTCAAGATTGATTAGTTAATTAACGTTGCAGCGTATAACAGCTTTTCTTAAATTTGTACGTCGTGCAAAGTTTGAAGGACCTGGAAGTAAAAGCCCAAAAAGGAATATTAGTGTCAGGGGAGCAGATAACAAAGTCTGAGGTTCGTAGAAGACATATTCCTTATTGCGGTAAGTAACCAAGACGCAAAACACCGTCCTAAGAAAAGCGCAGAATATGGAATAAGTATCTGTGGTATTAAATGATTCTCACAGATGATGGTTGATAACCCATGGCTCATGGTTCACTTTCGAGTTGCACGTTGCTTATGTAGCGGCTTCAAAGGGGAACAAGAATTTGGTTTTAAGAATTTCGCGTTGTTGCTGGTATAATTTAAAACTTTAAAATGCTTCATCAAACACAAAAAGACAAGTATTACAGTTGCTAACTCTGTTACGTGTTGAGGCAGCGTCAATAATTGCGAGTAAATACCCAGATTGTATTCTTCCAGTATTTGAGAATCAGAACACTTAGTGAGTTGAAACAATCTTCAAACAAAATTTCAAAACTTAATGTAACATTTTCTCGCTGACTCCCCCCCCCCCTTTTTCGGTCCTTCCCCTCACAAAATTATAAAAGGAATAAAGTTTATGGGTTAGTACATTTTTGCTGTTCTTGCAGTAAAAGTGGCTTACGAGCAACGACGATTTACTTCTTCACTACTACCTCTACTCCCAATCCATTTTGAAGAAGTATCCTCGTCTATCACTGAATCTACTCAAAATTATATACGAGGGGCGTTCAGAAAGTAAGCTCCGATCGGTCGCGAAATGGAAACGACTATGAAAATCCGATAAAGCTTTGCACAGATGTGTTGGGTAGTGTCTCTAGTATAACCCCAGTTAGCATCACGTCGCTCTTCTCATTTCTGAGCTCGCAGTGAGTGCGTAAAGATGTCTAGAAAATAATGTCTGCCGCCAAGTACGAGGGCCTGGTGAGCAATTTCGCCTGAAGCTATGCAGCTAACATTACATAACTGTCGTGCTGTTTCGTCTTCAAGACAATTCTCAGCCGCATTCTGCAGGGGCAATGACGATGCTCCTGCATCGTTTGCAAATGGAAATGTTAGATTACCCACAATACAGTCCGCAATTGTCTCCCCCTGAGTTTCATCTCTGGTCACATGAACCGCTGTCTTTGACGACAACATTTTGACACAGACAACGAGGTGTAGGCCAGCGTGGAGAATTGGCGGAAAGCACTGGCGGCTGCCTTCTATGATGAAGCTATTGAAAAGTTGGTACAACGCTATGACAAAAGTCTAAGTCAGAACGGCGACTACGTAGAGAAGTAGCTGAAAGGTGTAGCTAATTGTTACAAGTAAAACATTTCTGATGTTCACTGTGGTTTCAATTTGGCAATCAATCGGAACTTACTTTCTGAACAGGCCTCGTAATTCTACGACATGTAGTTCGGAAGCTATATCATCATAAACACTGAGATGAATCAGGAACCAGATTTTGTTTAAAATGGGGCGAAATTAGCCTGATTATACTCAAGTTTAATGTGACGTATTTACCAAAATTAACTCATTTGAAAGTGTTGAGGAGTCTGAAGCTCATTGTATACATGAATTTCAGTTGTCTAAGGAAGGGGCGTTTTCTGAAAAGGAAAGAAAAGACGAACCTGAGACTGACTGTAGGAAAGAGAAGAGTAATTAGTTTTATTTCAAATCCGAAACAGTATAGTATTACACGTAGAAAGGTATTTCTTTATGTGATATAGCATTAAAGTATATTGACCAAATAGGAATATCCACGTAGGCAAACAGAGCTTCCTTCAGTAAAATTGAAAAGTTAACCATTCGTATGGAACTGAAGAAAAATTTTCTGATGGTTCGCCCATAGAGCAATGCATAACAAAGTGAGTTGTGGACCATCAGAAATGCTAAACAGGAGAAAATTGAAACATTTGAAATGTGATGTTACTGAAAACTGACACAAAACGATAAATTCATAGGTGAAGTACGAAAAGCGTGGAAAGAATTTTGCGGAAAACACTTAGCAGACAAAGTGGTAGGCATCTACAGCGAGGACAATTACTATAAGCATATAAAGTCTGGAATACACATAACGTAGTGTAAAAGATTATGGGTGCAGCTGACATTTTCAGTCGTTAAAACGTCCTGTTGCAAAATAGCTCACTGGATAATTAAAGCCAACATTTACACCACGATTGTAATTACCTTCTTCCGGATATAGTCTGGGGCTGAACAGTAAATGTGACTCTGGCCACAAAGCCTACGGAATCACGTTTCGCGTGTAGCAGTGACGTAAACAGGAACCTATGAAATTGAGGGAGAACTTTATCAATCGTATGTGTGACGTCATAGTGACAAAAACGAACATATTGGTAGAAAAATTCTGTAAGCCAAAGATATCGTGTAAGAAATACGACATTAGTTATCCAGACTTTGTGACGTCATAGTAAAATTATAATACCTCCAATCAAAGACACACTATTTGTAGTACAACTCTACAGAGATTGGTGCGTAGAGGCACTACCATCAGCGAGAATCATGTAGCCTGCTGGACGGTAGATCACCCCTGAGACTCAGACGTGAAGGGTGTTGCTGCGAAAGCCGATGATTGCACACACGATGCTCAGCAGTTGCCGAGAAAGTTGTAGTTGGTGCCTAATATTGCCGGCCGAGAATCTACTGCTAGCGGTAGTAGCGGCAGACGTACCCCAAGACGAAAGTGGAAATTTGCAAGACCGGTGCAAATATACACCGATCTCCTCACTGTATTCTCTTGATAATGCCGGAAATCCTCTTACGATCGTGACCACCAAGTAGCGAAAGGGATTGCTCCCAAAGTCTGCTTAACACTACAGCTGACCATCTCGCCAGGCGTGGTAGAAAAATTTGCACCGTGTATGTGCAAATGGTTCAAATGGCTCTGAGCACTATGGGACTTAACATCTGTGGTCATCAGTCCCCTGGAACTTAGAACTACTTAAACCTAACTAACCTAAGGACATCACACACATCCATGCCCGAGGCAGGACTCGAACCTGCGACCGTAGCAGTCGCGCGGTTCCGGACTGAGCGCCTTAACCGCGAGACCACCGCGGCCGGCAGATAAACAGTACTAACAGTTTAAGCGCCAAGCATTCCCCCTCCTAGCTCCTTCAAGGAGCACCTATACACAGCAGTCTTAACTCGTAGACACCTACACCCTCACCAGAGGAATTCTGTGGTCTCCTTTGCAGATAAACGCTGCTAAAAGTTTATACCTCTACCTACCACCCTTTCTTTCTGGACCAAACAAAAGCATATTGTCCTCCTCATCCGTCCATCTTGCTTGTGAAACTAGCGTGGGGGACTTCATTTTCATAGACGGCCTCCCAGGTGGACTGAAAACTCACAATAAAATAATCTCAGCAAGTATAAGAGTCATTACAGTAAGTTTCGTATACTGACCACAGGAGAATCAGAGTATGGTACGTAATTTCGACTGATCCATAGAACAACAGAAACATGCGCTGCATTAATGATCAGTACCCCCTAATCGTCAGCAACACTGGTGTAATAGGCGTACCTTCCCACCAAACTACTCCATACCTGGTACATACGGGGAAAAAGAACGTAGTGACCAAAGATAATCACAGGATCACGTTGACAAACATGTAACGCTCGCAGTATTACAGGACGGCATCTCTGTAAGGCTCGTAAGTAACGCAGAAATAATCACGTACGCCATTGCCATACGTAAACGGGACTGAGCAATGATCACAGTGCAACAAAAAAACTAACTCTTCCATCATAAAAAAGTTCATAGACACGCAAAGGTCACGATAATATAAAATGCGACCTTAGATATCGGCACCGTATGTAGATAAGCAAGCATATCCTCCAAATTCCAATTCCTTTTTTCTTTTGATCATCAATCTTCTGACTGGTTTGATGCTGCCCGTCACGAATTCCTCTCCTGTGCTACCTCTTCATCTCAGAGTAGGTCCGCAGCGCGTGGTCGTGCGGTAGCGTTCTCGCTTCCCACGCCCGGGTTCCCGGGTTCGTTTCCCGGCGGGGTCAGGGATTTTCTCTGCCTCATGATGACTGGCTGTTGTGTGATGTCCTTAGGTTAGTTAGGTTTTAGTAGTTCTAAGTTCTAGGGGACTAATGACCATAGATGTTAAGTCCCATAGTGCTCAGAACCATTTCAACCATTTCTCAGAGTAGCACTTGCAACCTACGTCCTCATTTATTTGCTGTATGTATTCGAATCTCTGTCTATCTCTAAAGATTTTGACCTCTACAGCTCTCTCTGGTATCATTAAAGTCACTTGCTCATTTCCTCATGTCTTACCAGGTGTCCTACCATCCCGTCCTTTCTCCTTATCAGTGTTTTCCAAATATTACTTTCCTCTCCGATTCTGCGCAGAACCTCCTCATTCCATACCTTATTAGTTCACTTAATTTTTCACATTCGTCAGTAGCAGCACATCTCAAATGCTGCGATTCTCTTCTTTCCCGGTTTTCCCACAGTCCATGTTTCACTACCATACATTGCTGTACTCCACATGTACATTCTTGGAAATTTCTTCCTCAAATTAAGGCCGATGTTTCATATTTGTAGATTTCCCTTGGCCAGGAGTTTCCTTTTTGCCATTGCTAGTTTGGTTTTGATGTCCTCCATGCTCGGTCTGTAATTGGTTATTTTACTGCCTAGGTAGCAGATTTCCATAACTTCATCTACTTCGTGACCATCAATCCTAATTTTAAGTTTCTCGCAGTTCTTATTTCTACTACTTCCCATTACCTTCATCTTTCCTGGCCGGAGTGGCCGAGCGGTTCTAGGCGCTACAGTCTGGAACTGCGTGACCGCTACGGTCGCAGGTTCCAATCCTGCCTCGAGCATGCATGTGTGTGATGTCCTTAGGTTAGTTAAGTTTAAATAGATCTACGTTCTAGGGGACGTATGACCTAAGCAGTTGAGTCTCATAGTGCTCAGAACCATTCTAAACCTTCGTCTTTCTTCGATTCACTCTCTATACATATACTGCACTCATTAGACAGTTCATTCCGTAATTCTCCTTCACTTTTACTCAGCATAGCAATGTCATCAGCTAATCGTATCATTGATATCCTTTCACCTTCAATTTGAATTCCCCTCCGGAAACTTTCTTTTATTCCTATCATTGCTTCCTCGATGTACAGACAGAACAGCAGGGGAGAAAGGCTACATCCTTGTCTTACACCCTTTTTAACATGAATACTTCGTTCTTGGTCGTCCACTCCTATTATTCCCTCTTGACCGTAGTACATATTGAATATGACCCGTCTCTTCCTATAGCTTACCCCAACTTTTTTCAGAATTTCAAACATCTTGCACCATTTTACACTGTATAACGCTTACACCAGGTCGAAGAAATCCTATAAACGTATCTTGATATTTCTTTAGCCATGCTTCCATTAATAACTGCAACGTGAGAATTGCCTCTCTCATGCATTTACCTTTCCTAAAACCAAACTGATCGTCATCTAACGCATCCTCGACTTCCTTTTCCATTTTTATGTATATTATTATTGTAACTAACTTGGATGCATGAGCTGTTAAACTGATTGTGCGGTAATTCTCGCACTTGTCAGCTCTTGCCGTCTGCAGAATTGTGTGGATGATGCTTTTCCCAAAGTCATATGGTATGTCGCAAGACTCGTACATTCCACATACCAACGTGACTAGTCATTTTATTGCCACTTCCCCCAATGACTTGAGAAATTCTCATGGAATATTATCTATCCCTTCCTCCTTATAGGATCTTAGGGGCCTCTAAGATCATTTAAATTCTGATTCTAATACTAGATCCCCTATCTCTTCTAAATCGACTCTTCTTTCTTCTTCTATCACATCAGACAAATCTTCCCCCTCATAGAGGTTTTCAATGTATTCTTTCCACCTACTTGCTCTCTCCGCTGCATTTAACAGTAGAATGCCCGTTGCACTCTTAATGTTATCACCGTTGCTTTCAATGTCACCGAAGGTTGTTTTGACTTTAATGCATGCTGAGTCTGTCTTTCCGACAATCTTTTTTTTATTAATTTTTATTTTTATTTTTTTATTTTATTTATCGATGTCTTCACATTTTTCCTGCTGCCATTTCGTCTTAGCTTCTCTGCACTTCCTATTTATTTCATTCCTCAGGGACTCGTATTTCCGTATTGCTGAGTTTTCCACCTTTCATCGATCAACGGAAGTATTTCTTCTGTTACCCATGGTTTCTTCGCAGTTATCTTCTTTGTACCTATGTTTTCGTTCCCAACTTGAACCGTATCTGGTCATTCCCTAGTACTTCCGTATCCCACTTCTTTGCGTATTAATTCATCCAGAATAATGTGTTTAACTTGTGCCTACTCTTCATCTCTGCTATACTGTGAGCTATGTCTGCTCCTGGGTACGCCCTACCATCCAGTATTACGCAATCTATGTCTGACCATCATGTAATCTAACTGAAATCTTCCCGTATCACCCGGCCATTTCCAAGTATTCTTCCTGCTCGTATCATTCTTGAACAGAGTATTCGCTATTAGTAGCTGAAAGTTGTTACAGAACTCAGTCATTCTCGTCTCTCATTCCTTGTCCCAAGCCCATATTCTCCTGTAACCTTTTGCTCTACACCTTCCCCAACAACTGCATTCCAGTCTCCCATGTCTAATAGATTTTCATATCGCGTTACATACTGTATTATCATTTGAATATCATCATACACTTTCTCTATCTCTTCATCTTCAGCTTGCGACATCGGTATGTAGACCTAAACTATCGTAGTCTTGCTGTCGAGTCTGATAGGAACAACCCTATCACTGAACTCTTCTCAGTTACACTCTCTCGGCCCTACCTTGCTATTCATAACGAATCCTACTCCGGTTACACCATTTTTCTGCTGCTCATCTGACCAGAAATCCTAGTCTCCTTTCCCCTCCTATATGTAGATCGAGCCCTTGCATTTCCCTTTCCAGATTTTCGTGTTTCCCCACCAATTACAACTTGATAAGAAAACGAACAACAAACGCAGAATGACCGCTTGAAAGGCGAATTGCGCAAATCTCATAACACTGCAATCTTCACCATATTTATGAAGCATGTCTAATGAATTCGCAACTACGAATACGGACTGCCATCAGTTGTAGAATGGAATGGTGACAGTAAAAACAGGTTCTGGAGCGGGACTCGAACTCGGATATCCCCCTTATTGCGAGCGGTCGCGTTGCCAGTTCCCTATCCGTGCAGGCATGCCTGTCAAACGGAAGTTTGAATCGTAATCAGAATAATACAAGCGCTACAGACCTCGGAATCGCTACAGACCTGTAGGCAGAACTGGGAATACAGCGAACCTGAACATGTCTTTCGCTCGTCCCGTGGACAGCAACCTAATTGGCTGA
Source organism: Schistocerca nitens (assembly GCF_023898315.1). NCBI lineage: Eukaryota > Metazoa > Arthropoda > Insecta > Orthoptera > Acrididae > Schistocerca > Schistocerca nitens. Next base: position 108,360,980 of record NC_064619.1, read on the forward strand.
CGGAAAGCTCGGGAAGCAGTCACCGGGGGGGGGGGGGGGGGGGGGGGGGGGGGGGGGAATCAATGACATGTGTGCGACTAATAGTAACGGCCCAGGATTCTTTTCCAACGATTTTCGGTTCATATCTAGAGCCGCCTCTGTCGCAATGGGGCAGTCGAGCACAGGATCGTCGACGTGCTGCCAGTAATATCAAGACCCCTGCTTCATGAAGCTAGCAGGCTATCAACTGTCGAAAGCGAAGCAGACAGCAGAGAGAGAATAAAAATGTTCTAAAATTAATTTGTATTACACGTCTCTGAGTTTCTGTAAACAGTCTTATTAAAAAGAGGATTACGTAGTAGCAAAAAGGTTCCATATTGCTACTGGTTACCATAATATCAACAGATATCGGACTTTAAAGTTCTATAATAGACCCACCTCTCGCATATCGTTAGATCTCTGACAACAGGCTGGAAAGTTGCACAGGTCACGCCAATATTCAAGTAAGGTAGTAGGAGTAATCCACTAAATTACAGGCCCATATCGTTAAAATCGTTATGCAGCATTATTTTAGGACATAATGAACATAATGAATTACCTCGATGAAAACGGTTTATTGACACACAGTCAACATGGGCTTAGAAAACATCGTTCCTGTGAAACATAACTAGCTCTTTATTCACATGAAGTGTCATGTGATATTGACAAGAGATTTGAGATCGATTCCGAATTCCTGGATATCCGGAAGGCTATTGACACTGTACCACACACGCGCCTCGTAGTGAAATTGCGTACTTATGGAATATCGTCTCAATTATATGTCTGGATTTGTGATTTTCTGTCAGAGAGGTCACAGTTCGTAGTAAGTGATGGAAGGTCATCTAGAAAAGCAGAAGTGATTTCTATATTTCCACATGGTAGTGTTATAGGGCCTTTGCTGTACCATATCTATATGAACGATTTGGGAGACAATCTGAGCAACCGTCTTCGGTTGTTTGCAATGACACTGTCGTTTATCGACTAATAAAGTCATCGGAAGATTAAAACCAACTGCTAAATGATTTAAAAGAAATATCGGAAGGGTGTGAAAAGTGGCAGTTGACCAGAAATAACGAAAAGTGTGAGGTCATCCACTGAATGCTAAAAGGAACTAGTTGAACTTCGGTAACACGATAAATTAGTCCTATCTAAAAGCCGTAAATTAAACTAAATACCTAGGTACTACAATTGCAAACAACTTAAATTATAAGGAACACACAGAATGTTTGTGGGGAAGGCTAACCAAAGACCGCGTTTTCTTGGCAGGACACTTAGAACATGTAACATTGCATGGGGGCTTAATTAAATTAAATGAAAATAATTTTAATTTTTTTTGATTTGGTAGCTGTCTGTCCGATTACGAAGTCTCGTAAACGGTTGGCCCTGACTAGTATTATTACGCAATCTGACTGCATGGAACAACAACAAAGAATGAAATGGAAATTTTCATTAACACAATTAATTAATTAAGTCCCCAGCAACTATAAAACCTACGAAACCAAAGTACAAGTGTAACTGTTCTGTGTGTGGGAGTATGACTCAACGTACGCATCTGGCACGGTTCTTCTTCAACAACACAAGAAATTTTAAATATCATTTATACTGAATTAATTAAAGGAAATAGAAATACCATAATTACTCAAGAAAACCAGAATTACACTCTAATCCCAGAACACAAGCCAGATGCTTTGTTGACTGAACCTGTAATGAAGCATTATTTACGACATTAAATAATGAAAAATAAATCAAGTTTCGTTACCTTCATATATTGACCAAAATCACTCTCATCGTTACAATATATCTCCACACCGACTCGCTATTACCACATATCAACAAGAACTTTTCAGTATCACATCTCAGCAAGCACTCCCTACTATCACATCTGAACAAACACTCTCTGCTACGAGTTCTTAACAAGCACTGACTACCACGAGGTCTCCCCAAGCACTGCCCACTACGACATCTCAATAATCACTGCCAGTGGAGGCGGCGGAACAATACTCTCTAGCGCGATCTCTGGCGCTGTGGCTCATTGTAGCCACCTTTCATATGCCCTTCCTCCACGGGCTAGAATTTGATGGTATTTTTGCCAGCATTGGTGGTGAAAATACCACCAAATTCGTCAAAAAAATACAGACAAAAATAAAAGATAATATTAATGCGTAAATATTATATAACTAGATAAAATTTTGGCTTTGCACTGACCTTTCAATAACCTAATATATAGAATACAGTAAGCAATACAAATTCTTTCATACATGTGACATTACATAATAGTTTACACAAGTATTATGTGGTTAAACAGTTCAATCAATAGCGTCAGCAATGACGAATATGTGCAGGTAAGAGTCTCATAACTTTTCACAAACAGTAATACACAAAAAATCTGTTTATACAAATATTCACATAAACGCTTTCCATAGCTCAAGAAACAAGTAGTTGACAGTTCCAGCAGTAGCACCCAGCAATGGTCAACAGGTGCAAAAACCAACAAGTGACATTTTTTCAGTAGAAACAGTCCATCAGTGGCACCCAGTAATGTTGAATAGGTGCAGACACCAACAAGTAACACCATTTCAGTAAAAGCAGTTCCATTAGTGGCACCAGCAATGTTGAGCAGGTGCACACAGCAACAGGTGACATCTTTTCAGTAGAAGCAGTCCGTCAGTGGCACCCAGCAATGTTGAGCAGGTGCAGACATCAACAAGTAACACCATTTCAGTATAAGCAGTTCCATCAGTGGCACCAGCAATGTTGAACAGGTGCAGATATCAACAGGTGACATCTTTTCAGTAGAAGCAGTCCATCAGTGGCACCCAGCAATGTTGAATAGGTGCAGACACCAACAAGTAACACCATTTCAGTATAAGCAGTTCCATTAGTGGCACCAGCAATGTTGAACAGGTGCAGACACCAACAAGTAACACCACTTCAGTATAAGCAGTTCCATTAGTGGCACCAGCAATGTTGAGCAGGTGTACACAGCAACAAGTGACATCATTTCGGTAGAAGCAGTCCATCAGTGGCACCCAGTAATGTTGACCAGGTGCTGACCGCAGTCCATAAAATTCACTATCACTAATCACACTGTTCATCAGCAGAAATTAAGCATGTCCTAGTGGCACCAATCATGTAGAAAAAGTGCAAATAACAGTCCATACTATTCCCTATAACTAATCACACAGTTCATCAGCAGAAATTAAACATGTCCTAGTGGCACCAATCATGTAGAAAAAGTGCAAGTAACAGTCCATAATATACACTATCACTAATGAGACAGTTCAGTCATGAACAATAGTTTGAGTACACACACAATTAACAAAATTATTATCAATGCTCTTACACTAAACATACAAATCATAATAAACGCACAAATGATATCAGGTAGTTGTCATATTAACTATTACCATACACAAATAGCAGTAAACCTATAATATTTATGGGTGTCAGTGCAAACCACAACAAACAAGTAAAATAAAATTTAGGAGATAGGTTGGGATCACTTCTCTGGGATTATAAAAGGAAAACACACAAAACACACAAAACACACTCACTCATCTTTCATCCATATTTAGTGCTCCTGTGTAGTTGAATAGTGTTAACTGTGTAAATGCAATTCTGTCAAAATTTTTTTATGTTCATCATGTGTATCAAGTAGTAGTGGCAGCAATGTATAACAGTCAATAATAGTTAGTCAACGTCATAGTCATCATGTCAAGACCAATGTTTACCAAGCCAAATCAAATGTACGGTTGCTGAACAACTGTCAGTGTGCCAAGATATGCAAATGCTTCCTCTCTCCAAAAAAAAGTATATACTGCTTAGTGATTTAACAAAGTGTGTGTGTAGACAATCTTCCTTCTACTTGAGTGTTCTAGTCTGCCATCTTCATCCTCCTTGTTCCATATAGACCAACAAAAAAAAAAATATGCTCCTCACTTACTTTACCTCTTATCCACCAAAACTCCAATAATCATCAGCATCACATAATCTCAATACTTCAATAATACCTCTTCAATACGTCGATCATCAATATCATTTACCTTACCTCTTGTCCACGAAAACTCCAATAATCATCAACTTCACATAATCTCAATAGCTCAATCATACTTCTTCAATACGTCGATATATATAAACCTCAGCACCAATATCATTTCACTTCCATAACAACTCTTTCCTCTAGTCAGTCTCCTCGAACAAGTACAGACAAAATCCTAGTGCAAACTTCAATTCAGAATCCCATACAATCCGAAGACACAGTGTCCACACACAACCTCTGTGTAATCCATCTGACGCAAATTCTCTACTCATTATAAATTATAAGATACATTTTGGTTCCTTGTCCATCATTAAATAAAAGAAATGCATACATGACCTCTAACAGCCTTTAGTTTGAATAACTCTCAGTAATTAAGTACGATTACGGAGTGTGGATGATCATAATATTTCACAGTGTGTACACCGCTTCAAAAATTATGGCAAACAGAAGCAAACATGTGGAGTATTTCTTGTGTCAAGTGTCACTTCCTATTTCAATCACTCACGAAAAGTGCAGTGTAATGTCAATGGTCTAACCTAGTGTTGGTATGCCATGTCGTTAGCTTCCTTCCAATTAGCATAAATTTATACAGCTTCCATAAAACCTCCAGTTCATGTGACTTCAATGAAGTTTCTTGTACTAAAGTCGTTCGTCGAATTACTGCAGTTCATTTTCTTATCTTAAAAATGTAAGGCACTGAGCATAAGCAAAACAAGCAATAGCGAGTAAATATGCCAATAGAGAACAGAATGTCAACAAGTGGATGCAGCACAATTCCTACAACGAGGCTCTGCCAAGCGAACAATCTATAATTAATACCACAGTGTAACCTAAACTCTATGTTCGTACACAGTATATCAGCATTTCTATACACCAAATAATAGAGTACTTAAGACAACAAACAGAAATGTGTAAATATGCAATCCATACGCAAAGCAGCAAATATGTATCTTACATAATAAACAGGTCATTATCATCATATCAGCATAAGCAAATAAATGTTCATATGTGACCTTAATAAGTAAACATGAAGGCGGAAGCAGATAAATCACAAAGTATAACTTACATACATAACCACAGTCAGCACAATTAATCAGTTGACAATTACAATTTAAATAAATAAGCACAGCAGGCACATAATAAAAAAAATATAACATCAGTGAAAAGGCATAGCAGCCAAGCGATGCATAATATACATAAGTAACAACCCTGTTCATTAATCAATAATTGTCAAAATCAGCAAATGTACACAAGCACGTCGCTTCACAAGTAAATTCATAGAACATGAAATTTAGCACAAAGTATGATTCACGTAATCGCGAGCAGCAAATTACGTCTAAAGTACGCACCTAAGTGGAAATATGTTACCTGAAAAAGAAACTCAATTAATAGTTACCCTTTTTAGTTTATTACTTTTTTCTTCGAAATTACATTCTTCCTGAAATTTTCTCGATAGCAAGTCGTCTTAACGTCGGACACGCACAGAATTTACCTGAAGTTCTTAAATATTTTATACAACCATATCCTGAAAAATACTGAACGTTAATAACATAATTTATAAAGTCACCATAGCTTTATACAGAATTTAGTCGGAGAAATTAGACTGTGTATTTGTTTACGTCTGTCAGTGCATTCGCACTGAGCGCTCGATCAGCTGTAGACGCGTGACGTAGAAAGTAATTGTTTGCGGTCAACGACTGCCTTGTGCGGCGCTCAGACTTCACTGTTGCTTTGAGTATCTGCCGCCGCCGGAACACGGCGCGGTATCCTTGTACTCTCCGCATATTTACGTATAACTGTTGGTTTCTCAAAGGTATGTCATTCCACAAAAATTTTAACGTTAGATATGTGATGTATTCCTTTAGAGCGTCGAGATTTAAGAGTTTCTACTTCAACAGTGTTATCATGTATAATTTTGCGAATCCTATATGGACCGTTATAAAGCAGAAAAAATTTGCGACACAAGCCTTTTCCTTTATGAGACAAACGATGAGATTTAATTAATACCTTTTGACCAACTGAAAAAGTTTTTAAACGACCAGGACGTTTAGCTGATTTCTCTCTTCTAGCAGCGGCAGATGCAATATTTCGTAGAGCCAGGTTGACAACTTCAGAATGCCGCAGTTTCCGTGTAGGCGGAAAAGGAACAATTTCAGAAATGCGATTTGACGATAGTTTGTTTTTTAATATCAATAGAGGCGGTAAAGAAGTTGAGTCATTAGGAAGTTCATTCAGAATGTTTTGAAAAATATGAAGATACTGATCCCAAGTTCTGTGATTCTGATGACAATAAAGACGGCACAATTTATTGATTTCCTTCATCCATCTCTCTGAAGCATTAGATTGAGGGTGAAAAAGTGAAATGAAAATTGGTTTAATCTTACGACGCCGTAGAGTACGAAGCCAAATTTTTGAGCGAAACTGTGATCCATTATCTGATATAACCTTATCAACATGACCAACTTCTTTAAGAAAATGTTTGATGAAAGCGTTAGATACTGAACGAGCTGTTGCTTTGCGTAAAGGTGTAAAACACACATATTTTGATGTTAATTCCACTGCTACGAAAATGTACGCAAAACCATTAGTAGAACGAACCACTGGACCGAACAAATCGACTGCAGCCTTGTCCTTTAATTTCGCTGGAATGATAGGAAACAACGGTGCTCTGTGAGAAATCGTTGGAGGCTTAGCCTTTTGACATAATTTGCATTTGGCAAGAACAAATCGAATACGTTTTTCCATATTACTGAAGTAACAATTTTCTCGTAATTTATGAAAGCATTTTCTGGGACCAAAGTGCGCATAACTGAAATGTGTAAACGAGGTGTGGCCAAATCATCCAATCTAACAAAGCGTCTAAGAAAATTACAGACACTAAGGAAACTACGAACATCACGTTTTGTGGAAGGAACAGCATAATTACGAATAGCGTCTTGTTTCTCTGGATCAGGAAGAATACCTTCTGTAGAAATAATGTGACCGAGAAATTTCACCTGAGAACGACCAAATTCAGATTTTTCCAAGTTCACCGTAATGCCAACTCTTGCAAAAATACGTAATAATGAATCCAAAATTTTGTTGTGTTCACTCCAAGAATGTTTAGCAATAAGAATGTCGTCAACATATTAAGTAATATTGTCACGAAGATAATCAGGTAAAATTTCGTTTAAGCTACGAATGAATGCTGCAGAAAATATAGTAAGTCCAAACAGTAATTTCCAAAGTCACTTTTGGGTAAAACAGTCAAATCCAGTTATTCTTTACCTACTGTCTAGATAGATTGATAGTAGAAGAGTTGTTTTTATAGATACAAAGAATAGTGAAAGAGTAGGCAGCGGTGCAGAAAACTAAAAGGGAAATAGCACCACTACAGCTCGGGGCCCTGTGAACGCTACGTCACATATTCACTTAGTGTAGTGAATCCCCTGAGGACTTTAATAGCTGCACATAAATTTCAGTTTGTGACTTAGTGGCAAATTTGGTGGAAGTGCGTACATAAATTGATCTAACCATTAACATGGATGTATGTCATTCTTAGAATTGCGGAAGATCTTAAATTTCCGAACAGTCAAAAAGTGTTTATAGTCAAAGTTTTCGCCTCGTGGCGACAAAGACCTACCGCGTCTGTCCCAGTTTGAATGTCGATTATTGTCAAGTTCGCGCGCCTGGCGCTCTCTTGTTGCATCCCGTAAATGAAACAAATTACTTTCTTCAAACCCTTCTGCTATCTGTGATTCTAAATTTCTTCTACTGTCTTTTCCTATAATTTCGCCTTCGATTTGTTTGATCTGCTTTCGTAATGCCTCAACTTCCCTTTTAACACGTTCAATAAATTTTCCCTGATTTTCAACATGTTTATTTATGTTCTGGTACTCTTTGGTTTCTGCATATGGTAATGGAGCTGTGTCATCTGAATCTCTATACCCATTTAAACTAAGACTTATCAATTTATCTGAAATCTCCTCAACTCTTTCCGATAAGTCACCTATTTTTTCTTTCTGTTTATTTACGTCTTCCGTAAGTGTCGCGACTCGGGTTTCAGTATTGACACATTTGGTAGTTAACTGTTCATATTGTTGTGTTAGGTTATTTAATCTGTCATTTGGTACGGATTCCTCGATTTTCTCAAATATTTCTTCCTTATCATGTGCACGTTGTAAATTTAACTCTGAAAATTTTTGTACTATCACGCGATCTCTTTCTTCCTGTTCTCTATCTTGTTCCCTTTGTCTAATCTCTACTGCAATTAATCTATTATTGTGAGAATTCAAAATCGGTTGTACTTCTTCTCTAATTTCTTTCTTTAACTCATCTTTCATGTTTTTGAAACATGTCCCTATTCGCGAATCCAACCGTGTTTCCATTGTTTTTAATTCAGATCCTAACTGTGATCCCAGTGAGTCTAACCGTGTTTCCATTGTTCCCATATCATTTCTTAATTCAGATCCTAAAGTTCCCATCTCTGTTTTAATTGTTCCTATTTGTGATCCCAGTGAGCCCATCTGTGTTTTAATTGTCCCTATCTCTGTTTTTAATTCAGATCCCAAATTTAATATTACACCCATCAACTGCTCCATATTAAATGGATGAAAATTCTTTTCGCCCCTAACATTTCCCGCAAAACCAGTTTCCTTCGTCATAGCTGTAAAGCTATCTGTGTTCGATACTATTCCAGAATCTTCTGCCGTTAATCTCAGATTTTGTGAATTTTCTGATTGAGAAAAATTTTGAAATGGTTCCGGACTATTTTCCCGACTTATTACATTGTTTTCAACTCCATTATTCATCATACTGTTGTCCTGTGTTGGCGAGTTCGCCATGTCAACAATTTCGACATTCTCACTGTCCATCATTTTTGCCTTTTTCATCGACCGCGTAATCATTTACAAAACATACAAAACTCGTCACTATATGAAAATTACACACAATGACACTTTATCTCCAACAATACCATTCACACGAAATGTTTCCCTCAAACACGATTAATCGAACAATTGAAATAATTGCACTAATTGTCAAACCCGTAGACAAGACAACAGAAATGAAATTTTGCAAAATAAATACCATTAGAAGAATGACAATTACCAAATCTACACATGCAAAATAGACTACAATTAATAAACTACAAATTACTACAACAATACTACTGTCTACTATTTTTACAATCAGAAGAATTCCAAGGGACGATCCGAAGCAGCGGTCGCCACGTGCATGGGGGCTTAATTAAAATAAAATGCAAATAATTTTAATTTTTTGTTTTAGTAGCTGTCAGCCCGATTACGAAGTCTCGTAAACGGTTGGCCCTGACTAGTATTATTACGCAATCTGACTGCATGGAACAACAACAAAGAATGAAATGGAAATTTTCATTAACACAATTAATTAATTAAGTCCCCAGCAACTATAAAACCTACGAAACCAAAGCACAAGTGTAACAGTTCTGTGTGTGGGAGTATGACTCAACGTACGCATCTGGCACGGTTCTTCTTCAACAACACAAGAAATTTTAAATATCATTTATACTGAATTAATTAAAGGAAATAGAAATACCATAATTACTCAAGAAAACCAGAATTACACTCTAATCCCAGAACACAAGCCAGATGCTTTGTTGACTGAACCTGTAATGAAGCATTATTTACGACATTAAATAATGAAAAATAAATCAAGTTTCGTTACCTTCATATATTGACCAAAATCACTCTCATCGTTACAATATATCTCCACACCGACTCGCTATTACCACATATCAACAAGAACTTTTCAGTATCACATCTCAGCAAGCACTCCCTACTAACACATCTCAACAAACACTCTCTGCTACGAGTTCTTAACAAGCACTGACTACCACGAGCTCTCCCCAAGCACTGCCCACTACGACATCTCAATAATCACTGCCAGTGGAGGCGGCGGAACAATACTCTCTAGCGCGATCTCTGGCGCTGTGGCTCAGTGTAGCCACCTTTAAACATACCTACTAAGGAGACTGCCTTCACTACGCTTGTCTGTCCTCTTTTAGGATACTGCTGCGCGGTGTAGGGTTCTTAAGAAATAGAAAAGGTAGCACGTTTTGTATTATAGCGAAATATTGGAGAGAGTGTCACAGAAATGATACAGTATTCGGGCTGGAAATCAATAAAAGAAAGGCGCTTTTCGTTGCGACGGAATCTTCTCACGAAATTCCAGTCACCAACTTTCTCCTCCGAATGTGAAATTATTTTGATGACACCAACCTACATAGGGAGGATCGATCACCACTATAAAATAAGAGAAATCAGAGCTTGTACGGAAAGATATAGGTGTTCATTCTCTCCGCACGCTTTACGAGATTGGAATAATAGAGAATTGTGATGGTCATTCGATGGATGCTCTGACAGGCACTTAAATGAGATTTGCAGAGTATCTATGTAGGTGTAAAGGTGCCTAATATTGAACCTATTCCTCAACAGGGCCAACCAGTCGGGCGCCGTGCTTTTGCCCTCTTCACATAGGGGCCGCTGGTGTCGCGTTGTCGTCCTGTAGAGGGGTTGGTCAGCCTACGATTGGCTGACACCTTCTGACAGCCATCTCTTCTCTATCGTTCTCGTGCTGCGTGTCGGCACTTGACTTCACGCCGTAACACTAGTTTTCAAGTACTGAGTACTTCTCACTTCAAATATGACATGTGAAGACAATTCCTTATCAGGGTCCTTATTCGTTGTACTTATTGTTCTGCCACAATCACGAAAATAATTCTACATTAATCAATAAAAAAGGTACATTCAGAGTAACACACAAAATAATATTTAACGATTACTATGTACAAACCCAAGTATTTAATTTCTGCTGCAGCAGAATGTTTCAACTTAAGTATAAAATTTTTTAATATCTGCAAGTTGGTACAATTTTTTTACTTGGCCATTGTAGGAATTTCCAGATACGTAACAACTCTCATGTGGCATACTCAAAATTTTCTATAACCCATTGTATAACAGATTGTATTTCTTATTCTTTTACTTAATTAGAGATGCCTTGGCATGGGACCTAAGCAACAACTAATTCTCAGCATTTAATGTTTGTGGGTTTGTCAGCCATTTGCGAATTGCTCCTCATGAATCCTCGCTCGCTTTGCAGAGTGACTACCCCTACGTTTAATTTATATTCCTGACTTGCTTCCTGATCAGCAATCTCAGGAAGATGATCTACCCATTCGTTATGCTCAGTGGTTGTGAACATGAGCTGAGCCAGTGTGGAGCTTGTGGACGTATATAGCAGGTTATTATATATTGTCTCGAAGTGAGCTACATATTTATCCCATTGGATGTGCTTACCAGGAGCATATGTTCTGATGAAACGGTTCACTTCCCGGAACATTCTTTCACTAGTATTACTACTCATGCTGAAGCTTCAAATTAAAATAAGATTTATGTCCTGTGTTTGCATGAAGTCTTTCCATTTGCTACTGGCCAAGTATGAAACGTTTTCCAACAAGATGGATACCGGTTTGCCTACCACCGGTAGGTAATCAGAGACGATCTTACAATTGAGGTGGATTTAATTGGTACATTTTTATGTATTTGCTGAATGTGTCATTCATAGGGACTGTGTACTACGTCCACCAGAGTCATTTGCAGTGGCCTGACAGGTAATAGCGGATGTTGTTCTATTTAGCTGCATATGTTCGTTGGCTTTGCTTCTTGGCAAATGACACAAGTTCTCGTATTTGTTGTACCCGTTTCTTCAGGTTTAGGTAGTGACAATACTGCCTTATGTAATCAGTACACTTTTAATACCAAAACGTCCCCAGGTATTATGGGTATACCAAATAAAATCTTCTAGGTAGCTCAAAGGCACACAAGCACATTATTTACCTTCGTTAGGGCTGTGTTTATAGAACAATACTTCGTTCGCAGATGGTAATGCAGACTTAGGACATGTTCAGTGTCATCATTTAACCTTTCCTTAACGTTTGACCACGTGGGATCTGTGTCTTGCAATTGCTCTACATTTTTTCACATACTCAGCTATTCCTGTCTAAAAAATAAATTCCTTGCCAGGAGTACCTTTTACTCGGTGGATATTTCTACAAAGTCAACAAATTCCGAGAGACCTTGGGGTCACCTGAATAAAGCATCGGTCACGATGTTTTCCTGTCCCTTTATATAACGAATCTCAAAGTCCTGTTCTTGCAGGGTAATTTCCATAGAGTCAAACGAGGGTGCACTAATTTGCGTGACAATAGAACACTAAGTGCCTGGTGGTTGCACAATACCTTTACTTTATTCTGTGAACGTAATAATGGTATTTCTTTAAGGCCCACACAACTGATAATGCATCATGCTCTGCTACTGAGTATGACCGTTTACCCTCTGACAAGACTTTACTTATAAATCCAAAGATACGAATATGTGTGTTCCCAGAAGTTTCATCGGTCTAGAAAAGGCAAGCCCCCAAGCCGTAGATCGTAGAATCCATTGGCAGGCAGAAATCCTTAACAATATGTGGATGATGTAGCATCACTGAATTTAATAGCGCCCGCTCTATATTATCGAATATGACCTTGCATTCTTCTGTCCAGTGGCAATGAACGTCTTTTGTCAAGAGGCACATTACGGCAATATTATTGAGTAGAGTCGCTGGCAGAAAGTGGTGAAAAAAATAAGCAAGCCCTAACAACACTTTGGATTGCTTTTTTATATCTTAGGGTAAGGACCATTCGCAATCACATCCATCTTCCCTAGCTCAGGTGCAATTTCTTGACGTGATATATTAAAATAAAAATGTAAATGTCGTGGGACTAGGGACTCCCGTTGCATAGACCTTTTGCCGGGTGCAAGTCTTTCGATTTGACGCCACTTCGGCGACTTGTACGTCGATGGAAATGAAATTATGATGATTAGGACGAAATCTCCGACCCAGCCGGGAGTCGACACCGGGCCCTTAGGACTGACATTTTGTAGCGCTGATTACTCAGCTACCAGGGCGGACAGGTGATATAATATGCCCAACGAACTTTGTCTGTTGTCAACCGACTGTAGGTTTTTTTCTGGTTCGTGGTTACCTCAGCATTCGTAAATTATTTAGTACTCTCTCCATCTATTCTACATGCTCTTGCCAAGTACTGGTCACTATAAGTAAATCATCAAAGTAGACAGCAACTTGGTCTAGTAGCTCTGGCCCTAACACTGTGTCAAATTCAGATGGCTCTGAGCACTATGGGACTTAACTGCTGAGGTCATCAGTCCCCTGGAACTTAGTACTACTTAAACGTAACTAACCTAATGACATCACACACATCCATGCCCGAGGCAGGATTCGAACCTGCGACCGTTGCGGTCGCGCGGTTCCAGGCTGTAGCGCCTAGAACCGCTCGGCCACTCTGGCTAGCTAACACTGAGTGAAGTGCAGCAATAAACATGCCTGCACTTACATTAAGACCAAACAGTAACACCTCCAAGTCGTAATTGCATCAAGTAAATATGAACACAGTGGGTTTCTGGATGACTCAGACAATGCTATTTGCCAGTATAATGACCACACGTCAATGGAGGTGAGATAGTTCGTACCAAAAATCTGTTGTATCTGTTCCTCCACATTATTCGATCGTTTCCGCGCCAGGATTATTATTTTATTTACATCCTGAACGACGAGTACCAAGCGAATGCCACCATATGTCTTCATAACAGCTAGAAATGGTCTCCTAAATGGGGAAAACTACGGTTCTATTGTGTCTGCATCTTTCTTATCTCGTTCATGAAAGCTTTTTTCGGGTCCATAGCACTGAGTAGGCAGGTCAACGGCACGTTTCATAAACTCGCATGTCAAATACGTATCTCCGAATAAGGCTTGTTTTCCCACAGAATGTGGCTACATATTGGTTTGAAAGGTGAGATAATTTACTTTGCTGTGCCAGGTTTAGATAGTGATATTTTTTACCATTAATTTCTATTAAGTCAGATATCTCATGTGTTTCTAGAATGTAATCGTTCCCGATCCGACAGTAACCCTCTTGTGATTTACTATATTTTACCGACGAAATGTTCATTCGCATATACCAGACTCGAACTGCCTCAATAAACTTGCCCTGGCTTTCTACAGTTTTCACCATTTCCAGCACCAACTGTGTCTCAAGGTCCCTGAAGACAACGAGTCCAATGGAGAGGTCAATTTATGTGTCCTCCTCTCGTATAATATTCCAGCCTAGGATGACACATGCCAACAAAATTATCCACGAAAAAAAAAATCACAATATTTCTTCTTTTTCGAAAGCCACTTCTGCCAGCAACTGGCGCTTAATTACTTAACACTCTGCCGCAGTGGCACCCACTACTTTTCAATTCTGTACTGGCAGGACGGGTGACCTCTTAACCTGGTTCACACATCTGTAGAAATTGCTGTCCACTACCGAAATTGATCCGCCGGTATCGATTACTAACTACACTTGAATACCATATACACTGCAGATTATCATAATTTGTACCTTTTCGACGTATTTATTTTTGCATTTGCGGTTTTCCTCAGACAACTGTTGCTTGTGGTCTTCACCATCATTAGATCCAACCATGCTTACGAGAGTATGCTGTGTGCCTTCACCTTGGACCAGGACCTCATGCTGAAGGCTTACATGGACTGCGCATAGTTTGATGCTGGTGAAAGTTGATTTTGAGCGTTTTTCGCTATCTCCATGATACCTACAGTATGTGGCGGTGTTTGATTTTGTTCAGTAAATTGTGAAAGATGCCAGGGCGGCTAATATGATGTCTCAGGCACTGGTATCGTGGTAACTCGGTTTAGCGGTACATTTTGTTGTGGCTGTTGTCTCGATCTAGGGTTGCAGCCACTGGATCTGGAAGTCTGCCAACACATATTTGAGGTACACATGTTCTTATTCCGGTTGGAATTAAATCCATTGACACCTCGCCCTTTACGATTTGGATTGATGTAGTTGTTTTGGTAGTTACCGTTATTGGGATTACTAGACTGCAGACTACTGTTGCTATGATTAACATTGTAGTTCGAGTCTTGGTTATAGTAACTGTTTTTCGCATTGCTGTTGCTGCTACAAGCCTTGAAACTAACTTCTCTATGGTTACTACCAATCTGGTGGCTATTGTGGTTTCTGCTACCTTTCCCTTTACTGTGCTTCGGTCAGTAGATAATCTCTGATGGCTATGGTTCATGACTAGTGTGGTATCACCTTCATCCAACTATTCACTGAGCCAATACGAGAATCTGGGCACAAGCTTGCGACCTGGCACTTCTCGTTCACAGCTCTTACATGCTCTGCTTATTGATGCAAAAACTGACACAAACGCAGTATGCAGACGTCATATATACAGCAGGGGAATGTTGTGGCTTGACAGCACCCCAGTCATTCAGGCGTAAGACTGTGAAAAATATATTTGTAAGGTGACACGATAATTTGTGCCACCTAACATAATTTTTATATTACGAAATCGATTCTACTGACCAAGCCGATGAATTTGATACCACACAAGCTATACTTTTCTTAGAATCACGTTATTTGCATGAACTTGGTACTAAAAAAATTCCCTTAATTTCTGTAGCACTGAACTGAAGTTTAAGAGAGGCTACCTAGCCGAGTTGGGCACAGCGAAGTCAAAGAAAAATTAGTAAAGCCATAAACCAGTGAACCCTCGCTGCTGGAGATCAATTAGGGATGGGACACGATGACTGCATCTTGCATTTTCGGCAGTGATAGCTGCACAACAATGAGTCACAGTTGGGTGTCTTCTGAAACTCACCTGTCCTAAAGTAAACACTTTTTCATAACTATTTTAAGACAGCAACGGATCCATTTGGGTGGCCTCAAAGAACACAGCCCTTCTATTTATGTGGAAACGTAAGAACGCTAATAGAGCATCATCAGCTTGACAGAAACAAAATTCAAATGACAATGTATAAGGAATGAGGCCCACACCTTCTCTGTTAAAAGCCTGTTATCTTAAGATTGCACTCAGGAACACAGAAAGAAGCCTTTTTTGAGATGTGGAATGAAGGGCAACAGTGTGTGGCAACAGTATTTTGGTAAACATTCGAAAACCGCGTGATGCTGGCGAGGACGACACGTGATGTTCACCTGTACAGCTCCTGTTTGAGTGGAGCTTAGTGTTAGAGGATGGAGGGGTGAACCCTCATTGGACCAGATGTAACAAGTGTACACCCCAGTTCGTTTCTGAAACCTCAATGGACAAAGAAGCGACGAACGTTGCAGCAAATCAACCATTAGCCGATAGTAGTTGTGGCAGAAGGTGAACCCACAGTACGTCGCTGTAAGGCTGCTGCAATAGAGGCAATAATGAGTGAGTAATTGTAGGGATGCACTCTTCCCCGAAGGGCTGTGTGCTGGACAGAATGCATCCATCTCTTTTGTGGCTCCAGAAGAGATGTTTTGTTGTGATCACCTTTGTGTGTTCACGAGGCTCTGGATTGGAGATTAAAAGCTACGAACTGTTGAAACGTCCCCTTAGAAAAATTATACAAGACTGTGCTTAAACTGACACACAATATTTTTGGCGCAACGCAATCTGACTTTCAAAAATCCCTACAAAAGAATGGCCCTGACTAACATTAACCTATACCTTTCACAAATCACTTACCTCACAAAAATCTTCCTTACCCAAGCTACTGCAATACAGCGAGCGCCACTACTGCCAGCTAAATAAAAGATTCAAACTACTGAAGGCACTAACTACTGATAGGCTTAGTTAGCAAATGAAAGATTTTGATAGAGAACAAACAATGTATTTACGTTACTAGTGTTCAAAGGTCATAATATATACAGCAGTTCATGACATCCAGTCTTACAAATTTCCGAACTCCGCCATCTCTCTCCCCACATCCACCACTGCTGGCGGCTCACCTCCAACTGCGCAATGCTACGCGCTGTTCACAGCCAGCTGCCTAACACTACAATGGCGAGTATTGCAACAATGAAAAGCAGCCACAGACTGCACACAGCACAGCCAGTGATTTTCATACAGAGGTGGCGTTACCAATAAAAAAACCTAAACAGCCTACTTACATAGCCCCCATGCTCCCCACAAAAAAATTTTACAAATTGTTTTGGGCAGTGGCCAATAATGATTTGATAAAATTTTTCATAATTACAATAACAAAGAAATCAAAGGCACACACTTATTGATACAATGTTGGTCAAAAGCTAAAATTTTCTCACATTCCATAAAGACAGTCCTGATCATTCATCATAGTAAAATTGCAGTCTTTTTTTTTTTTCAAAGTCTGAGCAGTAAAAGAAAGTGCTCACGGAAGTAGTGGATTTCCATGCTGTCTTGAAGAAGTAGTTTTGTCCTTCCAACGGAAAGACAGTGCTGACTCTTGACATGCTGACAGGTAATGGGCGACAACAGAGCAAACCCACAGCAGAGTCATTCGACGTTTTGAAGAATATTGGTAGGTAGGTCATCACAGAGCAGACCCAGTGTAGTCCTGGTAGAGATAATGGTATTGGTGGGCCACCAGAGGTGCAGACCCACTGTAGTCCTGGTAGAGATTGTGGTATTGGTGGGCCACCAGAGGTGCAGACCCACTGCAGTCCTGGTAGAAATAATGGTACTGGTGAGTCAGCAAAGGTGTAGACCCACTGTAGTCCTTGTAGAGACGGCCAGCAGCCATCTGTTGCAACTGTGCAGGTGCACAATCACCATCGAAGAGTCTTGCGGACAATATAGCAAGCCAATAAACCACCACTTGTGCACTCACAAAGTTTTTAATTTTCCTTAGAACCAGCAATGCTGTTATCCAGTCTCTTGCTGAATTATTAACACACTTGCAAACACTAACAGTCCCTACTTCTCACATATTGTCCATATACCATGACCTACAGAAACGTGTGCAGTGAAATGGAACTTACAAGTTACTTAATTTGATGACCTGGTGTCAATTACAATTTTATAACATAGGAATACAATAACAAAGGTACAAAATACATCATTAAAGAACATAACAATACAGATTACTCTGTAGTAGTACAGGCTTTACAAAAGAATTGAAATAAACATATACATCAGTGTTACAGGAATTATGACATAAGTACATACATAAAGATCAGAATAACTTTTGAAACATCAACTTCACACATGATCATTAAAACAAAACAGAATAAATAATGTCTAAACATCTTTACAAAGTAAATAACATAGTATTAGAAAAATTCTACAACATAGCTCTCATCAGCTAAACACATAAAGACAGGAAAAAACAAATATACAAGAGTACACAAACACATAGCGGAATAACAGAAAGGGAAAGGACAGGGTTTGTTTTACTGCAGTATCTTGCAAACAAAACTTTCTTTAATTCTTGGAGATCTCCCTTCGTTCTTAATTATTTCAAAAAGTGCTATCTATACCTGCTTTCTGTACTTTTTTTTGTAAGAAATCTCAATGCATTTCTTCCAATTCATCGCAACTCTTTCTCTTATATAGTCTACCCCTCTTAAGCTAACTTAAATCTACTGAGCTCAGATGCTAAACTAAGGGACGAGGCAATGCAGCAGCACAAAACAATTAACACAAACAGCAATGATAAAAAATACAAAAGGCAAAGCAAGCAGCATAAATTACAACTAATATAAGGCAATGAGCAGCAAACAAGAAAGATAAATCAGTAGTAAACTGGCTTAACAGAGTAATGCAAAGTGAAATTTAGTAGCACTACGCCTGGCAAACAGCGGCATAAAATGAAATAACTTATACCTAAACATGACAAAGTTCAAGCAGAAAAAATATTACACTAAAAATGGCCATGTCTAATACCTATGTCACATCTTAATACTAGAGTGATGCATCACAATTTATTCTACAAAAGAAGTTACCAAGTACTTGAAAAGAAAATTCTGTATGCAATTCCTGTGAAGGGAAATGTCTTTTTGTGCTCCTTCGTTTTCTTTAAGTACATCATGAAGTTATTCTTTACTGGGTCTGTAGGCATAAAATATTTATATTAGTACATCTATAAAATTTTATTTTAACCAATGCTACAGTGCAGCTAGAAACTAGATATTAAACAAAATGAGCAAATATGTACAAAGGAAGGCATGAAACATCAGTCATTAGCCATATGGCACTTCATAAGTTAGTAGAAATTCTCTCAATTCTCGTAGAAAGACACTTGTCATAATCAGGTGTGCAGATGTACGAATATTTCCCATCAGTTCATAAGCATTTCAGTAAGTAGCACAAAGTACGAGTAATCGTATGTTTTCAAGTAATGAGGGTGTCATATTTGCGATGCTTTCTACAAAGGAACGTCAATAGCGAGGATAATGGCCCCCCTTTTTTTTTTCTCTCCACCTAATGGCTTTCTTTTGTCAGACGACTACCTCTCAGCTGGACGACCAAAACGCATTACATCAAGGTCACTTACGTTTCTTAACGAAATATTTACGACAGCAGTTTGCTACAGTGACAGTGTCATATAAAAATTTCACAGGTCGAGAATTTGCGTTAGAAATGTGTAGAAACAAAATCTTATGAATATAACAGTGTCCAAAAAATTTTCGCCGGCATTGTGATACATTCACGCATTTACACACATTTCATAACTCTTAAAGTACGATTCTTGGTTTCCAACAACCTTTTTCACAAACCAGAGTCCCTAACCACTACTCATTATTCCTTACCTTATTTGTCGACACTTCTTCAATATTTCATCATAACATACGTAGCATAATCAAATAACTCATATAGCATCAGCTTATTGATCATAAACATACCACAACAGCATAATACACATAGTCATCGTAATAATAACATCGTAAAACCTCAGCCAAATCTCAAAATCGTCGTAGCTTCCTCCAATAGTTTCAAAACGTAAAAAAAACTCTCTGCTCATGTCAGTAGTGTCATCCGCCTCAAACATACTTTAAAAATCATGATCCCATACCAAATACATCATTCAAAGCTCTCATAGTATCACAATGGTTCTGAAAATTATGAAGGGTTCACACAGTACACACAAAATAAAATTTCATAAGTGTGAAGTTATCCAGCTGTGTAATTGCGTAAACATCTGTCACTGACATAGAAAAAAAAAATGTTTTCTCTCTCAGTTAAATGATCAGATAGCTGTGTAATTCTGTGTTAGAGAAATATGGTACCGATGTGTAAAGTTGTATAAGCAAATACCATATTAGCTAGGGCTCCTTGTGCTTGCCACACACATGGTACACAAAGTAGGCGTGTACCCCCCTGAGGATAAATGTAATTATACCCTCAGGTGTTACAGATTACAGCAGTGGAATGAAATGTATCACAGAAAACTTTCTTTGTAATTCAAAAATCTTTAAAAGTAAATGGCTGAAGTACAAAATTAATCACTCAAATACGTGTCCAGTAGCGCTAAATGTGTGTCTTGCTGTAAGATAATCCCTGTGGAAGTGTCGTAGTTATCGTCCTCCGAAAGCTAAGTTCTGGAGAAGCCAATGTACTTACCTCACGATACACAAAAATTAAATGCTTTGCGTATAGATATCTTAGTTACTACGCTTATTGCCATGATGAGGAAAGTACTGTGCTGTAATGTATTGTTGTCCTACGGAAAAGGCTGTCTCATTGTAGCTATACCACAAAAGTTACTACTAAAACATGTTTTACTTTCCAGAATAATACATAAAACTGTGCAGACATAAAACAGAAACACCGCAAAAGCAACATTGTAAATTGTCACTCTTTAGTAGCGTCGTGATAAAATTGTGTAGCTGTCACATAAACTAACCACTGTGTCATCTGGTATCTCACATAAAGTACTTTAAATCCAGAATGTATTTTCGAGTAAACCAAAATGTTGCATGTTAACAGTTTCTAAGTCTGACAAAGCATAATAGTAATGTAAAGTGAAAAATTTTATAGCAAAGACTAAGTTAGAAAGCAGATTATCTTACAATAAACGGTTTTACATGTGAAGTGTGGTGCTATCCTATACTCTTCATAGTACTCACAGTTTGATTTGAATGCAATTATCATGTACTCGGTCTTGTGTAGCATGAGACCAATATGCTGAGAGGAAGGCATGATAAAAATCTCCTTCATTGTGGCAGTCGTGAATGACCGATCGCATTCTTACAGCTGGTTCATTCTCCAAGTAGCCACACATAAATTCTAACCTGTGCTCCAACGACCAGTTGGGAGGAAAACAATGAGAGAATTGATGGAGCCACGCTTGTGGATGAATGTCGTTGCCAGAATTTTTAAACGTTTTGAATTTACGTGTAGTAATGAACAGCTTATAGTCAAAATCATCATGTCGGCGAGTCGCATGTCGGTCATTGTTACGTCGTGTCGGCGGTTCAATCTCAAAACTCGGTGCACATTGCCAATTTCTTTCATAACTTCCGAAATGCCCTGTGTTATTATTTTGTGGCTGTTCCGTATTTCTATGTCCCTCTTCCCGTATTGGGGCGCGAGTGTCCTCTGAAATACGTAATTCTTGTATTACCTGTGTCAGCTGATCTTGTACCTCCTGGATTTCTCTTTTGTACTGTGTATTGATTTGATTTTGATTTTGTTTGAATTTTCTAATTTGTTCATACTCTTCAGTGTCCGTGAAGGCTACAGGTCTTGTGTCATTCAGATCATCATCTACCTTTGTAGATAAGTTAGTGAATTGATCTGAAAGTTCTGCTACTTTATCCGATAGTGAAATTATTTCCTCTGTGTGTTTTTCTGAACCAAGTTTCAGAGTGTCCATTTGTGTTGAAATCGTATCTACTGTGTCTTTTCAGTTTTCCTGAGTTTTTGCAAGTTGCGTAACCGAATCGGTAGATGCAACTGAGTCAATTTTAGCTTGCAAGGTGTCGTGATTTTCATGAACAATAGTCTGCAGTTCTTTTATGGCTGCTTCGTGATTCTGTAATGCATTTTCATGACGCGAAAAAATAGGTTGGAAATGCACACAAATCTGTGTTTTTACGTCATTACAGACTTTTGACATTTCGATTCAATGTTATTAACTCAGTAGTTAAATCTTCACGTGTTTGTTCAAGTGTGGTGTCTAACTTTTGAAGCTTATGCTGTGTTTGTCTCTGATTTTGTTCCATTGTGTCTAACTTTTGAAGACATAGTCCCATTTGTCTCTGATTTTGTTCCATTTGCTGCATTAATTGCAATAATAATGTATTAGTGTCTGGAATCTGTTTCTCTATGCTTTTTGGCAGTGCATTTTCACCGGCAACATTCACATTTTGACAAGCAGAAAATGTGTCTTGACTTATTTGAGAAAACGGTGAGGACCCAAAACCTGAATCTACAGTATTTGCTAGATTGTTTCTTATCATTTCGGATTCCTGAGGCGATCTGTTGCCGACCGATCGATCGATAATGCTTCCTTGTTCACTACCTGTTTCACTGTCACCACCATTATTTGCCGCCCACTCCATTTCCCTATGCACAATTACCAAATTACTACTTCGAATGTCTGTTAATTCACTACACAGTGGTGCTGATAAGCTACGCTCGTCGTCACTATTATTTCTCAGTTTACTTTGAAACCTTATGTTACGTTTTTCACACGCCATTATTGTCACAATATTTCATACGATAACACAGAACGGCACAATTTGAAGAGCAAAATAACAATACACATTAACATAGCATTGAAAATAATATCTAGTTAATTGCAAGCGCAGCTGTGAAATACTTGGTGCAAATCTACATGCATGCCACAACTGTGTACAACAATGAAAAACTACAACTACAAAGGAAATTCTCTTTAAAATTACGCGCTAGCAATAAACAAAAGCTACACTAATTACACAAACTACAAGAAAAAAATCAGAAGATTCCAGTGAGGTATCCTCGGCTAAGGGTCGACATATGAAACGTCCCCTTAGAAAAATTTATACAAGACTGTGCTTAAAGTGACACACAATATTTTTAGCGCAACGCAATCTGACTTTCAAAAATCCCTACAAAAGTATGGCCCTGACTAACATTAACCTATACCTTTCACAAATCACTTACCTCACAAAAATCTTCCTTACCCAAGCTACTGCAATACAGCGAGCGCCACTACTGCCAGCTAAATAAAAGATTCAAACTACTGAAGGCACTAACTACTGATAGGCGTAGTTAGCAAATGAAAGATTTTGATAGAGAACAAACAATGTATTTAACTTACTAGTGTTCAAAGGTCATAATATATACAGCAGTTCATGACAACCAGTGTTAAAAATTTCAGAACTCCGCCATCTCTCTCCCCACATCCACCACTGCTGGCGGCTCACCTCCAACTGCGCAACGCTACGCGCTGTTCACAGCCAGCTGCCTAACACTACAATGGCGAGTATTACAACAATGCAAAGCAGCCACAGACTGCACACAGCACATCCAGTGATTTTCATACAGAGGTGGCGTTATCAATAAAAAAACCTAAACAGCCTACTTACACTGTGCAAGTTAAGTTTTGCAGAACATTTGTGGGCAACACCAGTGTACATGTCGCTAAGCGTTAGCGAGTGGTAACAGGCAGTTGATTTAGCCTCAATTAAGAATAAATTTTTCCGTTCACGAAATCTTAGGGCAGGTTACGACTGTACATCCAGTGAAGGCCGTAGTAGAATTATCAGGCCTACAGGTTCGCAAGATCCCGATGCAGCCACCGCCGACACATGTCGCAGTTGACCATAGCTGCACTTATCACCAGAGTCTGCACAAGGTAACTACGCATTGCTCAGGCGGTAAGTGTGGGAGTCACTAGAGTGTGTTCACTTCAATTCTGATTTAGATTAGAGTTGATTTGTGTAGGTTTTCTCATTTCCGCGTGTCTGTGTCTGCCACGTATTACTTTTGTGTTCCTGGGGCTTAATTTAGAGGAGGGCATTGGGAAGATAGACGGTATTGTCCAGCTGCAACTGAGTAGACAGTATACAGTCAATTGTGTGATTTTATAACACTCTTAGTGTAATATTTTTGGGGTTTTCAGTGTACTTGAAGTTAAGCTAGTACTTCACTTTCTCATGAGATTACACATGTATAAGAATTATTTTGGGAAAATATCACGTTTACTTTGCTTGAAGTGTGGTTCATTAAGATATTTTTCTATTAATTTCTCCTTCATTGCCAAATATGCAACCTGAAGCCACTGTGTATGATGATTATTGCTATAAAAATATTCAGTATAGGTACAGGTAACAATTCGTTTGTTTTATCTGAAGTGGAGATAACCCCTTCCTCACTGACATATTGTACATCATGTATAACACCTGTAAGGCATCTGGATTTTTTGGATCTTACATGAGCTTGATCCATAAGGACAGTACAATACAGTATGAGATCCTCAGAAAATAATAATTATATTATGTCAGCAAAAGGCAACTGCAGTAATATCATGAACCAAAAACTAACAAAACAATATCTACCAATACGGACAGAGGCATGAATAAATAATTTTTAGTGAAACACATTTTGGAGACGAACCGAGCAGCTTAGAAAACCCCACTTAATAAGAGAGCAACGAACTTCAACGCAGAAAGGGATAAGGCCAGAACAATACATGTATCCTTTTAACGTAAATACGGCCAGGACCGACGGTAAGTGGCTGGACGGCTTTAACAGTGCTAGGTTGTGACATGACAAGAAAAACAAAATTAACCTCTAACGAGACAGTGATTGGTTGAAGCCATACTGGGCGGCAGAGACGTGACACGGTGGGGTCATCCCCATTATATAAAAGCATTTTGAGAACTAAAATATTTAGATCTCTCTCTCGTTTGGCGGTGGAACGCACAAATGTGTGGAAAATAGCAGGGCATTGAGAGCTTTGCTTTCTGCGAAGTGTGGATGACATGCTCCATGTACTGTGATGACAGGTGGCAGCAAGGTAGTTAATTATTTCTGCGGGAATTTTTGTTGACAAAAACCTTTAGCGAGTGTGCAATAGCCATTATTTTGACTAATGAAAAATTAACGTTCTACGGAACGCTGGAATATTGAGACTGAGTGAATTCAGTCAAAGCCAGAGCAGGTAATTAGCACTTCAGATCCAGTATGGAGACAACGTCACTGCAGATAAAGCTTTTTAAAGTATCATTGTGCATTAGGCCATAGTAAATGCTGAGTCGAGATTTTGCTCACTCAGACTTCCGTACGCTTTGATCAAAGAATATCAAACGTTAGGATTCTAACCTACCCTCACATTGAGTACATGAGAGTTTTTTCATTGGTTCAAAAAGTAAACCTATTCTCCACCAACTCAGTGCATTGAACAGCTACGACATCATAGATGTAAATGAGCTAATGCAGATTTTAATCATTTTTTCCTGTAATGATTTTTTTCATATATAGAGATAACAATTTTAATAATCGTCAGTTCAATATGTCCTGGAGTTAAATAGTTTGTTTAGTGTTGAAAGTAATTGAACATGATTGGTGTGTATCACTTGACCCCAGAAAGCACAGTTGATAAGTTATATGTATATTAAAACTGGAACAGCTATTTTGTCTTTATAGAATAGACCCCTGGCTTTCACTTTTGTTAATTCATTCATGGTGGTGGTGGTGGTGGTTAGTGTTTAACGTCCCGTCGACAACGAGGTCATTAGAGACGGAGCTCATGCTCGGGTTAGGGAAGGATTGGGAAGGAAATCGGCCGTGCCCTTTCAAAGGAACCATCCCGGCATTTGTCTGAAGCGATTTAGGGAAATCACGGAAAACCTAAATCAGGATGGCTGGAGACGGGATTGAACCGTCGTCCTCCCGAATGCGAGTCCAGTGTGCTAACTAATTCATTCATGCATTTTAGTTAAGTGACAGCAGCATTTGTAATGATATGTGTTACGATCCGCACACGATATTAGCTGACTTACAGGACGAGATTCATATTTATATAGAATGTCTGTTTAACACCCTGGGCTTGAGAACACAGTTCACATGTTTTCTCCATTTGCGCGCTAAGTGGTAAGTTAAGTTTGCACACATTAGTCCGCTCACTGTGCAGATACAAATTGTGGACAATCTCACACACCTATTATTCTGATGTCTAAACATGACAATGTCTGGGATTTACTTACCTGGCATTGCCTGGATTCATAGGCTCTTTAAACTTCTCAGAGCTATCCGTGCATGGTCAGTGGTAGGTACAGGTCATACAAACCCTGGCAAGTACGTTAGACATTTTACCTTGCAGCCAAGTAAACACTATCCAGCAGCAAACCCTCAACACCGCATCACTCCACCAGCACTACACTGTATTGGCCCCTGCTACTCAAGGTCGCTACTGTATGTCAGGTGAATGGGAGCTGAGAAGCAACGTTGATGAATGGAGTTTCTATGAACTGATTCATAGATTAGTTTACTTGAGTCTCAGACAACTGCATTGGCTCCCTCAGATGTTGTGGTGCTAAATTAGACACGACAACAAACTAGTGAATTGTTGTTGGTTTTATCGTGGCAATGTCAAATGTTATTGTGTCATTCACCTTGAGATATATCTTGCTGAAATGACTGCATCTAGCAGTAGAAGACTTTTTGTCATAGTATGTACAACCGATTTTGCGATTGTATATGAAGAGTTAGTTTGTTCCCTCAGCTCACACCAACCAGATTCCAAGGTGATGTTGTGAAAGACGGCAGATCCTTGGGGCTTGGTTCCTTTAATTTCTAATTATTCGTTTGGATGCATTTTACGTACTATTATGTAAATAAGAAGGCACTAGGACTGTTTTGATGTATAATAAAATGGATTAGTAGTGATTGTGCACCGCTTGTGCACAGATTAATTAGAAGTGGCTGCTATATCTTTCTGTTGTTTAAAAACTTGTTCTATGTTTGTGTTGTCACTGTGTGGTTAGGGACATGCTGCTTGCAGATTTACAGCAGGGCAGCCTTAACGGACCGCAGTTCTGGGAAAGTGAAAGCACACAACTGCAAGTACTGTGGCCACTCTCACGTCATGGGGGTGGCTTGTGGAAGGCCTGTGCCGCCTGGCAGTGATACAGTGAATGATAGTGTCCTGCTCTTAGCACACTACGGTGTTTTGTTCAGAAAATTTGCTTCAGAGCTTTTTCTGCAACTTTCAGGCTTTTCGCATGATGGGCTGGTGCCCTGGAAATTGTTCCTGGTCAGGAGAAAATCTTATTCAAAATGTGCACATATTTGCGGACTGACTTTGAAAGGACTTTTTTTTCAGAGAAGCATATCTGTTATGACGGTAAAAAGTTTCTCCTCAGAATCCGACATAGCCTCGCAGCAGTTCGTAATACTATATCGCGTTTCAACCTTTTCATCGGTCATTTCAACATTTATCGTTTGGAAGAGTGTTGTACCTTAGTACGCTTGTAAGACTTTCTCCTCTCGCAAGTCTCGTAATAAAAGTTAAATATATTTTCTTGTTTAATTTTTAAATAATTGTATTCACTATTATGTGTGTCATTTTTTTTGAAAATACAAAAATTACTCTGAAAAACGACGGTTTTTCAAAATAGGAAAACGTTTTCCAAGGTACAACATCGCCGTGTACCTAGGTACAAATATTCTATTGCAATTTAAAGGTGCTGAAATCGAGCAACATCTTGTCAGCACTGTATTTAATATTCTTACATTAGTATTCTGTTTCATAGCTATAATCAGTAAGTAAAATCAGATTAAGTTTGACTACTTGTCGGGTTACCTTCCATTCGGAAAGCGGTTGCACTCAACGACTGTTACATTGACTTGTAAATTATAGATTAGAGCAATCAGCCGTCCTTTTTAAATTTTATTATGGAGATCCAGATTTCGGCTAGAAGCTAGCCATTCTCAATGCACTATTATTTTAGCTCATTGCATGTAAGTCCCTGGATGAACTGGGGGTGAAGCTCGATCAACAGGGACTTAAATGCATTGAGCGAAAATTGTAGTGCATTGGGAATGGCTAGCTTCTAGCCAAAATCTGGATCTGCATAATAAAATCTAAAAAGGACGACTGATTGCAGCAAACCATAATTTACAAGTGAAATACTTGTACTATCAGAAATCAGTTGCAAGATAAATACTGTTTGTATAAGAATCTTCGGAATATAGCGCAGATTTCCATTTTCAAGATAGGCAAAGCTGTCAAGGCATAAAGAAGATGAGTTCATTTCTAATTATCATACGTTCCATGGTAAAAGATCTTCTTTTGTTTCAAGTTACATGATGGTGAACAACTGACTTGGTGCGGCCTAACTGTCCGCATGTTACGTAAATAGTTCTACAAATCCCTAGGATTCTACTTATCCTAAAATTCAAGACCTGAAGAATTAACAACATTTTCCAAATGGCTATAATACATTATTTAACGCATTTAGATGTAGAACGTGGAACACTTACAAATGGCGCACAAGTCGCTACCGCATTTCTAACAATAGCTTAAGGTGGTCTGTAATGTGTATTCTTTAATGTTTTTCTAAAATCGGTCACTAAATTTGAGTACCGACCCAGAAACATCATCTATTTCTTGGTACACTGTACTCTAGATACAACAGCCGCCCTGTCGCCAATATGTGCACTCTCAATACCTACATGGTGAATACCTTGCATTGTTGAGAGCATGAACACCTGCGTTTCCATAAAAGCAATATTTCCAGTCTTCGTTACTGAATATAAATGCAACTGCTTAACGGTAGGTGTTTCAATAATTTATCTTAACGTCAGGTTGCTAATCGTTTACAAACATGGCAGTTAGGTCTATTCTAGAAATTTGGCAACCAGTTAGAAAATTCATGGTCAGTTTTAGAACATGCAGCCAATTTCTACAAACAATTGGCCAATTTCACAGACAACTAACTGATTTCTACGACCAACGAGACAAAGTTTTACGCCTCGCCTGGGCGCATCTACATCGACATTGCATTGTTGGTGTCTGGAAACATGTTGTCTGGTCGGACGACTCTCGTTTCATACTGTATCGAGTGGATGGATGTGTATGGGTATGGAGGAAACCTCATGAATCCATGGACCCCACATATCAGCAGGGAACTGTTCAAGCTAGTGGAGGCTCTGTAATGGTCTAGGGCGTGTGCAATTGGAATGATATGGGACACCTGAAACGTCTAGATAGGACTCTGACGGGTGACACGTAGGTAAGAATCCTGTCTAATCACCTGCATCCATTCAGCTGTCAATGTCAATGAAACTCACCAAAGGCTTTGTAACCTAAGAAGTTATTTTATTTTGAAAGCTACCAGTTTCAGCATTTCATTACGCCGTCTTCAGGCCCCGTAAGCATAGCATAATGCAGCCTTCAAAAGGTAAATAGAGGTAATGCAGGAGTAGGTTTAATAATGAATAAAAAATAGGAGTGCGGGTTAGCTACTACAAACAGCATAGTGAACGCATTATTGTGGCCAAGATAGACACAAAGCCCATGCCTACTACAGTAGTATAAGTTTATATGCTAACTAGCTCTGCAGATGATGAAGAAATTGATGAAATGTATGACGAGATAAAAGAAATTATTCAGGTAGTGAAGGGAGACGAAAATTTAATAGTCATGGGTGACTGGAATTCGTCAGTAGGAAAAGGGAGAGAAGGAAACATAGTAGGTGAATATGGATTGGGGGGAAGAAATGAAAGAGGAAGCCGCCATGTAGAATTTTGCATAGAGCATAACTTAATCATAGCTAACACTTGGTTCAAGAATCATTCCTGGAGATACTAAAAGGTATCAGATAGATTATATAATGGTAAGACAGAGATTTAGGAACCACGTTTTAAATTGTAAGACATTTCCAGGGGCAGATATGGATTGTGACAAGAATCTCTTGGTTATGAACTGCAGATTGAAACTGAAGAAACTGCAAAAAGGTGGGAATTTAAGGAGATCGACCTGGATAAACTGAAAGAACGAGAGGTTGTAGAGAGTTTCAGGGAGAGCATAAGGGAACAATTGACAGGAATGGGGGAAAGAAATACAGTAGAAGAAGAATGGGTAGCTCTGAGGGATGAAGTAGTGAAAGCAGCAGACGATCAAGTAGGTAGAAAGACGAGGGCTAATAGAAATCCTTGGGTAACAGAAGAAATATTGAATTTAATTGATGAAAGGCCTTGGGAGAGCCAGTCCTGACAAAACTCTACCATCTGGTGAGCAAGATCTATGAGACAGGTGAAATACCCTCAGACTTCAAGAAGAATATAATAATTCCAATCCCAAGAGAGCAGGTGTTGGCAGACGTGAAAATTACCGAACTGTCAGTTTAGTAGGTCACAGCTGCAAAATACTAACGCGAATTATTTACAGACGAGTGGAAAAACTGGTAGAAGCGGACCTCGGGAAAGATCAGTTTGGATTCTGTCGAAACGTTGGAACACGTGAGGCAATACTAACCTTACGACTTATCTTAGAAGAAAGATTAAGAAAAGGCAAACCTACGTTTCTAGCATTTGTAGACTTAGAGAAAGCTTTTGACAATGTTGACTGGAATATTCTCTTTCACATTCTAAAGGTTGCAGGGGTAAAATACAGGGAGCGAAAGGCTATTTACAATTTGTACAGAAACCAGATCTCAGTTATAAGAGTCGAGGGGCACGAAAGGGAAGCAGTGGTTGGGAAAGGAGTGAGACAGGGTTGTAGCCTCTCCCCGATATTATTCAATCTGTATATTGAGCAAGCAGTAAATGAAACAAAAGAAAAATTCGGAGTAGGTATTAAAATTCATGGAGAAGAAATAAAAACATTGAGGTTCGACGATGACATTGTAATTCTGTCAGAGACAGCAAAGGACTTGGAAGAGCAGTTGAACGGAATGGACAGTGTCTTGAAAGGAGGATATAAGATGAACATCAACAAAAGCAAAACGAGGATAATGGAATGTAGTCTAATTAAATCGGGTGATGCTGAGGGAATTAGATTAGGAAATGAGACACTTAAAGTAGTAAAGGAGTTTTGCTATTTAGGGAGTAAAATAACTGATGATGGTCGAAGTAGAGAGGATATAAAATGTAGACTGGCAATGGCAAGGAAATCATTTCTGAAGAAGAGAAATTTGTTAACATCGAGTATAGATTTAAGTGTCAGGAAGTCGTTTCTGAAAGTATTTGTATGGAGTGTAGCCATGTATGGAAGTGAAACATGGACAATAACTAGTATGGACAAGAAGAGAATAGAAGCTTTCGAAATGTGGTGCTACAGAAGAATGCTGAAGATAAGGTGGGTAGATCACGTAACTAATGGGGAGGTATTGAATAGGATTGGGGAGTAGAGAAGTTTGTGGCACAACTTGACAAGAAGAAGGGATCGGTTGGTAGGACATGTTTTGAGGCATCAAGGGATCACAAATTTAGCATTGGAGGGCAGCGTGGAGGGTAAAAATCGTAGAGGGAGACCAAGAGATCAATACACTAAGCAGATTCAGAAGGATGTAGGTTGCAGTAGGTACTGGGAGATGAAGAAGCTTGCACAGGATAGAGTAGCATGGAGGGCTGCATCAAACCAGTCTCAGGACTGAAGACCACAACAACAACAACAACGGCCCACCTGTCAGTTTTCCACTAATGACTACAGGCTATATGCCAGTTTCCTGCCAATATCTGTGGCCAGTTCATTAATTATGCTCCCTACAGCTCATCCTGTTCCTTTGTAGACTCATGCAACTGCACTAAAGGAATAGGGGACCGAGAAATAATATACTTTTTTCTGTTAGTAAGAATTGTGACACAGAAGAAAAAGTGCTTAGGGATACTGAGTCCGCGATTTGAGCCAAGTCTGACACTGACAGCCAACTGAGTAATACGTAGAAAGAACTGCTAAAGTATGGTGTATAAAATGGTTAAAAGAAATACATAATGAGACGAACAGAAATAATACTTCTATACAAAGGCAATATCTGCACTGAAGTCACCACAATCGATTAAAGTACCCTGGACATAACATTATTTTTTACAGGGTATATGATCACCAAGGATGGCAGTGAATGCTTGTACCTACGCCGCAAGCTTGTTGGGCAGTTCTGGTGACGGCGCGTCCCATTCCTCCATCAGCATTGTTTACAACTGCTGAATGGTAGATCGTGTGTGTGGTAGTGCTGCTATACGTCTCCCCACGCATCCTGTCACGCCATACAGTCAAGAGCCGGCACGCCAGTCGGGAACGATAGAGGAGAGAAGGCTGTGAAGAAGACGTCAGCCAATTTCACACTGACCGACCGCTCTCCAGGACGACAACACTACAGCAGCGGCCTCCATGCGAGGAGAACATAAGCCCCGCACCCGACTGGCCGCGGCCCAGTTCTACAGAATCTTCACGACTAGCGAACTCAAGAGCCAACTGTAATACTTCACTTGTATTAGGAATTGTATATACTGAAGAGATTTCTTATTTACACGTCGCCCTTTACTAGCGGCACTTCTGTGTTATTGTCTATGTATTGTCATTGATCATTTCGTAACAAAACTTATTAATACGATCCGAGAATGCAGGCTTCCTAGAACCCACGGATTAGACTTCAAGGTTGGATTCAACACATCCTGCACATTCTCCATGATATTTAATTCCCGGCAACGGGTCCATTCACCGAATACCCTCTCGTTCCAAGAGCTCATCCATTCCCGCTGTTCCAGGCGATCGTACAACGTCATCCAAAAAGAAAATGTATTCAATGCAGAAACCAACCTTGAATAGTGGCACCTGGGGAAGAAGTACAGTGTCACAGTAACGCCGACTGCTCAGTGTATCATGTTCAAAGATTTTGACGTCAATACGCTAATACAACACTGAAACTCTCTACATAATAGCTCCTAGACCGACAAAATGGTCATATCTCACAATGTTCCTGGGTGTATTAAGTGTTGCCACCTGTCGCCAGCATTGTGGAACAAGATCGTTTTGGAGCTCCAGTTGTAATTGTGTATGGAGGAACAATCTTACATGCATGTACTGATCTTCAAATACTTCAACACTAGTTAACTATCACTTAAGAAAGCAAGTCTTCCGCTCCAGATAGTATATCAATCAGGTTCCTTTCAGAGTATGCAGACACAATAGCGCCTTTCTTAGCAATCATATACAGCCGCACAGTTAACGAAATCTCTGTTCCTAAAGACTGGAAAGTATCACAGGTCACACTAATATTCAAGAAATGAAATAGGGGTAACGCATTGAATTACAGACCCAGATCACTAACCTCAATTTGAAGTAGCATTTTAGAGCATGTAGTGCACTCGAACATTATGAATCACCTTGGATAAAATGATTATTGATACATAACCAACACTGATTCAGAAAATATCGTTCTTGTGCATCGCAGCTACCTCTTTATTACTGAAACGTCCCCTTATGAACAATTATACAAGACTGTGCTTAACCTGACACACAATATTTTTTAGCGCAACGCAATCTGACTTTCAACACACAATATTTTGTTAGCGCAACGCAATCTGACTTTCAACACACAATATTTTGTTAGCGCAACGCAATCTGACTTTCAAAATTCTCTACAAGAGAATGGCCCTGACTAACATTAAACTATACGTCTCACAAATCACTTATCTCACCAAAAATCTTCGCTGCTCAAGCTACTGCAATACAGCGAGCGCCACTACTGCCAGCTAAATAAAAGATTCAAACTATGGAAGGCACTAACTACTGATAGGGATAGTTAGCAAATGAAAGATATTAATAGAGAACAAACAATGTATTTACCTTGATATCATCATATATATATCAGTTCATGACAAATTACAAAACTCCGCCATCTCTCTCCCCACATCCATCACTGCTGGCGGCTCACCTCCAACTGCGCAACGTTACGCGCTGTTCACAGCCAGCTGCCTAACACTACAATGGTTGAGTATTACAACAATGCAAAGCAGCCACAGACTGCACACGGCACAGCCGGTGATTTTCATACTGAGGTGACGTTACCAATAAAAAAACCTAAACAGCCTACTTACATAGCCCCCATGCTCCCCACAAAAAATTTTACAAATTTTGTTGGGCAGTGGGCAACACATATTTGTTAAAATTTTTCATAATCGTAATTACAATAACAAAGAAACCAAATGCACACACTTATTGATACAATGTTGGTCAAAAGCTAAAATTTTTTCTCACAGTCCATAAAGACAGTCCTGATCATTCATCACATTGCAGTGTTTTTCTCAAAGTCTGAGCAGTAAAAGAAAATGCACACGGAAGTAGTGGATTTCCATGCAGTCTTGAAGAAGTATCGTTGTCCTTCCAACGGAAAGACAGTGCTGACTCTCGACATGCAGACAGGTAATGGGCCACAAGAGAGCAAACCCACAGCGGAGTCAGTCGAAGTTTTGAAGAGTATTGGTGGGTAGGTCATCACAGAGCAGACCCACTGTAGTCCTGGTAGAGATTACGGTATTGGTGGGCCACCAGAGGCGCAGACCCACTGCAGTCCTTGTAGAAATAATGGTACTGGTGAGTCATCAAAGGTGTAGACCCACTGTAGTCCTTGTAGAAATAAT
The DNA here is from genome assembly GCF_023898315.1 of Schistocerca nitens. Classification (NCBI taxonomy): domain Eukaryota; kingdom Metazoa; phylum Arthropoda; class Insecta; order Orthoptera; family Acrididae; genus Schistocerca; species Schistocerca nitens. The sequence continues at coordinate 108,395,447 of NC_064619.1, forward strand.
GGTATTGGTGGGCCACCAGAGGTGCAGACCCACTGTAGTCCTTGTAGAAATGACGGTACTGGTGGGCCACCAGAGGCGCAGACCCACTGTAGTCCTTGTAGAGATGGCCAGCAGCCATCTGTTGTGACTGTGCAGGTACACAATCACCATTGAAGAGTCTTGCGGATAATATAACAAGTCCATAACCACCACTTGTGCACTCACAAAGTTGTTGGAATTATCCTTAGAACAAGCAATGCTGTTATCCAGTCCCTTGCTGAATTATTAACACACGTGCAAACACTATCACTCCCTACTTCTCACATATTGTGCATATGCTATGACCAACAGAAACGTGTGCAGTCAAAATATACTTAATTTGAAGAACTGGTGTCTATACAATTATAAATTTACAACATAAGAACAAAATAACGAAGGTACAAAATACATCATTACAGAACATAACAATACAGATAACATTTGTAGTAAAACAGGCTTTACAAAAGAATAGAAATAGACATATACGTCAGTGTTACAGGAATTATGACATGAGTACATACATAAAAGATCAGAATAGCTATTGAAACATCAACTTTACACATGAGCATTAAAACAGAGCAGAATTACTAAAGTCTAACATCTTTACAAAGAAAATAACATATTCTTAATGCAAATTATATTTGAGGATCACAGTATTCCTCATCATAGTGAATGTAGCTTAGTATTAGAAAAGTTCTACAACATAAGTATTATCAGATATACATATAAATACAGGAAAAACATAAATACACAAGGGAACACAAACACATAGTGGGATAACACAATGGAAAGGACAGGGTTCGTTTTCAGTGTAACTTTTGGTACTGCAGTATTTTGTGAACAAAACCTTTTTTGTTCTTGGAGATCTCCCTTCGTTCATCATTATTCCCAAAAAGTCCTATCTATACCTGCTTTCTCTACTCTGCTCATATTTCTTTCGAAATAATTATTTCTTAGTGCACAATACTCATTTTTGCCAAATCTGTTTCTTATATAGTCTACCCCCTCTTAAGCTAACTTAAATCTACTGAGCTCAGATGCTAAACTAAGGGACGAGGCAATGCAGCATCACATAAAACAATTAATATAAACAGCAATGAAAAAAGAAACGCAGATTTGCGAAGCAAGCAGCATTAAGAAATTAGCAAAGCAATTGTAATACTACAACTAATCTAAGGCAATGTGCAGCAAACAATAAAAAGAAATCATTAGTAAAACTGGCTTAACAGAATAATACAAAGTCAAATTCAATAACACTATGCCTGGCAAACAGCAGAAGCAAAAGCAATAAATTATATCTAAACATGACAACGCTCAAGCAGAAAAAATATTACAGTAAGGACAACAATGCAGATAAGGGAAATGTATATTCACATCTTAATGACTATGTAATTAAAGTGGTGCACCACAAAAACTAATTCTACAAAAGATTCCTAAGTACTAGAAAAGAAAATTATGTATGCAGTTCCTGTTATTAGTCCCTTCTTATTGTTCTTTCCATTCCAAGAGCTCCTATTTCGAAGAATGTGGGTCATAAAATAATTATTTAATAGATCTGCAGACAGAAAATATTTATATTAGTACATCTATAAGATTTTATTTTAACCAATGCTGCATTGTAGCTAGAAACTAGATATTAAACAAAATGAGTTAATAAATACATAAAGCAAGCCATATGGCATTTCTCTCAATTAGCACGACAATAGCCGTGAAATGTTTCTCATCGTTTTCATGTGCCGCTGGAAGGCTAATGGCTTTTTTTTTTTCTCTTTTTTTTTTTGGGCGGCTGTCGCCCAGGTGGATGCCCGCGACGCATTACGTGCAGGTGGTCACTTAACTTTCGTACGGAAATATTTACGACAACAGTTTCCACTACAATGGCAGTCTTAAATATAAAAATGTTTCACAGGTCAAGAATTAGTGTTGCAAATCTGTAGAAACAAAATCCTATAAATGTAAGTGTCCAAAAAAAATATTCGTCAGCATTGTGATACATTCACGCATTTACACACATTTCATAACTCTTAAAGTACGATTCTTGGTTTCCAACAACCTTTTCCACAAATCAGAGTGCCCTAATCACTATTCATTACTCCTTACCTTATTACACATATACAAATTCGTCGACGCTTCTTCAATATTTCCTGTTAATAAATACGTAGCATAATCAAATAACTCATATAGCATCAGCTTCTTGACCATAAACATACCTCAGCAGCATAATACACATCGTCGTCGTAAAAATAACATCGTAACACCTCAGTCAAATCTCAAAATCGTCGTAGCTTCCTGAATATTTTAAAACCTAAAAGTAATTCTCTGCTCATTTCAAAAGTGTCATCTACCTCAAACGTACCTTAAAAATCATGATCTCATACCAAATACATCATTCAAAGCTCTCATAGTATCACAATGGTTCCGAAAAAATATGAACAGTTTACAAAGTACAGACAAAATACAATTTCATAAGTGTGAAGGTATCCAACTGTGTAATTGCGTAAACATGTGTCACTGATGTAGTAAAAAAAAAAATGTTTATCTCTGTCAAATAATCAGATAGCTGTGTAATTATGTGTTAGAGGAATATGGTACCGATGTGTAAAGTTGTATAAGCAAATACCATATTAGCTAGGGCTCCTTGTGCGTGCCAAACACATGGTACAGAAAGTAGGCGTGTACCCCCCTGAGGATTAATGTAATTATACCCTCAGGTGTTACAGATTACAGCAATGGAATGAAATATATCTCGGAAAACTTTCTTTGTAATAAAAAATCTTTAAAAATAAGTGTTTTAAGTATAAGATTAATCACTCAAATGCGTGTACTGTAGCGCTAAACTGTGCGTCATGTTGTAAGATAACCTCTGTGGAAGTCTCGTAGTTATCGTCCTCCGAAAGCTAAGTTCTGCAGAAGTCAATGTACTTACCTGATGATACACAAAAGTGAAATGCTTTGCGTATAGATATCTTAGTTATTACGCTTATTGTTGTGATGAAGAAAGTACTGTACTGTAACGTATTGTTGTGCTACGGAAAAGGCTGTCTCATTGTTGCTATTCCACAAAAGTTACTACTAAAACCTGTTTTACTTTCCAGAAGAATTCAGAAGAACTGTGCAGATATAAAACAGATACACCGCAAAGGCAACAAGGTGAATTGTGTCACTCATTAGTAGCGTCGTGATAACATCGTGTAGCTGTCACATAAACTAACCACTGTATCATCTGGTATCTCTCAGAAAGTACTTTAAATCCAGAATGTATTTTCAAGTAAACCAAAATGTTGCATTAAAATCTCAAGTTAAAAAAGCACATTATCTATCAATAAACGGTTTTACGTGGGAAATGTGGTGTAAACCTTTACTCTTCCTAGTACTCAGAGTTTCAACTTGAACGTAATTATCATGCGGTATACGTCGGTAAAGAATGCTAAATCTTTTCTCAAGGTTAGCGTCTGTGTTATTTTTCTCGGAGCCAGCGGGCGCACGCGGCTGCCTGCTGTGCGAGTCATTGTCTGTTTCTTTGCTGCCGCGCGTCGTTATTCGGATTAGGAGACCGAACTTCTACAAATTCGCCTTGCCGAGAGGGCCCAGCTCTGTTAGAATCCCGCCAGTTCTGATGCAATTCAGGTCTGTCGTTACGATCATATCGTCTGTCGTCATGTCGGTAGATGACATAGTTTCTTTCTTGTCGGTCACGAGGTGGAGAATTTCTCCCTGAATCGTAACTGTGCGCTGGACCGTTGCGTCTAAAGTTATTCTGTCTCCCGTGATAATAATTGTTTTGGTTCCCATATTGTCTGTTTCTCTGATTGTCTCTGTGATCGTCATTACCGCGGAGAGGTGATCTTTCCCTGTAATTATTACTACTCTGCCAACGGTTGTTATATGGGTGGTGTCTGTTTCGGTCACGATTCGTGTTGTGAGAATAGCCTTGTCGCGTCCAGTTATTATGTCTTTCATCGCGGAATTGCGACGGATGTGATCTGTAATTGTTGTGCTCGTGCGTTCCGCGATTGTCAGTGTCAATTTCCAGTTCTTGTAAGAGTCCTTGAAATGCTTCAATGTCGTCTTTGCAACGTCCTGCCAAAATAATATGTCGCAAATGTTCAGGCAGTTTGATTAAGCAAATGCGGATGAGTTCTGAGGGGCTGTATGGGTTTGACAGGTACTGATTCTTATGCAACATGTCTTCAAAATATTTCACAAGACTGGAGAATTCAGATTGTTCGAAATGTTTCATCATTATGATTCCATGTTTTACTCGGTCTTGTGTGGCTTGAGACCAATATGCTGAGAGGAAGGCATGGTAAAATTCTCCTTCACTATGACAATCATGAATGACCGAACGCATTCTTACAGCTGGTTCATTCTCTAAATAGCCACACATAAATTCTAATCTGTGTTCTAATGACCAGTTGGGGGGAAAACAATGAGAGAATTGATGGAGCCACGCTTGTGGATGAATGTCGTTGGCAGAATTTTTAAACGTTTTGAATTTACGTGTAGTAATGAACAGCTTATAGTCAAAGTCATCATGTCGGCGAGTAGCATATCGGTCATTGTTACGTCGTGTCGGCGGTTCCATCTCTAAATTCGGTGTGCCTTGCCAATTTCTTTCATAATTTCCGAAGTGTCCTGTGTTATTATTTTGTGGTTGTTCCGTATTTCTATGTCCCTCTTCCCGTGTTGGGGCGCGAGTGTCCTCTGAAATACGTAATTCTTGTATTACCTGTGTCAGCTGATCTTGTACTTCCCGGATTTCTCTTTGGTGTTGATTCAGATTTTGTTTCAGTTTCCTAATTTGTTCGCTCTCTTCTGTGTCATTAAAGACTACCGGTTTTGTGTCATTCAGATTATCATCTACCTTCGTAGATAAATTAGTGAACTGATCCGAAAGTTCGGCTACTTTCTCCGATAGTGTACTTATTTCCTCAGTGTGTTTTTCTGAACCAAGCTTCAGAGTATCTACTGTGTCCTTTAAGTTTTCCTGAGTTTTTGCAAGTTGCGTAACCGAATCGGTAGATGCAACTGAGTAAAATTTAGCTTGCAAGGTCTCATGATTTTCGTGAACAGTAGTTTGCAGTTCTTTTATGGCTGCTTCGTGATTCTGTAGTGCATTTTCATGCCGCGAAAAAATAGGTTGGAAATGCTCACAAATTTGTGTTTTTACGTCATTACGGACTTTTTGACATTTCGATTCAATGTGATGTAACTCATTAGTTAAATCCTCACGTGTTTGTTCAAGAGTTTGCTCCAATGAGTCTAACTTTTGAAGCTGTTGCTGTGTTTGACTCTGATTTTGTTCCATTTGTTTCTGATTTTGTTCCATTTGTTTCTGATTTTGTTCGATTTGTTTCTGATTTTGTTCGATTGTGTCTAATTTTTCAAGCTTTTGTCCCATTTGTTGCATTAATTGTAATAACAATGCACTGGTGTCTGGAACATGTTCCTCAGTGGTTTTCGGCAGTGAATTTGCACCGGAAACATTCACATTTTGACAAGCAGAAAATGTGTCTTGACTTATTTGAGAAAACGGTGAGGATCCAAAACCTGAATCTACAGTATTTGCGAGATCGTGTCCTGTCATTTCGGATTCCTGAGGCGAGCTGTTGCCGACCGACCGATCGATAATGCTTCCCTGCTCACTGATTGTTTCACTGTCTACGCCATTGTTTGCAACCCGCTCCATCTCCCTATGCGCAATTACCAAATTACCACTTTGAATATTAGTTAATTCATTACACGGTGGCGCTAACACACTGCTTTCGTCTTCGCTGTCATTTCTCAATTTACTTTGGAGCCTAGTGTTACGTTTTTCACACGCCATTATTGTCACAGTATTTCACACGACAACACAGAAAAACACAATTTGAAGAGCAAAAATAGGAGAACACATTAACACAACACTGAAAATAATATCTAGTTAATTGCAGCTGCGAAATACTTGGTGCAAATCTACATGCATGCCACAACTATTTTACTATACAACAATGAAAAACTACAACTACAAAGGAGATTCTCTCTACAATTACGCGCTAGCAATAAACAAAATCTACACTAATTACACAAACTACAAGAAAAAATCAGAAGATTCCAGTGAGGTATCCTCGGCTAAGGGTCGACATATGAAACGTCCCCTTATGAACAATTATACAAGACTGTGCTTAACCTGACACACAATATTTTTTAGCGCAACGCAATCTGACTTTCAACACACAATATTTTGTTAGCGCAACGCAATCTGACTTTCAACACACAATATTTTGTTAGCGCAACGCAATCTGACTTTCAAAATTCTCTACAAGAGAATGGCCCTGACTAACATTAAACTATACGTCTCACAAATCACTTATCTCACCAAAAATCTTCGCTGCTCAAGCTACTGCAATACAGCGAGCGCCACTACTGCCAGCTAAATAAAAGATTCAAACTATGGAAGGCACTAACTACTGATAGGGATAGTTAGCAAATGAAAGATATTAATAGAGAACAAACAATGTATTTACCTTGATATCATCATATATATATCAGTTCATGACAAATTACAAAACTCCGCCATCTCTCTCCCCACATCCATCACTGCTGGCGGCTCACCTCCAACTGCGCAACGTTACGCGCTGTTCACAGCCAGCTGCCTAACACTACAATGGTTGAGTATTACAACAATGCAAAGCAGCCACAGACTGCACACGGCACAGCCGGTGATTTTCATACTGAGGTGACGTTACCAATAAAAAAACCTAAACAGCCTACTTACATTACCATGAAGTAATGAGTGCTGTCGACAAGGGATTTCAGATCGATTCCATAGTCCTATATTTCCAGAATGCTTTTGATATCGTTCCTCACAAGAGACTATTGATCAAACCGTGCACAAACGGAGTATCGTCTAAGGTGTGTGACTGGATTCTTGATTCCCTCTCAGAGAGGTCACAGTTCGTAGTGATAGAAGGTAAATCATCGAGTATAGCAGAAGTGATGTCTGCCGTTCCGCAAGGTAGTGTCATAGGCCCTCTGCTGTTCTTGATTTACATAAATGATCTAGGTGATAATCTGGCCAGGCCCCTTAGATTGTTTGCAGATAACGCTGTAATGTACCATATAGTAAAATCATCAGACGATCAATTCCCATTACAAAATGATCTCGAGTGAATTTCTATATGGTGCGAAAAGTGGCAAGTGGTACTAAACAAAGAAAGGTGCGGGGTTTTCCAAATGGTTCAAATGGCTCTGAGCACTATGGGACTTAACATCTTAGGTCATCAGTCCCCTAGAACTTAGAACTGCTTAAACCTAACTAACCTAAGGACATCACACACATCCGTGTCCGAGGCAGGATTCGAACCTGCGACCGTAGCAGTCGCGCGATTCCGAACTGACGCGCCTAGAACCGCTCAGCCACCACGGCCGGCGATAAATTTTGGGCATATGATAAATCGCATAAATCTAAAGGCTGTTAAATTTACTAAATACCTTGGAATTACGATTACGAGCAACTTAAATTGGAAAGATCACGTAGATAATATTGCGGAGAAGGCGAAATAAAAGACTGCGCTTTGTTGGCAGAACACTTAGAAGATGCGACTAACGAACTATGGAGACAGCCTACATTACACTTTTCCGTCCTCTGCTGGAATCTTCCTGCACGTGTGGGATCCTTACCAGGTGGGATTGACGGAGGACATCGAAAAAGCGCAAAGAAGGGCAGCTTGTTTGGTGTTATCGCGCAATAGGGGTGAGAGTGTCACTGATATGATATGGGAGTTGGGGGCAGTCACTGCAGCCAAAGCGATTTTCTTTGCTGTGAGATCTATTTACGAGATTTCAATTACCAACTTTCTTTTCCGAATGCGAAAATATTTTGTTGACACCGACCTACATAAGGAGAAATGATCATCATAACAAAATAAGTGAAATCAGAGCTCGGACGGAATGATTTAGGTGTTCCTTTACCCCACGAGCCATTCGAGAGTGGAATGGTAGAGAAGTAGTATGAAAATGGTTCGATGAACCCTCTGGCAGGCACTTAAATGTGAATTGCAGAGTAACCATTTAGATGCAGACGTAGTAGATTAACTTTGTTGTGACACTTTACTCCCTCCTCATAAGCGAGCTTTAATCGTGATTTCATTTTTATCAATGACAATGGGTGACCGCATCGAATAGCGCAGGCCAGGAGCTCTTGCAACTGTCAAGCAAGCAGACTGAAGTGGTTCACCACATACAATTAGTGTCAGCAGTTCCCATAGTGCTGATGTTAAAGCACGAAACTTCCAACACTTTTGCTTGGGTTCGATCGATAACTTTTGTACTGCTCTCTTGTTCGGTTTCAGGAAACCAAACGAAGAATACTTTTGGCGACACCGTCTCTAGAAGGCCATTTGAATATGCACTAACAGTGGCCATATTCGCTAACTTCAGTGCTTCAAGCTAACTTCACACTAACTTGGAAACTGTGCAACGTATCGAATTTTTTCCTAACAGATATTTCCCAGCACCTACCCTGAACACCCTTCCTCAGCACCTACCCAGCAACATCCATACGAGACTAGACTGTTTCTGAACACCCTGTATATATTGATATACATCAGGGGTACTCAGCCTCTCGATCGCGTTCGACAGGTCGATCGCTAAGGATTCAAGAATCGATCTTTCAAAACTTTTATCAGAAATCAGTTCAAATGAGCTGTGTCTGTAAAATACCGGTTTGTGAACAATGAGTGTGCTCATTGTCTTTTTTTTTCTCTTTTTTTTGGGGTCACCAGTCTTCTGAGTGGTTTTATGCGGTCCACCCAGAATTCCTCTCCAATGCCAACCAACCTCTTCATCCCAGAGTAGCACTTGCAACCTATGTCCTCAACTATTAGCTGGGTGTGTTCCAATCTCTGTTTACCTCTACAATTTTTGTCCTCTACGGCTCCCTCTAGTACCACGGAAGTTATTCCGTAATGTCTTAACAGTTGTCCTATCACTTTGTCCCTCCTCCTTATTTTTTCCACGTATCCCTTCACTCTCAGATTCTGCGCAGAAGCTCCTCATTCCTCACCTTATTTGTTTTCTGTTACTTCTCAATACTTTAGCCTTTCTTTGGCGTACTCTCAATCTATATTCTATACTCGTTAGACTGTTAATTCCATTCAGCAGATTATGTAAGTCTTCTTCACTTTCACTCAGGATGGCAATGTCATCAGCGAAACGGATCATTGATATCCTTTCACCTTGAATTTTAATTCCACTCCTGAACCTCTCTTTTAATTCCATCATTGCTTCCTCGATGGACAGGTTGAACAGTAGGTGCGAAATGCTACATCCTCATCTTACACCCTTCAAAATCCGAGCACTTCGTTCTTGGTCAACTCTTATTAGTCCCTCTTGGATCTTCTACATATTATATATTATCCGTCTCTCGCTACAGCTTAGCCCTATTTTTCTCACAATTTGGAGCATCTTGCACCATTTTACATTGTCGACCGCTTTTTCCAAGCCGACAGATCCAATGAACGTGTTTTTATTTTCCTTTAGCCTCGCTTCCATTATCAAACGCAACGTCAGAATTGCCTCACCAGTGCCTTTACCATTCCTGAAGCCAAACTGTTCATCATCTAACACATCGTCAATTTTGTAGCTCATTATTCTGCATATTATTCTTGTAAGCAACTTGGATGCGTGAGCTGTTAAGCTGATTGTGCGATTATTCTCGCACATGTTAGCTCTTGTAGTCTTCGAAATCTTGTGGCCCGATTTTTTTCCGCAAGTCAGTTTGTATGTCGCCAGACTCATACATTCTACACAGCAACGTGATAATCATTTTGTTGCCACTTTCCTAATGGTTTTAGTAATTCTGACGGGATGTTATGTACCCCTTCTGCCTTATTTGATCTTAAATTCTCCAAAACTCTCTTAAATTCTGATTCTAATACTTGATGCCATATATCTTCAAAATCGATTAATGTTTCTTCTTTTATCACATCAGACAGGTCTTCCCCCTCATAGAATCCCTCATGTACTCTTTCCACCTATCCGCTCTCTCGTCTGCATGTAACAATGGAATTCCCGTTGCACCCATTGTCTACAAACTGATAGTCGTGGGCGGCACTCTCTGCACCTCTTTCGTCTCCAGCTGCATTTCACCGGCATTAGAGCTCGCGCCAGCTAATCACCTTTCCTCCGGCTGCTCGCGAACTGTTACTGTCTTTAACCAAAGTTAAAATAGAAACATTTATCCTCATCAGACAATGTTGTCCTGTTCTCTTCTCGACTTTCATTGCTTCGGCGTCAAAGATACACAATTTGTTTGTGTCTGATTTTGGATCTTGCTTTGTTATTATTCTTGTTTTTGAGGAGACCCGTTCCCCTTCGCTAATACTAGCTCGCACTTCATCGCCGTTCTCTTCGGCTTCGTCGTTTCTAATTGGATCGTCATCTTCACATAAGTTATAGAATTTTCCGGAAAGAATCATGTATGTGACAGCATTAAAGAAGAAAGCAGTTTGCATGCATTAAATTATACAGAATAAGATAATACACGAGTAGCATGCATTTTATTTATTTATATTTTGTGTTGAAAAAAGTGAGAAAATTGACAGGATGTCACAATAAATGTATTTAGTTTTGTTAGTTGCTGCACAAGAACTCTTTACTCCTCGAGATCTCTTAATATCCCCTACCTATCATAATGTCAGATTCTTCAACTTCTTTTGTGTGTCATTCCCTAAAAATATATTTGTCGTTAGTAAATTTATGTGCGACTATTCTTCTTACCGGTACTGTATTGTATTGTATGTTAACCTGGGACCTACAAACAACGAAGAGGCTCCGTCCCCGCCGCAGCCGCAGTGGTCCACAACCCCACGACGACTACCGTAGCCCACTTCACCCCTCCGCCACCCCACACAGAACCCAGGGTTATTGTGCTGTTCGGCCCCCTGTGGACCCCCCAGGGAACGTAACACACCAGACGAGTGTAACTCCTATGTTTGCGTGGTAGAGTAATGGTGGCGTACGCGTACGTGGAGAACTTGTTTGCGCAGCAATCGCCGGCATAGTGTAAGTGAGGTGGAAAAAGGGGAACCAGCTCGCATTCGCCGAGGCAGATGGAAAACCGCTTAAAACCCATTCACAGATTGGCCGGTTCACCGGACCTCGACACATATCCGCCGGGTGGATTCGTGCCGGGGACCAGGCGCTCCCTCCTGCCCGGAAAGCCGTGCGTTAGACCGCACGGCCAACCGGGCGGGCTTCTTGCAGATCCTTAGCATCTGGTGCAGCCTTGATTGATTTCTATTACTTAGTCCGAATTGGAATTTCAACCCTGTCTGCAATAATACAGGATGTATGCAAGAAGATATGGGATCAAATGAGGCAAATGACTATGCCAATGCCGAACAAGGAAATGTGGGAAGTAGTATCTGACGTATTTTTCAAAGTAACAAATTTCCCAAAACGCGTTGGCGCAATAGATGTTCAAATGTTCAAATGTGTGTGAAATCTTATGGGACTTAACTGCTAAGGTCATCAGTCCCTAAGCTTACACACTACTTAAACTAAATTATCCTAAGGACAAACACACACACCCATGCCCGAGGGAGGACTCGAACCTCCGCCGGGACCAGCCGCACAGTCCATGACTGCAGCGCCTTAGACCGCTCGGCTAATCCCACGCGGCGCAATAGATGGAAAGCATGTGAGGATTATTCATCCACAAGACAGTCTCCCAATATTTTATAGAGGCAAGCATTATTTTTCAATCGTACTTCTAGCTGTTTGCGGTCATTACTATTGCTTCACTGCTGTTGACATTGGGGGATACGGAAAAAATTCTAACTCTTCTCCATTCGTGAACCCGACGTTCGGAAACAAAATTGTAATTAAAACATTTGATATACCTAGCCCGCGCATGTTGCCAGTGATCACAAAGCCATTTGTGTTTGTTACAGATGAAGAATTCAGATTGTCCTTGAATGTTATGTGTCCTTTTGCTGTCAGACCTCTGTCTTTGAAGAACAATCTTTAACTGCCGTCTGTATAGAAAGACGTCATATCGAATGTAAATTTGGAATATTGTCGAATAAGTGGCGAATTTTTCACCGACCGATGAATGTCTCCCTCAAGCCTGCGGAATACATTATAAAGTGTCTCGTTTGGCTTCGCAATTTCGTCCACCCCAGAGATGGAATAAAATTCGAAGATAGTTTGCAGTGTGATGGTTTTAAAGGTACAGACTGTGGCTCAGTTCCTAACTGTAAATCTGTTGTAGTGAAAGGTATTCGCAATAATTTTTCACAATACTTCGTCAGCAGTACTGGAGAATGAGAATGACAATATTCTCAAATATAAGCGTTGTGTAAACGTTGAGCAAGATAATCGCGATTTGTTGTCACTTGGCACAAAACGAAGTGCAGTACAATGTATCAATATCGTTTGTTAGTCCAGAAAATACCTAAATAAAGACTGATAAAAACATCTACACTTACTTACCTATAATTTTCTTCTCCTATGACGGCCAGGTGTCAAAATTCGTGTTATACATTCTACAAATCTCATCCTAAGCTTCGGCCTATTACACTTTGTTCGAATAACCAGGTGTCGAACAGTCCCACAGCAGTGGCCTTCGTTGTAATTCCGCAATGAAACTCTCGAAATGGAAGAAACTCATTGCTTTCTCCATGGCTTTAGACACTCACGCAGATCTTTACAAGTGATCTACACTGGTCAATTGACAGAAACAATAGAGCCGTAGAGCCAGCGATGTGTACCGAAACTGCACGCCGACGGCGACGAGCGGCTCACTGTATCCCATGTGAAAGCTCCCATATAGCTCTGTGTAAAGCGAGTTGCAGGCGATTCACTTGACAAGGTACACTGTGACTCAATGAGCTGAAGTCGAAGGTCTGTGTGTCTGGTGTGAGAGGACGCATAAGGTCCAGTGTAACGCGAATCGCTTCAGCTCTCTTCAGCTGGATGCACGGCCTCCGGTGTGAAAGGGGCCTTTTAGGGACTAGGATTAAGGTACCCGAAGACCCACAAACCTGGTTCTAAATTTCACGTCCACCTCCTTTGGATTTAATTATTTTCTTTTTTGCTCTCTAAAATACTCCTGGTCTTTCTCATTTAGTATAAGTTGTACCTCTAAGGTCGACTTTGTTTATATGATTTTGGCTTTGTCGCTAAGTAGGGTCGCTTCAGAGATAGGGTCAACTTTTTTTTTTCTTTAATGGGATGCTGTTGTCTGGTACTTACTTTGTGATAGCGGTTTTTGCAACGAATCCAATGATTGTAACAATAAGGTCTTTGAAGGCCAATGAGTGCCACAAAGGTATCATGAACGTCCATTTACGGAAGGTGTTCGAAGTGATGACCATTGGTATAAATGCCGTGCTGCAATCTTCTTGTCATAGGCACCTATAGAAGCACATGCTCTGACAATTCTCTCTCGCATACCTTCAGGTGTAGTTGGAACGCCTTTATAAACAATGTCTTTTACGAATCCCCAAAAGAAAAGATTCAGAGACGTCAAATATGGCGAACGAGACAGCCACTACACATCCCCTCCTCGTCCAATCCAACGAGTTGGGAATTGTCTCTGCAACTCATTTCTAGCTATCAGCGAAAAATGTGCTGGACACCCATAGTGTTGATACCACATTCTGTTCCTTGTTCCTAAAGGTAATTCTTCCAATAACACACCTATTGTTTCTTGCAGGAATGTAGTGTACCTTTTACTATTAAGATTTCCTTCGATGAACTAAGGACCTATAGTTCTGTCATCCAGAATCACACACCATACATTCACCGACCACAGTTTTGGTGTGCAACTTTCCACAGCCAACATGGATTTTCAGTTGTCCAATAATGCATGTTATGCAAAATAACATTTCAGTAAATAAAATTAAATTAATAAATGTGTCGTCCCTCTGAATCTGAAGTTGAGCCCATTGGCAGAATTCAATGCGACTCCTACAATCCGTACCAGTTATTTGTCGGTGGAGACTGATATGGTGAGGATGAAATTTATGGCGATGCAGAACACGAACAACACTACTCTGGCTATGCCAGATTCAATTGTAATTTGACGCTAACTAACACATGGATCTCGAACCACTGTGCGAGAGTACCAATTACTGTTTCTCCATTAACAAGCATATCGACTTGTTCTTCGAAGGAATACACGATTCACATTCGCTTAATTCGACGATACTAGTGTTAACGCACATATTAGTATTGTATTGCGAAACGGTCGAATGGTGTTTACATGGCAATGGCACGTTAGATGGATAAGCCGTATTCGGCGAATCTTTACCATTTGCACAATATACCAGAAAGAATTGTCAGAGCCGAATTGATAAAAAATAACACTCAATCCCTGATAAGAAGGTTGCAGCACTGCATTGATACCAATGGTCATCACTTCGAACACATTCTGTAAATGAACGTTGATGCCACCTTTTTGACCTCCCCTCACATTAAAAGAACTTACAGTTACACATAATTGGATTCGTCTCAATAGCTGCTATCAGAATATAAGAATCAAACTGTAGCAACCAATTTAAAAAAAGAAAACTAAGTTGACCTTCGTATCTCTGACGTGACCCCACCGAGCAACAAAAAACCAACGTCATATTATGGCCCCCATTGTCCAATGCAACATTTGTCTCAAAAACTTTTCACCTACTATCATACGTTCGGCGTTATTCTAGATGGCTATAGTTAGTGACTCACCCTGTGTATACAAATAAATATATCAGAAGTTGAAAATACCGCTTCACTTGTAAGGTTCTTTTATTTAGACCTCGACGGGCTTTGGGCCCTTATACGCCCAACTTCAGGTGAAACCGGTCATGTTATAAATATAAGAACATCAACTGTAGTGGTATTGTCAACCTCTGGTATAGTGCTCAGTTGTGGATGTTCCTCCGACAGGATTGACGTTATATATGTATGTGTTTATGGACTAACTCATGTTTGTATCTTGCAGGTAAATATGTTTCGGTGATGGTGGGCAGCTTAGAGAAAATCACCTCTTCCACTCGAATGAAATTAAGAAATGAATCTCGATCTTGAAATGCATATGATGAAAAGCTGACAGTCAATGCAAAGTCTAGAATGTGGATATTATGCATTCGCAGTCTGAGAATGTACAGTATACCTTAACTACATTCATTTTAAAAGCGACAATTGGATAAAAATTCAATTAATTCAATAAATAACTTTTACTAGTACTTATTTCAGATCATTTTACAGCATTGTGCAGTGTTCCGGTACTAGTAATTCGATGTTCAAGCCATCGAAGACATCAAAATCTTATTCGTGATTATCTTCGCTCTTATTCGGCAACGAGTAACAGAGGTAAGTCATCTGTTTTACGCGTGTCCATTTACGTAAAGAGACTGGGCTTTGCAAGCCAAATGTAGCCGATTATGGCCGCTGGAGAGCGCTGAGAGCGGAAACTCCCTTAAGGGCCACGCTCCTGAACGGGCTGCATTCTTAGCATTATCTTCACCCCCATGCTGCAACCGATCTATAAATGAGAGATAGCTCAATGTAACAGCATAAAACGTGACGCTATTTCACTGCGGTAAAGTGTTTTATGCCTCCAATTTCCTTCCGTGATGCTGCACTGCAATAAAAAATAAAAAAAATAAAAAAGTACTTCATTTTACTACAACAATAATGTTTTAAAATGTAGTTCAAAAATCACCGACATCACCATCATGTTATAAATTTTTTAGGAATTAATAGGCAAGGGAGGTAGAGGAGGTCATTCTAAATATCTGTACCAATTTTTGTGAGTTTAACTTCAGTCATTTAGGAGAAAAGTGTACCTGCATAATGAAAATTCATGTTTTAGATAAATCGTACAAGAAGATTTGCGGATTTATTAACTTACCACTATGCTCGTTTAGGACATTCCAGCAGCATACTCCAGTTCTCCTCCTGTTTCCTATCCTCCATGCTCTTTCTCTTTATTCTTTTCGTTATCCTTGACGCTTTGGTAGCAGCTTCCGCAGCAGTCTCTGCTTCGGATACCCGCCGCTTATGAGTAGCAGTTAGAGCTAAAGCCATATGCCTTCCCGTCAGTTCAAAATGGTTCAAATGGCTCTGAGCACCATGGGACTCAACTGCTGAGGTCATTAGTCCCCTAGAACTTAGAACTAGTTAAACCTAACTAACCTAAGGACATCACAAACATCCATGCCCGAGGCAGGATTCGAACCTGCGACCGTAGCGGTCTTGCGGTTCCAGGCTGCAGCGCCTTTAACCGCACGGCCACTTCGGCCGGCCGGATGTTCGATGTCTTCATAACATTGATCCTTGAAATTGCACCAACATTAAATGTTATTATTGCATCCATTACACCAATCTTCAGCACTATCAGTCCAAAAAATTCAGTTTTGGGTATTCAATCCCATATACAGCTGTTGCAGCTTTCATTTGCGTTTTGAGAGAGACCATGCATACATTTCCTACGTAGATTTTTATTTGCCAGATCAGTAACTGACTCCTTTACAGCAAGTGATAAGGAATGCCTGTGGGTATATCGTATGCCTGTAGCATTTCTCAACCACTGCTTGCACCACGAAACTTCCCCTTTTGGATACAAACCAAACTGTGGGGTTTCATCTGTTGACACTCTGCGAAACTCTGTTGCGCAAACAGCTCGTCTAATGTTTTCCAAATCTCCTACATTTCTCCTTATTGCTGGTGCATAATATTGAGTCAAATAATCAATTTCACTTTTTGTAAGACGACCTGGACCACCTATGTGTTTTCCCTGTGACAGCTTTTTCCACTGAAGTCTTTACATAATTTTCTCACCCGAGCTCCCATTCTTTTTTGTACACTCCTGGAAATGGAAAAAACAACACATTGACACCGGTGTGTCAGACCCACCATACTTGCTCCGGACACTGCGAGAGGGCTGTACAAGCAATGATCACACGCACGGCACAGCGGACACACCAGGAACCGCGGTGTTGGCCGTCGAATGGCGCTAGCTGCGCAGCATTTGTGCACCGCCGCCGTCAGTGTCAGCCAGTTTGCCGTGGCATACGGAGCTCCATCGCAGTCTTTAACACTGGTAGCATGCCGCGACAGCGTGGACGTGAACCGTATGTGCAGTTGACGAACTTTGAGCGAGGGCGTATAGTGGGCATGCGGGAGGCCGGGTGGACGTACCGCCGAATTGCTCAACACGTGGGGCGTGAGGTCTCCACAGTACATCGATGTTGTCGCCAGTGGTCGGCGGAAGGTGCACGTGCCCGTCGACCTGGGACCGGACCGCAGCGACGCACGGATGTACGCCAAGACCGTAGGATCCTACGCAGTGCCGTAGGGGACCGCACCGCCACTTCCCAGCAAATTAGGGACACTGTTGCTCCTGGGGAATCGGCGAGGACCATTCGCAACCGTCTCCATGAAGCTGGGCTACGGTCCCGCACACCGTTAGGCCGTCTTCCGCTCACGCCCCAACATCGTGCAGCCCGCCTCCAGTGGTGTCGCGACAGGCGTGAATGGAGGGACGAATGGAGACGTGTCGTCTTCAGCGATGAGAGTCGCTTCTGCCTTGGTGCCAATGATGGTCGTATGCGTGTTTGGCGCCGTGCAGGTGAGCGCCACAATCAGGACTGCATACGACCGAGGCACACAGGGCCAACACCCGGCATCATGGTGTGGGGAGCGATCTCCTACACTGGCCGTACACCACTGGTGATCGTCGAGGGGACACTGAATAGTGCACGGTACATCCAAACCGTCATCGAACCCATCGTTCTACCATTCGTAGACCGGCAAGGGAACTTGCTGTTCCAACAGGACAATGAACGTCCGCATGTATCCCGTGCCACCCAACGTGCTCTAGAAGGTGTAAGTCAACTACCCTGGCCAGCAAGATCTCCGGATCTGTCCCCCATTGAGCATGTTTGGGACTGGATGAAGCGTCGTCTCACGCGGTCTGCACGTCCAGCACGAACGCTGGTCCAACTGAGGCGCCAGGTGGAAATGGCATGGCAAGCCGTTCCACAGGACTACACCCAGCATCTCTACGATCGTCTCCATGGGAGAATAGCAGCCTGCATTGCTGCGAAATGTGGATATACACTGTACTAGTGCCGACATTATGCATGCTCTGTTGCCTGTGTCTATGTGCCTGTGGTTCTGTCAGTGTGATCATGTGATGTATCTGACCCCAGGAATGTGTCAATAAAGTTTCCCCTTCCTGGGACAATGAATTCACGGTGTTCTTATTTCAATTTCCAGGAGTGTACATGCTCAACACATTCAAGCTTTCCTATCAAACTGTCCCCATATGGTCTGCCATTAACAACAGTAGTGTGTCTTTTACAGTCTCCATCCCCAAGGTTGCCTACATACCTCACACCATTACTGACTTCTGATATCCTAAAAATGGTTCGAACTTCTTTCATTTCCATGTTGTGGAAACATTGGGCCATCGAAGTTCTTTATATGATGATTGGTGCCAATGAATTTACTCTTACAACCCTGGTAGTGCTTTGTTAGAGATTCATAATCCAATATCCTACCAGTTTCAATAAATGTGGCAGTTACAACCCCATTCAGAGAAGTATGACCTCTCTTCTGCCAAGCCATGAAATGCTGCTACAATGTCTGCGTTCTCAGGCAAGGCTACAGCTTCTTCTGCTGCTCTTTACATTGAAAGTTCACTTACACCACATGAAGCATTATGTATAGATATATTGTATCTGTCAAACCTCAGTGGAGGTGAAGGCAAATCCATGACTGTACAAAAAGTCTGGGAACCTCTCCGTCTCCTTCCAAAACATAGCATTTCATAAGCAAGCTGAATATTTACACATTAATGTCGACTATCAGTTACCGTTTCATAGTATCACTCTGCATCGTAGACGAGTTACAGGCAATCAGTAACCGACCTGAAAGACCCTTCCATGCTGAAATGTCCTCAGAAACGTCAATACTATCTTTACAATTGCAGTACTTACATTTCAAAACACTCTTCAAAAGTCTTGTCGGATTTTTTAGGTTCACAATAACATTCCCGACGTTACTGCTGCTCACTATACTACTAGACTGCTTCTTATTGCATTCAGAAACCGAAAGTTCACGTCTAGAAGCACTGCCCGTAAACACAGTTTCTGCGGGCGATTTCTGAAGCAACTGATGTGTAGTATTCGGCTGTATTTGGAACTGGTCAAGTGAAACTTTCGTTTGGGGCTAAATTGATTTACTCTTGGCATTTGTAGCACCGGAAACACACACACCGAAACATAACAACACACAGTAATTTCAAAACCAAACGCGTATGAAATTCCTAAATCATAAATTCTCAGATCTTTGTTTACATTCAAACCATAGAATGCTAGACAAGCCTGTACTTTGGTTCCGGGAGTCAGAGCCTTCTAGAATACACCTGTGTTAACGATACGTAACTAACGACGGAAAAAACGGAAGAACAAAATAATGCATCACGTATTCTGACGAACTTCAATCTGACAGATGGGCGTAAACCCTATGCAACATTACGTTCAACCCAAATTTTAGAACGAACGTAAAATTCTTCTGTAGACCAAGAAATATTTCTTTTTTCAAAATCTTGGTTATTTTCACGAGCATGTCATCTTAAGCAGGCCGTCCTGTATGTAGTCTGCGCTGTCTCTCGTGAGGTCGTACGTCCCGCCTACGTCCACTCCACGTTGGCTGCCTCATTCCGTGTGAGGACGCCTTCAGTAAAGTTTTTGTGATGAATAAACACAGGAAAACATACCACTTCCATTTTGTGTGGGAACAAGAGTTTCTTTTTTCCTTTTTGTGTCAGAGCACAGACATAAATTAGGTGATCAAAAGTATCCGGACTCCCCCGAAAACATACAGTTTTCACGTTAGGTGATTAGGTGCATTGTGTTGCCACCTACTGCCAGGTACTCCGTATCAGCGACCTCAGTAGTCAGTCATTAGACATCGTAAGAGATCAGAATGGGACGCTTCGCGGAACTCACGGACTTCGAACGTACTCAGGTGATTTGGGTTTTACTTGTGTCACACATCTGTACGCGAGATTTTCACACACCTATACACCCCTAGGTCCACTGTTTCCGATGTGATAGTGAAGCGGAAACGTGAAGGAACACGTATAGCAGAAAAGCCTACAGACAAACGTCTTCTGTTGACTGACACAGACCGCCAACATTTGAAGAGGGTCGTAACGTGTATAGGGAAACATCTATAGAGACCTTTACACAGGAATTCCAGACTGCCTCAGGATCCACTGCAAATACTTGTAAGTAGGCTGTTTAGGTTTTTTTATTGGTAACGCCACCTCTGTATGAAAATCACTGGCTGTGCTGTGTGCAGTCTGTGGCTGCTTTGCATTGTTGTAATACTCGCCATCAAAAGCTAGACACAATGGAACAAAGTCTTCGAAAGTTAGACACAGTGGAACAAAATCAGAGACAAACACAGCAAAAGCTTCAAAAGTTAGACACCACACTTGAACAAACACGTGGAGATTTAACTACTGAGTTACATAACATTGAATCGAAATGTCAAAAAGTCTGTAATGACGTAAAAACACAGATTTGTGAGCATTTCCAACCAATTTTTTCGCGTCATGAAAATGCATTACAGAATCATGAAGCAGCCATAAAAGAACTGCAAACTATTGTTCATGAAAATCACGACACCCTGCAAGCTAAAATTGATTCAGTTGCATCTACCGATACGGTTATGCAACTTGCAAAACTCAGGAAAACTTAAAGGACACAGTAGATACGATTTCAACACAAATGGACACACTGAGACTTGGTACAGAAAAACACACAGACGAAATAATTTCACTAACGGATAAAGTAACCGAACTTTCAGATCAGGTCACTAACTTATCTACAAAGGTAGATGATGATCTGAATGACACAAGACCTGTAGCAATCACTGACACAGAAGAGTATGAACAAATTAAGAAATTCAAACAAAATCAGAATCAAATTAATACGCAACACCAAAGAGAAATCCGGGAAGTACAAGATCAGCTGACTCAGGCAATACAATAATTACGTATTTCAGAGGCTACTCGCGCTCCAATACGGGAAGAGGGACTTAGAAATACGGAACAACTACAAAATAATAACACAGGACACTTCGGAAATTACGAAAGAAATTGGCAAGGCACACCGAATTTTGAGATGGAACCGCCGAAACGACGTAATAATGACCGACATGCGACTCGCCGACATCATGATTTTGACTATAAGCTGTTCATTACTACACGTAAATTCAAAACATTTAAGAATTCCGGCAACGACATTCATCCACAAGCGTGGCTTCATCAATTCTCTCATTGTTTTCCTCCCAACTGGTCATTAGAGCACAGATTAGAATTTATGTGTGGCTACTTAGAGAATGAACCAGCTGTAAGAATACGGTCGGTCATTCACGATTGCCTCTCAGCATATTGGTCTCAAGCCACACAAGACCGAGTGAAACATAGCATCATAATGATGAAACGTTTCGAACAATCTGAATTTTCCAGTCTTATGAAATATTTTGAAGACATGTTGCACAAGAATCAGTACCTGTCAAACCCATACAGCCCCTCAGAACTTATCCGCATTTGCTTAATCAAATTGCCTGAACATTTACGACACATTATTTTGGCTGGACGTTGCAAAGACGACATTGAAGCTTTTCAGGGACTGTTACAAGAATTGGAAATTGACACTGATAATCGCGGAATGCGGAAACAGGAACACAACAATTACAGGTCACATCCGTCACAATTCCGCGATAATAACTGGACGCGACAAGGCTATTCTCACAACACAAATCGTGACCAAAACAGACACCACCTGTATGACAACCTTTGGCAGTGTAGTAATAATTACAGGGAAAGATCACCTCTCCGCGGTAATGACTATCACAGAGACAATCAGAGAAACAGACAATATGGGAACCAAAATAAATATTATCAGGGGAGACAGAATAACTTTAGACGCAACGGACCAGCGCGCAGTTACGATTCAGGGAGAAGTTCTCCACCACGTGACCGACAAGAAAGAAACTATGGAATCTACCGACATGACGACAGGCGATATGATCGTAACGACAGACCTGAATTGCATCAGAACTGGCGGTATTTAAACAGGGCAGGGCCCTGTCGAGGAGGCGAATTTGTAGAAGTTAGGTCTCCAAATCCCAATAACGACGCACGCCAACAAAGAGACAATAGGCAATGACTCACACCGCTGGCAGCCACAAAACGTACTTTTGAAACTAACGACGCAGCTGCCGTAGCTAGTAATTACGTAAAAATGGAAGACATTAGGGACATCTTACTCCAGGAACACGATGTAAAACATAACAATATTGCATATCCTGTGATTCACATTACAGTAAATGACGTAAAATTTACGGCAGTACTTGACTCTGGCAGTCCCATTTCAGTAATTAGTGAAACAGCCTTTAGCAAATGTAACAAATCGAACGAGTGCCCCACACTTTAGTTACGTAAGATTAAATTACAAGGTGCAATCTTTGGAAAAAGTGTAGATGTACGCCAACAAACCAATTTAGAATTCTTTTGTCAAAGCCACAGCTTCTCTATGAACTTTCTTATTGTTCCATTATTGTCGACGGAAATTATACTGGGAGTAGACTTTTTGAATGAATACAAAGCAATCTTAAGCTTTCACGATGCTGAAATAAGTTTAGAAAAAGAAGGTAAGTCAGTAGCTTTGAAATTTGAAGATTGGCTCTCAAACCATGACGAAGAAATTAATCGGCTTTACCTCCTGTTAGGCAACAGTTCGGAATTTTCGACGGAACTTGACACTAACAATCACTCTGCAAGTACTGACAGGGCTGATATCGACAGCATATTTCAAATTAATGAGTTAATTCAGAATAAAATTCAAACAATTGAGAATTGTAATGACACTGATAGGCAAGACCTTTTTGAGATTTTACAAGTACATTCCACAGTTTTTACTCAGAAAACAGGAACAATCAAGGGATTTCAATACCAATTTCGTGTTCGTGAGCATACTAAATGTTGTGTTAGACCATACGTAATTCCGGCGCATTATAGGGACCGTGTTAGAACAGAAGTACAATCTATGCTTGACGAGGGCATTATTGAGCCAGCAGTAAGCTCATACAACAATCCAATACATGTTGTTGAGAAGAAAAATGGATCGATCAGACTTGTCTTAGATTCGAGACAAATCAATACTATCATTATTCCTGAAACAGACAGGCCGCAAACGTTGGAAGAACTTCTTCAAAATTTTAATGGTGTAAAAGTGTTGTCTTCCATTGATCTCAGATCCAGCTTTTATCTGATCGAACTTCATCCAGAATGTAGAAAATACACAGCTTTCCTTTGTTTCGGCGTTTGTTATCAGTTTCGGAAACTTCCCTTTGGTTTGAACATTTCTTCGGCAGCATTCATTCGCGGGCTAAATTCCATATTACCTGAGTTCTTAAAACGTCACATCACCTTATATGTGGACGATATAATAATAGCAGAAGCTTCATGGGAACAACATAATCGCATCCTCAACAGGTTGTTACGTATTTTTGCAGAATCTGGAATTACAGTTAACTTGGAAAAGTCTGAATTCGGTAGGTCAAAGGTGTGGTTTTTGGGACATATTATTTCTTATGAAGGCATTCAGCCGGATCCTGAAAAGTTAGAAGCAATCAGAGCCATTCCAGTTCCATCCACAAAAAGACAAGTCCGCAGTTTTCTGGGTCTCGTAAATTTTTACCGTCGTTTTCTGAATATGCAAATTCTTGTTACACCAAAACTTTGTTCTCTCACTGGAAAGAACACTATTTGGAACTGGGACGAACAAGCACAGTAGGAATTCAATTCTTTGAAAGAATCGCTACTTATCGCGCCAATACTAGCTCATCCAGATCTGTCACAAGATTTCTGCCTTAGCACGGATTCTTCTAAAGTCGGACTTGGTGCCCATTTATTTCAAGAAGCCATAGAAAAGGACACTACTGTTCAGAAAACCATTGCTTTTGCTAGCCGAGTGCTAACAAAATCTGAAAAAAATTATTCCGTTACTGAATTAGAAGCTTTAGCTAGCGTTTGGGCATTTAACAAATTCCGTTTCTTTCTTTCTGGTTAGCACGTAAAAGTATACAGTGATCATCGTGCATTACAATTTCTTATGTCTTCAAAATTAAATCATGACAGGTTAAAACGTTGGGCATTGTTTCTGCAAGAATTCCGCTTCACAATAGTCTACATTCCCGGCAAGGAGAACATTGTTGCGGACGCACTGTCACGCGCACCAGCTGGGCTTGAGAAAAGTAACACAGAAGGTAACCTCGAGAAAAATTTCAGTATTCTTTACATTCAGAAAGTCGCCTTTGAAAACTTCATCACCACATCTTTAAAGGACATTGCTCATGAACAAGATAAAGATCCGATTTGGAAATACATCAAAAGCAAACGGCATGAAAAGACACACACACAGATTCGGCATTATTATCTGGTTAGGAACAACATACTGTTCAAACGCTGCACTGTTGATGACAAGCTATGGGTACTTTGCATTCCTGACGATTTTGTTAATAAGCTCATTTGGTACATTCATTTCAGCTACGCACATTTTGGTCCACGAAAATGTTATCATATTCTTCGAACGACTTGTTATTTTAACAATATGGAAAAGAGAATTCGAAGAGTCCTGTCTATTTGTAAACTTTGTCAAAAGGCGAAACCATCTACTATCTCACATCGTGCTCCGTTGTTTCCTATCATTCCTTCTAAATTAAAAGAATTTGCTGCAGTTGATCTATTGGGGCCCCTTGTCAGAACATCGAATGGATTTTCGTACGTTCTAGTCGCTGTTGAACTTACTTCAAAATTTGTTTCTTTCACACCGTTACGTAAAGCCACTGGACGGTCTGTATCCAACGCCTTTGTTAAAAATTTCTTACGTGAAGTTGGACACGTTAGTAAAGTCATTTCAGATAACGGACCGCAATTCAGATCTGCTGTTTGGTCACGCATGCTTCGCAATCATAAAATCATACCTGTTTTTATTTCATTGTACTCACCACATTGTAACCCCTGCGAACGGATTATGAAAGAAATCAATAAGCTTTGTAGACTTTATTGTCACAGAAAGCATCAGCATTGGGACAGATATTTACACTTATTTCAAAACGTGCTGAATGAAATGCCTGATGACTCCACTGCTTTACCACCTACTCTTGTACTGAAGAATGAAAAACCACCGAACAGAATCAGAGAGCTTGTACCTTTCCCGAATACACGTAAACTTCGACACAAAGACATAATTGATTTGGCTATTAAAAATATAAAATCTGCAGCAGACAAAAGGAGAAAACTACACGGTAAAGCAAATGCAAAGAAATTATGTATTGGTCAGAAAGTTCTCATTAAAGCTCATTCATTGTCACATAAGAAGAAACACTTGAGTCACAAATTCTTTCTAGTTTACAATGGACCTTACAGAATCCGACGTATACCACATGATAATTGCGTTGAAGTTGAAACTCTGCGTACTAGGAAGAGTAAAGGTTTACACCACATTTCACATGTAAAACCGTTTATTGAAAAATAATCTGCTTTTTAACTTTCTCTTTGCCATATAACTTTTCACTTTACATTACTAGTATGCTTTGTAAGACTTAAGAAACTGTTAACATGCAACAATGTTTAAAGTTAAATATCCAGTAAAGAACCAAGAGAACTTATTTAAACAGAAATTACGAATGCATTGTTATTGTGAACAGACGACACAGTGTTATTGTGTGTGTGCATTCTTGCTTGTTAGTTGCACGATTACGTAACGACTATAAGGCTAACATACTTCGAGCATATACAGGTACTGCTAATGAGATTTTAATGCAACATTTTCGTTTGCTTGAAAAAACATCCTTTATTTGAAGTACTTTCTGTGGGATTAAAGATGACTTAGCATTTGGTTTCTTTGACAGCTACACGATTATATCACGACGCTACTAATGAGTGACAATTTACAATGTTGCTATTGCGGTGTTTCTGTTTTATATCTGCACAGTTTTTCTGAATTCTTCTGGAAAGTAAAACATGTCTTAGTAGCAACTTTTGTGGTATAGCAACAATGAGACTGCCTTTTCCGTAGTACAACAATACGTTACAGCACGGTAGTTTCTTCTTCATGGCAATAAGCGTAATAACTAAAGATATCTATACACAAATCATTTCACTTTTGTTTATCATGAGGTAAGTACATTGACTTCTGCAGAACTTAGCTTTCGGAGGACGATAACTACGAGACTTCCACAGAGATTATCTTACAACATGACGCACAGTTTAGCGCTACAGTACACGTATTTGAGTGATTAATTTCGCACTTAAAACATTTATTTTTTTAAAGATATTTGAAGTGCAATGATACAAGGTTTTCCGTGATACATTTCATTCCATTGCTGTAATCTATAACACCTGAGGGTATAATTACATTAATCCTCAGGGGGGTACACGTTTACTTTGTGTACCATGTGTGTGGCAAGCACAAGGAGCCCTAGCTAATATGGTATTTGCTTATACAACTTTACACATCGGTACCATATTTCTCTAACACATAAATTACACAGCTATCTGATTATTTAACAGAGAAAGAAATATGTTTTTTACTACGTCAGTGACAGATGTTTATGCAATTACACATTTGGATAACTTCACACTTATAAAATTGTATTTCGTCTGTACTTTGTGAACTGTGCATATTTTTTCGGAACCATTGTGATACTATGAGAGCTTTGAATGACGTATTTGGTATGGGATCATAATTTTTAAAGTTCGTTTGAGGCAGATGACACTTTTGACACGAGCAGAGAATTTTTTTAGGTTTTGAAATTATTGGAGGAAGCTACGACGAATTTGAGAGTTGACTGAGGTGTTATGATGTTATTATTACGATGACTATGTGTATTATGCTGTTGCGGTATGTTTATGATCAATAAGCTGATGCTATATGAGTTATTTGAGTATGCTACGTATCTGTTATCATAAAATATTGAAGAAGTGTCGACGAATAAGGTAAGGAATAATGAGTAGTGGTTAGGGACTAACTCTGGTTTGTGAAACAGGTTGTTAGAAACCAAGAATCGTACTTGAAGAGTTATGAAATGTATGTAAATGCGTGAATGTAATACAATGCCGACGAAAACTTTTTGGACACTTATATTTATAGGATTTTGTTTCTACACATTCGTAACGCAAATACTCGACCTCTGAAATTTTTTTATATGAGACTGTCACTGTAGCGCAAACTGCTGTCGTAAATATTTCGGTAAGGGAGCTAAGTGACTCAGGTGGCGCCCAGGTGTGCCAGCCACCTGGAGAAAAAGCCATTAGGTAAAAAAAAAGGGGGAGGCCCTTATCCTCGCTGTTGACATTCCTTTGTAGAAAGCATCGCAAGTACGACACGCTCATTACTTGGAAAGATTCTTACATCTGCACACCTGATTATGACAAGCGTATTTCTACGAGAATTGAGAGAATTTCTACTAACTTATGAAATGCCACATGACTATTGAATGATATTTTTATGCTTTGTACATAGTTGCTTATTTCATTTGATATCTGTTTTCCAGCTATGTTGCAGCATTGGTTTTATAAAATAAAATTAAATGCATTTGCTAATGTGAAAACTTTCTGTCAACAGATCTATAAAATAATAATTTTATGATCCACGTTCTTCGAAAAAGGAGCACTTGGAAAGGAAAGAACAATAAGAAGGGATTAATAACAGTAACTGCATCTATAATTTTCTTTTCAACTACTTGGTATTTTTTTTGGTAGAGTAAGTTATCGTGATGCATCACTCTAGTGTTAAGATGTGACATAGGTATTAGACATCGCCATTTTTAATGTAATATTTTTTTCTGCTTGAGGCCTAGGTTTAAATTTTATTTGCTGCTGCTGTTTGCCAGGCATAGTGTTACTGAATTTAACTTTGTATTACTCTGTTAAGCTAGTTTTACTACTGATTTATTTTTCTTGTTGCTGCACATTGGCTCATATTAGTTGTGACGTTGCATTGCTTGGTAATTTAGATTTCTTGTAGCTTGCTTTGCAATTTTCCATTTTTTTTTGTCATTGCTGTTTATGTTATTTGTTTTGTGCTGCTGCATTGCCTCGTCCCTTAGTTTAGCATCTGAGCTCAGTAGATTTAAATTAGCTTAAGAGGGGGTAGCCTATAAGAGAATGAGTAGCGATTAATTGGAAGAAATGTATTGAGAAGCTATACGAGAAAAGTACAGAAAGCAGGTATAGATAGGACTTTTGGAAATAATGAAGAATGAAGGGAGATCTCCGAGCAGTAAAGAAAGTTTTGTTTGCAAAATACTGCAGTAAAACAAACCCTGTCCTTTCCTTTTGTGTCATCCCTCTATATGTTTGTGTACCCTTGTGTATTTGTGTTTTTCCTGTCTTTATGTGTTTAGCTGATGAGAGCTATGTTGTAGAATTTTTCTAATACTAAGCTACATTCACTATGATGAGGAATACTGTTATCCTCAAATATAATTGGCATTAATAATATGTTATTTACCTTGTAAATATGCTTAGACATTATTTATTCTGTTTTGTTTTAATGCTCATGTGTGAAGTTGATGTTTCAAAATTTATTCTGACCTTTTATGTGTCTACTTATCTCATAATTCCTGTAACATTGATGTATATGTTTATTTCTGTTCTGTTGTAAAGCCTGTACTACAAATGTTATCTGTATTATTATGTTTTTAATTATGTATTTTGTACCTTTGTAATTGTATTCTTATGTTATAAAATTGTAATTGACACCAGTTCATCATATTATTAACTTGTAAGTTACATTTCACTGCACAAGTTACTGTTGGTCATAGTATATGGACAATATGTGAGAAGAAGGGACTGTTAGTGTTTGCACGTGTGTTAACAATTTAGCAAGGGACTGGATTACAGCATTGCTGGTTCTAAGGACAATTTCAAAAACTTTGTGAGTGCACAAGTGGTGGTTATGGACTTGCTATATTATCCGCAAGACTCTTCAATGGTGATTGTGCACCAGCACAGTCACAACAGATGGCTGCTGGCCATTTCTACAAGGACTACAGTGGGTCTACACCTTTGCTGACTGCCGGCCGCGGTGGTCTCGCGGTTCTAGGCGCGCAGTCCGGAACCGCGCGACTGCTACAGTCGCTGGTTCGAATCCTGCCTCGGGCATGGATGTGTGTGATGTCCTTAGGTTAGTTAGGTTTAACTAGTTCTAAGTTCTAGGGGACTGATGACCTAAGATGTTAAGTCCCATAGTGCTCAGAGCCATTTGAACCATTTTTTTTGAACCTTTGCTGACTCACCAGTACCAGTATTTCTACAAGGACTGCAGTGGGTCTGCACCTCTGGTGGCCCACCAGTACCGTAATCTCTACCTGGACTACAGTGGGTCTGCTCTGTGATGACCTACCTACAAATACTCTTCAAAACTTCGACTGACTCTGCTGTGGGTTTGCTCTGTTGTGGCCCATTACCTGTCAGCATGTAAAGAGTCAGCACTGTCTTTCCGTTGGAAGGACAACACTACTTCTTCAAGACTGCATGGAAATCCACTACTTCTGTGTGCAATTTCTTTTACTAATGCGACTTTGTAAAAAAAAACTGTAATTACTATTATGATGAATGATCAGAACTATCATTATGGACTGTGAGAAAATTTTAGCTTTTGACCAACATTGTATCAATAAGTGTGTGCATTTGATTTCTTTGTTATTGTAAATGTGAAAAAAAATTTTAACAAATATGTATTGGCCAGTGCCCAAAAGAATTTGTAAAATTTTTTGTGGGAGGCATGGGGGCTATGTAAGTAGGCTGTTTAGGTTTTTTTATTGGTAACGCCACCTCTGTATGAAAATCACTGGCTGTGCTGTGTGCAGTCTGTGGCTGCTTTTCATTGTTGTAATACTCGCCATTGTAGTGTTAGGCAGCTGGCTGTGAACAGCGCGTAGCGTTGCGCAGTTGGAGGTGAGCCGCCAGCAGTGGTGGATGTGGGGAGAGAAATGGCGGAGTTTTGAAATTTGTTATGAACTGCTATATACATTATGACTATTGAGGTAAATACATTGGTTGTTCTCTATCAAAATCTTTCATTTGCTAACTATGCCTATCAGTAGTTTGTGCCTTCAGTACTCTGAATCTTTTATTTAGCTGGAAGTAGTGGCGCTCGCTGTATTGCAGTAGCTTGAGTAGCGAAGATTTTTGTGAGGTAAGTGATTTGTGAAAGGTATAGTTTAATGTTAGTCAGGGCCCATTCTTTTGTAGGGATTATTGAAAGTCAGATTGTGTTGCGCTAACAAAATATTGTGTGTCAGTTTAAGCACAGTCGTGTATAAATGTTCAAAGGGGACGTTCCATACTATGACAGTTAGGCGGTAGGTGAGAAAACTAGGATTTCACGGTCGAGCGGCTGCTCATAAGCCACACATCACGTCAGTAAATGCTAAATGAAGCATCGCTTGACGTAAGGAGCGTAAACATTGGACGATTTAACAGTGGGAAAACGTTGTGTGCGGTGACGAATCTCAGTACACAATATGGCGATCCAATAGCAGGGTGTGGGTATGGCGAATACCCAGTGAACGTCATCTGCCAGCATGTGTAGTGTAAACTGTAAAATTCGGAAATTCGGAGGCGGTGGTAATATGGTGTTGTCGTGTCGCTTGCACCCCGTATTATTTTGCGTGGCACTATAACAGCAAAGGCCTACATTAATGTTTTAAGCACCTTCTTGCTTCTCACTTTTAAACAGCAATTCGGGGATGGCTATTGCATCTTTCAACTCTATCAATCACCTGTTCATAATGCACGGCCTGTGGCAGAGTGATTACACGACGCCAAATGGTGTGGCAAAGCGGTTCTAGGCGCTTCAGTCTGGATCCTGCGACCGCTACGGTCGCAGGTTCGAATCCTGCCTCGGGCATTGATTTACGTGATGTCCTTAGGTTAGTTAGGTTTAAGTAGTTCTAAGTTCTATGGGACTGATGACCTCAGATGTTAAGTCCCGTAGTGCTAAGAGCCATTTTTGACTACACGACAATAACATCCCTGTAATGAAGTGGCCAGCACAGAATCGTGACCTGAACCCAACAGAACCCCTCTGGGATGTTTTGCAACGCCGACTTAGTCCCGGTTCTCACCGACTGACATCGATACCTCTCCTCAGTGCAGCACTCCCTGAAGAATGGGCTGCCA
The DNA here is from genome assembly GCF_023898315.1 of Schistocerca nitens. NCBI lineage: Eukaryota > Metazoa > Arthropoda > Insecta > Orthoptera > Acrididae > Schistocerca > Schistocerca nitens. Next base: position 108,426,714 of record NC_064619.1, read on the forward strand.
TTCCCCGAGAAACCTTCCAGAACCTGACTGAACCTATGTCTACTTGAGTGGAAGCTGTCATACAGGTTAAGGGTGGGCCCACACCATATGCAATTCCAGCATTACCGATGGAAGGTGCTACGAACTTGTAAGTCATTTTGTAACCTCCCCCTCACTTATCGACCTTAACGACAGTGAAAAATTAAACCGCGTGTACCTAATGGAAATTTGGGAAAAGCAATCGTCACCGAAATTAATCTGTCGGTAAAGAGGGAGGAAAGGGTTACATCTAAATGAAAGGAAAAATGCAAATGAAATTGGTGGAAATTAATTTTGAGAAAAGGGTAAAATTAATAAAAAAAGTAAATGTGCGGTCGTCACGTTAACAATTAATTGGCGTTAATTAGATATTTGAGATTTGGGGAAAATTACGGTCGCCAGTCCTATGGACAACTACTATAATAACTGAAAAAGAAAGGTTATTGCACACATAATTAGCACTAAAAGCGTGGCAACTGAAGGTTGACATGTGTTGTGTGAAAACTGTAAGTTTGCCAGAATTAATAAATTTCGCTACACTCTGACTTAATTTAGCAAAAGAATTAATAAAACCGGAAAATTGCAAGTGAAATTAAATAGTGAGATTTGTTTCTGAAGCACTACGAAATTCAGTAAAATAAGGTTAGTCTTGGGCTCCCTCAACAATCATTTCAAAAGCTACTTGAATCTACGCAATTTAGAAATAAGAGATTTAACTTTGAACTTGAATTAAATGATTCTGGACAATTAGCAATAGTAACATTTATTACGTACCAAGCTGAGCTGCAGTCACAGGTGAGCTAAAATATGCTAACAAAACTCGCACTCTTAATTTGTGTTTGTGTAATCTAAATATTGTAGCCACCTATGAATACCTTAACTGAACTTTGAAATTAACGCAGTGAAATGGATTGATATTTCTTTAATGCAGGCGTTTGAATTTCAACGACACTCGGGTTAATTTCGGAAAAGAACGGTCCCTGCTTGGTTATGCAATTGGGAAAATGAGCAACAAAGGTTCATGCTAAGTTGCTGTATTTTTACTGATGCTAATGAAATAGTTTGAAAAGCTGAGGTATGTCATACAGTTCTAAAACTTTACGAGCTTTCAGTCTTCCTTGTTGGTTGATTGAAGGTTTGAAGTCGTCGGTCGAGGAAGTGGTGACTGTCACTCATTGGCGGCCGTCGCTGTTGCAGAAGCTGGATGTTGGCGCGCCTTCTTCTCAACACGCTCACCAGGCGAAACGGGCTCTTGATGTGCGCCAGCTAATGCTTCCCGTCCGCGACACCGTGTCAGAAACTATCATAGCAAGTCGAGCGCAATTACATGCTGCCAAACCCCGAAAGTGCGGCAACTCGCGGGAGCGTCACACAACACACCTGCTCAACCGCACTACTCTGCCAGACTCTGCTCTGCCCGCGCTCCACGCGGCCGAGTTCACACTACCAAAGATCCTAAACACTTTGGTCCTCCACACGACCTATCGATGTAATCGTTCGATAGCATAGTTTTCCCTAGGCAAGACCCAGCGTAAAAGTACATATATTATTTACAAAACAAACTAATTATACATTGACATAAATGCATGCATATACAAATAATAAAACAATTACAATATAAAAAGACACAGAAACGTCATGTCTTCAAGTAACAAAATAAGGAAAAAAACTATAGTGCAATAGATGGAAATAGGACGATATGCATTTCCGGCGTTACACGTGCCCCACATTGTCTGAGGATGATCATGTAACCTAAACAGACTCAGAAAATGTTCCCAAAAGAAAAAAAAAACAGCGGAAATGCATATGCTCAAAACATCAAGAAACTTTAGCATTAGACTGATTAACCATAAACCAATTTTTAGACCATAATAATTGAGTGGAGACACTCCTAATCTTATTCCACTCTGTCATTTTACACAAAAGAAAACAGGTTGACAACATACTAAAATTCATAGAGAACATGGTAAATGGTTTAGCTACTCTAAAATCATCCAAATTCCTAACAGTATCAAGAAATGGAATTCTATTTACAAAATTAACCAGAGTAAATGGTCATAAAGAACAGGTATATCAAAATACGCAAATTAATAATTAATTACGTAGAATACACATTTTATATAACCTTTTCATAATTAATATTCTCGTGATGAGAGTCCACTTAACGCTAAACAAGAAAATAATATACAGCAGATCGACAAAAACATAAATATTGACAACAGAATTCTTTCACATAGGCTGTCCGGGAAGAAAAACAACTCCGCCTTCCGGACCCGCAAGTACAAAGAATGCCGACAGCGGCACAAGAGCCGACAGCAGCTCCGCCTCGCCAGTATTGTCGCGCCCGCCTGTGCGGCACGCTTGATCTCACTCGCCCTTTTAACGGCATTTCTATCGGAAAAACTCACTCCCGAGTAATCTCAAGGAGTCCATTAACATTATCACAGTGGATAACTCGACACTGTCCATCATCACACGCATGTACTAGCCAGAAACTTAAAACAGCGACTAAGTACATTGGCAATGACTAGTAAATCACATGTTTATGAAATCTTACAGCTAGTTACAAAATCATATTTACATACCTTAATCAACTGTGGCTCAGCTGAAAACTTAAACTACCAGCTTGGGTTTTTTAAATGGTTACTAATCAGTTACCCTTAAATCATTAAATCAAAATTAATTACTAATTAATGACAACTTCTTTAACGACCTCTGGGTCAGGCAAAAGCATCGCAACATGGCACATCCTTAAATCTTACACTCTATATTTACATACTGTACAAATTACCCTTTCTGTGGTATTAATCAATCCTTGGTTGGTACAATTTCAGGTCTACAATGTTCCATATACCTAATAGCTTTCCATAGCTTGGATACTCTAAGCAATAAGCATTTGTGTGAGGTATACCAATGACTTTATATGGTCCATTATAAACAAACTTAAATTTAGAGATTTCATTGTCTATCTTGCTCGATTTCTCGTGATTTTTTACAAGTACTAAGTCTCCGATTGCAAAATTAGCAAAACGCGCTTCAGCGTCATGACGACGTATGCGAGCATCGGCATTTAGCTTCATTATTTCTTGCAAACGATCAATACTAATGTCAATCCGTGGAGGGATTTGATTATCTTTTCCACTAAACTTTTATTTCTATCATCTAACAGGATTTCCTCTGGAGAAAATCCCGTACACTCATGTCTCAAGGTATTCTTAATTCTCTCAAATTCTGCTACATATTTGCCCCATGCCCTATGGTTTTGGTGGCAATAGGTACGGCAAAGTCGGCCTACCTCGCGCATATACCTCTCAGCGGGATTTTCAGCCGGACAGTAAGCTGAAATATGGATCCATTCGACCCCATTACTTGTCATTCCTTCATTCCACAACATAGAAGTAAATTGTGCCCCATTGTCTGATAGAATCGCCTTGGGCTTACCAATATGAACAAAATAATCGTTCACAAGCTTGCTATAAACCGCTTTGGCTGTAGCTTTCCTAATCTGGTATAGTTTGATGAACTTGGAAAAAGCTTCTAGCACTACTAAAATGGAGGCAAAGTTTCCTGATGATTTGGGCAAAGGTCCGTATAAGTCCATACACAGTAATTCAAAGGTGTCGTTAGGCCTTATACGTTGCATAGGACCACGACTCGTACAGTTGGTAACCTTCACCTTCTGACATAAATCGCAAGTTTTCACTCTGTCAGTAACGCGTTTTAACATGTTGTTAAAATGCACTACTTCACTCAGCTTTTCCGTACATTTCTTTGGTCCACAGTGACCATACGCCAAATGGTAGTAGTCTATTATTTCCGTGACGTATTTGGTGGGCCAGCATACCCGCCAAATATTACTATATTCACCCTTACGTATGTACAAGATATGATCGTATATCTTAATTTCTCTCCTTCTGGACTCATTCGTCAAATCGGGTTTTCACCATATTTAAACAACCGTCCTCGTTCTGATGACGACGTAGATTCTTACCGATGTTTACTACTAATTTACGTCTCTCAACTTCTTTAAAATAGTATTATTTGACCACTCCATCTGACTCATCTTTCAATACATCTTCATTAAACTCGGTCAACCGCAACAGCGCATCCGCTACGCAATTGTCGGTCCCTTTTACGTAACAGATGTCATAGTTAAATTGCTGTAAATACAGCGGCCACCTAGTCAGTCTTTCGTGAAGTAGTTTACAATCCTTCAGATAAGTGAACGCCTTATGGTTCGTATGAATAATCACCTTACGGTCCCATAGGTAACCCTTGAACTTCTTCAATCCCCACACGATAGCGAGACACTCCTTCTTAGAAATCGTGTAGTTTCGCTCAATTTTTGATAAAGTTGGACTCGCGAACGCGATCGTCCGTTGTTCCTTATCCTCTCCTTTACCAACGTCTTGGAACAGTTCTACCCCCAAACCGTAATTCGACGAATCCGTTCCCAGATGGAAGGGTAGCGATAAATCAGGATGAAATAGTATGTTAGATCTTCTTTTAATCTCTCGAAAGCGGCCTGACATCCGTCAGTCCACACAAACGGAACATTTTTGCGTAAGAGAATTATTCAAATTTTCATCATTAAACACCTGTCCTTTTACAAATATACGGTAAAATCCTTTGAGCCCTAGAAAACTTTTTAACTGTTTCCTAGACTTGGGTGGAGGACAATTCCTTATTGCCTCCAGTTTCTCCGGGTCTTTCGTAATACCAGCAGTGGTAATTACATGCCCTAAAAATTTCAGTTCCTGCTTCACAAATTCGCATTTATTTAGCTTTAGAATCATTCCGCCATGGTGAAATGCTCTATCAACTTCATCTAACAGGTCACAATGGTCATGCCAAGTGGCATTGACATATACAGTTAATCTTGAACTCAAAACCGGCCCTAGCACTTTATCTAGGGCCCTGATGAATACGGACACAGATATATGAAGTCCAAACGGCAGTACTCTATACTGATAACACCTGCCCGCAAACAAGAAGGCGGCGTATGGCCTAGATTCTTCGTCGAGTTCTATTTGCCAGTAACTAGCCGTCAGATCGAGGCTAGTCATAACCTTAACGTCATGACAACGTTGCAAAATCTCCTCCATACTCTCTGGTCTGTCTGTTTCGCGTTGAACGATCGTATTCAGCGTGCGTAAGTCAATCACAATACGCATACTACCATCCCGTTTTGCTACAGTGACCAAACCGTTATTGTATGGACTCGTACTTCTTTCAATCACTCCCCATTCGATCATCTTATCTATCTCCCGTTGCACTGCTTCCTTTTTGGACAGAGTATAGCATACGGTCTCACGAAGAGTGGCTCGTGCGGAATTATATGCAACATGCATTTATATCCTTCCACAAGTCCCGGTTTGTCTGAAAACACACTCTTATTCCTCATTATTACTTCATACAGGCATCGTCTTTGTTCGTGTGTTACGTTTGACACACCGTCTACAATAGTTTCCAATTCACTTTCTACACTATTGTCAATGCCGAGATTCCTCACGTTACAGTAGTTCAAATTCATACCTACGTCAATGGTATCCGGCCAGTTAACAATGTGTAAAGGCTGGTATTGCCTATGCACACCATCTCCTGCCTCGTCAAAACTAACTACTATTGTTTTACCTTGTGACGTACATGTCAAAGTTTGCTTTCGCAATTAATCACTGCACGGTACTTTAATAGCCAATCTAACCCGATAATTACTTCCGTAGTTAAGTCTGGCACGACGACAAACTCTTGTTCAAATCGTGCCCCACATATCTCGAAGTTGACAAAAATCTGTTTTGTGACCGGTTTACTGGCCTTCCCAGTAGCACCGATAATTTTCACTCCTGTTACCAGGTCTGTCTTTCAGTAACTCAAATATTTTCCCAGATACAGCACTCAATTCTGCACCGGTGTCAATCAACACGTTTAGTTGTAGGTAGTGCATATTAACAGACACTACTATCTGTCTACACTTATCCTCGACTGTTTCTTTATTTTCCCACCATAAATCCTCGTCTATATACAGGTCATTCCAGAAAAAACCATCTGGCTTTGATCCTAAATCCGGCTTATCTGGCAGCTTTTTCAGCCTCTGTTCACATACAGTTTTAATTTCAATACGTTTGTCCTGAGGCTTAGTCTGTAGCTTCGCCTCCAATACCGAAACCTTTTCCTGTAACTCGGCAATCAGTGAGTGTTGCTTTGCTATCAATTCACTAATTGTCACCTTCGTTGATTCCTCTTTGGACAGATTTATCTCATCTGCCAATCTACCTGGAGGAATGTGCCCAGTAGTATCTGCAATTACTTCCTCTGGATCTGCGCAACCCACACTGCTACCGTCTGACCGTATAACGTCAGCTCTAACCTCATACACGCTGTAATCTACGTGCTTTTCTATCAATCGTGTCCCGCTATCACTAAAATTCTCGTCATCTTTCTCCTCAATACTTTCGCAATGTTTAAACTGGAGTTTTGCGTCGGATGGGTCGGCCACTTCTAACACTATAACTTTCCGTAAAGTCTGCGGGTTAGGGCCAGAACTTTCCGTTACTGCTTCAACATCCAACTCTTGCGGTATGAAACACCACGAATCTTGCTCGTGCTACCTATTAACATTAACTATTTCACGTAAAGTCTGACGGTTAGGGCCAGAACTTTCTATCATTTCACAAACACTACCTTCCTGCGGGACGAGACGCGGAAAATCCTGCACGCGCACCCCATAAACACTTCTCCCACACAGGCCCCTATAATCTCTTAGTTCGTCGTATAAGCGACCGAACTGCCTTAACCAGACCTCATCCCTCTCTGCATCCCCTCGCTCGATGACGGACGTTTTATCCGACATCTGATCTTTTCTCAACACTTGCGAATCATTCTTAAACTCAATCTCCAGTTCCGCTGTGGGTGTTACAGCTGCCACTTTATAAACGATTTCTAGAACACTGCTTAAATTGTTCTCACTGACAGTGAATGTATTTTCTGCTGCCGTGTCTACAGCTCATCTACTACTTGTGGGCGCACTCATTTCTCCTAACACTGGCACACTCTCCCGCCGTTGATTAATCCATACGGAATTTTCATAACGACGACACCTCGGTTTTCTACTGTTATTGGGCCGCCAAAATTTCTCCACACCCGGTCGGCCCCTCACCGGCGCGGCTAATGGTTTCCCTGTCCCGTCCCAGCAGATACGCTCCCCGGATGCTGCTGAGGCGGCTGATCACACCCTCTGGCGTTATTACTATTCTGCGAAGCCCGTATCACGCTATTATGATACTGGTTTCCGTCGTTCCTGTTAATATTTGCATTGTACCGATTCTCATTACGGCCCGAACCACTATTGTTATTGCTGCCAAGATTGCGGTATGCATTATTCCCATAGTTTTCAATGTTGTAGTTGCTGTGGTACCCGTTGTTGTTACCACGGCCTCTACCTTTGTCGCGATTATTGCGCCAATTGTCCTCGTCCTCAACTCTTTCCTGGAAATCATTGATTGTCCTGTAATTGCTTCCTACATAGCGTTTTGTATCATCTGGAAGTTTCTTGTAGAGTTCCCAGACTATTTCGGATTCCGTCCGGCGACCACGCAAATATTCCAACTTGCGGATCCAGCCCTCACAGCCGGTCGGAGTGGCCGAGCGGTTCTAGGCGCTACAATCTGGAACTGTGCGACCGCTACGCTCACAGGTTCGAATCCTGCCTTGGGCATGGATGTGTGTGCTGTCCTTAGGTTAGTTAGTTTTAAGTAGTTCTAAGTTCTAGTGGACTGGTGACCTTAGAAGTTAAGTCCCATAGTGCTCAGAGCCATTTCAACCATTTTGAACCAGCCCTCACAAAACTCCTTCATCGAGCAACGCGAATTCGCATCGAAAGGCCTCGATACGGCAAATTCGCGCCAGACACTTTGTAGTTCTTGCCCTGACTAGTATTCAGCCGGAAACAAATTTTTAAACTCGTCAAAAGTCAGGTTCGTAATGTAACCGCATTAATTTTTGTCTCATTAGTCCATGATCTGGGTAAAATTCTTTCACAATTTTTAATGAAATCTGTCGCGTGTATACCGCCTTTTTTCAAGGGGTCGAACCGCTCCTCTTTTGCCACTAATTCCGAACTATTTGCGCAGATTGGCACATAGCTCTGTTTTTCGTCAAGTTTCTTCTCTAATTCCGACACTCTCATAATTACTTAGCAAGTGGTTGTCGCAAGCGTTTCTACCTCCCTTTTTTTCTCTTCGTAGGTATTAGCCTGCTTCGTCACTTTAGTATCTACTTCGGCTACTAAAGCCTTTAAAGTTTCCACCTTCTGTTGATCCCCTTTTTTCACTAATTGAATTTGTTCCGTCACCTTATTCTCGATGATCGGAGCAACTGCTTCTCCTACACTTTTCTCGATTCTGCTAATTTCGGAATCAAAAAGAGTATTTACGCTCGCAATTTCTGCCTGAACTCCTATCATTTCCTGTTTAAGATTACCGATTTCGGTATTAATCATAACAATATCTTCGTTGATTTTATAAACTTTTGTGTTAACAACTCCAACAATGTTGTTAACAACATTAATAGCTTTGTTCTTGTTTTCTAGCGTACTATCAATTTTTTCATACTGAGCAATAATTTCTGCCGATTGACTCTTGATTTCATTAATCAAAACATTCAATAAATCAGTTAAATTCCCGGAAACTACCGGTTTTACTTCCGTAGCTGGTTCCTCTATATACGTTCCCCCGTATTCGTCATCAAGGGGTACAGATTTGATTTTCGCTTCCGATTCCGAAACATTTTCTAAAGTTTGGAATTCCATTTCTGCTCTTTGTTGCGTTTCGGCTGTCGCGTCTTTCATGCTAGCCACCTGCCCCTGAACAATGGCTTCCGCAGTGCGTGTTTCCCAGTGTTCGACCGATTGTTCCATATCCAAGTCTACCAAATTTTGGTAAATGTTGCCTTCACTCATTTTAATAATTTTCAATATAAATGCCAAATCTCAAATATAATTAGGATTACTCCGACTACTTATTCTCGCTGACGTAACGACCTGTTCGTAACTAGTACTTCGTTATGAGATTTGGACAATGCAAAATTCGTGTCCAGGACAACCTCAAATTTGAACATTGTCCGGTCACCAGGTCGCCACGTGTAACATCCCCCTCACTTATCGACCTTAATGACAGTGAAAAATTAAACCGCGTGTACCTAATGGAAATTTGGGAAAAGCAATCGTCACCGAAGTTAATCTGTCGGTAAACATGGAGGAAAGAGTTACATCGAAATGAAAGGAAAAATGCAAATGAAATTGGTGGAAATTAATTTTGGAAAAGGGTAAAATTAATAAAGAAAATAAATGTGCGGTCATCACGTTAACAATTAATTGGCGTTAATTAGATATTTGAGATTTGAGGAAAATTACGGTCGCCAGTCCTATGGACAACTACTATAATAACTGAAAAAGAAAGGTTATTGCACGTATAATTAGCACTAAAAGCGTGGCAACTGAAGGTTGCCACGTGTTGTGTGTTCGCTACACTCTGACTTAATTTAGCAAAAGAATTAATAAAACCGGAAAATTGAAAGTTAATTTAGTGACTGAAGTTAATAGTGAGATTTGTTTCTGAAGCACTACGAAATTCAGTAAAATAAGGTTATTCTTGGACTACCTCAACAATCATTTTAAAAGCTACTTGAATCTACGCAATTTAGAAATAAGAGATTTAATTTTGAACTTGAATTACATGATTCTGGACAGTTAACAATAGTGACATTTAGTACGTACCAAGCTGAGCACCAGTCACAGGTAAGCTAAAATATGCTAACAAAACTCACACTCTTAATTTGTGTTTGTGTAATCTAAATATTGTAGCCACCTATGCATACCTTAACTGAACTTTGAAATTAAAGCAGTGTAATGGAATGATATTACTTTAATGCTGGCGTTTGTATTTCAACGACACTTGGGTTCATTTCAGAAAAGGAAGGGACCCTGCTTGGTTATGCAATTGGGACAATGAGCAACAAAGGTTCATTCTAAGTTGCTGTATGGTTACTGATGCTAATGAAATAGTTCGAAAAGCTGAGATCTGCCATACAGTTCTACAACTTTACGTGCTTTCAGTCTTCCTTGTTGGTTCATTGAAGGTTTGAAGTCGTCGGTCGAGGAAGTGGCGACAGTCACTCATTGTCGGCCGTCGCTGTTGCAGAAGCTGGATGTTGGCGCACCTTCTTCTCGACACGGTCACCAGGCGAAACGGGCTCTTGATGTGCGCTGCTAATGCTTCCCGTCCGCGACACCGTGTGAGAAACTATCATAGCAAGTCGAGCGCAATTACATGCTGCCAAACCCCGAAAGCGCGGCAACTCGCGGGAGCGTCACACATCACACCTGCTCAACCGCACTACTCAGCCAGATTCTGCTCTGCCCGCGCTCCACGCGGCCGAGTTCACACTACCAACGATCCTAAACACTTTGGTTCTCCACACGACCTATCGATGTAATCGTTCGATAGCATAGTTTTCCCTAGGCAAGACCCAGCGTAAAAATACAAATAGTATTTACAAAACAAACCAATTATACATCGACATAAATGCATGTATATACAAATAGTAAAACAATTACAATATACAAAGTCACAGAAACGTCATATCTTCGGGTAAAAAAATAAGGAACAAAAATTATTCTACAATAGATGGAAATAGGAGGATATGCATTTCCGGCGTTACAATTTTCAGCCTGGTGTCCGGATACTTGTGATCACATAGTGTAAGTGTATACTGACCTGCAATGCTACTTCAGACGTGCCTAAAACGGGAAATACTGAAGCATATTAGAAGAAATTACAATTAAATCAATACCATCAGGTGTTGACATTGGTTGATATACATCAACGGGGACAGTTGGAAATGTATGCCCCGACAGGGAATCGAACCAGGGATGTCCTCCTTACATGGCAAACCCTTTACCCATTTGAGCCACCGTGGGCACAGGGGATAGCGCGACTGCAGTGATTTACCGCTGGCACGCTCATCGCGAGACCCACATTCTCAACTTACAGTTGTCCGAATGAACAGATGCCATGTACATATCGTTTATGGCTAACCGGCTGATGACCATCTTCAGTGGAGATGCACACGATTCGCCTGAACTCTTACGGGACTCGGTGGATTGTCTGCTGCGAGTAATGGTATAATGGCAGGGGCACCACGAATGTAGTGTGTGGACTATAAGTTGTGAATGTCGGTCTCACGGGGAGTCTACCAGCGATAAATCCCTGCAGTCGCACTATCCTCTTTGCCCTCGGTGGCTCAGATGGACAGAGCGTCTGCCATGTTAGCAAGAGATCCCTATTTCGAGTCCCGGTCAGTGCACACATTTTCAGTTGTCCCCGTTGATATACATCAATGACCGTCAGCAGCTAATAGTATTGATTTATTTGCAATTTCGTTCTAGAGAGCTGCACGTCCACCAACGGCATCTGCTCTTGCGGACATGTCCGAAAGGACAGATGCCATTTTCATATCATATTAGACGAGGTCACAGAACATGAAATCGGAAGCTGTTGCTGGTTGTGAGTTGAAGAAATTCAACTATTTAACCTTCAAAGTAAATTACTATCATAACAGTTGTTTTTTGTAAAGCCTTTACAAAAAGTCTTTCATCAAACACTGCATCATTTCGGGTATCAGAATTACTGATAAAACATGTAAAAGCATTTGCAAAGGCACAGTTGTTAAGGAGTGCTTTCTGGAAGCTAGTAAGCCCTTGTCTTCCACTTTTAAAAAACAAGTTAGAGATAATATCAGCCAACAGAGACATGCCTCCGTCAACACCTATCTAACAAGAACAGAGAAATTAATTTTGCAAAATATAAAAGATCAGCTGATAACAGTTTAGCAGTCCTGCTGGCTTCTCCTGTTGCACTTAGACGATTCAGTAGACGAAGTCTATCTATCTCAAGTTATGACTTTTGTGAGCTAGATATTTTCGGATTTCAGTGTTAAAGAAGAGTTGCTCAAGTTTTCGCCCTTGAAAGACACTACGCGAGGAGGTTTTTACAATGCATTGACATCCTTCATTTTTTAGTATGACTGGCCGATTCTGAAACTTACGTCTACTAATGCTTAAAAAGCACCCTGCATGGCAGGCAAACACAAAGGATTCGTTACTATGTGTGTGAACGACAACTCTTCTCCGACTCTTAAGTCTCATTGTATCGTGCATTTGCAACAGTTTTTGGATATATTTTCAAAATGGCGTATGTTGCGAGTATTGTCGAAAAATATGTGAGTTCAGTCCCCTCATAACCACTCCTGGGAATAAAGTTCACGATGCTATTTGCATAATGGACAGCCTCTACAGAGAGCTGCCATTGCATTCCAGATTTCGATGCCTGGACAGATGTGCAGACTAAGCAGACTTTGAAAACTTCTGCCATCGATAAGATCTTTTGGGTCTGAAAAAGATTAAGATTATTCCCAACTGTATGATTTAGGCAGGTTGTTGAGCTGCAGCTTGATAACTGATATGAGAGCTAAGCGAAAAGAGTTGAACGAAGACTATAAGGAAAAACCAAATCGTCATAACTCTGTTTTACGTAAAGTGTTTCATGCGAAACCTTGACCTTTACAAAGCACAGTTACAGAAATTGAATGTGAAACACTTCCTTCAAATTCAGTGAAAACTATTGGGTAAACAAACATCATTGGACCAAAAAGCTGCAGAGAAATTTATGGCAAACCTAACTGCACTGAAGACAGAGTCAGTAAACCGAATGTCAGATTTAAAGCAGGTGGAATTTGTTCTAGCTTTCATGGCTCACCATTTCCAAAAAGTGCAAGTGGAAAGCATTTTAAAGAAAGTGAGCATTGTTCGGTCTAGTAGTGACACTGAACTTGAAAAAGGTTCAATTTCAAAAATGACATTTCCTCGAAATCAGAATACAATGAAGATAACGTGTGTGTGTGTATATGTGTGTGTTTGGTGCTTAATGGCGCTAAACGCTGAGGTCATCAGAACGCTTACACACACTAAAAGAAACGAATGTGTAAGAAATTATTAAACTCGGACCATACACGTTAAGACATCGGAAAAGAATAAAAGATGCTCAACAGGAGACTAAAATTCAGTAAACCGAAAATGGAGCTAAAATGAAGGCACATTAAAATGTCACTGGCTGACCAATTCCATAAAATACGGTCGAGCCAGTCACCCTGTGAACAGATTAAAACAATCACCCTAGAAGCTTTGTAAATACCGCAAGATACTTGCTTTCCGCAAAGCCTTGGCAGGCATCCTCAACTAGAAAATGGCACCTGTATCTTTTGTGAAAGACGAATACGACCGTTTGCATGAGGAAATATCGCTACGAAATATCTGATTATTCATTAACTTTAGGTTGAACGTTTGAATATCTAAACTGGATTGGTAACAGAAATAAGACGTTGCTGTGAGACAACGAATTTTGCATAACAACAACATTTTATTTAATAAAATCATGAAAATAACTCTTTGATGGTCACTTTATTAATGGTACGGTTCTATGGAATGCTGGCCCGTCATCAGTGATACCAGAAAAATAGCAATTTTATGCAACCTGACTTCCTGTCCTAACTAAGATGACTATAGGTGCGATCACGCGGAGCGTCTATACTCACCAGAGTCTCAGCAGTGAATTCATAACCGTCTCCCGTCGTCCGGGGTCCACACACGGTGGCCGGAAGGGCTCAGAGAGTCTACACAGCGACTGTTTGCCAACCTAACGGGGCCTGCTAGCGCGCGGGGAACTTATGTCTCTCTGGTACAGTGCAGTCGCACTCTACTTGAGACATTGGTTGGCTAAACTGCATCTCCACGTTCAGAGAGCCCACAGCAGACAGCTCACTCATACGTCAGCAGACGACCCGAATTCACGTTTGCAGACTAATAATGATAATATAATATAATTCCAGATTAAAATTCGCTAAGTGTCCGAATGGCACTCAGGTGTGTTTTGAGCAGGTGACTCTTGTAACAAGCCATGTAGCGGCTCACATGGAGCCATTAGATAACCTTCCCCTTCTGAGAAAAAAATGAGCATTAAGAGTCCTTGCTTTGGAAGGGAATTTTCAAACACTTTCTTGATCGTAGTGGCAAGAGCCGCGTCATGTACAGTCGTGGACAAAACGAGCGAGACCCCTCACCTTTTCGTTAAGCTTATCCGCACGGCTTTAAAGTCTGCTACACAGCATAACAGGCAAGGCGCCGAAGTGCTACCAACATACTATGGACAGGCGTGAAACTGACTAAATATATGAACTTTTTTAGGCTGTTTTCAATCATTTGTAAGACTATATAAATGCTGATTAGTGTGTTAAATACAACACGTAAATATAAGACAGAACTCAGAGATGAAACGCTAATTGGTATGAACTGTACCAAAAAACATGAATTTCAATTTATCGAGATAACACAACTGTTTTAGTAAGACAAAGAACCCCAGATTAGCAAAATATTATCTGCATTCGGCCGCGAAACGGTCTGTGTCAACGTTCAGTCTAGTCATACTGGATTACCGGTGCTGACCTACCATGAAAGTGTGCAAATTTAGCAATGCGTGAATATTCATAACGAAATTCAGTTAAAAAATTATTCAGTGCCACACTTAAATCTATTCCATTATTGACAGAAGCGGAAAAAGTAGTCAGTAACATGTATGAAACTTTACAAGAGTGTCATATTAACATCCACAGGGCGCCAGTACAGAATAAAGGTAGCGATAAAACGTATTGGGGGCGCGAGAATTACTTAAAATTGCTTTACTGATATTCTACCTGCCTCCATCAAGATTAGAACCGAAAACAAACCAGACCTTCCTTTCACTACGCTAGCAGACAACCCAGGCAAACAGCCCTCTATTATTAACCCAGACATGAATAAGCCGGCAATTTCGCAATGAAAATGGCAAAATGACCTGCCGTTTCTGTTGCATAGAGCTTTCTGGATCAAAAACATCAATTATCTTCCTTTATGTCACCGCTTATGTGACAATCATTCGTGATGTTTATCGAAATGACAAAATACTGTTATGAGAGAGTAAATTTAGTATGATAATTCTGCACCACCCCAGGAAATAAACGGCTACATAGCTGCCAACCGTGTTATACAATGTTTCGAATTCTCCACTAGACTCGCCACAGCCAGAAAACGTTCATTAACCGAAGTGTTTCTTAAGCTAGCTAGCAATGGGAATGTTCGCATTTCTAAAACGTGGTGGCATTAACACTGGGATGTGAATTACCATGTGTATAGGCAAATGGATTCTATTTGCATTCCTGTAAACGTGATTTGGATCGAAAGCGTAGCTACGATTAATACGCTGACGTATCGATTGCAACTGGAACATTTCGAATAAAGAGTAGGGGGCGTTATTTATGCGGCCCACATCTTCAGTAGCTGTCGTAGCTGTTTTCGTTGTTAGGGTTTCGTCACCTAAACCGGTAAAAAAGGAGCCCTACTAGCCTCACTTTCTTGACCGTCTATCGGTCTACCCAACCCTTGAAAAAAATTGTTCAAATGGCTCAGAGCACTATGGGACTCAACTGCTGTGGTCAGAAGTCCCCTAGAACTTAGAACTACTTAAACCTAACTAACCTAAGGACAGCACACAACACCCAGCCATCACGAGGCAGAGAAAATCCCTGACCCCTCCGGGAATCGAACCCGGGAACCCGGGCGTGGGAAGCGAGAACGCTACCGCACGACCACGAGATGCGGGCAAACTCTTGAAACCCGTTTACTTCCAGAACGGGTGGACATAATAAGCGGAAATGTATCGTACTTCTAGCGGTAACCGGTCCCTTGGTGGTGTAAAAAAGTGAGCTTCTATGTCAACGCAATCTAAAGATACGGCCGTTTATGTAAAGAAAATTTACGCGAAAGGTCAAAAAATGGCTTCAAGAACTATGCGACCAAACTGCTTCTGTCATCAGCCCCTAGACCAAGAACTACTTAAACCTAGCTAGCCTAAGGACATCACAGGCATCTATGCCCGAGGTAGGATTCCTACCTGCGACTGAAGAAGCCGTGCGGTTCGTGACTGAAGCGCCTGGAACCGCTCGGCCACCGCACCCGGCGAAACCCTATACACCTCATGTATAATGATAATATATACTGTCTAGTGAGGATACACTGTATTCGCCAGCAACTCAGATCGTTTGATCACGGAACTTTTACGAAGCTACATTCAAACTTTGTTCTAAGTCGTCTGCAATATCCATTTATAAACACCCTAGGAACGTCGTACGCGAAATCCACTTCTGAAGACGCTGGCAGATACTGCAGGGCCATAACAAGTAGGCAAGAATTTATTGTTATTGGTCCATGCATGACACTTTATTTCAATGACAATTTAACGCGCGGGTCCAGACTGTAGCGCCTAGAAGCGCACGGCCACTTCGGCCGGCCAGACTTACGTGCTTGGCAGAAGTTGCGGACTATTTCTCTACCGTCCCACTCATTAAAAGTGTGCGGGAAAAAGGACCACTTAAATCTTTTCTTGCGAGCCCTGAATTACAATATTACTATAGTTTCTTCCTGCGTAAGTTCCCGAGGAAATAATGTTACGGCATTCAGAACACATGTTGGTGATTGAAATTTCGTATAAAGATCTCGCGGCAACGAAAAACGCTTTTGTTTTCATGAATGTTAGCCCAACTCGATTATCAAATCTGGGACCCTCTCTCCCCTATTTCGTGACATTACAAATCGTGCTACCGTTCCTTGGGCGTTTTTGTGTGCACAGTCAATCGCGTCTGTGAAGGATATTATAGCAGTGGACGGACAAACGTAGTGTAGGCAGTGTTTTCAGTTGGCATGTTGCGTATTCTTAGTGTGCGGCCAATAAAACGCAGTCATTCGTTTGCCTTCCCCACAAAAGGATGTATTCGTTCGTTCCAGTTTAAGTTTTACTGGGTACTGAGATGAACTGATAGTGCTTGGACTTGTGTTTTGTCATGTAACCGAAAGTTAATTACGGTTATTGAACGCAGCTTTCGTGTTTAATGTATTCCTCATTCAACAGAGTACACTCCTCGTACACCACACATAACTGTTTCAAATTATTAAGTTGTTACTGATGTTACCAAGTTGCAGTGGTCATCTTAACTTGCCGTTTTGAAACAAAGGAAAATATTATAGCGAAATGTAGCAACTAAGAAGCGGAGTATCCAAATAAACAAACATTTCCGGTTTAAGTAGTTGCAGTAGATCTACTACACAGTAACGTAAATTAGGAGCAAAGTCCATTAGTAGATCGTTATCAGGAAAACCAGCCGCCGGCCGAAGTGGCCGTGCGGTTAAAGGCGCTGCAGTCTGGAACCGCAAGACCGCTACGGTCGCAGGTTCGAATCCTGCCTCGGGCATGGATGTTTGTGATGTCCTTAGGTTAGTTAGGTTTAAGTAGTTCTAAGTTCTAGGGGACTAATAACCTCAGCAGTTGAGTCCCATAGTGCTCAGAGCCATTTGAACCATTTGAAAACCAGCCCTCATAATGCAATGTGCCACTGCCAGAAAGAAAGTTTCCAAACATGTCAATGAGTAGTCGAGGAAAGTGGACGCATTCTGTCTACTGAATCCCAACGCACGCCACTTACGAGGGGACACGCCAAGTGTCATACCCCGATCTTGCTGAAACTTCGCTCAGTGAAAGAGGGGACAAAATAAGCGAACACGTGTCTCGGCTTACACTCTACCGCTTCTGAGAAAACGACGGTCAAAGTTTTCAATGCGCTGTTGCTATAGTGTAGATACCTCTTAACGGGTAAGGATTCAACTGAAGCGGTGGCTCTGCGGCTACCATAGCGACTTCGGAACTTTGCGCTGCGAGTTCTAAACTCGGTTTTTCCTTCCCCCCCCCCCCCCCCACCTCCCCCCCCACCCCCCCACACACACTCTCTGAATTACCTACAAATTTTTATTCCAATTTATGTTAAAACACTGTTGTCGTTATTCGTCAGTTAATTTACTGTGTACAGAAATAAGTTAAAAAGGGAACACATAGTTGTAGTGGGGCGATCATTCTGTTGTAGAAATAATTCAGAAGCCAAGATTGCTTCAATACTGTTTACTGGATAACCGGTTTCAACGTATGCCATCATCGGATCTGAATATAGATTAACATTTATAAACCATTTGGATATAACGATACATGAGGCAGACCAGATGATTTTAGATCAGCTTGCCTCATTCGTTTATTATTTTTTTAATTCATTAATTAAACATAACGTTAATTGGCGAATAATGACAACTTTATTTCAATATAAATTAGAAAAAAACATTCGTAGATAATTCTGATAGAGAGGCAGGAAAAAATAATAATAAACATACCCAATAAGGTCTCGAACACGGGAATCAAAGTTAAGCAGGAACGACGGTAGCCACTGAGTCACCGCTTCAATTGCGTTCTCGGCTGCAGAAGGTATCTACACTATAGCAGCAGCGCGTTGATAACTTTGACCGTCGTTTTCTCGGAAACGGTGGAGTGTCTGCAGATAAGTTGAAACACATGTTCGCATATTTTGTCCTCTCCTTCACTGAGCAAAGTTTCCGGACAATCAGCCTATGACACCTGGCGAGTTCCCCTCGTTAGTCGAGTCGCTTCTTACGCCCGGCGAGAATTATGTATGCCTCAGAGTAAACTCCGCCACTTGGAAACACGGCGAGCGGGGATAAACACGTTTTCCTTCTTATAAGGCAATCTTCTACGGCTAAAATTCACGAAGTGTTCTTCAGGTTGCCTTAGATATTTCAGAAATGTTTCTTGCGTTAGGCGTGCCGCATATGCAAAACGTAAACATTTCATTTCATGTAATATTTATCAGGATAAGACATGACAAGAGTGGACCAGTCCCTTCTGAGAAAAATTACAGTTTCTAAGTTGCTCCACTATGTAATGACACGGGTACGGGCTTAATTTTTCTCGTTTATGCCATCGATTTCCGTGTTACACATACTTGGCCACTGCGTTGTGGCTGCCATCGTGGAGGAGGCAGTCAGTTTCCTGCTAGCGCTGTTTCCGCGGCAGATATTAACCGCGACGAATCATTCAGTCAACGCTAAATGGCCCATCTGGCTGAGGCAAACAAGGGCGCTATAATAGCACTCCATGCAGAGGGATCTTCAAATGGCTATATAGCAAGAACTATGGGTCTTCACAAGGCGACGGTAGCCAGGTGGATCAGACGAAAGGAAGCGAGTGGTAACCTGAATGGGAGGCCTCATGGCCGTCGCCGCAAAACAACAGCAGCTCAGGATCAGCAGATACGCCGTTTCAGTCAGAACCACCCATTTGTCAACGCACGACAAATTCAGCAGACTTTGGGTCTCAATGTTAGCAGTAAGACCGTCACTCGTCGTCTAAGGGAAGGTGGACTGAGAGCAAGAAGCGCTGCTGTGAAAGAGACATTGACTGTATCCCACAGAGGAGCTCGCCTTTCTTTTGCTGCTGAAAATGTCGACAAACCAGTTTTGGAGGCGAGTGATTTTCACGGACGAAAAAGTTTTCTCTATGGCATCAACCGGAAAAGTACTTGTTTACCGGCCTAAAGGTACCAGGTATAATCGAAAATATATTTACAGTTGCCGAAGGAGTGGCCGGGAGTCGGTAACGGTATGGCTATGGATATCGGTCGAAGGGTGTGGGCTCCTGTGGGAAGTGGAAGGAAGATTCGATTCACGCAATTACATATCAATTCTGGAGAACGTGATGTTGCCTTCTGTGACAGCAAGATTTGGCGATGATCAGATCATGTTCCAACAAGATCGCTCGCCTATTCATTTGGCACCTGTGGTTAAGAGGTGGTTCGACGACCATAGTAATATTACTGTAATGGAATGGCCACCTAAAGAAGCTGACATGAATCCCATTGAGAATATTTGGGCAGAAATGGTCAGAGTAATACGAGAAAAGGGGCAGTCCGCGTCGACTCGCCGACAGATTTCTGATGTGATTCATGACGCTTGGAATGAATTACTTGAATATCCTAGTTATGTGGCTCGAGTTGTAGGCTCAATGCCCAAGAGACTTCGAGCTGTTGTGGAAGCCGAAGGAGGCTATACGCGATACTAAGCAGCATCAGCAGAGGTGTTTTTTTTTTTCAGCCCTTCACCAATCAGCTTCAACAGCTGTTTCAAGTTTTTTTTTTTTCAGACGTATATTTTATATAATTTCAAGGAAACGCAGTAAGTGTAATATGGACAAACAAATTAATTCACAGCAAGATATGTAATATTTCATTTGTTAAGAGAAGAAATACTCACCTTATATATTCATGCAGTCTCAAAAAATTACATGACACACGTGTATATGCAAGAAGGGTGCAAAACAATTCAGCACAAATGAAAAATATTGAGGAGAAGCTCGCCGATGAAGGCGTAATTGGAGAACAAAGGTTGGGCTAGAAGGAGAGGTAAGGAGGCCCGAAAAAGCAGAGAAAAATCTAATACCCAATAGACTTCGAGTCGTTGTCGTAGCAGAGGGCGGTTGGTATATGCGATTCGGAGCAACAGTAGAAGAATAGTTTTATTTACTGATTTTTGAGGCTTTATTTTGTGACGGCCAAACAGTGCTGCATCATGAGACCCACTATTTGTCTACACGTGGCTAAACATCAGAGGTGTAAAAAATTTTGTGAGGTACCGAAATTCTCTGGTAGATTAACGTGTTTTAGAGAAGAAGATGATTTTTAGTTCATTTCATTTTAACCATTCACACTATGCTTTGACACTGTAATCTTTGATTTCATTTTATTATTATGTATCTCTTCTTCGGTGAAAGTCAACGGTGGTATGTTTCCAGATATGAAGAATAACTGAAAGTTTTTAATTTGTGGAATAGCGTATTTAACAGTTAATATTTTCAACAAATCTGTAGTTATAGGACATTTTAAGAAGCAAGTCAAAAATGGCATTGTGGAACGATCAGGTTGGTCTCTAAAGGGTAACGACGGTAAAATAGCAAATACGAAACTATGGGTAACAACTATTGTTGATGGTGAGGAGCCATATTCGATATGCCACTATTCTGTAGTTGTATTTCTGAAGTTTTTCGTCAATCCTAGGACTGAAACCGATATTCTGATTTACGTAAAGAACATAATCTTCAAAATTTATTTAGCATCGCAGAATATTAAATCATAGTTTATAGATCAGGAAACTAATCCAACTGTCTTTAATTTTATTCTCACGGATGACATTGAGACAGTAAATAACAAGAGAAATAACAAAACTCTCAGAATCAATATAGAGAATTCAAGTGTCCAGTGGATTCAAAAGTTTGCTATAATAGCGAATAACTGCTTTTACTGACTCCTTCATGCCTACGTTTTCTGTCATACAGTGTTTGAAACTAGGACTAGCAAGGTAAACAATTTTTCCACAAATTGTCAAATTGGAAGTCGGAGAGCCAGTTACATAAATTACGATGACAACAAACGTTTTTCAAGTAAACTGATCAGAGGAAGCATCCAACGCATTTATTGTGTGTTACACGCACAGTATGTAAACTGGAAACGCCACCAACACACAATACCACTAACAAGGGAACATTCCCATTGCACCCCCCTCAGATTTAGTTACAAGTTGACACAGTGGATAGGCCTTGAAAATCCGAGCACAGATCAATCGAGAAAACAGGAAGAAGTTGTGTGGAACTATGAAAAAAATAAGCAAAATATACAAACTGAGTACTCCATGCGCAAGATAGGTAACAACAAGGATAAAGTGAGCACAGGAGCGCCGTGATCCCGTGGTTAGCGTGAGCAGCAGCGGAACGAGAGGTCCTTAGTTCTTGTAATCCCTCGAGTGAAAAGTTAAATTTTTTATTTTCAGACAATTATTATCTTTCCGTCCGTCCGTCCGATGCGAGGTAACTGCGCCTCAGTATGATGACGCTACACCTAAACAAACATCGAAACACATGACGTCAGTCGACTACAGCGCACGGAAGAGAGAGTATTCCTGCTAACGAGGCTCCCTGGCTGGCGGTTGACTGTTCACTACTTTGGACGAGAGTGCATTAAATATGTGAGATGCATTCCGTGGGCAATATGAATCCTGCAACTATAGCTCGCGACTTCAATAACAATGTCAATGAATTTTTCCGAACTGTATGGCATCGGAAAGTTCCTTAAGGGATCGAACGATTGTCGAACATTTGTATGATTATTTCCTACATTTGTTGATAAACAGTACGTGTGGTGATGACTGTCTGACAATAAAAAATTAAACGACTCACTCGAGGGAAAATTTTAACGAAGGACCTCTAGTTCGGCAGCTGCTCACGCTAACCACGCTACCACGGGGCTCCCGAGCTCACACCCTCCTTGATGTTGATTATCTTGTACATGGACTACTCAGTATATTTTGCTAATTTTTTTCATAGTTCAACACAACTTCTTCCTGTTTTCTCGATTGATCTGTGTTCAGTTTTTCAAGGCCTATCCACTGTGCCAATCTGAGGAGGGTGCGATAGGGAGGATCCTTTGTTAGCTATGATACAACTGTAGCAAAACGGAGCATCATGGTTATCCATGTGATGGATAAGACGACTAATTCGCAACATAAATGTCAATGTAAGCATCAATTTCTGTTGGAACGTGCTTCCTGGACCAAATAACATACATTTCCTACGTCTTCAATGCGAATCATGAAGCAAATGTTATTTAAAGGACATAAAAATATCGAGTGATTTTACTAACATAATTATGAACCACCCACGAACATAAATCGATGATCACATAGTTGTCAAAAAGTATTCTACAGTATTGCCATCGTCCATTAGACTAGCAGCAGGAAGAAAACGTTCGCTCAGCTGTGCTGAGATATCTTGCACTGACGAAGCTCGCGCTTCCAAGACGCCACAGCATCGTCTGCCACCATTTCATGGGAAACGAAATATCTCAAGTGTACGGTCTTAGACATAAAAGCAGACCGCCGGCCGGCCACCACAGAAACTAAGTCCGAGTCGTTCACTTAATGTGGCCAATAAAACTGACTGCCCCGGCCATCTGCACAATCAGGCAACACTGTTACATGCGGAAGTGTTAAGAGGAAGTGTTGTCTACTTCCGAGATGTTCTCGGATTGTGTGAGCCTGTGATCTAGTAGCCGCCACGGTAACTCAGCGTGTTCGGTCAGAGGGTTAGATGCACTCTGTAATAAAAAAAAAATCAGTTAATGGATCAACGACAAACTGAATCGGGTGTCTTGCGACGTCCGCACCGAGCACATTCAACGAACAAAAACGAGACCAAAAAAAAAAAAAAAAAGTGGTAATCTTCGTGCATTCTAAACTTATGGTCGTCTGTTCGCGTCCAACTGTTTTTTTTTTTTTTTAACCACATTTCGGTCTAAAGTTATGAGTCAGATTGAGCATCGAAGATAATTCGCATAACATTCTACCCACCAGCAATAACAAGTATTCCAGAAACAACTCCGCAGGACAGCTCGTGGCTGCGTCGCGACCATAAAAGCTTACGTACGAGCGTTTCCTCGCGCTGCAGCGGCTACCGGCCACCGGCCAGACGCCACCCGCCGCCTGAAATTCGGCACCGCCCATGTGAACGCGGCTCCACGCTGTCAGTGTATGTATCAACTGTCATTTTCGAATTTGAAGTTCTAGTTATCATCTTGCAGTTAAGCATTGGATTTTGAATACTTGAAAATCATGAACTACAGTTAAGAATTGTAAAATTGAGTCGCAAGTGGAAAAAGGTGTAACATCTACAACACAACGTTTACTTTTGGTATAAAAGAGGGGTGAATGCAGAGGAGGCAGGTAGAAAGTTTTGAATTGTGTTTGGAGCGAGTGCTTTTTGGAAAAATACGCCAGAAAAAGATATTCGTGTTTAAACGAACATCGTTCTGGCATGAATGATTTTCCACATTAAGGAAGTCTCGCCTACTGATATATGTAATAGATTACCATTTTACCATCATGCGACATTTGCATCCAACAGGCAAAGTTCAGAAGTCTGTTGTAGGAGTACTGCATGTTCTAATTCGAAACAACAAAAATCAACGGAGTGACTATTATTGAACGTCATCGGGTCACTCATAGAGCATTCCTATGCAGTACTGTTACTGGCGACGTGTTATGATGCCTTTATCGTTAACTTCCTAAGAAGAAATGAAAGACTGAGCCCCACCAAAAGTCGTAAACTCGAGGAAAACGTAGTGTGAACTTAATATTTTACATCTGAGAAATCCAAAAGTGTGTTTAGGGCTACGAATTCTGCCCCCAGGATGTGTGCAACACAGGTGGAATTTGTTGCCAACACCTGAGACACCTTTCGGTCGCAGTGTAAGAAAATCGAGCAACAAAACTACGTCACCTGTGCTACTGCATGATAACGAACTATGTTGCTTTGAGAAACAAAACTATCCAGGAGATTGATAGGAAAGTCATCTCTCAGGCACTTGTATTGATAGGGAATCCTCTCTCACTCAAGCACTTGTCCCTCTCGCCATATATTTGTAAAATTTTACCTTTCCCGCTCTTCATCGATCAACCGTCAAGGCAATTCATTTCTAGACGAAAATACTCTTAAAACTATTATGGTTTAATGACATCGTTAGAACCAGTAGGTTTCTACAGGCGTAGAATTTGTAAACAACTTTAGCATTGTCAGATCGTTTTAGATATCGTGAAAGAAAGTTCTGTTGATGATTAAATTCACTTTCATAATTACTATTGCGTTTAGTATACTAGTGGAAACTGCAATTACAATATTCATTGTACTAAATAAAATTCAGCTTACTACAGAAACATCACGACGGCAGTCTATCTTAATAAAGCATTAAGTGTCTGAGAGGCGATTGAGTCTATTTTAACACGAATTAGTAGTATATTACCGACTTTTGACTTCGAAAAGATCTGTATTTATTTCATTTCCTGTACCATTCGCAAGTATTATGAAAAAGTGACACTTGATAGATAAAATTATGTATTCACAACAACTAAAAATATGTCGGCAGAATACAAAAGTGGAATTATGAATTTGGCAGTACCTTAAGGTTTCCGCTCTGACACTAAGGGTTACTGAAAGTAGCAAGACGAATTTTGCGCATACGTTGTCTTACGATTCCCTAATTGAGTTTTCATCTGCCTGCTTGTAGCTGTACTACAAAAGAATTAAAAATCTGGCTTTCAGCGAGTCTCGAAAGGCGAACGAAAGCAGCTTGCACTTGGTAGCTAAGCATGTTAACTGGGAACTGGTTTTTTCCTAAAGTGGGAAGACGTCCTTTTGTGGTAGAACTGTTGTCAAATGTCAGTCAGACGTGTTCCTTTGGTCTAAACGTTTCGGTGTGTTTTATTTGTACCAATGATTTTTCTACAGGCTTTTTCTGTCCCAAATAGAGAGTTGAAGTCTCCCATTAGTATTTTCACGTCATCTTGGTGAATTTTGCTCATAGTATTTTCGAGTGTGTTCCACAATTTTTCGACATTTTCGGTGTTTTTCTTATTTTTGATGTTGGTGGGGACACGTGCGTAGATGAGTGTATATTTTTTACTGGGGCTCTGAATGAGCATAGTTATAAGTCGCTTGTTGATGGGCCGGCCGTGGTGTCCGAGCGGTTCTAGGCGCTTCAGTCCGAAACCTCGCGACTGCTACGGTCGCAGGTTCGAATCCAGCCTCGGGCATGGATGTGTGTGATGTCCTTACGTTAGTTAGGTTTAGGTAGCTCTAAGTTGTAGGGGACTGATGACCTCCGCTGTTAAGTCCCATAGTGCTCAGAGCCATTTGAACCTTTTGATTGTTGATGGGAGTGATTTCTTTGACAGAGTTGATGATAGATCTGTGTTCGAGAAATGCAATGCCAAAGATTGGTACGCCTTACGCTACCTTCTGTTGTATTTTACCCTTGAAGATGCAATGGTTTCCCTAATGCAAGATTTCATTGTCAGTTTGTCGTGGTTCTTGAAGAGCAAGGTTGAGAATTTTTTGCCGGTCGATTTCTTTTGTGAGATTATTTAGTTTTCGTGTTTGTATCAATGTATCGATTTTTACTTTTAAATGCATGTTTTTTGCTTGTAGGGAAATTTACCAGAGATCTTCGATATTCTCTGTCGTGCTAACCTGAATTCTACAGAATCCGAAAATCCAACTGCCACCTGTCGCCAGCCGGGTTGTGTACCACTAGGGGTAAAGTTGACTTTGCTTGGATATGTCATGTTTGCATGTGTTTCATTGGTTTGGCTTGGGTGATACCAGGATCGGACAGGACCAGAGGGTGTTGAAGCCTTTGAAAGCAAATATTTTCAGCCAAGCTCATTGAGCTAACAGACGGTGATCAGAGTAGCGGTGATTTTCACTCAGACGTGTCTGGTTTTTGGGTTCAACGGATTGAGTAGCCGTTCAGGATTGTGTTAGTATTTGGTTCACCCCTAGTATTTGATTTCCTCGGTACCACCCATATGGGGGAGGGTTTCCCCTATCCGCCACACGCGATTATTATTATTATTATTGTCATTATGTAATCAGCAAATCCGATGTGGTGTATCTTCCCACCACTGAAATAGAAGTGCATTGTTCTATTCAGTATTTCCATCACATAAATGTGGGTTATAATTACGTTACATTGCTGCTAGTAGAAATATTTCTCACTTTTCCTTAGACAGATGCTACCTGTTACTCCATCATAGGAATTTATATGCGCAGCATTGTGGCAATACAGACGTTCAAATTATCCGATTTCTGTAATTCCATTTCGATACCAGATCGTTCTAATCGGATTCAGCCAGGCAGTCTTGATGTGGATATCCGACTACGACACCTTATCATATGATAGAGTGGGTAAACCACATTCTTATTCGGACTGCTGAATATAGATCACTTATCTACGACAGGGCCTTAATTCTTAAACACTGTGGAAAATAATAATCCAATGTACTTATTACAAATACGTTATTTTAATATAAATACATGAACTAACGAGATAACAGTTTATTTACAGGAGCAGAGCACCATCCATCATAGCAGAGCAGTGCGAGATTTTTTTCAGGCCCAAGAGAGGATAAAGCTGTTGCCGTTTGTTCCACGATCACTTAACATCAACCAGATAGAGAATGTGTGGGCAGAGCTAACAAGGCTATTGCCACGTGGATCTACAAAAGCAAGCGACCTTTGGACAAATATAGAAAACATAAGTTGGGAAGTAAACCACCACGCTACACTGTCGACGACTTAATGAAATCAATTCCCCTACGCCTTCGAGAAATCTTACGTAATGATCGTGGGTGGGTTGGTTAGTAAAAGTATAACGAAATGTTCAAATGTGTGTGAAATCTTATGGGACTCAACTGCTAAGGTCATCAGTACCTACGCGTACACACTACTTAACCTAAATTATCCTAAGGACAAACACACACAGTCATGCCCGAGGGAGGACTCGAAACTCTGCCGGGATCAGCCACGCAGCCCATGACTGGAGCCCCCTAGACCGCTCGGCTAATCCCGCGTGGCTACTAGAAGCATACTCGTCCACAAAACCCATGTGGACAATTATCTGATAATCGGCCAAGCTTTGCTTTGTCTCAGATCGTTAGCATACAAGTCCATTTACTTTCAGGCTCCTCCTTACAATTCTTGCAATGCAAGGTAATTGAAAAAACTCATCCACTCGACGCCAACTGAGGAACTGACTGGTGCATGTGTCGTTCAACAAACAGTAGTTGTTACCCTCACTGGAATCAATGACTGTGTGTGTGTGTGTGTGTATATGTGTGTGTGTGTGTGTGTGTGTGTGTGTGTGTGTTTTCGTGTTCATGCACAATCTGAATGAATACTATTAACATTAGAGAGACAACCAACAATAAATATTGCATCAAATATGACTGTAAAGTATTTTAATGCTATGGGAAGTTACAAACTGAATTTTCACCCAACCCACGTCCTGCATATTACGTTAAGTAAGACGTATTAACTCCATAGTATCATTAGCAGAGACAGTGCGCTCTTGTTGTCGAGGCTCGCGACAAGCGCAGCGATCAACAGTGCCCAATGCCGCCGCGATTTGTTTATGTTGGCTGCGCGTGGACACTGCAGCAGACGCTTCGGCATAAACAGAAGGAAATCTCCTTGGCTCTGACTGCAGTGAGCGGATATCACTGCCTGCGTGTTCTTATAGTAACCAACGCGGACTTTACTCACAGGTGCCATGGAGCAATTGCAACGGGTATCATGTCATTAGTCATCAGAATATTAACCAGTGATGAAATGTCCACTCTACTTGAATCCCAAGAAAATAGGAACCTTCTCACAAAGGAATGTGAGGTGATATCAAAATTTATCCAACATACAAAAATTAACTGCAGGGCTTTCATGTATGCAGTAATACCACACGAGGAAATATTATGTCTTGGAAGCGTATATTTCATTTCCTCTTCTCATATTAACGACACTGTTTTAGTATGAAGTGGGAAAATAATCACGAAAAACTTAAGTTCCTGAGAAGCATATAAGTTATTTCCAATTCTCATATCATTACTTTTGTTTGTATGAGGTAAAAAAATTAACAGTTTAGGGTTCTGAAACATAATATGACACCAGATTCTTATCGTAAGCGCTATCGGAAACGCAAAAAGCAGGGAGCTATCCATTCTTTTGTCCAAAAGTCTGTTTCCTTTCATGCATTACTCACGCTCGGAGATTCTTATTTAAGGACTTGTGGGCATCAAGTTCTTCAGCAGAACAAGCCTTATGTTATTGTGCTAATTACGGTATGGAAAAACTGCAACAAAGACGAGTTCCGCTAGAGCAGTGAGGATATTTCCACATGTCTGTATTCAGCAATGACTGCCAGCTGCCACAGAATCCTTGCGGCAGGCAACACAAATGTGCGTGCACTTCAGACTTCATTCAGTAAGACGTCAGGAGATGGATGGAAACGTCAGATTAACGTTGCTTTCCGAGTCGTATTCAATCCAGAATGAGGTGTTATTAAGGTAGTTGAACGTTCTAGCAATTACACTTCTATAATTCCCATGAGTATTGCGATAGCCAAAAGAACCCGTTAGTGTGAAACCATATGGAACTGCATTAACATCAAACTGCAAGAACGTGAGACAATACGTGGACTATTCTCTTCGCTAGGTGACCTATTACTGATATTTAGGATTCTCCCCGTCCTAGGCGTAATGGAAATGGAACTTCAGAGGCGCTTTCCGCTATTCTTGACAAACATGAGAAACTTGTAATCACTACGAGTTACAACTGCGTGATGATAATGGTTCAGGTTGTCTGTAGTTGTGGTGGTGTTATGCTGTAAAACTGCTTAGAGCAACGTTAACGGTGGCGCACATAATTTAGCGCTGACAACCTGCTTAAGTAAAGGTAGTGTTGGACTGGGTGTTGTGTGATGTCCTTAGGTTAGTTAGGTTTAAGTAGTTCTAAGTTCTAGGGGACTGATGACCATAGCTGTTAAGTCCCATAGTGCTCAGAGCCATTTTTTAAATATAGTGTTGTGGCTTCGTCGCTTGTCTTTATTTGGCCTCAGCTTGAGTAATCTGATTTAACGAACGTAGTACTACTTTCGCGGGCTGCTAATGATATAGTATGACTACAGAGATCATCTTGCGGGTATTACATTAATTCAGCAATGAATTGCTTAAAAAAAATTACCCTCAGCTATGCAGCTGGAAAGACTCATTACACAGGTACTCTATGTTGCACTTGGTTCAGTGATCAGTTCGCTGCAATCCTGCTTCTACTGTTTGTAAATACTTGCATACTTAAAAAATGATTCAAATGGCTCTCAGCACTATGGGACTTAACGTATGAGGTCATCAGTCCGCTAGAAGTTAGAACTACTTAAACCTAACTAACCTAAGGACATCAGACACATCCATGCCCGAGACTGGAGTCGAACCTGAGACCGTAGCTGTCGCGCGGTTCCAGACTGTAGCGCCTAGAACCGCTCGGCCACCCTGGCCGACATACTTGTACACTGACCATTCCTTACTTGACTAAATATGTACTACAATCTAATTCGCATGTATATGACATGGGTTAGCGTCGGCACAAAGGTATGACTAAGGATTGGATGCCGTAGGAGTCCCGTTATTTTAATGGCAAGACAAATGTTCGCAAATCACCTCTATTGCCTCAAAAAACAATTGCATCTTAAATATCGAAGGACTGACGTCCACACTGTCACAGCGCGTTGAAATACAGCAACGACGACAGATGAAAATTTGTGACCGATTGAGCTTCGAACCTAGACCTCCTGCTTACTAGACAGACGTGCTGACCACTTCACTATTATTTTTTTTTAAAGTTTGAGAAGACTTTCAGCACCAGGTAGGCGGAGCAAAGAGGGCAGGGGTCGAAAATCCGAGACCTGGCCACAATGCCTCCCCCATACCTGTCACTGAGCAGCTGCATTATTCACATGTACTCCATGTTTGCACACATATATTCCTTTAAATTGTTGAACAAAATTGAAGTAGTAATTAAGGTAAAATAATTACAGATTGTCGCCTCCAATGGCGTGCGTTCCTTGTGGAACATAACTTATAACAGAGAACAAGGTGACGGAAAAATAAATAACAAACATTCCTTCAGAAATATATTCACAATTTTAGTTATTATGCACTGGATGCATATGAGGTCTGTAAGGAAGCCATATATTTTTCAATAAATGGAAGAAGTTTCGGAGCCGGAGGGGTTTGCCAAATTAGAACAGTTCTGATTTTAGAACCACCGTAAAAGAATATTCCAGGAATAAAAAAAAGTGAAAGAATAGAAATCTGCTTCTAATCAATAAAACTGCCCACCTCTTTGTAGCCCTCATAAAGCAATAGAAAAATAAATTTAAACCATTCCTTTTATTTGTTATTCTTCTTCAGCTTAAAACGTTCTTCTGCAATATAAAACATGCACTCTTCTAAGTTCTAAGTTTTGTTTATTACGACGTAAAGCACAATCTGTCCCAGAAGCCACGAATAACAGTTATTGTTTGCGGACGGGTAACATTTCCAGTCGGGTTGTAAAGCTTCAGTTATCTGTATATGACTTACTGCGGTTCTGTTGAAAGTGCTAATATCTTTGCTAATATCTTCCTACTCCAGTTCCTAATTCTGATTCTATTTTCACATAAGAAGGTCTGCGATACGGTTTCTGCAAGCCCACATTTGTCGCAGTATGGAGATGGTCCCAATTTGTTTTTTCATAATCGTTCCGCTGTGGGTATGGTTTCGTTTACAACGTCGCACCATTCGGCACTGTCTCTAGTCGGTATAATTTTATTGTTGATATTTTTCCAGACGTTCCTCCAGTTTTTTGTAGGTTCATTTACCTGAATTGGTTTGTGTAGACTATGTCTGGTAATACACTCCTGAAAATGGAAAAAAGAACACATTGACACCGGTGTGTCAGACCCACCATACTTGCTCCGGACACTGCGAGAGGGCTGTACAAGCAATGATCACACGCACGGCACAGCGGACACACCAGGACCCGCGGTGTTGGCCGTCGAATGGCGCTAGCTGCGCAGCATTTGTGCACCGCCGCCGTCAGTGTCAGCCAGTTTGCCGTGGCATACGGAGCTCCATCGCAGTCTTTAACACTGGTAGCATGCCGCGACAGCGTGGACGTGAACCGTATGTGCAGTTGACGAACTTTGAGCGAGGGCGTATAGTGGGCATGCGGGTGGCCGGGTGGACGTACCGCCGAATTGCTCAACACGTGGGGCGTGAGGTCTCCACAGTACATCGATGTTGTCGCCAGTGGTCGGCGGAAGGTGCACGTGCCCGTCGACCTGGGACCGGACCGCAGCGACGCACGGATGCACGCCAAGACCGTAGGATCCTACGCAGTGCCGTAGGGGACCGCACCGCCACTTCCCAGCAAATTAGGGACACTGTTGCTCCTGGGGTATCGGCGAGGACCATTCGCAACCGTCTCCATGAAGCTGGGCTACGGTCCCGCACACCGTTAGGCCGTCTTCCGCTCACGCCCCAACATCGTGCAGCCCGCCTCCAGTGGTGTCGCGACAGGCGTGAATGGAGGGACGAATGGAGACGTGTCGTCTTCAGCGATGAGAGTCGCTTCTGCCTTGGTGCCAATGATGGTCGTATGCGTGTTTGGCGTCGTGCAGGTGAGCGCCACAATCAGGACTGCATACGACCGAGGCACACAGGGCCAACACCCGGCATCATGGTGTGGGGAGCGATCTCCTACACTGGCCGTGCACCACTGGTGATCGTCGAGGGGACACTGAATAGTGCACGGTACATCCAAACCGTCATCGAACCCATCGTTCTACCATTCCTAGACCGGCAAGGGAACTTGCTGTTCCAACAGGACAATGCACGTCCGCATGTATCCCGTGCCACCCAACGTGCTCTAGAAGGTGTAAGTCAACTACCCTGGCCAGCAAGATCCCCGGATCTGTCCCCCATTGAGCATGTTTGGGACTGGATGAAGCGTCGTCTCACGCGGTCTGCACGTCCAGCACGAACGCTGGTCCAACTGAGGCGCCACGTGGAAATGGCATGGCAAGCCGTTCCACAGGACTACATCCAGCATCTCTACGATCGTCTCCATGGGAGAATAGCAGCCTGCATTGCTGCGAAAGGTGGATATACACTGTACTAGTGCCGACATTGTGCATGCTCTGTTGCCTGTGTCTATGTGCGTGTGGTTCTGTCAGTGTGATCATGTGATGTATCTGACCCCAGGAATGTGTCAATAAAGTTTCCCCTTCCTGGGACAATGAATTCACGGTGTTCCTATTTCAATTTCCAGGAGTGTATAATCATAGACGGTTCTAGTGTTGGTTTCTTCTGATGGAAGTCTTATACAGCTCCAATCGCCATAGTACTGTCGGACGTAATCTAGGCTGGCGTGCTACATTAACAAGAGCGTTCCTATCCCCAGGATCTAATGAGGGGAGCAGAAGTTTCGTGATGCTTGTCATAGTCGCGTGTATTAGTTTAAAAGTACGTCTTTAATTCAAGTCCTCTGTTTTGCCTCCGCAAAGTCTCCGTGTGGAAGAATACTTTGACGATATTTTGTTTCAACACATACCAAGAGGCTACAGAAAATATTTTATATGCAGTGACCTGCAGTATTGGTAAGACTGCTGCGACATGATAAATTTTGCTAAGTATGTATGTATTTATAAACTGAACTTTCTGCGCTCAGTCTAACAATCGCAAGTCATGGGCCTTCAAAAAGGTTCCGATGACAATAAGTTTCCGCTCCCAATTGTTCGTGGCCATGCGAATGGGATTCGCCCTTAACCACAATCCGAGATGGAGACTCTCTTCAGTTGCATCTAACCAGTGAGCACCTATTGCACTATGTTAGGGCAATGGCCATGTTACCTCTGCCCACATATTCTCTATCTGGTTCATGTTTGGTGATCGTGGAATAAACGGCAACAGCTTTATCCTCTCTTGCCCTGAAACCAATCTCGCACTGCTCTGCAATGATGAATAGTACTCAGCTCCTGTAAATAAACCGTTATCTCGTTAGCTCATATATTTATATTTAAATAACGTATTTGTAATAAGTACATTGGATTATTATTTTCCACAGTGTCGTAGTCGGATATCCACATTAAGACTGCCTGGCTGAATCCGATTAGAACGATCAGGTATCGAAATGGAATTACAGAAATTGGATAATTTGAACGTCTGTATTGCAACAATGCTGCGCACATAAATTCCTATGATGGAGTAACAGGTAGCAACTGTCTAAGAAAAAGTGAGAAATATGTCTACTAGCAGCAATGTAACGTAATTATAACCCACATTTATGTGATGGAAATACTGAATAGAACAATACACATCTATTTCAGTGGTGGGAAGATACGCCATATCGGATTTGCTGATGACATAATGACAATAATAATAATAATAATCGCGTGTGGCGGATAGGTGAAACCCTCCCCCATATGGGTGGTACCGAGGAAATCAAATACTAAGGGTGAACCAAATACTAACACAATCCTGAACGGCTACTCAATCCATTGAACCAAAATCCAGTCACGTCTGAGTGAAAATCACCGCTACTCTGATCACCGTCTGTTAGCTCAATGAGCTTGGCTGAAAATATTTGCTTTCAAAGGCTTCAACACCCTCTGGTCCTGTCCGGTCATGGTATCACCCAAGCCAAAACAATGAAACACAAGGAATCATGACCTATGCAAGCAAAGTCAACTTTATCCCTGGTGGTACACAACCCGGCTGTCGACAGGTGGCAGTTGGATTTTCGGATTCTGGGGAGTCCACATTAGCACGGCAGAGAATGTCGAAGTTTCCTGGTAAATTTCCCTGCCAGCAAAAAACATGCATTTAAAAGTAAAAATCGATACATTGATACAAACACGAAAACTAAATAATCTCACAAAAGAAATCGACCGGCAAAAAATTCTCAACCTTGCTCTTCAAGAACCACGACTAACTGACAATGAAATCTTGCATTAGGGAAACCATTGCATCTTCAAGGGTAAAATACAACAAAAGGTAGCGTAAGGCGTACCAATTTTTGGAATTGCATTTCTCGAACACAGATCTATCATCAACTCTGTCAAAGAAATCACTCCCATCAACAATCAAAAGGTTCAAATGGCTCTGAGCACTATGGGATTTAACAGCGGAGGTCATCAGTCCCCTACAACTTAGAGCTACCTAAACCTAACTAACGTAAGGACATCACACACATCCATGCCCGAGGCTGGATTCGAACCTGCGACCGTAGCAGTCGCGAGATTTCGGACTGAAGTGCCTAGAACCGCTCGGACACCACGGCCGGCCCATCAACAAGCGACTTATAATTATGCTCATTCAGAGCCCCAGTAAAAAATATACACTCATCTACGCACGTGTCCCCACCAACATCAAAAATAAGAAAAACACCGAAAATGTCGAAAAATTGTGGAACACACTCGAAAATACTATGAGCAAAATTCACCAAGATAACGTGAAAATACTAATGGGATACTTCAACTCTCTATTTGGGACAGAAAAATCCTGTAGAAAATTCATTGGTACAAATTCAACACACCGAATCGCTTAAACCAAAGGCACGCGCCTGACTGGCATTTGACTACAATCAATTCAACCACAAAAGGATGTCTTCCCAATTTAGGAAAAAACCAGTTCCCAGGTAACATGCTTAGCTATCGGGTGCAAGCTGCTTTCGTTCGCCTTTTGAGACTCGCTGAAAGCCAGATTTTTAGTTCTTATGTAGCACAGCTACAAGCAGGCAGATAAAAACTCAATAAGGGAATCGTAAGACAACGTGTGAGCAAAATTCGTCTTGCTACTTTCAGTAACCCTTACTGTCAGAGTCAAATCCTTACGGTACTGCCAAATTCATAATGCCACTTTTGCTTTCTGCCGACATATTTTTTGTTGCTGTGAATATATGATTTTATCTATGAAATGTCACATTTTCATAATACTTACGAATGGTACATAAAATCAAATAAATACAGATCTTATCGAAGTCAGAAGTCGGTAATATACTACTAATTCGTGTTAAAATAGGCTCAATCGTCTCTCAGACACTTAATGCTTTATTAAGATAGACTGCCGTCGTGATGTTTCTATAGTAAGCTGAATTTAATTTGTATTAGTACAGTGAATGTTTTTATTGCATTTTCCATTAGTTTACTAAACGCAACAGTAATTATGAAAGTGAATTTAATCATCAACAGAACTTTCTTTCACGATATCTAAAACGATCTGACAATGCTAAAGTTGTTTATCAATTTTACGCCTGTAGAAACCTACTGGTTCTAGCGATGTCAAAAACCATAGTAGTTTTAAGAGTATTTTCGTCTAGAAATGCATTGCCTTGACGGTTGATCGATCAAGAGCGGGAAAGGTAAAATTTTACAAATATATGGCGAGAGGGACAAGTGCTTGAGTGAGAGAGGACTTCCCTATCAATACAAGTGCCTGAGAGACGACTTTCCTATCAATCTCCTGGATAGTTCTGTTTCTCAAAGCAACATAGTGCGTTATGGTTCTAATGGCTCTGAGCACTATGGGACGCAACTGCTGTGGTCATTAGTCCCCTAGAACTTAGAACTACTTAAACCTAACTAACCTAAGGACATCACACACATCCATGCCCGAGGCAGGATTCGAACCTGCGACCGTAGCAGTCGCACGGTTAGTGCGTTATCATGCAGTAGCACATGTAATGTAGTTTTGTTGCTCGACTTTTTACACTGCGACCGAAAGGTGTCTTACTTGTTGGCAACAAATTCCAGCTGTGTTGCACACACCCTGGGGGCACAATTCGTAGCTCAAAACACACTTTTTGATTTATCAGATGTAAAATATTATGTTCACAATACTCTTTCCTCGACTTTAAGGCTTTTGGTGGGGCCCAGCCTTTCATTTCTTCTTAGGAAGTTAACGATAAAGGCATCACAACACGTCACCAGTAACAGTACTGCATAGGAATGCTCGATGAGTGACCTGTGACGTTCAATAATGCTCACACCGTTGATTTTTGTTGTTTTGAATTAGTGGATGCAGTACTCCTACACCAGACTTCTGAACTTTTCCGCCGGCCGCGGTGGCCGTGCGGTTCTAGGCGCTGCAGTCCGGATCCGCGTGACCGCTACGGTCGCAGGTTCGAATCCTGGATCGGGCATGGATGTATGTGATGTCCTTAGGTAAGTTAGGTTTAAGTAGTTCTAAGTTCTATGGGACTGATGATCTAAGATGTTAAGTCCCATTGTGGTCAGAGCCATTTGAACCATTTTTTGAACTCTTCCTGTTGGATGCAAATGTCGCATGATGGTAAAATGGTAATTATCACATATATCAGTAGGCGAGACTTCCTTAATGTGGAAAATCATTCATGCCAGAACGATCTTTGTTGAAACACGAATATCTTTTTCTAGCGTAATTTTCCCAATAGCACTCGCTCCAAACACAATTAAAATCTTTCTAGCTGCCTCCTCTGCATTCACCCCTCTTTTATACCAAAAGTAAACGTTGTGTTGTAGATGTTACACCTTTTTCCACTTGCGACTCAATATTACAATGCTTAACTGTAGTTCATGAT
Organism: Schistocerca nitens; assembly: GCF_023898315.1. NCBI lineage: Eukaryota > Metazoa > Arthropoda > Insecta > Orthoptera > Acrididae > Schistocerca > Schistocerca nitens. Next base: position 108,463,793 of record NC_064619.1, read on the forward strand.
TTTCAAGTATTCAAAATCCAATGCTTAACTGCAAGATGATAACTAGAACTTCAAATTCGAAAATGACAGTTGATACATACACTGACAGCTGGCGCCGCGTTCACAGGGGGGCGCCGGATTTCAAGCGGCGGTGGCGTCTGGCCGGTGACCGGTAGCCGCTGCAGCGCGAGGAAACGCTCGAACGTAAGCTGTTATGATCGCGACGCACCCACGAGCTGTCCTGCGGAGTTGTTTCTGGAATACTTGTTATTGCTAGGGGGTAAAATGTTAAGCGAATTATCTTCGATGCTCAATGGGACTCATTACTTTAGACCGAAATGTGGTAAAAAAAAAAAAAAACAGTTGGACGCGAACAGGCGACCATAAGTTTAGAATGCACGAAGATTACCACTTTTTTTTTTTTTTGGTCTCGTTTTTGTTCGTTGTATCTGCTCGGTGCGGACGTTGCAAGACACACGTTTCAGTTAGTCGTTGATCCATTAACTCAGTTTTTTTTTTTATTACATAGGGCATCTAACCCTCTGACCGAACACGCTGAGTTACCGTGGCGGCTACTAGATCACAGGCTCACACAATCCGAGAAAATCTCGGAAGTAGACAACACTTCCTCCTAACACTTCCGCATCTATCATTGTTGCCAGATTGTGCAAATGGCCGGGGCGGTCAGTTTCATTGGCCACGTTAAGTGAACGACTCGGACTTAGTCTCTGTGACGGACGGCCGGCGGTCAGTTTTTATGTCTAAAACTGTACGCCAGTGTGTTTCATTCACATATCTGTGTGGCGCTAAAGTGTGGTTATGGATAATTCGTATGCTCAGATTGCGAATCTAACATCTTCAATAAAGAGAGGGAAATGAATTAGGCGTCCTTCGTCTTCCGTAACATCAAATATATTTTAGTTATTGTGTCTTAAGTGAACTGCGCAAAAAATCATTCACCAGAATTAAATAGCAACATCAGATGATATTAACAGCTTGCCGGCGCGGGCTAGCCGCGCTTTCAACGGCGTCATATCGCGGATCGCACGGCTGCTTCCGCCGTCCGTTCGAATGCTTCCCCGGGCATCGATGTGTGTTAGGTTAGGTTGGTTTAAGTAGTTCTAGGTCTAGGGGCTGATGACATAAGCAGTGCTTGGAGCCATTTTTTGACCTTTCACGTAAATTTTCTTCACATAAACGGCCGTATCTTTTGATTGCGTTGACATAGAAGCTCACTTTTTTACACCACCACTTGAGTCGGTTGTGAGCTCTGCAACATCCATGTACTAATTTATATTTACGTGACAAACCCTATTTCTAGGGCTATATTTTAATTTTGACAAATGGATTAATGCCGACATTTGTAAAAACGGCGATGATACATCAGTCCATACTGATGTAAAATTGCCACCTTCTGAAGAAGACAAATTTAAATTTGTTGAAACCTAGGTAAAGAATTCGTTATCCATTGCAACTGGTCGGCTGTTTATAATTTTATTACGTGGAACCGTTGCTGTTGTGCAGCTATGTTTAAAATACTGAATCAGCATTAATATAGTCTTCCAAATGATTGAAAACAGCGTAAAAAAGTTGAGATAGTTTGTCAGTTTCACGCCTGTGCATAGCATGTTGGTAGCACTTCGTCGCCTTGCCTGTTATGCTGTGTAGCAGACTTTAAAGCCGTGCGGATCAGCATAACGAAAAGGCGAGGGGTCTCGCTCGTTTTGTCCACGACTGTACATATATGGTCGACCACTAATTTTAAGTACACAAAGTCCTAATCATCTAATATATACAACATAATATAAGGAAATTGTTAACTATTAACAAATTATTCTCCTTCAATGAATGTCGACACAGCCCTAACGTAGTGACATACAGGCCCATGCCCTTCTGAAACATCATTGCGCAAAACATACATGATTTGACAGCATTTAAGCTGAACTCAAGTTATTTCATCTATTCCCTAGGCCACGCATTCCGTTTTAAATATTATGTAAATGAGTGCAATTTTGAAATTGTTACCAAAGACATAATCATTTTCTACTTTTAAAACATTCGAAATCTCAAGAATCTTTCACATGCTCTTTTACAAATACATACTTCTCATAAAACATGTATACAAACCGATAATCAACTTTTGGGCACTAACAATATTAGTATCTAACCGTGTGTCCTCCTTTGAAATAATCTATAAAACAGAGGAAAACATATAAAATCTTTAAACTTGAAAAATTTAAGCAAATTACACGAGAAAGTTAACCAAGTTCAGTTAATACAACATTCCCCAGCTAATTTGGCACTTCATTAATATTTCCCTTTTTTCAAATTGGCAAACAAATGTGATTGAAATTTTTGATATTATCATATAAAGTCCTTAAAATACTGTTAAGTTTCATTTCTGAACTTCGGATTAATGTGGTAAAGTCCTTTCTTTAACATTGGTCCTTTTTTTAATTAGAAAACAAAAGATACGTTTGAAAGTGGAATTTCCTTTTCGCTATAACAATCACAGATTTGAAGAAATCAGCCTCTATCAATAACATACGAACATTTTTGAAAAATGAAATAAAGATAATATGAGTCCACTTTAAAAACAAAACAAGAAATCATAGGCTCTACCTTTGTTAAATACGTGGCACTTTCGAGCACTTTCATACACTTCACTATTGGGCTTTGGGCATTTGGAAGACATCCGTGTTGGGCTACTTGGTGGGCGGAAGGATAAAACTTGTTGTGCAGGTAAGGACTGTAGACTGTCCCCCTGTCACGCAGATCAACTCCTTGCCTCTGGTTTCTCTCTGAAGATTTGGCAGAATCTCAGCATGACCTGAGGTGCCAATGTTTACAACCGCAACAGGACACACCTGCACTTGTTTGTGCGTCAGGTGAGACGCGACCTCCAGGTCAGGATGAACTTACCCCAGCTGTCATCTCCTCTTGCCCCGTCTTAAGTGCCTGGACCCGCCTGGCTGACATCTTATAGTAGTGTGGCCTTATCAGCAAGTGCTGTGCTGACAGCCACTACTCATGACGTCATCCCCTCGATAGCTCCATTCCCCTTTCTTCCTTCTGCAGTCCCGCCATGCCCAACTCTGGTGGTAAGTCTGGCATGCCTCTTGATTCGGTACTGCAGACACTCTGGGTGTGGTGGTGTTGCTAACACGTCACCACTGGTGCCACGCCCCTTGCGTGCACCCGTTCCTCTTCTCTCACCCATCCTGCCGCATCGCAACACCTGACCTAGGGTAGCCAAGCTCGCCTCTTGCTGCAGTCTGCAATTTGTACTTGGCAAAGCATCGCCTTACGGGTTGTCCGTACGGAGTGCCCGTGACCATTTCACGTTTCTGCACGACTCCCCCAGTGTTCGGGGGCGTGTGGCCTGTCAGTGTGGGTGCTTGGAAGGTGTGGGTCGCTACCTCTCCCACGCCCCTGCGCTGCTCGTGTTGCTGCTCGACCGCCTGGAGTGGCCGCAGATTGCGTCGGGTGGTGGGCAGGGCCCACGTTGTCGCCTCCGGTGGCCGCGGGCGGCGTCCGTCAATCGGGGAATTCCAGACGCGTCACGCCCGCCCCATCGTCGACTGCTACCCGCCTTCGCCTGTGGCCTCCACTTATGATATGATTAGCACCACGAGTGATGAAGAAGAAACAGATACAGACCAGGGCACCAACACAGATATTGAAGCGTCCAGTGCGGATGATCCATAGTGTCAACCAAGTCAAATTCAAAGAACAGAGTGGAACAACCGACAAGAGGTGCACAAGTCACACACAATCCTAAAAACAGATTGCACCGTATATATAAATAGTTAACAGCATCCCCATGTCCAATAAGAGCTTAAAGCTAGGTACCTCTACAAGGGACCTACACCTTCCGTTAAGAGGCAGCGCACAGTCTGTATGGAAGGATCTTAATTGTGGTCCCTCTCTTTCGAGCCCAACCCGACGGATACCTATGGTAGATCGGGGAAAACCACCGCTCAGGCTGTGTTGCTGGCGGGGCCGGAAGGTGCTAACTGCCGCACCATGTATCATTGTAAGTCTCATTGGCTCAGTGTGAACTGTTTGTACAACCAACCTACACAGCCTATACCTCAACCTCCACTATACTAAGAACTTCTCATCTGAAGCTTAAAGTTGGGCACCTCTTCAAGGGACCCACGCCCCCCTGGTAGGAGGCGGCGCACGTCCTGGATGGAAGGATCTTAATTGTGGTTCCTCTCTTTTGAGCCCAACCCGACGGATACCTATGGTAGATCGGGGAAAACCACCGTTCAGGACGTGTTGTCGGCGGGGCCGGGAGGTGCTCGCGCCTGATGTACTCTACTAGGAGCCTTGCAGGCTCAACACAAACCGTTAGCGTCATTACCTTATTACTTTTACCACGAGTACCCTTTCATTAGCAACTTTGAGCCAAGCACAAAATCAGTTACCTCTCTATTGTATATCGTAAATAGTTTAGCCGGCTGGACATGGAGGTCTTAGTCTTAGTTTCTAGCTTTAACGTACCCTAATCTCTTCTAGTTAAGGTAGTTTTTAGGATGGTAGATGTTAAAAGCATGGTGAGCAACGGCCAGCGTCTTGAGGGTCATTCCAAGACCCGGGCCGCCGCCCACAACCAGGTGACGGGCCATATTATACCTATAACTTCTCTATTCAGTTCTCTTCCTTCCTTCTTTCTAAATATTTAATTTCGTTTTGTTTATTAATATCTTACTTGATTTTGTATTAGTTATAAGTTTTTCTAATGCTGCACAAAAAAAAAAAAAATCAAATGGATCTAAACAGAGCCCGCCTCCACGTGGCGGGACACGGGCAACGGTGTGAGTGGGGACGGGAGCCGGTGTGGTGTTACTTTCAGTCACTGCGGACCCCGGACCCAGTCACAGCGGCTAAGTGGCAATATACGACCCACCATAAGAAATTAGACGGTGGGTCATAAAATATAAGCAGCTAGTGAAAAAAAAAAAAAAAAAAACCCTCCCATGTCATTCCCGCCTCAAATTTCTCATTCTTTTACACTGATACGCAACACACACACGGAATCTTGACTAACTGTGCAGAACGCATTCCTGGTGACGTCACATTTTCCACATACGTAGCTATTCTTATCAAGCTACTTTCACACGTAATACATAGAACATGCAGAATTTCTACCATACATATCAAATGATTACAGACTATGTCAATGCTACATCAATAATAACAAACACAGAAATACCATTACCTCAAATTACCCTTTTTTATGTCTACAAATGCATTCTATAACCTAAATTTATACAGTAATTTACCCCTCCGGCTTCCTTATTTTTGTTTTTCCTTCCAGTGCCCCTGGCACGCTTCAGGTGGTGTCTTGCTTCATTCCTCTTCGCGCTGTTGAAGATTTATTTGCTGTAACATAAATTCTCCCCACAAAATGTATTATCTTTTCTTCTACAATTAAATCTTCCTGGGAAATGCTGTTATTGCCATTTTGACTCTAGCATAGACGACTTACATTGCCTTGTTGACATTATACAATCTAATACTAGGGACACAAAATCTATGAGTGATATTTAATATAAAAAAATAACGCTATTGACCTATATTTCATAAATTTTACATTGATACACAGTTTGCTATTCTATGATGGGCTTCACGTTGGATATGTGATGCAGCCCTCTCGATTTCTTGGTCCGTAGGGTCTGGACTTTGATAGCGTTTGGGTGAGGGATACGGCACACTCGGTGAGGTCCACTGTAAAGGCTAGTGAATTTTTTATAGATCCTTTTAGCCTTGTTAGATAGCTTGTGTGGTTCGCAGCTCGTGATCGTGCGGTAGCGTTCTCGCTTCCCGCGCCCGGGTTCCCGGGTTCGATTCCCGGCGGGGTCAGGGATTTTCTCTGCCTCGTGATGACTGGGTGTTGTGTGATCTCCTTAGGTTAGTTAGGTTTTAGTAGTTCTAGGTTCTAGGGGAGTGATGGCCATAGATGTTAAGTCCCATAGTGCTCAGAACCATTTGATACCTTGTGTGATAGAACCCACACCTTTTGTCCAATATGGAAGTTGATTTTTCGAACTTTGTTTTGGTATGTCTTCTGGCTTATTTCGGTACCGCGCTTAATGTTCTTCAAAGCTTGTGTGATCGAACCCACACCTTTTGTCCAATATGCAAGTTGATTTTTCGAACTTTCTTGTGATATGTCTTCTGCCTTATTTCGGTAGCGCGCTTAATGTTCTTCAAAGCTATGTCTATGATTTCCTTGTGACGGAGTTATCCTTCCTTTGGCCATGCTACCAGTTCTTTGATTCGGTTCGGAGGCTCAATATTTTCCAGTACTAATACCGCTGGCAACATCGTTGTCACATACGGCAACTCGTTCAGAAGTTCTTGGAATGGCTTTATATGCACGTACCACGTACTGTGCTTGCGGTAACAGTATAGCCTACACAGCCGCCCTAACTCTTTCAAGACGCGTCTTGCGAGGTTACACGATGGGTGGAACAACGAGATAAAGTTCACCTTCATTTTTCTCCGCTTTAACATCTGCAGCCAATGTTGAGACCGGAATTGCGGGCCTTTGATCGAGATTACCCGTTTGACCGGCCCAACCTCTCGCAGTAAGTCGTTTATAAATCCCGCCGCCACCGTTTTCCCCGTTGCTTTCCGCAGCGGAGTAAAGCAGACAAATTTTGATGTTAGTTCTACAGATACGCGAACGTACGCTTAGCCTGACTTTGTCCGAGTTATTGGCCTGAACAAGTCCACCGCAGCGACTTCTCGGAACCTGTTCGGAATTATTGGATACATCGGAGCGGCGAAAGATGTGGTGGGTGGCTTCGTCCTTTGACTCGGCTTACACACTCTGAACACCCGCTGTATTCGTTTTAGCGAATTATTAAAACAGCACGCCTCGCGTAGCTTCTGAAAGCCCCGAAGTGTCCATAGCTTAGGTGGGTGTACCACACCACTTTATTGATCATTTCCTCAGGTATTACCACAAGCCATTGCAGATCTTCTATGCTCCGTTTCCATAAAAGAATCCCGTTTTCTCCCTTATAATGCTGCCGAATGGCAGTTTCATTTCTGTCCCTCCACTTTTCCTTCACTTCTTTGAGTATTGGGTCCTTGTCTTGTTCGCGGCCGACGTTATTTACTGGCATTGTCACAAAGATATAGAAGGTGACATTTTTCAGGTACAAAATGCTGAAATTATGTTCGCCCGGTTCACCGTCTACTCCGTTTCTTAGGTCTACTGGAGCCCGAGAGAAAGCGTCTGCAATCAGGTTCTCTTTCCCTTCGTATGTACTCGATTGTAAAGTTGTATTCATGTAGGTAAAGCGCCCAGCGAAATAACCTGCCGTGGGCCAACTTTGCCGACATCAACAATTGTAGTGCCCGATGGTCGGTAAATACCTTCGTGTTCCTTCCGTATAAGAAGTATCTAAATTTACTTAACGCCCAGACAACTGCCGACCCCTCGAGTTCCATCACCATGTACTTTCTTTCTGCTCGCGACAGCACTCTGCTCGCGAAAGAAACGGGCTTCCAGCTCGACGAATCGTTAGCGTCGTCTCCTTGAAACAGAACCGCACTAATGCCGATCGCCGAACTCTCCGTCATGAGTTAGAAATCGAGACTCAAGTCTGGGTGTGCGAGAATAGGTGCATTTACTAATGCCTCCTTCGATCTTTCGAATTCATCCTATGCTTGAGCGTCCCAGTACCAAACCGTATTCTCTCCCGTCAGCGCGCAGAGACGTGGCGTGGCCAGCACGCTTAAGTTCACAAATTTCTTGAAAAAATTTACGACTCCTAAGAATCCTCTTAGTTGTCTGTTCGTTGATGGCCTTGGAAATTCAGCAATCGCTTTAATTCTCTCGGGGTCGGGTAGTATCTCGTCCACCGAAACTATGTGACCTAGAAACTTTATTCTCTTACGCCCAAATTGAGATTTATCTAGGTTCACTGTTATACCGGCTCGTTCAAAAGCGTCTAACAAACGGTTCAACAACTCATTTCGTTCTTCCCATGATTTTTCTGCTATCAGCACATGGTCAAAGTATAATGTAATTCTCTCACGTAGGTCCTCAGGAAGCATGTTGTTCAGGCCTCGTATGAACGCTGCCGTAGAAACATTCAGTCCGAAGCCGTTTAAATTGGTAACAGTTCACATAACACAAAAACGCGGCATACTACCTACACTCTGGATGCAACACGATTAGCCAGTAACTGTCTCTCATATCAGTGGACGTTAATATCTTCACTCCATGGAAACGTTGCAATAATTCCTCCATGCTCTCCGGTCTGTGTGTTTCTGCTTTAATAATCGTGTTGATTTGCCGAGAATCCAGCACCAATCTCACCGATACATCCTTTTTCATTCCACTAAAAGCGGTGAGATGTACGAACTCACGTCGCGTTCACTTACGTCCTGTTGGAGCATCTTTGCGACCCCCGCCTTCACTTTTTCTTTATGTGCTATCTGAATGGGGTACGGCCTCACGAAAAACTTTTTGTGTTCCCGTACTTGGAATTTGTATTCAAAGCCATTTATCGCACCCGGCGCGTCCGAAAATATTCTCTCCTGATTCCCTAAAACCTCTATCAATCTTAAATGGACATCCTCTGGCATGTCTCCTACGCTGTGCATGCTTTCTTAGATTATTTTTCTGAAAACCTCGTCCCTTCCGTGTGCCGATAGCGGTAGGCTCACTCCGCTAATACAGTTTACGAGGGTCTCCAGTTACTCCTGCACTCCCAGGTAAGTGAGAATTTGTAGGCAGCTGCCTTCAGACTCATCCCTTATGACCCAGTTATCGAACTTCAATTCAACGGGGTTCCCCTCTCTGTTTAGAGACACGATACCTCCACCCAAATGCACAATAGCCTGGTGAGCGTTCATGAAGTCTAGCCCTAAAATTACTTCAGTGTTCATTAAGGGCACAATGAAGGAGTTTTCCCCGAACTTCTCGGCCTGGCATTTGAACATCATCCTAGTCTACCACTTGACTTCTACACTTTTACCGTATATTGCCCCTATCACCTTCGTCCCCCGCAACGGCAATGTCGGCCAAGCTTCCGCCTCCCCGCATTTTCGGAATGCAGCCTTACTAACAATCGAGATAGGACTCCCCGTGTCGATTACGCAGTCCAGTGATACCCCTTTCACTGAGATGCCAATCAACAGGTTAACGGCTGAAATCCTATTACCCGTTTGTTCCTGAAGTAGTGTTTCCCTAATATCTAGCCGGCCGTGGAGGCCGAACGGTTCTAGGCGCTACAGTCTGGAATCGCGTGACCGTTACGGTCGCAGGTTCGAATCCTGCCGTGGGCATGGATGTGTGTGATGTCCTTAGGTTAGGTAGATATAAGTAGTTATTAGTTCTAGGGGACAGATGACCTCAGAACTTAAGTCCCATAGTGCTCAGAGCCATTTGAACCATTTTCAACCCTAATATCTTCCTGAACTATGTAACGTACTTTGCAACTTTCCGTCATCGGGTGTGGCCTAATACCGTCTCCCTCGATCTGCATTGGTCATAACTCTTGTTTTCCCTCCATCTCCGTTGCTTTTTTTCTTTTTCCTTGGATCAGCCGGTCTGATTTCCACATCACCGGGAATAGTGTCCCTTTTCTTATCCGCCGGGTCCTGCCCGTATTTTCACCGCCATTTCGTGATGAGCTCCGCCGGTTACAGTGATCGTATTTTCCTCTGTTGCGATAATCGCGCACGTCGTGGTTGCCATTACGCCATTCGTTTGTGTATTTACCATAGTTGTTTTCGTTCCCCCAATTACTTTCATATGGTTGGTAATTAGTATATGATTTCCTTCCCCTCCCGTGAGTCCGTACGTCCCTGCGTTCTACTGCGGCCGCGACTCTTTTTACGCTTTTGTCCACATCGTATCTTTCTGCGAACTGTCCCTTTTCCCGTTCCCACTGGCCGATGTCGCACTCTAGCTCCTGTAAGAGTAGTTTGAACGATTCTATATCGTCCTTACGTCCGGCTAGTACGATATGTCGCAGCTGAGTTGGATGTTTCATTATACTCAGCCTTATCAGTTCGCCCGGACTGTAAGGGTTGTACACAAACTGGTTGTTCTGCAGCATATGTTCGAACAGTCGTGCAGGACTCGCAAAACTAGATTTGTTTTAATTTGGTAACATCATTATCTTATTGGTTATCACATTTAGCATTCAACCGCGATTTTTCTATATATTTTAACAACGCGTTTCGAGAGACAATGCTCTCATCATCAGGTTGTAAAATCTATGTCGCGAAATTAAACGTACTAAAAAGACAAAATACCATCACTTATATCTTATGCTTTACCCGGTCTTGTGCCACCTCGGACCAATAGGCTGAGAGAAACTCGCACTGAAACTCGCGTACCGTCGTGCACGTGCCAGCTACAGCTCTCGTTCGCACAGCGGTTTCGACTTCCAGATGCCCACATATAAATTCTATTTTAAATTCATCAGGCCAGTTGGGTGGTAGAGAAAACTGTATTGTCGAAGTCAAGCATGTGGGTGTGTCTCGTTCACCGAGTTGAGGAAGACTTCGAATTTTCGCACAGAGAGAAAGTGTTTGTAGTCAAACCCTTCCGCTGCCATCGTGTACGAACCTGCGCATGGATTTTTGTGTCCTTCCCGACATTTCCCTATATCCCTACTCTCGCTAGTTTACAAAATTGTTGCGGCTCTCGTGGCCACTTGTTGACAAACTGCCTATTGGCTTCTGTCTCGGGTTCTTCGGCCGACGTTCATCTAATGATTTTTCTGACGTTTCGACAGCACGAGTGGCTGGCATTGTCAAAGCTTCATCCTCCATTGCCGGTGGTGAACTGGAGCCGAGCTCGCGGGCGCAGTCTATATGTACTTGGCGCGCCAACGTCCGAGGGCTTCTCCGCGGTCATTTCCGGTGCGGTTCTCCTCTTCCTACCTGCGACGGTCGTTCGCTGCAGTACGGGAAGCCAGGATCCGTTTACATTAAGGCTTTCCTCTTTCTTGTTCAAACTGTTCGCGTGTTTTTGTATTTCTACAGCTTCTTTGAACAAGCGCGTGTGTGAGTGGTTCTCTACAGCCAGAACTTCCGTGTCGGCGAATTTTATTACATGGTCGGTCTCATTCAGTGTGTGTTCTGCCACGGCCGATTTCTCCACCTGCCCCAACCTGCAATGTCGCTTATGCTCCTTGATCCTGGTGTTAATGGATCGTCCAGTCATTCCAACATAAACTTTTCCGCATGTGCATGGTATGCGTTATATTCCCGACATTGCAAGTGGGTCTCTTTTCTCCTTCGCCGATCTAAGACACTCTTTAATCTTCCTTCTCGGTTTGAAAATCGTCTTTACGCCATGTTTGCGCAATATACGGCCGATTCTGTCCGTCACTCTGGGAATGTATGGTAGAAAGGCCGTACCCGACATTCCTTTTTCTGATTCCTTACTTCGCCGAGTGTTTGGCTCAGTTACACTTCTAATATAATTTGTGGAGTACCCATTGCTCCTCAGGACAGTTTCCAGGTGTTGCATTTCTCGTTTGAGGTGTTGCGGCTCACATATTCGTCCTGCTCTCGTTACGAGCGTACTAATCATGCCTCTTTTCTGGCTCGGGTGGTGGTTTGACAGTTTGTGCAGGTATCGGTCCGTGTGAGTCGGTTTTCGATACACTCTGTGTCCCAGGTTTTCGCCGTTCCTTGTGACCAGCACATCTAGAAATGGCAGTTTCTTGTCCTTTTCTACTTCCATGGTAAATGTTATGTTGGCATGGAGGCTGTTTAAGTGTCTTAGGAAGTCACCGAGCTGTTCTTCACCATGGCTCCACACCACGAAAGTATCATCGACGTACCTGTACCACACCTTAGGTTTGCAAGTCGCCGAGTCCAGTGCCTGTGCTTGGAATTGTTCCATGAAGAAGTTGGCCACCACTGGACTGAGAGGACTACCCATGGCGACGTCTTCCAGCTGTTCGTAGAAATCGCCATTCCATGTGAAATAGGTCGTGGTGAGACATGCATGGAAGAGCTTCCTGATGTCTAGCGGGAAAATGGAACCGATGTGCTCCAGAGCGTCACTAAGTGGCAGTATCGTAAATAACGAAACAGCTGACCAGGATGTCGTTTGGTGCAAGTTTCAGTTTCTTCAGCTTCTCAATGAAATGTCCTGAGTCCTTAATCACTCACAGGAGCATGCAGAACGAGCTCGAGCGCTGCACCGAGCGACAGAAGAAAAAGTTTTAAAGATGCCGGAAGCAGACCGACAAGGCGACTCCCGACATGTCACACACAGTGGTCAACCTCACTGAACGACAATTGACCGAAGAGGAAGTGTCTGTTCTTCAAAAAGGAGGGAATTTCGCTATCATCCCGAGAACTATACCTATGGAGGACATCATTGCCAACACCGAAGCAACCATTCGTGCCCTTCCTTGTGAAAGGGCAGAGGAAATACGCACGGAAACAGCAAGGATACTGCGCCGAGCAAAACCACCAGCTTGCAACCTGAAGAAAGAAGAGGTACAAGCCATTAAGAATCTCAACGCCAACAAGAGTATATTGGTACTGCCTGCCGATAAGGGAATGCCGACGTCGTAATGAAGATGGAAGATTATGAGCAAAAGATCCGAGACCTATTAGATCCGACGACGTTCCGAAAACTAAGCGCAGATCCGACGCAACGTATCACACGGAATACGAATCGATTAATCAAGGCGTCTTCTCTGCCGCCGGACATACAGAGAAACCTGCGCAACACAGAAGTCCTACCACCTCGGCTGTATGGATTACCCAAGATCCATAAGAACAAAGTTACACTGACACCGATCGTTAGCGATCTGAATCACCGACAAATAAACTGGCAAAACACTTGGCCTCTCTGCTCAAGCCACACGTGGGGAAGACCGACACATACATTAAGGACTCAGGACATTTCATTGAGAAGCTGAAGAAACTGAAACTTGCACCAAACGACATCCTGGTCAGCTTTGATGTTGTTTCGTTATTTACGGAAGTGCCACTCAGTGACGCTCTGGAGCACATCGGTTCCATTTTCCCGCTAGACATCAGAAAGCTCTTCCATGCATGTCTCACCACGAGCTATTTCACGTGGAATGGCGATTTCTACGAACAGCTGGAAGACGTCGCCATGGGTTGTCCTCTCAGTCCAGTGGTGGCCAACTTCTTCATGGAACAATTCCAAGCACAGGCACTGGACTCGGCGACTTGCAAACCTAAGGTGTGGTACAGGTACGTCGATGATACTTTCGTGGTGTGGAGCCATGGTGAAGAACAGCTCGGTGACTTCCTAATACACTTAAACAGCCTCCATGCCAACATAACATTTACCATGGAAGTAGAAAAGGACAAGAAACTGCCATTTCTAGATGTGCTGGTCACAAGGAACGGCGAAAACCTGGGACACAGCGTGTATCGAAAACCGACTCTCACGGACCGATACCTGCACAAACTGTCAAACCACCACCCGAGCCAGAAAAGAGGCATGATTAATACGCTCGTAACGAGAGCAGGACGAACATGTGAGCCGCAACACCTCAAACGAGAAATGCAACACCTGGAAACTGTCCTGAGGAGCAATGGGTACTCCACAAATTATATTAGAAGTGTAACTGAGCCAAACACTCAGCGAAGTAAGGAACCAGAAAAAGAAATGCCCGGTACAGCCTTTCTGCCATACATTCCCAGAGTGACGGACAGAATCGGCCGTATATTGCGCAAACATGGCGTAAAGACGATTTTCAAACCGAGAAGGAAGATCAAAGAGTGTCTTAGATCGGTGAAGGAGAAAAGAGACCCACTTGCAATGTCGGGGATATAACGCATACCATGCACATGCGGAAAAGTTTATGTCGGAATGACTGGACGATCCATTAACACCAGGATCAAGGAGCATAAGCGACATTGCAGGTTGGGGCAGGTGGAGAAATCGGCCGTGGCAGAACACACACTGAATGAGACCGACCATGTAATAAAATTCGCCGACACGGAAGTTCTGGCTGTAGAGAACCACTATCACACGCCCTTGTTCAGAGAAGCTGTAGAAATACAAAAACACGCGAACAGTTGGAACAAGAAAGAGGAAAGCCTTAATGTAAACGGATCCTGGCTTCCCGTACTGCAGCGAACGACCGTCGCAGGTAGGAAGAGGAGAACCGCACAGGAAATGACCGCGGAGAAGCCCTCGGACGTTGGCGCGCCAGGTACATATAGTCTGCGCCGGCGAGCTCGGCTCCAGTTCACCACCGGCAATGGAGGGTGAAGCCTTGACAATGCCAGCCACTCGTGCTGGCGATACGTCAGAAAAATCATTAGATGAACGTCGGCCGAAGAACCCGAGACAGAAGCCAATAGGCAGTTTGTCTCGCTAGTTTCTTCGTAGTCCTCCTCATGTCCGCAATCACATCCCTCGCTATTGTCTTGTGCGCCTTTGGGCACTTGGTTCCCCTTTTCGGTTCCGCACGCGAGAAGGTTCTACACTTGAGCCACACGTTCTGAGGCGTAGCGCCGCATAACGATCCTACCTTGGAGAATGTGTCTCAGAGCTGGAAAGTGCAGATGGTGACGCGAGACTGGATGTGCACGTAGTTTATGTATCAGCCGATAGAGGACAGCATTGGATAGGGGACTGATTTAGTTTCGACTGTGCCCAGTAGAGTGCACTAAAATAATAGAATACTTTTCATAAACTGTTGTGGTAGTTTCATAAAGTTTTATTATGTCTTTTTGTTCATGTAAAATGTTAAATAAGTGTTTTAGCAGTATGAATGATGCGTGAGTGTGGATTAATGTTAATGTGAAGATAATTGTTTAACGAGTTATGTAGTAGGATTTAGTGTGGGAACATTTCGAAGAAGTATGGATATGAACAAAGGGGATTTTTGTAGAATACATTTTTAAAGTAAGTTTATGGTAAAGGGTAGGTTAATTCAGGTATAAATAATAATAGTAAATAACTTTATGCATAAGCAAAACTTCAGCATATTGGATAATTACGTCGGTAAAAAGTGCAGACGTTAGATTTACTATTTTGCGATTGTCTATTGATGAAAAACGCGGACTGACGCGGGAAAATGTTGTTTTGCTATTGGCTGTTGAGTAAACTGACCAATGGTAAAGCATTATTCTTCGCGCGCCTTTCTCTGCTGGTACAGAAGACTTACAGTATTTTAGAGAAGAGTCGAAGCCAAGCCATGAAAGAGATCGGACGTGTGCAGTAGTAGTTCCGATGGAAATGATACGTTGTCGGATCTAGCAGTGTTTCATACAACAAAAGTGTTGGAAAGTGACGGCATAATTATTCCGATGGGCGTGTAGAAATTTCGGAATTTTCAAGTGAATTTTGTGACGTGAAAAGACATATATTCCCTGTAGCGTATTGAGCAGGTCGGTGGCTAAAACACTGTGACTGCATTTGCTACCGACAGACTTAATATTTGTGAGCATTCTCAAACAAAAACAATCAGTAGTTTTGTAGCGATTACGTTTTCGGGAAATGCAACACCATAAACTTGCTAACGTGAGTGAAAGGGATTATGAGTGACTGTCTTAAAACTAGCACGGGCTTGGCAGTGATACTTGTACACCTAAGTTTCAGAATATGTTAATTGAGAACAAAATTTCCAACCTTTCATTTCGTGTTTCTCTCGAACGTAGATTAGTAATTTTAATTGCAGCCTGGTTGACGTCAAAGTACGGTAGGTTTCACTCGGCTTTCCTAATGCTGAGACAATGTTCACAGGTAGGTGCAGGTCCGTCGTCAAGGGACGGAAAGAACCGCGCCGCCGCAGTTCGCACACCTCATTGGTCGCCTGTTGACCTCGCATTGGCCTTCATTATCTATTGCTTTCAGCAACGAAGCGTTCTCGCTTCTCTCAGATATTGTAATATCTGCAACCTTTTCCGAGAGTATTTCGAACTCTTAATTCACCTTTATTTCCTCCCTATTTTGCAATTTTACCGTTTCCACTTATCCCTCAAGTTCCACGATTGCACTAGTGTTTGCATCTACCTTTTCTTGAGTTGCTTCGACTGCTTTTATCCGTTTTATCACCTTTTCCTTTTCGCTATTACAACTTTCCGTAAATTTTTAGAGTCGCTTTTCTAATTTTTCTACCCGTTTTCTCATTTCGACCTGAGCTCTTTTCTGTTCTTTTTCCAGAGCGCTTACTCTATTATCTACTACTTCAAATGTTTCGTTGACCTCGTTTGCAACATCTTTTCGAACCTCTTCAAGTAGCTCCTTATTCTTTTCAAATCTCGCATTTACTCCGGTCACGATGCCATCGAGTTTTGAATTTAATTCCGTATCTACTTCTCGCATAAACTCCTCGAGTTTTGAGTTTAATTTTGTATTATTTTGTTCCTGTTTTGCCATACTTTCCTTCATCATCCTAACCAACTCAGCCACCCTCAAGCTCGCACTTGGGTCCGAAGTCCCGCTACCGGTCGGGGAGATAGTCTGCACATTTTCTATGATCAGCGTTGCCGCAGTGCAACTGAAATCGGGCATAATCCCGTTGCATGTCTCACCTGCGCCTGTCTGCTCTCTATCCGCGGCTACATGACCTTCCTCTGCGCTTCACCTGTTTATTCTCGCAACGCACCTCGAGCGACCACGTGTTTCCATTTTGGATCCTGGAATCATACTTCCGCACGTAGTACGTAGTTAATAGAGCTTCGCTCACGGAAAAACAAATTCACTACGCGAATCACGACGAATTATTTTTCGTAGCCTAGCGCAATAACATGCAACCTAGCACAGTCGTTACACGCAGCCTAGCACATTTATTGTCACACGCAAAATAATTTTAAATTCGCGAAAATACATGAATATAACACACAATTATAATCACAAATCAACGCGGTATATGCAAAATAAGTGTTTGCAACTCTGATTATTCACAAATTGGAATTGTGACACCTGTGGAAATTTAATCATCTATTAGTACATCCTATCAATCTCACAGCATCACAAAAGAGTTCCTAATTTAAACGAATCCTAGGTTAAAGGTTCGCCATTATGCATGATACTTGCTTTCCGCAAAGCCTTGGCAGGCATCCTCAACTAGAAAATGGCACCTGTATCTTTTGCGAAAGACCCCTACGACCGTTTGCATCAGCAAATATCACTATAAAATATGTGATTATTGGTTAACTTTAAACCGAAAGTTTGAATAACTTAACTGGAATGGTAACGTAAATAAGACGTTGCTGTCAGACAAAGAATTTATTATAACAACATTTTATTTAATAAAATCATGAAATAACTCCTTGATCACCACTTTACTTAATGGTACAGTTAGACTGTATGGAAATCTGGCCCGTCATGTGATTATTGGTTAACTTTAAGCCGAAAGTTTGAATAACTTAACTGGAATGGTAACGCAAATAAGACATTGCTGTCAGAGAAAGAATTTATTATAACAACATTTTATTTAATAAAATCATTAAATAACTCCTTGATCACCACTTTACTTAATGGTACAGTTAGACTGTATGGAATTCTGGCCCGTCATCAGTGGTACCAAAGAAAATAGCAATTTTATGCAACCTGACTGCCTGTCCTAACTAAGATGACTATAGGAGCCATCACGCAGGGCGTCTATACTCACCAGAGTCTCAGCAGGGAATTCCTAACCATCTCCCCTCGTCCGGTGTCCACACACGGTGGCCGGAAGGGCTCAGAGAGTCTACACAGCGGTTATTTGCCAACCTAACGCGGCCTCCTAGCGCGCGGGGAACTTATGTCTCTCTGGTCCACTGCAGTCGCACTCTACTTGAGACAATGGTTGGCTAAACTGCATCGCCACATTCAGAGAACCCACAGCAGACAGCCCATACATACGTCAGCAGACGACCCGCATTCACATTGGCAGACTATACCAATAATGATAATATAACATAATCCCGGATTAAAATTCCCTGAGTGTCCGAAGCCCACCCACATGTGTTCTGAGCATGTGACTCTTTTAAGAAGCCATGTAGCGGCTCACATGGAGCCGTTGCAGTATGTTGGAGAATTCACAAAGCTCGAACCACCTTCGTCTGGTCACTACCTAAACCAGGCAAATTAGCTGCTTCCCACTGGTCGAAAAATAAAATGCAGTCCAATTAAATATGGTGCACAGTGATGTGTACCACAAAAGCACCACACATGGGACGATCCTCACGCCAGAGCAAGAAGCCACGCATCATAGAGCTGTGACCTATGCCAAGATCATTAAGGAGAACCTCGTCCCGTCGACGTGGCTAGAAGGAGGTACGCCAGAGCCTACTTATGGGCTTAACGACACGGATCTCATTGTCTGTTACTTCCATCCACTCATCCTCCAATCGACTCTCTGCAGCTCAAAAGCGACGTCATAGCATGCAGGGAGAAGGCTCACTGAAATACCGAAGCATCAAGGCACGCCTCCTTGGCTACTAGATCCGGTCTTTCATTTCCAACAGTTCCTAGGTGCCCTGGAACACAACTAGGAAGACACCTCCTTCCGAAGTCGAGGGCATCCTGGATAGCCCGGTCTACTTTATCTGCTGGGTACAAACGTCTCTGACAGTGAAGGGTACTGAGAGAATCGAAACAGACAAGAAATTTAGAACTTGAAGAACGTTGCATCTGCTCCAGTGCCTGCAAGATTGCATACAATTCTGCCTGGAAGACAGCAGAAGCTTGAGGAAGTTGGAACTTGAGGATACAATCTGGGAAACCAACAGAGCAATCAACAGAATCGCCCTGTTTTGACCCATCTGTAAAAACACCAACAAAAAAAATGGCTCTGAGCACTATGGGACTTAACTGCTGAGGTCATCAGTCCCCTAGGACTCAGAACTATTTAAACCTAACTAACCGAAGGACATCACACACATCCATGCCTGAGGCAGGATTCGAACCTGCGACCGTAGTGGTCGCGCGGTTCCAGACTGAAGCGCCTAGAACCGCTCGAAACACCAACATAGAAGTGTTGCTCAGTTAAAATGTCAGTAAATATTGAATTATAAACGGAAGCAGGAGTGCAATCTCTCCTGCACTGCACCAGATCTAAAATCACTCTTGGCTTCTGCAGTAACCACGGCTGCAGACCATGAAACCCTGGATTTGGCGTCGTACTGGCTCAACACCTTGTGCTTCCAGCACAAGCTGCACGTGGAGCCCAGATGGCATTGTGTCTCTTGGATGGTTGGATGAAAGGCTTTCCAGAGGCGGATGAGCAACAGTGTGTTGTGCAGATGATGTCGGAGCAGCGAGGAACTTTCACGCTTCATGTTCCACAAGGAGCTTCCACCAGATGGTAAGTGGCGGTTCACCGGCGTCAGCACAGAGGCTGGCCATGTGACTGGTCCGATAAGCACCCGTGGCCAGTGAATCCCCTCATGGTGGACAGCGCCAATGATCTTCAAATAAGAGGGCCCCGTTGATCCATACACTGTGTACCCGTAGTCCTGCTGCGAACACACGAAAGCCCTATAAAACTGGAGGAGATGTGCCCTGTCTGTCCCTCCCCCCCCCCCCCCCCCCCCAAGAAGCGTAGCTAAGACACTTGAAGACATTCAGTGTCTTCTGCGTTCTGGCTTTCAGGTATCTCATTGTGGCAACCACGACAATATGCAGCCAAAAATGAGGTCCAGTAATCTCACTGAGTCTCTAAAATGTAGTACAGTATGCCTCATATGCAAGGCCGGTAGATAAAAAATACCATTAGAACGATTAAAATGAACACACACACACACACACACACACTTACCTACAGAAAACTGAAAACCTGTCTTTGCAGCCCTCTCCTCCACCCATTGCACTCTAACTTGCAACTGGCAGCTTGCTGTTGCAGCACTGGAGTAGGAACAGGAAACAGCAAAATCGTCCACAAATAAGGAGCACTGTAAGGGACTACTTATCGTAGATGTGATACAGTTCATGGCTATGGCCAAGAGGGTAATACTTAAAACACTACCCTGGGGGCACCATTCTCATACTCAAATCATAGTGACAGCGTGTCACCAACTCGGCTCCTATGAACCGCTGAGATGGGGAACACCTTATAAAGATGGGGAGATAGCCACGAAAGCCCCATTGTTGCAGTTGTGTGAGAATATAATGTCTCCAAGTAGTATCATATGCCTTACTGCTATCAAAGGATATGATGATACAGAAATGTTTACGTAGGAAATTCTTCTGAATAGGAGGCTCTAGCGGGGTCAGGTTATCGACAGTGGACAGAAAAATCCGGAATCCACACTGAGAGTGGCTAAGGTTTTGTCTGGTCTCTAAAATCAGACCAGACGATGGTTAAGTCTTTCCTATACAGCTCAATAAGATGGTACTCCGATAACTACTGAAACATGTGCAGTCATATCCTGGTTTGAGAAGAGGTATCAGAATTGCCTCCCTCCACGAGATGGGGAATATGACTGTCCGCATTATGAGACCAAAATATTCTAGGAGGATTTCCTTGACGCGGCTGGCAAATACCGAAACATGTAGTTGGTCGTGACCTTATGCAGTGCCGCGAGTCTGAGGCAGAGCCAATTCGATGGGAGTTTTAGGCCACAGAACTGTAGGACCTGAAGTGAAACTTCCCCGTCTCTACAGTCGCATGGTAGAAACGAAACGTCGGATCCTGGTTGGCAGTAGTTTTTGCAAAATGCCCTGCCAGCAAATAAGCAATGTCTCCAGATGTTGTTTGGAGACACCTCTATCTTAGCACTGCTGCTACTGCTAAACGACAGTGCTTACTTGAAATCCCCCCAGATGGCTTCCCAGACTTTTGTAGAATAGGTAGAACGGTTGATGGAGTCCACGAACTCTTACCACGATCTTTTCTTACTCTCCCTACTGACGCATTGATCCTTCGCCCTCGCAACTCGAGTGGCCTTTATATTGTCTTCTGTTGGTTGGCATTTATGGTGTCGATGGGCCACATCCCTGTCGTGGATCGCTGAATTGCAGTCATTTGTCCACCAGAGTACACGTTACTTCGTAAGATGACCTGAGGACTTTGGGATAGATAGGTCAGCAATATGATAGATCAATCATGTGATGTGGTCCACCATCCACAGACACTGTTGTGGTGCTCGAACACAGCCATCTGGCTGAAGAACATCCAGTTAGCCCTGCTGACCACCCATTTTGGTGGATTCTCTTTAGGTAATGGTCCAGCCAGTAAGTGGATGTTGAATGGGAAGTGTTCACTGGAATGAAGGTCGTCAATGACCTACCACTCAACATAGTCTGTGAGAGTAGGGGAGAGCAGAAGAAAGGTTCATGGCTGACCCAGTAGCAGTACATACATGAGTGTGAGTGCTTGTGTTGAGGATGCACAGCTCTTGAGACGTATGAGGCTTTCCAAAACCCTACCTGAGGGCAAGTAGAGAGAGGTCAAGCCCCTCAAGACGTGATGGGCATTGAAGTCCCTCAGGAGGACAAATGGCGGGGGGAGCAGTTCCACATGATCTGTGAGAGGTTCAGAGTCTACTGCATCCAGCGGAGGTAAATACAGTGAGAAAACTGTGGCCCTCTGATGGGCGTGAATTTCAACAGCAACTGGTTGCAGGTCGGTAGCGAGGCGGAGAGCAGAAGAGAGGTGCCGACATTGCAACCTCTCCCTTCGCTCTTTCCCCCAATAGGACGTCCCTGCAGTATAGCGTTTGAATCAGTATCACAGGGACGTCTGTATTCTTAAAATAGGTTTCTTGTCATCACAACCACATTGGGTGAACCTGTGCCACGAGTTTCAGTTCCTTCACATGGGTCCTGAACATAATGACGTTCCACTGAAATATGGGAGCTATTTTAACGAGTCTTAGCCCTTCTTGTTCTGCCAGGGTTATGATACGGCATCAGAGGCAAACTTCGACGTCTGTACCAGCGATGCTGTGGTCCTCATCAGACTCATTAGACAACAGCGAAGTCGCCTGTTCCGATGATTTCAGAGCAGACTGCGTCAGCCATTTGGCCTCTATTCTCAGCTTGGATTCTGGGGAAATTGGCAAGGCTGATGGAACAGAAACACTCTGCTGAATCTCTTGCAATGTCTGCTATGAGGGTTTGCTGTCAATGTGGCCGAGCGGTTCTAGGCGTTTCAGTCCAGAACCACGCTGCTGCTACAGTTGCACGTTCAAATCCTGCCTCGGGCATGGATGTGTGTGATGTCCTTTCTAGGGGACTGATGACCTGAGAAGTTAAGTCCCATAGTGCTTAGAGCCATTTGAACCATTAAATTTTTTTTTTTTTTTTTTTTTTTTGCTGCCTATGCTGACATTATGTTCAGCAACATTCAGTTTTTCAGCGATAGGGTCTAGGAATGCAGGCTGGGTGCTACATTTACAGAAGCCCTGCTCAACAGTCATAGTACTAGTGCTCACACTAAGGAGCTTAGCATCCAAGAGCTTCTGTACTTATGGAGCCTTCGTATTTCCAGCAGAAGAGTACCATTCTGTAGCCTTCTGATAGATTTGAGTTGCCCAGCAAGTGCCTAGAGTGCTTTATGTATTTAAAATAGCGATAGTGTTCCAGAAGAACTGTCCACAAGCTTCATAATAACAAAAACATTATCCACTACAGGATGTGGTCTGTTTCTTTGGTTGATCGTTGACAGTCAGATATGAATCACTAGAACTAGCCACACGAGGCCTCTTAGGAGTTTGGGTGATAATACTGCCCAACCACCAGAGCAGCTAAGGAAGAAAGTCCACCCAACTGAGTGCCGCATGCCTGGGTAAGTATTATACGAGTGAGGTTCAGCAGGTTCTCCAGACGTTTCCCGCTAATCTTAGCGGTCAGGGTGGTGAAACCAAGATCCCCGTTCCTGTGACATACAACATTGCACTGCCTCGCCGCCTGGTGCTCACTGAACCATGCCCAGAGTGCACAGTGACAGGGGACTGGTGGCTCTTACTAGGCTAACTAGTCCCCAACTCAGGAATCCTGGGGTCGCCAAGCCCGTAACCAGAGAACGAATGCTCAGCTCCTAAGGGCGATAACTTAAGAAAATTAGTGGGTGTAAAAACCCGCCTTAACACGGTAAAGCTGGCATCGTAACTTTTATCACTTTTCCTGTCATCTTGTCTGTATGAGGCAGCGTTATCAACGACGAACATTGTGAGATTTAAGTGTAGAAACTCACTGAATCATCCTCATCTTTCAAACTGTGTCTCTCATGAAGTATGAACTTAAACTTGCGAAGGATATGCAAAACCAGATAACCCAGCCGCGCAGGGTAGCCGCATGGTCGAGGCTCCTTGCCATGGTTCGCGCGGCTGCCCCCGTCGGAGGTTCGAGTCCTCCGTCGGGCGTGGGTGTCTGTGTTCTCCTTAGCGTAAGTTAGTTAGTTTAAATTAGATTAAGTAGCGTGTAAGCCTAGGGAGTGATGATATTACCAGTTTGGTCCCATAGAAACTTACCACAAGTTTCCTAGTTTCCAAATAACTCATTGAACATTTTTCAACATTGTTGATGGAGCATAATGTTTTGTTCGAGTGTATAATATGTTGAAAATAGAGTAATTTCGAAGGGGATAAAATTACCTTCATGTACTTTGTGTAATTAAAATGCTTCTTTTAGGATATTGTGATCGTTGTGTTTTGACCTTTATATGTTTTTAAGACAGTAGATCTCTGAATTGACTAAGTTCGTGGAGCTACTACACCCGCTCCATTCACCGCCACAGCTCCATTCACCGCCACCGCTTACCATGATGATATGCGTGTCTGCGGATGGTCAAAAACTGAGCGGAGCTGGTTATCATCAAAATAATATTTTGGGGTCTGGACTGTTTGTGCTCATGTTTAAAGTACTTTATGTCTTACCGCAGTTCTCACTGACAATTAGCGTATGATAGATCTCAAGCCCAAAAGCTTGAGAACCCCACATGTAAATGTATACTCTTCCGGCAATCACTCGCATTGATTTGGCCTCAATTTTTGGTTCACATTACCATCACGATTGAGCTGTGCGTGCCTCGTGTTCCCTCCGTCATGTATTTTACACACTGTTTTTAACTTACTTCCATCTCACTACGTTAATTTAAATTACTACTGTCACTGTGTTGCTGCTTTGCATACCATGGGAGGCGTTAGCAGCGCGTATCGTATTATAACCCCTCTCGTAGTATCTTTGCTCGACTGCTATGCCTTCCCGCTCGTTGTCTGTTGGAAGGTAGTTGGTCGCAGTTCGGATGTGCAGTTCTTGTCAGGAGTTCGAATAGTGAGTTCGAGTTGCGAGCTCGTCTGCCAGTTGGTCGGAACGCGTCTGGAGCTCAGTCCTGCCCTGCTAGTCGGGGAGTGGCTATGTGGCACTTGGGCAGTCGGGTTGGAGCAGCAGCGAGGCCTGCGTCGACATGGCTCGCAAACCATTGCCGCCACGCATCACCTGAGCCGGGCCACGGTCTTGGTGGATCGTCGGTCGGTCGTCCTACCTGACGACGCGTTTGGGCTCACCGATCGTTCGTGAGTCGGCTGTGTGTTTGTGCATATGGACTTCCAATTTATCTTCCTTATCTTTATCGTTTGCTGGGTACGGGATTGGCTACTCAGGATTCCTGTTGGGTATCGTTCTGGTTTTCATGCAAGTGTTTGTCAGGTTGTGTGTTTTCCTTTGACAAGTTATTTAAATGTTGTCGGCATACCGGCTATGAGAGGTCGGTCGTCTGATCGGGCGACGTGTAACTGGATCTCCGAGTGCTTCTGGGCCCCTTCAGTTGCCTTGAGTCGGTCGTTTCCTGGTGCCAGATGTCGTTTAGCCAATGGGCGTGTTTCCTCTGCATGGTTGGGTCTGAGCCAGTGTTTCCGCCGTCATGTGTTTGGAAGTGAATGGGAGACGCACAAGCAGTGCAGTCGCGACGGAGCAGCAGCCGTGGACGGCCCAACGGGCAGTCGGTCGGTTGCTGCTGGCCAGGGATGATATCTCCTCGCTAGGTCCGCCGCCGGTGCCTGCGCAGTGTCTGAGCGTGTGTGGAGCTGTCCCATCACTAAGAGATTCGTGGTTCACCGACCCAGGACGTCAAAGTTGGGTGGTGGTTTCAACTACCCAAGCAACGTCTGTTCATGTTGTGGTGCTTCGCTTCGGTGCTGTTGGGGAGGTTTTCCGGTGAGCAACACCGAGTGGTTCTACTGCTGAGATTTAGCCGCCATGCGGTGCAATTAACTCTTTTGGTCGACTACGATTTGAGTGCACCAGTGGAATTGTGTCTTGTGGCCGTTAATGTTCTGGTTACCTGTCCTGGCCACTAACGTAATTTCAGACAGCGCCCTTTCCTCACCTGCTGTCGCTTTCCTACATGGTGTGTAATTTTGACAGCTAATACGTACTCCATTGTGGATTATCACGTTTGTAACATTGCTGGTTGGGGTACTCATGTACTGATTGACGAGAAGCAGTTTGTTGTGTCGGTCGGTCCGTGGCTGCCCCATGGTTGGGTTTCGACGGATCAAGTGTAGTTGGGCTCACCTAAGTGAACGAGGGCAGACCGACCTCCCTGGAGGCCTTCTGAGTGCCACTGGTGTTTAATTATATGTTGTCACTTATTTTAAATATTAAACTTATGGTTATTCGTTTCTTAAAATTTTGCAAATTCATTTTTAAATTTATCTTTCAAGCTTAATCACTGCGGCCTTCTGCCTTTAAAGATTATGGTAATTGCGGTGTCACCGCCAGACACCACACTTGCTAGGTGGTAGCATTTAAATCGGCCGCGGTCCGGTAGTATACGTCGGACCCGCGTGTCGCAATTGTCAGTGATTGCAGACCGAGCGCCACCACACGGCAGGTCTAGAGAGACGTCCTAGTACTCGCCCCAGTTGTACAGCCGACGTTGCTAGGAAAGGTTCACTAACAATTACGCTCTCATTTGCCGAGACGATAGTTAGCATAGCCTTCAGCTACGTCATTTGCTACGACCTAGCAAGGCGCCATTACCAGTTAATATTGAAATTATAAAACATGTACCGTCAAGAGCGATGTACACCAATTATGGATTAAAGTTAAGTATTCCAAGAACTACGTTCTTTTCTTATTAGACTCAACTCCATTAATTGTTCCAGACCTCACGCCAGTCTGCGTGAGTTTAAACGCGTGTATTTCGGCCTCCTCTAGCAACACGGTGTTGGCTCTTCTGCCAACACTACATTGGCGACGAGTGAAAAAACGGGTTTCTTCTTTATACTTGCTTAACTTACTTGTGTCATGGCTTCGCCACAATCTCCAGATGTACTGTCCGAATTTTATCGCTTGCAGAATCAGCAGACGCAGGCCTTATTGGATGCCCTTGGACAGCTCGTCCAGGGTCAACGTGCACTGCAAAACGATGCGGCAGCCTCCGCTTCACCGCTACCGCAACCACAAAACGCGGTTGCACCACCTTTTCGTCCTTTTGATGCGGCACTGGAAAGCTGGACGGAGTGGTCACGCCAATTTGGATTCCATCTCGCCGCCTATAGAATTCAAGGTATTGAGCGGAATTCCGCCCAGTGCCACTCTCACTAACAGTGACTGTGTTCGTCCCACAAATAGTGTGCGTCGACATCGCAGGAAATCCCGTCACGTCGCAAGTGATTCTAAAAATGGCTCTGAGCACTATGGGACTCAACTGCTGTGGTCATTAGTCCCCTAGAACTTAGAACTACTTAAACCTAACTAACCTAAGGACATCACACACATCCATGCCCGAGGCAGGATTCGAACCTGCGACCGTAGCAGTCGCACGGTTCCGGACTGCGCGCCTAGAACCGCGAGACCACCGCGGCCGGCCAAGTGATTCTGTACCAGTGTCAGTTCACATTGCACGAGACAGTCGCTCTTGTCGTCAGCAGGACAATAAACTTTTTGTAGACTTGGACATTAATGGCAACGTGATCCCATTCCAGCTCGATACCGGAGCTGCAGTTTCTCTGATCAATCACGACACGTACAAACAGCTGGGCACACCTCCGTTGCGAGCCGCAAATGTTAAGTTAACTAGCTATTCCGGTCAGAATATCCGTGTGTTAGGACAGTGCAGCCTTCTTGCAACATACCAGGGACAAACAAAACTTGTGTCATTTTACGTACTTCGTTCTTCTTCTGCAGTGAACTTGTTTGGTTTAGATTTATTTCAGTTGTTTAACTTGTCTGTAGTCAATCTGGTCCTATCAGTGAACCAGACTGTGCCTTCAGCTAGTGTTTCTCGTCTATGTGAAGAATTTGCAGACATTTTTGCACTGGGCCTTGGTTGCGCTAAGAACTATGAAGCCCATTTGGAACTGAAAGTAAACGCGCAACCGAAATTTTTCCGAGCGCGCAATGTTCCCCACGCATTGCGTGATGAGGTCGCAAGAACCTTACACGATTTGGAATCACAAGGTGTGATTGAACGTGTGCAGGCTTCTCTCTGGGCCTCACCCTTAGTAATATTGCCAAAACCTTCCGGAAAATTGAGACTTTGTGTGGACTTCAAGGCTACGGTGAATCCACAACTAGTGATTGCAACTTTTCCTTTACCCCGCCCTGAAGATCTTTTTGACAAACTGTGCCCGGGTAAATACTTTTCGAAGTTGGACCTCGCAGATGCGTACTTGCAAATACCAGTGGACGACGAATCCCAGCGCGTCTTGGTGGTTAACACACATCTTGGTTCGTATCGATTCAAAAGACTACCATTCGGGTGTGCATCCTCCCCTGCATTGTTTCAGCAATATTTACAAACTGTGTGTTCATCGTTCCCTACTGCAGCAAACTATCTGGACGATATTGTGATCTCCGGAAAGACGGAAGAAGAACATTTAGCCAATCTCCGAACATTATTTCAGGTCTTGCGACAAAATGGTCTTCGCTTGCGGAAGGACAAATGTGTGTTTTTTGCTCGTGACTTACCCTATCTGGGACATGTAATCAATGCCCAAGGCATACATCCCAGTCCCGAGCACCTCCGTGCCATACAAGACTTGCCTTCGCCGCAGAATTTGAAGCAGCTACAGAGTGTGCTGGGAAAAATTAACTATTATAACAAATATGTGCGCCACGCCTCTTCCATTTCAGCTCCGCTTCATCGCTTACGCCGTAAAGCTGTTCCGTTCGTCTGAACGACGGAATGAGAAATCGCCTTTCGCCAGTTGAAATCGGCGTTGCTTTCTAATACTTGCCTTACGCCATTCGATCCCCAGAAACACCTTTTGTTGATGGTAGATGAGTTTGATTTCGGGATGGGTGCTGTGCTTGCGCACAAAGATGGATCGAATGATCGCCCTATTGCCTTTGCGTCCAAATTGCTCTCGTCTGCGCAAAGAAATTATTCACAGATAGAGAAAGAAGCTTTGGCTCTTGTCTTTGGTGTTACAAAGTTTCATGATTTCTTGTATGGTCGTCACTTTACCATCATCACAGACCACAAACCCTTGACGTCGCTTTTTCATCCGAAGAAGCCCGTACCTCCACGTACAGCGCAGAAATTCGTTTGCTGGTCTATTTTCCTCTCGCAGCTCCGCTACAATATCTTGTATCGGTCCACTGCTAAGCACGGAAACGCCGATGCGTTGTCCCGTTTGCCTGTTGCTGGGGATGGAGCATTCGATTCCTCCGAAATTGCTTGCATGTTTATTGATGCGGAAACCGATGACGTGGTCGAATCGTTTCCGACTGATTTTCGTCGTTTAGCTACGGCCACAGCTACTGACTCTGTCCTTGCTACCGTTTTGCGTTTTGTTGCTACTCAATGGCCCTTGTCAACGTCACGGATCGAGGATCCGTTGGTTCGCCGATTTTTTGCTCACAAGGAGAGACTATTTGTGCGACGTGGTGTTTTGCTGTTGCGTTCTGATAATGAACAGGCCAGGGTCGTGGTCCCACGTTCGTTACAGTCCTCTGTCTTACGGCTTCTCCGCCAAGGACATTGGGGTATCGTGCAAACGAAACAACTTGCTCGTCAGCACTGTACTTGGTTCGGAATCGATGCTGCGATTACGAATATGTGCTCGTCTTGCATGGCGTGTGCCAAACAACAATCCGCACCACCGCGGGAATTCTTTGCATGGCCAAACGCCACTTCTCCCTGGCAATGCTTACACATCTATTTTGCTGGCCCTTCTGGAATGCTCGATGGTTGGTTGTGGTCGATTCCTTCAGTAATTTTCCTTTTGTTGTACGGATGTCTTCCACGACGTCGGCTGCCACCCTCCAAGCGTTATCCGCTATCTTTTGCATTGAAGGTCTTCCACAGACTATTGTTTCCGACAATGGCCCACAATTCATGTCCGCAGAATTTCAGTCATTCTGCAAGGCTAATGGTATTCAACATCTGACGTCCGCGCCGTTTTCGCCTCAGTCAAACGGTGCCGCTGAACGACTGGTCCGGACTTTCAAGTCACAGATGTTGAAGTTGAAAGAGTCGCATTCTCGGGAGGACGCGTTATTGCTCTTCTTGTCCTCGTATCGCTCTCAGCTCCGAGATGGTCGCTCGCCGGCTGAGTTGTTGCACGGTCGTCCTCTTCGAACCTTGATGTCTTTGCTACATCCACCGCATCAGGTTCCTGTGCAGCGGCAGCCACCTGCTTTTGCTCCAGGCGACGTTGTATACTATCGCAACTATCGAGGTTCACGGCGTTGGCTCGCAGGGCGCATTCTTCGCTGCCTCGGCCGCGCTATGTATCTTGTTTTGGGGGCCTCTGGTGAGGTGCGTTGGCATCTCAATCAGCTGCGCCTCTGTCGTCACACGGGTTCTGCCGCTCCCCATCTGCTTTCAGCGACGGTGCCGTTCGGTCAGCGCCCTGGGGACCCATCTACCGGTTCGCCTCATCCCCAGGTGTTGCCGACGCTGCCTTCCATTTTGCCCCATGGCGACGCGCCGCCGCCGTCGCCGGTCCTCCCGCCGGCGCCGCCCGCAGTGGACGCGTCGCTGCAGCCGCCGGGCGCCTCCCTGGGTCACGCGCCGCCGATCGCTTCCCATGAACAGCTGTCCTCCGACATGGAAATCTTGCCCGCTCCGAACCAGATGGCGTCTTCGCCCGTCGGGTACCCCGACGCGATGGAGGTCGACCCTTCGGCCCCTCCTGTCTCTTTACGGGCGCATACACCGCATGTTGGCGTGCACCCTGGACTAGGTTTTCAGGCGTTTCCTAGCTCCCCTCGGACCGAATGGCCGGGTGCGGATGGCACAGCCTCGCCTGTTGTTAGGCTCCCCACCTCGTCACATACATCAACATGGGGTCCTCCCCATGGCGGGCGGAAGCCTTATAACAGAACCGTTAGCCGATTTGCGGGGGAGGAATGTGGTGTCACCGCCAGACACCACACTTGCTAGGTGGTAGCATTTAAATCGGCCGCGGTCCGGTAGTATACGTCGGACCCGCGTGTCGCCACTGTCAGTGATTGCAGACCGAGCGCCGCCACACGGCAGGCTAGAGAGACGTCCTAGCACTCGCCCCAGTTGGACAGCCGACTTTGCTAGGAAAGGTTCACTGACAAATACGTTCTCATTTGCCGAGACGATAGTTAGCATAGCCTTCAGCTACGTCATTTGCTACGACCTAGCAAGGCGCCATTACCAGTTAATATTGAAATTATAAAACATGTACCGTCAAGAGCGATGTACACCAATTATGGATTAAAGTTAAGTATTCCAAGAACTACGTTCTTTCTTATTAGACTCAACTCCTTTAACTGTTCCAGACCTCACGCCAGTCTGCGTGAGCTTAAACGCGTGTATTTCGGCCTCCTCTAGCAACACCGTGTTGGCTCTTCTGCCAACACTACAGTAATATATTTTGAAATTT
Source organism: Schistocerca nitens (assembly GCF_023898315.1). NCBI lineage: Eukaryota > Metazoa > Arthropoda > Insecta > Orthoptera > Acrididae > Schistocerca > Schistocerca nitens. The sequence goes on from NC_064619.1 coordinate 108,494,504, forward strand.
TGAAGTTTGATTGTGGCCCTCAGCCATTGGTATTGCACCTTTTATATGTTGTTTCTTCAAATAATTTTATTGCTATCTTAATTGGATTTTTATTTTGTTGATTTTTAAGATTTCTTGTTGTTAAACATGCTGGCCTTATGCCTTCAAAGGTCTATGGTAATATATTCTGAAGTTTTGAAATTTAATTGTGGCACTCAGTCATTTGTGTTGCACCTTGTATGTGTTGCCTTTTGGGTTTTAAATGATTTTATTGCTATCGTAATTGAATTTTGTATTTTCTTTTTCTTAAGATTTCTTGTTGGCATCCCGCCTTTAAAGTTCTATGGTATTACGTAATTATTTTATGGACTGCACTCGAAAAATAAAATAATTAAATAAAATTCGGAAATTTTGGAAATTAATTGTGGCCCTCAGCCATTTCTATTGCACTTTTCCTATGTTGTTTTTGAATCTATCTTAATAGGATGTCTTATCTTGTTAAGATTTCTTGTTGGAGGCCTTTAGCAGTGAAAGAGTTGCTAAATTACAATAAATGTCAATCAGAAGCAGAAACTGACTTCTACTCTTGGCCCTTTCCACAATCCTATTACCGGTTCTGCCCAGCGAATTTAGCGGGCGTACCAACGATGTAAGCAGAAGGCAGAAGAATACCAATGCATGTCTATCACATTCAGCGTGAGCTGCACTTTCTACCCTCGGTCACCGCCCTTGGCAGTCAGTCGGGAAGTCCCCTCGCCATCGCAGAGCCTTAGTTCGCAACGGCGCCGCCGCGGCGCTGCCCTCCGGTCTGCCGGCGGCCGCGGCTGCGAGTGAGCCGCACTGCGCGCCAGTGGGCGACGGAACGCCGCGGCGGTCGGTCGGTCGGTCGGTGAGCTGCGTGTGCTGCGGGAAGCGTGCGCGTCGGGCGCCAGACACGCGCGCCCGTTTTCCGAAGTTTGTGGAGCTAGCCGATCGGTACTCGTGCACACGCTCTGTGCGCGAGGCGCACGTGTAGACTGTCAACAGAATACCACACCTCGTACTAACGGCACACAATATTTACTGGTATGCTGTGTCTGATATTCAGCTTAAGCACTTAACCGGAAATAGTTGATGCCAGTGTTGATTCGTTTCGGCCCTTATCGTCTTTGAATAACCAGGTCAACTTGTGCTGCGAGATAGAGTCGACATTTCTACCAGTGCTAGCACTATTTCCATCAAATTTTGCAACCGTAAACCCAAATAAAAATTATGTTTTTGTGGTTCCTTTGGAAACGTGGGCTGCCATCCAAAAAAGAATAAAATCACACACTTTTCAGTGACAGGTTTTAGTTTTTATAAAAATCCGCGATGAGTATTCAATATCTTGACGTATAGTAGACTGATGAACCTCTAAAGGCTGATACGCATCACGCTTGTTATTAATCATTATTGTCTTCTGAATGGAGGCGAATTCTGTGATTTTTCCTGTTAATTTTCTACTGAGTTTTGTTCCGAACTCGGGAACTAGAGGAAAGTCTTTTTCCATCCCGGCCGGTCGCTGTGGCCGAGCGGTCCTGGGCCCTCGAGTCTGGAACCGCGTGACCGCTACGGTCGCAGGTTCGAATCCTACCTCGGGCATGGATGTGTGTGATGTCCTTAGATTAATTAGGTTTAAGTAGTTCTAAGTTGTAGGGGACTAATGACCTCAGATGTAAAGTCCCATAGTGCTTACAGCCATTTGAATATTTTTTTTCTCCTTCGTGTGGCATTTTAAGACTGCGCGACACTTACTTCTTCAGACGCAGTCTCCATTGTAAAGCACTTTCGAAGATTGCGCTTCAACATAACTATTATTCTCTGAGAGAAAGATCCTCTGGTTTAAAATTATTACTCTGAAATTATATATCTGTGTATTGATCAGGAAACGACGAACAATCGGTAAAGCATGGAGGAAATGATAGTGTACAAGTAAACGCAAAGCGTTAATGTTACTGGAGATGAGCTTAATAAATGGGAATGGGAATAATTACACATATACGAGTATGTCATTTACGGCTTTATGGGTAACTCATAATTCCTACGCCGGCCAGAGTGGCCGAGCGGTTCTAGGAGCTACAGTCAGGAACCGCGAGACCGCTACGGTCGAAGGTTCGAATCCTGCCTCTGGCATGGATGTGTGTGATGTCCTTAGGTTAGTTAGGTTTAAGTAGTTCTAGGCTCTAGGGGACTGATGACCTCAGATGTTAGCGCTACGGTCTGGAACCGAGCGACCGCTATGGTCGCAGGTTCGAATCCTGCCTCGGGCATGGATGTGTGTGATTTCGTTAGGTTAGTTAGGTTTAATTGGTTCTAAGTTCTAGGCGACTGATGACCTCAGAGGTTAAGTCCCGTAGTGCTCAGAGCCATAATTCCAAGGTGATACTCTTCCCGATTTATGACCCTCTGGTTACGTAAAAACAGTATTAATTATATGATCACTCCCTTCACTTAATTGTAACCCTGCAAATGGTTCAAATGGCTCTGAGCACTATGGGACCTAACATCTGTGGTCATCAGTCCCCTAGAACTTAGAACTACTTTAACCTAACTAACCTAAGGACATCACACATCCATGCCCGAGGCAGGATTCGAACCTGCGACCGTAACAGTTACACGGTTCCGGACTGATTGCCTAGAACCGCTAGACTGTAACTCTGCCATTGTTGTACCACACTGGGATATATTTAAATGAAGGTTCTAACATGGAAGCTTTTGTCACTACTAATAGTGGATGACGTACGATGTGTATAAGATAGAAGTGGAGGTGGTAAGCAAGTGTTTTGCTATTTTATGATCTCTGTTGCTCCGCTGTGTACTAGGTGGAAAATAGCGAAAGTCTAACTCGTTTCATTATTTAATCTTTATGTTATGCAATTTATCGAGGTGAGATTATCATCAAACATGCCAATTTAAACATTTTTGTACCTTCTTGTCCCAGACGCTCACGTCTTTGGGAATAGAAGAAGCTCTTTAGCTTCTCAGAATAGCAGTTGTTTTTTTAAGATTAAGAAATCTAACAGAAATATATATTGTAGTGGTTCTTTTATGTAAAATTGTTACTGAAGTGTCTAATATAGATTCCCACTGTATCCTTATATTCCTGTTACTATAGATATCCATAACAAGGTAGGGAAGTGCAAATTCATGTTACCAGTTGACAAAAAATGTCACAGTGACAAATAGAATAACTATCCTCGGGTATTAAATAAGTGTTCAATTATGGGTCAATTTGTTTTTGTAGGTGCCTATTCCGCGACTTAATTTGGAAATTTCATGATTATTTAGATAAAATCAATTGGCTCTGGGAAAGAATGGGATAATTTAAGGGGTCAAAATTTGCTCAAACTATCAGAAAAAAGTTGAACAGATTACCTCCTTTGTTTTTAATGATGGCCGCCGACGGTTCCGTGCGAGTTTCAGTAGCCTAAATGACCGTGGAAGGTTGTTTTGTAGATTTATGCCATCCTCTGCCTTTGTTGCGTATAAATTGCCTGCTACATCCCCTCTGTTCTGCTCTTTGCAGGCCGCGGTTTCCTGCTCTAGCGAGAGACAAAGCAGGTGGTCGCTTGCCAGACGCCGCGCGCCGGCTGAGTGGGCCAAGCTGCGCTCATTTCCGCCTCGAGAGCGGCGGCTGCAGACGGGGAAGACAACTACTCCTCCGTCTGCCTGAGGCTTGCTGGCGGCCGAGGTTCACTTGCGGGCGGCCCTACTGACAGCGTCCTATCTTCTGACATGTCCAGCTTAAACTTTCCGCACGAGACACTTCCTGTGAACGTATTGCTGGGACTACTAAGTCACTAACCAGTTTCCTACCATACTTCCAGTGTGTCTAAGCGAGTGAAACAAATACCGACGTCATAGCTTACTAATCCTCCAAGGTGAAGGAGAGGTGACAGACACAGCGTAGGCATACAATATGTAGTTCTCAGCAAACGTCGTGCTTTCATTCCAGTGGCTATTGAAAACCTCTCTTCCAACAGCTCGCAAAGTATCAGGAAAAGCTAATGAAAGGAAAGTACACAGAATTTGGTACTTCATATTCCACGTAACAGAGACGGAAAAATGCGGATTGACCTCTGTTGCATTTAAATGTTAGAACTCTGCGACGTGCGTTCGTCATACAGGAAGGTCTTCCAGTTTTAACTGAACAGGGAGAACGGAGGAATTATAGAGGAGACTCTCGTGGGTTAACACAAACGTACACTGGAGGAAGGACCCAAGGATTACGGCGACGGCAATGGATGAAGTAAGTCACGTTCGTCTCGACTGACCAGACCATCGACAACGGCATATTATGGTGGCGGCCACAGTTGGAGGAATGTCCCTCGTTGCCTGCGCAGCCATCTTCGTGCAACTCGCGTCCATGTCTTCAGTAGCTCTGCAAAGTGAGTACCTCTTACAAATAGGTGGAAAGTGCCACTTACTTAATTTAAACATAGGCACATAAGGGGTACTGAAATGCCATTCCGATCGGAGAATGAATTTTATTTAAGTCTTTCTTCATTCGCTAGTAACGTATTTTCTTGTTCTGATGTAACAACGGAAAAGTGGCGGTCTCCATTTTATTTTACCAAAAAAGAAACAGGTAAGAAATAGAGTGAAACGTGGTAACCATTAATCTAACATAAAAGCTATAGATGCTTTGCAGTTTGACACTACAGAATTTTACTGATGTGGTAATATCACATAACGTCGTTTAATGATAACCTTGTCGCGTACGTAACGGTGACACTCCTATATAGTAGCATATACCAGTTCTTGTATTTTTGTCTGAAGTTAAGAGTTTATTCTTTATGTGATATGACAGGTTTATTTTTGAATATCTAAATGCTCAAGCATTGGTTCATATTAATGGATGCTTCCACAACACTTTTTTCTCGGTGAGCCCCTGTTTGATGCGATAAACTTTAACTGACTTATTAATGAATTTATTTTTCTTGTAGTTGGGTCCAAGCAAACTAGTTTGACATTAAAATAGACTCTTTCAATTAGTTTGACATGTCTATAAAACGTTCATTACCGCCAGTGCCATTAATGAAATAGACATATGAATGTATGCCTGTTTTCTGTTCGATTTCTTATTTGTGATTCTGTGATACAGACCAGTCACTACGCCATCTCGGTGATAGGAACGAACATCATAGTAAAATTATTTCGTGACGTTCTATGTGCGCCTATCAACCGCCGTACCAAGGGAGAGAGACCACGCGCGCATGTGTGTGTGTGTGTGTGTGTGTGAACAAATAGCGCTTTTGAAAGTAAATACTAGCACACCAGACAGGGTAGTATAGAGTAAATACAATTAGACAAGGAAAGTTCTTTACGCAGTAGTATTTGTGACTAAATTGAGCTCACACATTTTCAGCAACTTTAAATTAAATTTTTATTTAAAAAGTCTGTTAGTGGTATGTAGAACGGAGGACGTGAACATGAGTATCCTGTGAATTAAATTGTAAGGGCTGACGTTAACTATGTAGTGACGGCAGACTAACGAGAAACAGCACCCGCGCTGTTGTACGGCGAATATAGGGGCCTAACGATGTTGTGAAACGAATGCTCTGCCATCTGCATTGCTCCATCACGATCGCTGTGGGCTCTATTCACTTTAACTTTAGGAGTTATTCGGAAAATGATGTTTTCCAGCGATTACGTTTTGTGCAATAGAAGGAAGAAGTGAGCAGAGTTTCTCGTGAAAATTGCAGTTTACAATTTGATGATTAATTTGGAACGTTACCTAGAGCCGCACATAACGAGAAATCGGTCATAGTCTTGTCTGTACAAAACGGTAAATTTACGAAATAACATTACTGATGCCGTAGAAACCATAATTTTGGAAAATCTTATCTTTTCTTGTAATTGCGCCTTCTACATCTCCTTCATTTGTCATTATTACGTGGACCTGATTGCTGGAACACCTGAACGTTGACTCGTTTATCTACGTACTCAGTGAGATGACATAGCAGATGCGGCACTGGGCAAGTGTGCTGCAACTATAGCGTCTCAGTCCACGTCAGATCATCTCCACTAAATATTTAGTGATTCACTTTACATGAGATAGGGAGTAATTCATTTTAGAGCACACTGATTCCGAAACTGACCACATCAGTACATATAATTACATCTCGATTGAGGAAAGGATGTTTCCTTGCCTACAGAATGGATTTCTCGAAGATTTCTTTAATTTTTTGTTGCCCCAGAAGTTTCTTTGATCAACAACATCGATAGTAATATACTTCTAACTTCGATAATATTTTAAATTGCCCCGATTTCCTCTGCATGAACTTCTCACTAATGTTCTTTGTTATAAGATAGTAATAACTGATTTCATTACTACTATTTATCTGGCACATAAGCAAATTTTTTACTCTCATCCTCGACTGAATTCTGTAAAGGACTAGTAATAGTTATTGTTATCTGCCAGATAAACGTCACTGAACTGGTAGTGGAAGAAAAATGAAAGCAAAAATTAACAATGTGTATCTGTAATTCTGGAAGTACAATAGCTAGTGTCAGACAATGCGTGAACTTTTTTGCGAAACCTTTATCATTCAGACACTGCATTTCACTATCAAATATGTCTTATACAGACTCTAGCAAGTAAGTTTTAATAACAATGACATCCGTTCATTACCTTTGAGTCGACGCCACGTTGGGCGACTCGCGTTCCGGTGATTAAGTTCAAATGATGAAAAGAACAACACAACACCCAGTCTAAGAGCGGAGAAAATCCCCAACCCGGCCGGGAATCGAACCTAGGCCCGCTGCATAGGAGGCAAGTGCGTAACCATCCACTACGCAGGCGGACAGAGAATAAATTCTTCTTGAATATGCTTAATCTGGAATAGCCTGCTTGCTACGGGTCACAGTTCGCACAACTAACGCCATTGACAAAGTAACTGGTTTGTAGTAAGACTGGCAATCTCTGTTGTGAGGCCGCGATACTGTTACAACGTTTTAGCAGCCAGTGCAGAGAGTATTTTGGAAGATGTGACCGATTCAGTAGTAGCTGTTGACCGAATTCCACTGCCTTTACCACATGTAAATGTTATATTTCTCTTCCAAATGTTGTCCAAGGAGTAACACATGAAGGAACAGTGATATTGGAACGTATTTTGTGTGTCGAAATAGAAGCGCAGACTTATTTGTCGTGGTACAGTGAACTAAGTGCCACTGAAGATATTTGATAATACAATTCCTAAAGCAGAGGAAAGGGATCATTTTGACCCCCGTAATATATTTTCATGTTTGATATACACAAATACATTATTTCGGGTATGTTAATCCCTGCCTTTTTACGAGTTATAACAACAATTTACAGGTTGATTCTTGCAAAGAAGAAAAAACGCTTTTATAATATTGGCTGTTTGTTGTTCTCTTCATTGCAAGAATCAACCTGTATTTTCCACACAGCCACGGTATCAAAATGTCTGTTTTCGACAAAACAGCATTAAATTATAATTTAACAGTATCATTAATGCATTACTCACTTCTTTAAACAAAAAATATAGCGATCTGCTTTGCTCATTAAAACTTTTTTGTTAAACTTTAGAATTTCACATATTAATTATTTCTGGACCATCCTATATTCATTTAATTTTTATTGCTCTTATTATACTGGCATGTATTACACACACAGTTTAGTGATAACGTACTTTTTAATCAAGTCATTAAACTCAAAGAGACGCATCTAGCACAGGTGTTTTCAGTTTTAACCGCACATTTCCCGCATACTTCTTTGTGGTGCTTTACACACTTGTCCTGGTCTTGTTGCCTTTGCAGATGCATCTACTTCTTCCGCTTTCTAGGTGATTTTGGACCCGCACCTGTTCTTCCTGCTCTTTCGTTCCCGTGAAATTATTTGCCTGATGAAGTACAACTTTTTCCTTTCAGTTCCCTTGTTCGGTTCTATTTTCTAGATGAACCACGCATTTACTTCTACCCAGGAATTTGTCCTTGGCGTAATGTCCTTGACGTAATTAGGTCCTCACGTGTGCCACCAAAGCTCATCCACAGTCATACCATTCGTATAAATTACACTCCAGCCATATACGGTGGCTATCGGTTTTTCCAGTTCATCAAGTGATACCGTCTAGTCTTTGTTTTTAGCTCTTATCGAACAACAGAATCTGTGTATCGCTTCATGAGACACAGCATAGCTCTGTCAGAAGCTAGAAGGAAAGCACTGATGAGAGTCGTTTACTCATTGCCAGGAGTAAGCATCGGGATTTCCTCTCTCTTTTAGAATGTTCGCAGACGGCCTTCCTCCTGAATATGAGTAACTGACAATCTCCGGCTCTTTGTAAAGGCATGCAATTTGGACAGCTGTGATTTATGTGATAAGAATTGACGTAGAAGTGCATCTGAATCCTCCTTCAGTAATCCCTCCTCATTCACTTATCGCAGGTACAGAATCCTCTTATTAGATCAATGAATTAAGTCCCCAATTCAAAGTGCAATTCTCTAACATACATAATATTTCTTCATTAGAAAATCCATGCTGACTAGAAATGTTCGAAAACGTCTTTCATGGACAAAAAGTATTACCTGAATGGTACAATATAAGCTGAGACAGACCGGAATGTTGTAAGTTCAAAGGTGCACTATGAACATCAGCAATTCTTCATGATTGCCGATTGTGGCCCTTCATTTTTGAATTATATAGCCTACATATATCCAAAAGCGAAATTACAGCATCAGAGAAGCAGTTGAGATCGGAATGTGTAACAATACCATTAACCGAGACAGTGGCTACCACTTACAGACTGATCATAATTACGTCTGAATTGATTCTAATTTGTTTAATTATGTTCACAAACATTTTGGAGTTTTTGATATAATGTTCACAACGCTCAACAACTTTCTTTAGAAAAGTACCTGAGTTATTCATCGTCTACAGAAATGAAAATCACTACCAGTGTCCGCCAGTCAAATACAACGATGTATTTTCCGGTAGCATGTGGTCGTTCCGTGACGTCTCCATGATATAATTTGGCAATAGAAATAAAGTCCATAATGGCCTGCTGAAATTAAATCTACTGACGATGATGACGGAGGAAGTTGTCGGAAACTCCATATTGACAAATCTAAAGCCGAGAGAGCTGTGTGAAGCATCTATTCAAGAATTTCGTAGCGGAAAACGTTTGTATTACCACTTTTGCATGCGAACACAATCCGTAATTTGTGAGGAACTGTGTTGTAATTCTGCCGCAGTGCTTGCTTGAAGCCAAGGGAATGATGTCTTACGCCGCAAGTATATTAGGAGCGTCAGCCGAAGGAAGGCAGTTGTGAGCCTTCGCATAATATCAAAGGGTGTAACAAGCAGTTGCGTCGATAGATAAAGATATACACATTTTTCAAGATACTGCTTTACTGATTCATCCTAGTGTGAAAGTGCCAACACTTACGCAGCAGTGTATGTAATAGCAATGCACAAGTGCTGACGTCTTGTACTGTACGATGATAAATGAACTATAACCGAAGGTTTTCGTTGTAACTTATAAAGATAAGATCACACCAAACAAAAAGTGCAAACATAAACCACCAACGATAAAATGCTAAATATATCCCCAAGAGCTTGGCATTTGGAAATCTGTATTATTACAGGGGGCCTGCATTAAATCCATTCCCAGTATTCACAGGTAGTCCTACAAATGCAAGACGATAGAAGCCTATTCTCATCGCCGTTCATGATAGATAGCCGTTTGAGAACACCAGGCATCTCTCGTGTCTTCCTTTGGAGGGTTGGAGGCTGCCTAGCTATCCCGCTAGCTTCCTTAATCTGTATGTCGTTAACGGCAATTTATTCCATTTTACGAGTGGAATATGATGTTAGCGATCCTTTAGCAGGGTGCTGAAAGACCACTCGTCTCGATGTACAGCATCACTCATAGCTGATCTCAGACAGTGCCGGCGGATGTTGTACTTAGACGGGATCTTTGATGCCTGTCAGTGGGTCTTAAACTTAGTTGCTACTCCGACAGATCGGTATAATGCTTCATTGCAGACAATATTTCTCACACAGTCAGTAACTATGTAATGTACAACATAAAACGGAACCGTGATTTCCTGTTCCACATTCTTGTTGCTTGTGTTATCTGCTGACATGATAATGTTGTAGGTGTACTCACATTAGTCATTGCCTCTGAAAATGTTGCTCAGCTTATGATGGTCCGGGTTAACTTTCTTTGCTCCGCAAATTTTTCCTCATCAACGTGTAAAGTGCCGAATTTTTCTGCTGTAGGTGGTGTTAGGAATTCATTTTCTTTCGCCAACAGTAGTCCTCACACCGGATTTATGCGGGCAACCACGACTTCGTAAAATACATAATCAACGTCTTCAATTATCTGCTGGATACAATCGTGTCCTTGTCCACCTCTAAAAGTTTCAGTACCGTGCAAGATGTCCCCTGATGTCTAACCATATATCTTATCAACTTGTTCCTTCTTGTTTTCAGTGTATGCTACAAATTTAGTCTTCGCCGGTTTCACGGGTAACCTCATTTCTTATCACTCCTATTTTTAACATCGTTCCACAGCACCAAACACAACCACAATGATTCTCTTCTTTTCTAATGCGCGTACAGTCCAAGATTTTCTTCCATCTAACATTGTGCTCCGCACGTACATTCTTAGAAATGTCTTCCTCAAATTGAGGCCCATGTTTGAAAGCAGTAGACTTCTTTAGGCGCTGAATGCGGTGTTTGCCTTTGCCAGTCTGCTTTAATGTACAATTTGCTTCGTGTTCATACGTTGCTTCCAAGATAGCTCAGTTCTTTAATTCGTTTACTTTATGCTCCAGTTTTGATGGTAAGTTTCTCACTAAGCTCATTTCAGTTACATCACATTACTTGCTCTCAGTACATATTCTGTGCTCAGTACACTCTTTATTTCATTAAGTAAGTTCTTTAAGCTTTCCTCACTTTCACCGATATTCTTTGTTACAAAATTTTAGTCCTACTCTTGAACCTATGTTTTATTTCCATCACTGCTTCAGTGAAGTGTAGACAGAACACTGGACGAAAGACTGCATCCTTGTCTTATAACATTTTTAATCCGAATTCCTCTTTCTTGGTTTCCCATTCTTACTGTTCTTTCTTGGTTTTTGTATATATTGATTATTACCCATGTTTCCCAATAGCTTATTCCTATTTATCCCGAAAATCTGGAATATCTTACATAAATTTACGTTGTTAAAACGCTTTATTTTGGTCGACGCAGCTTGTAACCGTGTCTTGATTTTTGTAAAGGGCCGTTCCTATCATCATACAAAACGTCTGAATTGCTTCTGTTGTGCCTTTAACTATGTAAAGTCCGTCTCCGGTAGCTGAATGGTAAGCGTGACGGATTGTCAGTCCTCTGGGCCCAGGTTCGATTTCCGGCTGGGTCGGGGAATTTCCTCCGTCCAGAGACTGGGTGTTTTGCTGTCCTCATTATTCTATTACCCTCATCGACTGCAGGTCACCGAAGTGGTGTCATATTGAAAGACCGGCACCCGGCCAACGGTGTGCCCGACGGGGGACCCTAGCTATACGATTTAATAAATAAATAATACCTATCTAAAGCCACACTGGCCGACACGTAAGAGGTGGTCTATATTTTCCATTATTCTGTATATTACCTGGTCAGTAACTCGTATGAATTAGGTGTCGCCCTGAATCTGCTATTGTACTCTCACTTATCTGCCCTTGGCATCTCCAGAAATGTGTGGATGATATTTCTCCTGAAGGCTGATAGTATATCGACAATCTTATATGCTCTACACGCCGACACGAATAACTCTTCGGCTGCTACGATTTTACGATTTCTGAAGGAATGTCATGTATGACTTCCGCCATACTTGAGCCAATCGTGAAGAGCAATGGAAAACTCTGACTTTGATAGTGCATGCTCTTGTTTTCCTTATTCACCCCAATTTCTTCTTCTGTCATGTTGATTCCCACACCTCGTCGATGCCTTCAGTACACTTTCCCCCATGTATCCACACTCTGTACTGCATTTAAAACTGGAATTATTCATGCATACCGAATGTTGTCTCCTTTGCTTTTAATATGACAGAAGGTTTTTTTGGCTTTTTCTATACGTTACATTAGTTCTTCCGATCACTATTTCTTTTTGTGTTTCTTCATACTTTCCCTGCAGCTATTTCACCTTGGCTTCTCTAAAATTCCTTCGTTCATCAGTCACTTCGTATTTATTTCGTTTCTGTGGTTTGTCTGTACTCCTGTCTTTTCCTGAGCCTTGTGTGACACGAAGCGTTGTTATCTATCGGAGCCGATGTGCCTCTTTCAGACTTTATCAGTTTCATCACCTAGTTAGCTAGACACTAGCAGGTCTCAAAATATCTGCACATAGTTGTTTCTGATTTCCTCTGTAATCAATATCCTTCTGTGCTTTGCATTCAGATAGTGGTGGAATTTGCGGAGTTTAGTTTCCCAATTTCTCCATGAGGCCAAGTCACGAATTTATAGTCAACACTTTCTTTTTCTGCTAAATGAGGTGTCAGTTGATTAAAAATATACTGCGTGTTGTACCGCATCATTGAATAAAATGCTTTAATTAGAATCCATACTAAGATTATACATGTGAAAGCAAGTGTTTGTTGCACTTTCATGACTAAGCCACTGAATCGATATGGATAAATTTTGGTATGGAGATAGCTTGAACGATAAGGAGGAACATAGGGTACTTGATTGATTTAAAGAATATAACGCGAAATATGGAAGAGTACTTACTCTCTGTAACAGCTATCTCATCTTTCACTTTTGAACTGTTTTTATTGTTTGATATGTTTTACATAATACGATTCAACGTAATGAATAAAATGTTTAGACAATGGTCTTCGTGTTTAATATATACTTCCATTATAGCGTCAGGCGCCAACCAGTCATATTTTTGCCGATACGCGTGAAGCGTTTCTTACAACTTCTTTGTTGCTTCCAAATTTGCGTGAACAGCTCGTTGTCATGCGGTTATCGTTGCTGTTTCGCGTTCGTCGATTTCCAGGTTAATTTCCCGACCGGATCGGTTTTTCTGTCTGCTCGCGTCTGGGTGTGTGCGCTGTCTTCACCATCATTTTATCATCATCTTCATAGATGTCAGCGAAGTGGCATCACATAAAATGACTTGCATCAAGCTCGCGAACATCCAGTCTGTGGTCTCTTGGTCAATAAACTCATACACACATGTCAGTAAAAGTTACTTACTGGAACTGCCTCTTATATCTGATTATTTAGATGCAGCATATATATGTATTAAGTACCGAAGTAATCAGCAACGTTTCTCATTATATCACACAAAACAACATTTTTTCCATATATCTTGCACCTTTATTAATTTGTAAAGTTGTTCCAAATACGGAGTGACTGTTGCCAACGGAAGATAGCTTCGAAACTCACTAATCGTTCAACCAAGGCGAAAACTCGGTCCCCGTAGCATCATAATGACTTTACAGGTATCACGGAAACAAGAAAGAAAGGAAACTATTCTATTGAGATTTTACGACCCACTTTATAGATTAAGCGTTATCTTTTCACATTGGCAGTAGAGCATTCATTACCTGTATCACGAAAGCGAGAACCTCTGAGAAGTGATATCGTACAATGAGCGTGGTACCTACAGAGAATTCAGTTACGACAGCACTGGATGTGATGGGACAATCGGCTCGAGAAATAATCTTGAAATCGAAATAGTACACAGACTGCACACAGCAAACGGACAGTAAATAATAATTTTCGAGCGAGAATTTAGTTTGGTATAAGAACAGCCTTTTTTCATGTGACAAATTTCGGAAATAGATCTGCCGTCAATTGTAATGAAACGAGAAAAGAGGGTGCTGAAATGATTTTTAGAGAGAGTGGAACGCATGGCGGGAAGTACATAAAAGGGAAAACAGAACCCTTAATTGGCAAAGCAAACATGGTAAAGAGGGGATGGGTATTCTGCTAAGTGAAAAGGATTATCTCTGTATATTCCATGCTGTGGCGTATTTAAGAAAAGCAATAGTAATAAAATCGGCAAGAACCCTCGGACTACAAGGAATAATTTCACAGTATGATTGTTTCAGCTAGTACAGGTACGAAGGATGCAAAAACCTCACCTAAATCACCAGTAACTTTCAAAGAAACGAATACTGGACCAAATACAAATGCTCTACAGAAAAGGAGGCCTGCTGTTGGAAGATACGCCTGCGACACAAATGCAAGTGAAAACTTGACAATGTTTCTTCATCTGTGCAGAGCAAACTATAAACTACTATATATTACATTCACAACACACTTGCAAAAGTAATCTTTTACGTGCTGCCGGGCGAGCTACATAATTAATAAAATACATGAATACATTTTTTCGTCTTCACTTTGCTGTCTCCATATATATTTACACAAATAAGAATGAAACAGTTCCGTGCACTGCCTTCTCCTTACAATAATCTTTTAATTGCAGACAACGTTTCTTCAATGGTGTTTGTGTGTGCTCCAGTTTTCGGATCCTTCAAATAAAGGCTTTGATTTACGAATAGGTGCTTTAATCCTTCATCTTTTACGCATTTATGGGAACTAATCAATTAGACACTATTGTTTTCTCATATATTTTTTTAATTATCTCAAAAGTGCTTCTTAAGATTTTTCTTGAACAACTCGAAAAAAAGTACTTATTACTGCCTGCCGAAGTGGCAGAGCGGTCCTAGGCGTTTCAGTCTGGAAACGCGCGACCGCTACGGTCGCAGGTTAGAATCCTGCCTCGGGTATGGATGTGTGTGATGTCCTTAGGTTAGTTAGGTTTAAGTAGTTCTACGTTCTAGGGGACTGGTGGCCATAGATCTTAAGTCCCATATTGCTCAGAGCCATTTGAACCATTTATTGAAGAAATGTATTCTGTGCTACATTCACACACCCATAAACGTGCCAACCACAAAATGGTACTTAACGGTAGTCAGCTATGTGCAGACCAGGAACCTTTACTTACCGATCATTGTTTCTAGTGCCCATTATTCCCTTATACCCTAAATATCCACATGGATCCCTCACTGAGACTTCTTCGGTAAAATTTTCATTGGTGACTGACCAACCACACACCTTCTGTCTTTCGCGATGAATACACTCGCCGTATACCAATATAGATTTTTCTTATTGTCTTTCAGACTGTACAGAAACTCCAGTCCACTCAGTGGCTCATTTTTAAGGCATTACAAACAATCACTAAACGTTCGAAGATAACAGTATTTGAATAGGAGCCAAACTTCTCGAATGAAGCCAAAGCAAATGCAACTGACGACACAGAAAAAAACAATGGTCAGTTGTTTAGTGATAACTCCAACTAATCAGAAAATGCATGAAGACTACAATATATATATCGATAACACACAACTGCAAGAGACAGTGTACTTTTACATACTGAAATTAAAAACTAATGGAGAGAATTACAATACACCATGATATAAATGTAAGGAAATATGTCACTGTTGTATCTGACATCTCAGTAGGAAATTCTGCCCTTCATGATATGTCAGATTCGGTATAAAATTCAATATTTATGGACTGGAACTTCGAACGCACTTCAAATGGCGAAATATTTATTGAACATCTAAGAGCTGAAAATTCATTTACTGATGCAGCTAACACAAGCTATGGTGCAAACCTGTTTGACACCACAGGCTCGTTTTTCGCGACCACATTCGTTGACATCGCCAGCTCACAACCAGACTGTTCCATTCCAACCTAACCTAGACATCGGGCTACGCTACAGATCGGTCTGTCACCAGAGACAGGTGCTTGCACTCACGCCCACGTCAACAATGTCGTGTTATTTTACCAGCCAATGAGGTAACGATACGGTCGTAAATCTACATCTGCATCCATATTTGATAAACCACTGTGAACTGTTTTGTAGAGGGCGCTTCCCATTGCACCAATTATTACGGCTTAAGGGCGCCCATACAATAGTTTGGATGGGGGGCAGAGGTCTAGCTGGGGCTTATGAAGGATTTTTAATATTATAGAAGACGAATGACTACTTGAAAGAAGCCATAAAAGTGTCCAGTTCCGAGCCTGTTAAAAAACTGCGTAATACCAACTTTTAAACTGCAAGAAAAACACCTGATTGCACCATATTTTTTCCTCTCCCTAGAGGGTAGAGGGGGGGGGGGGCGGCGGCGAACGCCTCCGCCCCCTCTTGGCCCCAAGTATAAAAGCCGTTGTTAGGTCTTCGTTCATTTCCATTCAGGTACTGACTCTCGTAAAAATCTCTGATTGCTGTAATTAATTTAATCCACTCCTCTGTATATCTAGGGAAGCGATAAGGAGAGAGTTGTAGTACATTTTCAGCAGATATTTTCAGTAAACCTAATTCAGAATTCATTATAAGTACCGGTATTTTTTATGATTAATATTCAGTACCGTCTCATTCCTTTCAACACGTGTAAGATATCCCACGAAAAACATATAACACTACCGACACAATTACCATTTTAGCCCGCATCTCGTGGTCGTACGGTAGCGTTCTCGCTTCCCACGCCCGTGTTCCCGGGTTCGATCCCCGGCGGGGTCAGGGATTTTCTCTGCCTCGTGATGGCTGGGTGTTGTGTGCTGTCCTTAGGTTAGTTAGGTTTAAGTAGTTCTAAGTTCTAGGGGACTGATGACCATAGATGTTAAGTCCCATAGTGCTCAGAGCCATTTTAACCATTTGAATTACCATTTTACCTAACATATATTTGTTACAGCTAATTTTCACCGTTTAATACGTTTAATATAATAAAGACATTATTATAATTATTTTGAAAGTGCTACATAATTTTGTCTATTCAGAACAGTTTAAAGTTATTGGGTTTGTAATAAATTAGTCAATACATCAGAACATGATCTCTTTGAAGACATTCTAGTAAATTGCGATGAACACAAATCGTGTACCTTTTGTTTCATAAGTTTACATCTGTCTTCAGCAGCGGCACTGCAACTAACTGCAACAACCTATTCGGGTTCAAGCATTTTCCGGTAGATGACGATGATGCTTGGTTTGTGAGGCGCTCAACTGCTTGGACATCAGCGCTCGTACAAAGTCTTGATCTTCAGACAGTCCAATTGTAGCTACTGTGATGAATGACGAAAATGATGAAATGTTAAGGACAACACAAAACATCCAGTCCCCGAGCAGAGAAAATCCCCAACCCATCCGGGAATCGAACCCGGGACCCCATGATCCAGAGGCAGCAACGCTAACCACTATAACACGAGCTGCGGGCATTTTCCGGTAGAGGCGCCACATATATTGGTTTCTTTTGAGGTTAGTGGCAAGCGGCCAACGCTGGTGCAATGGTCGGCGACTCTTAGTGTCTATAGGTTATTCCGTGACAGTGCGAATCCAATCTATTTGTGCACGTGGTTTACAACTTGGCAAAGCTGGAGAGTTTTGGTGAACACACAACAATTAAATCGGACGGTAAGCCCGAGAACCACATTTAAAACTATTAGCATAAGACTCACGAGCGTAAGTCTGGTTTAGAGCGTAGTTCTAAGAGAGCTGAAGCTGTGAAAGTTACTCGTATCCAGAAAACCTCAGAGAAACCACACATCCTTCGGAACTTGAATGCAGAACGTCAGGTGGCCTTTAACAACTACAGAGACAGTATAACAGTAAGAACCCGTCAAGTTGTAGGCCATGAGCGTCACGCTTATCTTACAGCTTCCAAGACGCTTGAAGACTCGCAAAAAGGGCGTCATGTAAAGGCTGAACGACAAATAGAGAGTCGTGACTTTACTTTTGGAACGTGGGAGGCTTTTGGTGAGATTGCATTTGACTATAATTTGTTACCTGACAGTCTTACATTAGTCACCATTGGGGGATGGATGAAATATGAGGCACCATAAAGCATTAAAATGATAGGGTAAAAGGGTTGGTACGTGTTGCTCCGGTATCAAAAGCTCTCATCAAGTACTAATTCAGCCGAACGAACCCATATAAAGCCCTCTTCATTTCAAATGTAATGAATCGAGGCCATTTTATATGTCATTAGAAACTACAGTACACGCTTTGAGATCGGCATACTGCAAAATAATAGAAACACGTTCGTTATGTACAAACATTACTACCTTATGTACTCACCTACACAAATCATAGCAAACTACTGTTGTGCGAGTGAAGCAGTGAGTAACAGTTAGTTTATTTATAATTACTGCAGTTCATACATCGACGCGGTACAATACACAGAAGAATTTTATTCATGATGTAGTTAAGGAAGGATCAATTATGCAAACGCCTGTGATAGAAGATGTGCTACTAATGGTCAAACGAGGGGGGGGGGTTATTGGAGAGAACATCGCTATCCGTCAGCTCATATTGATATTTTTGCCGTGTAGTCTCGTAAGGCTTAATTTATTTTCTACAACTTGATTTTTTTCTCTACCTTTCCAAAGTCGATTTTCGTCTTAGTATACGAATAGTATTTCGTCATTTTATATGAATATTGCGATCTGTCTTAGTTATACACCGCCCCCACCCCAAACTGTTTTGTACCTACAAGCAAGTGACGTTTCCTGGTCGGTACTACAGTGTAGTAACAGGTATCAAAATCACTTGAGGCAATACGTACTCTATACCGCCGTAAGTGGTTTCCGCCGTGTTATACAGTTTTTGTTGTTCTCAGACACAAAGTTGCGTTCTTTGCAGAATTTGTAAACATTTGGACTTCTACACATATATGTGGTGCATAAAATATTAAAGCAGATTTCGAAATTTGCTGTTAATTCTCCAGATAGTGGTTGTTTCAGCAATTAATTTCTATGTGCTTTTAAAACTAGTTTCATAACATATGGACAGTGAAACCATAGTTCGTCGTTCGTGCGCCATCTTCTACCTTGAAGCAGAAGGAGGTCCTTTACCACGAAACATTTGATAATTGCCAATTATCAGAGTTTAAACAATTTTACCTCTCTTAAAAACTGAAATGTATTTTAGTTTCCAATAGCTGCAGTTTCTAAATGTGTTTGACTTTTCAGTAGTTTCTGATCAATCGTGATTTATTTGATTTCTCTTATTGCGTTTTAAAGTGTAGCACGGTAGTAAAGTATAACAGAGAGAATATAATGTACAATACTAACAAGATTATCCCTAATCGCAAGGCTTTTTAATGTGAATAGAATATCTGTTAATAGGAACGTGACCATGTTATACGGTCGGACACTTTTGTAATTTCAGAAAAATTAAGTCAATGCCGTAACGTGCCATGTGGCTTGATATAATGACAGTCTCCTGTCAAATTAACGAACAAGCTCGGTGTTCTAACATTACAGCGCTCACAACAAAATATTTTTTCGAGAAAATTTTAGATTTTCTGTTTAATAGGGAGTTCTCTTTGTGTTGATGGTATTCAGTATTTCTATCCGGTTTCTGAACTAAATGATCGTACAGTTGTTGTTTGAGATCTTCGGTATTTATTGATTACCCGCCCTAATAACAGTGCGTGTTAGTGCCGCTTTCGAGATGGGAAGGTGCGCTCGGCCCGGATCGAGTCCTTCGGGCAGATTAGCGTCAAAGCTCGGTCTGCTGGCCAGCTTGCATATGGTATTTAGACGTTTTCCAACATCCCACTCCGTGACTACAGAGTTAGTACACAAATTCCATCTCAGATACCCGATTTGCAGTCATTTGTAAAGTTATCGATGCCTATCATATGAATAAACTACACGCAAGCAGATACGGGTACAGATATTCCCTCCAGTTTTGGAGGGTGGGGGAGGTAATGTGGTGGATGCAGAAAGGCCATCCGGCTGCCTCTTACACTACCAATGACAAATACGTTACCAACAATGGAGTCTGTACTCCTATGTGGACAAAGGCACAGGAAAATGAAGGATAGTCTTACGTATTTACTGATTTTATCAGCTTATCGGACGACCTTTGCATTTTAGCTGTCTACTGGACCTAAAAGATTCAGTGTGTTTCCGAAGTTGATGAAGAAGGAATGAAGTAAGGTAACTTTAATATGCAATTTGTTGGACTTACAATTTTCTGTTTTTGTAGGCAGTATTTAGAAAATGGCTTACCTTCACATCTTACTTCAGGCTGGTAACTCTCACGTTTTTATGATTTGTTACAAATTTAATTTGGTCTTCTCCGTTAGATGGTACATGTTCAGATTTTGTTAAATTTGGCATATTCTTTTAAGTATCGTACTGGGCTTGTACCCGAATGATTGACACCATCCTGGTTACCAAAAACTGCTGCAGACATATTGTACATATAGTTACTAGTAAAATCACAGAATGGCTTCCACATATTAAATCTTAGTTGAATGAGGTCGCTTGATACCATTTGAGATACCCAGACATGTCTCACAGCTATCTCAGTGCTTCATCATCTGGTGCTAAAGCCCATCACCTGACAGAATATTACAGCATGATGACAGCTTCAGTAAGAGGGGGGGAGGGGGCAAAAGCATTGGGAATATGGCTGCGGTGGGGAGGGAGAGTGGGGGAACCCATTGTTCGAACACGTATCCGTTACGGTCACGCCACATAAGTCAATGTACACATTTGTGTCGCTGTGAATTCATCGGTTCGCCCGTGAGAGTTTTTTTAGTAAAACAACTTTTTACATTACGGCGAAAACGTGTTGGCAGATTGTTGAGAGCAACGCGCAGTTGTGAAATTTGGTTTCCTGTTGGGGAAGTCTGCCGCTGAAACTACAGCAGTGCTTAAGACTGCTTATGGGGTTGCTGCCGTAAGTAAAACCAGAGTCTACGTGTGGTTTTCACATTTTAAAAATGTCGAAATGTCAATTGAAGACCAACCTCGTTCAGGACACCCCTCAACATCAAGAAGTGAGGGAAACGTCGACAAAATCAATGCCACCTTTCGTGGAGATCCTCGCCGAACCATCGATCAATTCTGTGATATGTGTGGAATATCTTGGAGTTCAATTCAAAGGATTCTATCTGAAAAATTGCACATGAGAAGGGTTGCAGACAGATTTGTCCCTCACCTTCTCACAGAAGAGTAAAGTGAGAATCGACTTCAGGCATGTTTTGATCTTCGAAATCAGCTCAAAGAGGACCCTGAATTTTTTTCCAAGGTTGTCACTGTTTATGAATAGTGGTGCTATGGATACAATCCAGAAACAAAGCAGCAATATAGCGGGTGGATGACAAGTGACTCTTCTCGTCCCAAGAAATCTCGCCAAGTGCAGTCAAACATAAAGAAAATACCCATTTGTTGATTTGATTACAGAGGTGTTGTGCTCGAGTTCGTTACCCCTGGTCAAAATGTCAACCACGATTTCTGCGAGGGTTATTCGGAAAGCAAGGAACGGTCGGTCGCGAAATGGAAGTGAAAATCCGATGAAGTTTTGCACAGGTGTGTTGGGCAGTGTGTCTAGTATGCCCGTCGATCGCGTTACGTCGTTCTTTTTATATCTGAGCACACAGGAAGCACTTACAGATACCTAGAACAATAGTGTCTCCCGCCGAGTACGAGGACCTGCTGAGAAATTTCGTCTGAAGCTATGCAGCCCATATTACATAAATGTCGTGCACTTCCTTCTTCACGACAACTTTCAGCCGCATTCTGCAGGGGTAATGAAGATGCTTCTGCATCGTTTTCAATTGGAAACGTTTGATTACCCACAATACGACCCGTAATTTTCTTCCTCTGAGTTTCATCTCTGCTGACATGAACCGCTAGCTATGAAATCTACATTTTGGCACAGACAACGAGCTGTAGTCCACCTTAGACAATTGGCGGAAAGCACTGGCGCCTGCCTTCTATAACGAGGGTATTGGAAAGTTGGTACAACGCTACGACAAACGTGTAAGTAGGATCGGCGACAATGGAAGTTGTAGCTAACTGTTGCAAATAAAACAATTTTCATTTTCACTGTTTTTTCCCATTTTGCGACCTAACGTTCATTAATTTTCAAATAGCCCTCGTATTTGGAGGTTTTGAAAAGACTGAGTGAGGGTATTCGGAAGAAAAGGGCATATCTTTGGCGCAAAGGCGACTAGTTCTTCCATCATTACAACGCGCCGGCACACACCGCACTGCTCTAGCCCCTGTGATTTCTTTTTGTTCCACAGACTCAAACGGAACATGAAAGGAAAGCGTTTTGCCACTGTTGAGGAAGTACAACAAAAATCGCTGGAAGGCGTAAAGATCATCCCGATAAGTGAATTTAAAAACTGTTTAGAACAATGTTTGGATCGTTTGAAGAAGTGCGTTGTGTGGTCAATGGAAAATATTTTGAAGGTGAGCAAAATTTGGTGTAAACATTTTACGGAATAAAGACGTTGGAACTAATTTGCCGTTTTTTTTTTAGTGAGTCCCCACTCATATGCCATGGACACTGTTCCCACCCCTGCCCCTGAGCCAATCTGTCTTGGCGTCGGCATTAAATAGGAGTAAAATATGAATCACTGACAGAAAAATATTTTTATTTGTGATAGTAATGCCTTGACTTACCGTCCCTAATACATACAATCTATTCATTATTTTCTCTAAGTTTCAAGTGCTTTCCTAGCGCAAGAAGAGCATCGCGTACCACAAATGTCAGCCACTTGTCCCTTTCTGCTTGTTTGTTCTGTACAGTAGTCTACGTCTGTACCATTCTCACGTATTTGCTTGAAGTTTATTAAATTTATGTCGGATAGAAAAAACGTATCAACTATCAACTGCGGAAAATCTCCGTCGATTTTCCATTCTGGAGGACCTGACAGTAAGAACACCGTTCATCATTGTGTCGTGAACTGGTATCATTTAATGGTCGTCAGAAACATCGCGTGAGGTGGAAGCGTTTTGATCTATGTGCTACTGAGTGTATAATTTTAGGGAGGTATAGGTTATATGCATGTGCTATTGAGCCCACCGTTTCACATATGCGTGTTAGAGCTACAGCAGACAATTTGATTTGTTCGATTTCCTGCTCTTCATAGATCTGAGTTCGTTTATTAACTTCATTGTCGTAGATTGGCGCTTAACATCGATATAATAACAACCAGCCAAATATTCGGCACTTAATTCTTTTCGTCCCACTAATAGACCTTGCTTCCATTCTGAGTATTTTTCATGTTCATGTAATATCAATAAAGACTGATTTTGAATGAAGAAATTAATTTGGATTTTGTTTATTATATTTTATCATTTATCACTAACTCCAATATCAATAGTTACGGCTTTAGTTTGCCTACTGCCTGTCTAAATTACAAGTGTGTGTGTGTGTGTGTGTGTGTGTGTGAGAGAGAGAGAGAGAGAGAGAGAGAGAGAGAGAGAGAGAGAATGTACAGAAGTAGAGCACACGTTAAGGGCTAGAAACTTGGTACTACTATCAAGCAAACACAGTAACTGCATTCGTTTAGTCTGACGCTCCACTCGTTACATTAAGAATACGTTTAGGCTTGAACCGCTGAATTAGGAGATTATGGTTTGAATTGTTACTCTCGTTCGGCGAAATTTCATATGTTAGTAACTGGACTACATTAGAGATCAGTGAATCTGAGCACGTTGCGGTATCGGAAGATCAAAACACACATTCCACTGTTTATTTGTACCTTCGCCCTTTACAGCCTAAGATTTTCAAAACGAAAGTTTTCATTTTTGTGTCATGAAGGATCAGACAGTGTTCAATTACTTGTCTGAATAATGCTTGTGGCAACAAAAGCACAATGGAATGATGTTTTGGATATTTGTGCTATTCATTGGAAGATCTTCGGTGAGATATCAGCTGGTTTAGATTTTCGTGTCAGACAAACGGAATTTGTGATTTTTACACATTCCTTTATTTTTCATATAAGATCATTTAGCTTGCGGCGATGTTGAATATTGTATTCTTACTAAACATTTTGCTTTGAATATCGAACAAGGTCTCTTTGAGTTAAAAGTTTTTATAGTGGACAACAGCAATGACACTCTTCATATATCGTGTATCCTAAGATTACAAGTTTCTGAAGTCGAAATGCCTTTAGTACATCTTAAGGAGTCGCTAGAGAAAATTCTGTTAGCTAACTTTTTCTGTCTAGCATGGTATCTGAATGACAAATTTGCAATAATACGCTGCGCGTAAGGGAAATATAATTCGGAGTAAGTCACTTTTAAATACAAACGAGCATGTGTACGACTGATATAAGGCAGCGTGAAACTTGTATTTATTTTGCATCCTCACACAAATTGAGAAGATTTCATACAAAAGGTCGTTTTACTAAAAGTCAGGAATAAACTTTAGTTGCCGGCCGCTGTGGCCGAGCGGTTGTAGGCGCTTCGGTCTGGAACCACACGACCGGTAAGGTCGCAGGTTCGAATCCTGATGCCGGCTTCTGTGGCCAAGCGGTTGTAGGCGCTTCAGTCCGGAAACGCGCATCTGCTACGGTCGCAGGTTCGAATCCTGCCTCGGGCATGGATGTGTGTGATGTCCTTAGGTTAGTTAGGTTTAAGTAGTTCTAAGACTAGGGAACTGATGACTTCAGATGTTAAGTCCCATGGTGCTCAGAGCCATTTGAACCATTTTTGAAACGTTAGTTACAATGACATTTCCAACATGTTCGTTGCGATACAGCTATATACCTTACACCCCAAGCATGAAGCTTCCTGGGGTTCCTCAGCAATATTGTTCAGTAGCCTGTGAGTATAATTATTAGTCGTTCATTGACCTTGTCTGTTCTCCATACTTATTTTTCATTGAAGTTCTGATACGTAGACATAGTGCAGCGCAAAAAATAAGAAAGTCACTGACATAATATAGTACCTAAAAAATAAAACTTCGTGGTGGATGAAAAGCAAGTGTCTGTTGGGGACTCGAACCAGGAACCTTTAGCGGGCAGTGTTCTTACCTAGAAAAAAATTATCATATTTCAACTGTTTTGCTCCATCAAGATGTGAGTAAAGGCTTCTAAGTAACTACTGTAATTTAAAATACCAGTGAGATAAATGAAGCTGCGTAGCAGCTCATGAGTCGTCTATCGATAGCTCAGCCGGAAAGAGAATTTCCCTCGAAAGACAAGGTTTCGGTTTCACCTACAGGCCTTGGAAACGTTTTGATTTAAAACATTATAGTTTCAAAGTACATAACGAGTAAACTTTTCCGACGCACTGAGTACGTTCTGTTAAAAATATGTTATCGATGTAAATTGTAAATTCAGGTTCCTATTCGTAAAGCTGAGCATAGTTCCGCGTACATGACACAGCAAAAAAAAAAAAAAAAAAAAAAAGTGTAATGTTTCATAAAACTCTCTCCGCAGTAATTTAAATTGCTGCAGTGATAATATTAGCAATGTTTGTTAATTACAAAGTATATAATTTACAGAATAATTATCGGATATCGAACCTAATGTACCAGCACGTTTGTCACATACGCTGCCAAAGCCAGCACATCACAGCCTCAGAGCCTGAGTCTTGTATTGAATTTCACAAGTGACAAATAAATTCATTATTAATAACGTTCTTGGGACGGCTGGTTTTAACGCTGTCCCCCAATAATTTTAAATATATCTGCAGCAAATTCAGCGAAAAAGCATCTCTTTCATTTCGCTTACAGTTATAAGATAAATCCCTTGAACAAGCATTTACTTAGTATATACGGTATCTGAATGTTTATTGATAACCTGAGTTGCATAAAATCTATTGTTCCCCTAATAGACATTCACGAAACCGGTACCAGAAGCTGTACAATTAATCTAGCACTGTTAGTAACCGCCGGCCGGTTTGGCCGAGCGGTTCTAGGCGCTTAAGTCTGGAACCGCGCGACCGCTACGGTCGCAGGTTCGAATCCTGCCTCGGGCACTGATGACCTCAGATGTTAAGTCCCATAGTGGTCACAGCCATTTGAACCATTTTTTTTTGTTAGTAACCTCTACTTTTACACCAAATATGTCTTGCAAATTATGTTTTAGATTACCCAAGTACATATTACTTCATTTAGCTAAAAAGTAGAACTAGCGGAAAAATACATAAATAGTTTCATTCAGATGAATGTGAGATATTTCGTTGCCAACGGGAAGCAACACATAAAACGCGCAACACACTTTGTGATACTTAACAGTAATTAAATGTATTTTATTAATTAATCGGAATGATGTAGCATCCTCGTTTGTGCAAAATGCCAAATAGTTATTTATTTTCAACACTTACGTAGAAATTTTACACATTCATTCAGCACAATTTTACGGAATAACCATTTTTAACGTTGATTTACGAGTTCTTTGAGCCTTTGAAAAGTGATAGCATACTACAACTCTAAAACAACACTCTGTCATTCAGTCACCTACGAAGCATGTAATCTTAACGATGTTAGGCGTACTTCAGCGAGTAAGTGTTCGATACACTGATAGCATCGCATTCTTTGTTTTTGCATCACAGACGTTATAAATGCAATATTTTCGAGGATTTGTAAATGAAATTAAATGTTCGGCAAATTGGAATTCCATTCATCTGACAGCATACAAATACAGCCGAAAACTATGCCTGTAATTTTATCTTGGAACTCTTCCATTTAGTCCGTGATTGCATAGAAAAAGAGTAATATCAGAAATTGAGTCCGCCTTGATCCAAAACATCTTGTTATACGTTTAACAAGGTGTTTTGCATCAAGCCGGATTCAACTTCTGATATTACTGTAACTCTGCCTGTACTAGTTTTAGGAGGACACCGCATTTAGCAACAAAATAGCAGGTCAGCAACTGGAAACAGTTAATTCCATAAATTATCTGGGAGTACGCATTAGGAGTGATTTAAAATGGAATGATTATATAAAGTTGATCGTCGGTAAAGCAGATGCCAGACTGAGATTCATTGGAAGAATCCTAAGAA
This sequence comes from Schistocerca nitens, assembly GCF_023898315.1. Classification (NCBI taxonomy): domain Eukaryota; kingdom Metazoa; phylum Arthropoda; class Insecta; order Orthoptera; family Acrididae; genus Schistocerca; species Schistocerca nitens. The sequence goes on from NC_064619.1 coordinate 108,521,280, forward strand.
AATGCAATCCGAAAACAAAGGAAGTAGGTTACAGTACGCTTGTTCGCTCACTGCTTGAATACTGCCCAGCAGTGAGGGATCCGTACCAGATAGGGTTGATAGAAGAGATAGAGAAGATCCAACGGAGAGCATAGCGCTTCGTTACAGGATCATTTAGTAATCGCGAAAGCGTTACGGTGATGATAGATAAACTCCAGTGGAAGACTCTGCGGGAGAGACGCTCAGTAGCTCGGTACGGGCTTTTGTTAAAGTTTCGAGAACATACCTTCAAATGGTTCAAATGGCTCTGAGCACTATGCGACTTAACTTCTAAGGTCATCAGTCGCCTAGAACTTAGAACTAATTAAACCTTACTAACCTAAGGACATCACACACATCCATGCCCGAGGCAGGATTCGAACCTGCGACCGTAGCGGTCACGCGGTTCCAGACTGAAGCGCCTTTAACCGCACGGCCACACCGGCCGGCCAACATACCTTCACCGAAGAGTCAAGCAGTATATTGCTCCCTCCTACGTATATCTCGCGAAGAGACCATGAGGATAAAATCAGAGAGATTAGAGCCCACACAGAAGCATACCGACAATCCTTCTTTCCACGAACGATACGAGACTGGAATAGAAGGGAGAACCGATAGAGGTACTCAGGGTACCCTCCGCCACACACCGTCAGGTGGCTTTCGGAGTATGGATGTAGATGTAGATTCTGAAGCCTGCTACCCGGTGACGTATATCCAAACGAGTTGTAACACAAGAAATGTTTTAACAAATTATGGTAGTAAGTCCTTCATAAATGCTATCTTTAGTAGCAGTCTTTAGTATGAAGACTGGTTCGATTAAGCTGTCCACGCTCTACCCTGAGCAAGCTTCATCTTCGAATAACTACTGCAACCCACTCCACTGGAACCTCTTTACTGAACTCGTCTAGTGGCCTCTCTCCGCAGTGTTTCCCCTAACAACTCCCTCGAATACTTAACTGACGATTCTTTGAGATCTCAGGACTTGTAATGTCCACCGAGCCCTTTTTCTAGCAAAGATAGGCCACAAATATTTGTTCTCTAAAATTCTGTTCAGTATTTTCTAATAAATTACCGCTACCTATCCATCTAATTTTAAGCATTCTTCTACAGCACTAGATTTCAAAAGTTTCAGTAGTCTTCTTGTCTGAACTGCTCACCATCCACGTTACACATCCGTGAAAATCCCTCCAGAAACGACTTCCTACAACTTTAATTTATATTCGATGTTTTCAAACTTAGAAACTCTTTTATTGTCATTGCTGTATTATGTTCCCATCCTACTTCGACCATCGTGTTATTTTACTGCCCAAATAGCTAAACTTACATACTACACTCCTGGAAATTGAAATAAGAACACCGTGAATTCATTGTCCCACGAAGGGGAAACTTTATTGACACATTCCTGGGGTCAGATACATCACATGATCACACTGACAGAACCACACGCACATAGACACAGGCAACAGAGCATGCACAATGTCGGCACTAGTACAGTGTATATCCACCTTTCGCAGCAATGCAGGCTGCTATTCTCCCATGGAGACGATCGTAGAGATGCTGGATGTAGTCCTGTGCAACGGCCTGCCATGCCATTTCCACCTGGCGCCTCAGTTGGACCAGCGTTCGTGCTGGACGTGCAGACCGCGTGAGACGACGCTTCATCCAGTCCCAAACATGCTCAATGGGGGACAGATCCGGAGATCTTGCTGGCCAGGGTAGTTGACGTACACCTTCTAGAGCACGTTGGGTGGCACGGGATACATGCGGACGTGCATTGTCCTGTTGGAACAGCAAGTTCCCTTGCCGGTCTAGGAATGGTAGAACGATGGGTTCGATGACGGTTTGGATGTACCGTGCACTATTCAGTGTCCCCTCGACGATCACCAGTGGTGTACGGCCAGTGTAGGAGATCGCTCCCCACACCATGATGCCGGGTGTTGGCCCTGTGTGCCTCGGTCGTATGCAGTCCTGATTGTGGCGCTCACCTGCACGGCGCCAAACACGCATACGACCATCATTGGCACCAAGGCAGAAGCGACTCTCATCGCTGAAGACGACACGTCTCCATTCGTCCCTCCATTCACGCCTGTCGCGACACCACTGGAGGCGGGCTGCACGATGTTGGGGCGTGATCGGAAGACGGCCTAACGCTGTGCGGGACCGTAGCCCAGCTTCATGGAGACGGTTGCGAATGGTCCTCGCCGATACCCCAGGAGCAACAGTGTCCCTAATTTGCTGGGAAGTGTCGGTGCGGTCCCCTACGCCACTGCGTAGGATCCTACGGTCTGGGCGTGCATCCGTGCGTCGCTGCGGTCCGGTCCCAGGTCGACGGGCACGTACACCTTCCGCCGACCACTGGCGACAACATCGATGTACTGTGGAGACCTCACGCCCCACGTGTTGAGCAATTCGGCGGTACGTCCACCCGGCCTCCCGCATGCCCACTATACGCCCTCGCTCAAAGTCCGTCAACTGCACATACGGTTCACGTCCACGCTGTCGCGGCATGCTACCAGTGTTAAAGACTGCGATGGAGCTCCGTATGCCACGGCAAACTGGCTGACACTGACGGCGGCGGTGCACAAATGCTGCGCAGCTAGCGCCATTCGACGGCCAACACCGCGGTTCCTGGTGTGTCCGCTGTGCCGTGCGTGTGACCATTGCTTGTACAGCCCTCTCGCAGTGCCCGGAGCAAGTATGGTGGGTCTGACACACCGGTGTCAATGTGTTCTTTTTTCCATTTCCAGGAGTGTATATCCAGTGTCTCATTACATAATTTGATACCTTCAGCATCGCCTCATGTAATTCTTGTATCTTCCATTAACATTGCTTCTTTTGTTTGTCATCTTCTATCCGTCTTTCAAGACACCGTCGGTTCCCTCCAGCTGAACTTCAAAGATCTTTGCTGTCTTTGACAGAATAAGTGTGTCATCGGCAAACCTCAATGTTCTTATTTCTTCTGCCTGAACTTTAATTCCTTCTACACTTTTTTCAATGGTTTCCTTTACTGCTTGCTCAGCATAAAGATAGAAAAACATAGGGTATAGGCTAAAAGTCAGTCACATTCCCTTTTTAAGTACCCTTTCTCTATCATGCACTATGACTCATACCTAGCGTTTGCTTTTATTACAAGCTGCAAATAATCTTCGGCTTCCTGCGTTTTACTCGTGGTACCTTCACTATATCATAAAATGTATTGTAGCCAACATCATCAAAAGATTCATTAACGTAGGTTTTGCATTCCTTAACTTGGCTTCTAACAAAAAGCGTACTGTCAGTATTGCCTCGAGAGTTCGAACATTTGTCCGGAATCGAAACGAGTCCAGTTTATACCAGGATTTCCATTGTTCTGCAAATAGTTTGGGTCAGTATTTTGTAAGTGTGACTTATTAAATTAATAGTTCGGTAAATTTAACACCCTTCGGCACTAGCTTTCTGTGGAGTTGAAAATATTACGCTCTTCTCCTAGTCTGGTTGTATTTACCTTCCCTCAGATATGTTGCACACCAGATGAAATTGTTTTGTCTTCCAATGACGGCAGCAGTTCTAAAATAATGTCGTCTACTACGGGGGCCAGGGGCATTTTTTTGGCTTAGGTCTTTCAGTGCTCTGTGCATTCTTGTAGCTGTATATCTTTCATCTCAACTTCATCCACTTCTTCTCTTTCAATAATACTGTCTTCATGTTCATTTCCATTGTATAGCCTTTTTATACAGTCCTTCCACCTTTCAGCTTTCTCTTCTTGCCTAGTACTGATTTTAGATCAGAGCTTTTGAGAGTCATGAAGTTGCTTTCCTTTTCTCCCACGGGTTCTTTAATTTTTCTGTCGGCGTTATCAATTTTCCCCTAGATGAGCATTTGTGTTTTAGTCATTCTTGCTTAGTATGCCTGCGCTTTCTATGGTTTTCTTTTTTCAGAAGTCTATATTGCTTTTGGCCTTCTTCATCTGCCGCATTTTCTAGATTTTCTGCTTTCAGCTATTAAAATTAATATCTATTGTCATATCGAACGATTTTTACCAGGTATTGTCTTTTTATCTCTTTGATCCTCTGCTACCTTCACTGTTTATGTATTCCTCTCAACTGTTTCAGTCAGGCGTTGCCAACTGCAGCTTTGAAATTGTCAACAACCCCTGATTCTCTCAATATATCTAGGTCCCATTTCGCTAATTATTTAGTTTTAATCTCCTGTTGATAACCAATAAATTAAGGCGAGAGTCCACATCTGCCAACAGAATTAATTTACACGTTAAAATCTGGTTTTGAAATTTGTCTTACAGTTATACGAATTGTACAGAGTTAAATTTTCACTCTGCAGCAGTGTGTACGTTGATGCGAAACTTCCTGGCAGATTAATACTTAGTGCCAGACGGAAACGTGAACTCGGGACCCTCGCCTTTCGCAGCCAACTGCCCTAACGACTGAGCTACCCAGGCACGACTCACGATCTGTCGTCATAGCTTCACTTCCGCCAATTCCGTATCTCCTACCTTCCAAACTTCACAGAAGTTCTCCTGCGAATCTTGCAAGACTAGCACTCCTGGAAGAAACGGTATTGCGGAAGCACGGCCTAGCCTCAGCCTGGGGGATGTTTCCAGAATGGAATTTTCGCTCTGCAGCTAGTGTGCACTGTTATGAAACTTCCTGGCGGATTAAAACTGTGTGCCATACCGAGACGCAAACTCGTGACCTTTGCATTTCGCGGGCTAGGACACTGCTGTTGTGTGTTATGAAAATGGAACAGCGGAATTTAGAGCAACATTATGCCATCAAGTTTCGTGTTAAACTTCGGGAATCTCAGAGTGTGGTCTCTGAAAATCTATAACAGTCTTCAGGGAAACATTCCTAATCGAGAGCACAAGTGTATCGCCGGCAAAAATCAGTTTTGGTTGGAAGAGAACACGCTGAAGGTTAACTTCGCTCAAGGACCTCTTCAACTTCAAAGTTTGAAGAAAAGGTCGATCGTGTGCGTGCTCATGTCAGATCGGACCGACATTTAACAATAAGGATCATGGGTGACCTGATAAAAAAATTCCCCATGCATCAAATTTTGATCGAACTTTCGCACATGCTGAAGCTCTGTGACAGAATGGTGTCGAAGAATCTCAAAAGTGAGCAGAAGGACAATCGAAGAAACGTATTCGTTGAACTTCTTGAGAGTACTGTCAATGACCATGAATTTTGCATTCGAGTGTCCACAGGTTGTGGATCCTGGAATTTTTAAGTACGATGCTGAGACAAAGCGTCACAGTGAGGAGTGGCACACTGCGATATCAACTCGATCGAAAAGTCCCTGAATGAGCGAATCAAAGCTGAAAACAATGTTGATCTGATATCATTGCTTAGGCTTCCGCCGCAAGAGTCAGTCGACATAAAAGTTTTTTGGGTATGGTACCGCGTCATAATGTAAAATGCTACTGCTGCTGGAGAAAAACCAACGTTTCGGCCACGGTTGCAGCGGCCTTCTTTAGGGGTCTAATGGTGCGTTCTAGCTATGCAGTGTCCTTTATATTTTGTTGTTACTGTTCACTGCGCATGCCATTACGTCACAATCTTAGAAAGGTAGTTGATTTCATTGGTCACTGAGAGAAGAAGGAGAGGGAACTATATTTTAATAGGTTATTGCGGTGGAGGGAGGACGTGACCTCTGTTGTCTGTTGGCTCTTGTGTTATGTGCCATGATTGGTCGTCACCGTCGAATGAGAAGTTGACTGTTGTTTACCAAGTGCTGGACGTCGGTCGCGCAGCGGCAGTTACTCGCCGGTAGAGCTCGTGTCTCGTGATGACATTGCGGTCTGTTGGGCTCTGATTGCTGGCAGCCAAGATGAGGCTGAGTCCATCCTCCCTGTTCATGTTATTAGGGGGTTTAAGTATTTCCATGGCCTCTCTGATTTTGCATTTCGTCATAATTGGTTGCTTGGCCAACACAAATGCTTCACTGAATTTTATTTGTTTTCCGCAGTCTTGCTGATGTTCTGCCACTGCGGGTTTATTGTGTTGCCCTAGACGAATATAGCGCTCGTGTTCCAGAATGCGCGTTCCTATTGGCCTACCAGTCTCGCCCATGTATGCCTCTCCACATTCGCATTCCTCCATGTAAACGCCTGCAGTGTGTAATGCATCCAGCTTGTCCTTAGTGGAGCCTGGCACGTCCTGGATCCTACGACCACTATAGAAGACAGGCAGCACCCCAACGCGGCGAAGGTGTTTTCCTATTAGGTCAGTAACATTTTTTACACAAGGTATGAGCACTGTTGGCTGCAGTTTATCTATTTACTGCTTATCTATCTTGTTTGTGTTCGTCGACAAGGCTGTGTTTATCGACTTATGGCTGTAGCCATTGGCTAGAATTGTTGTGCTTAGCCTTTTCAGCTCGGGTGTAATGTTTTGAGCATCACATAGGCGCTGCGCACGGGTTGCCAAAGAACGGATGACAGAGTTCTTCTGCGCTGGGTGGTAGTAGGACTGGGCGTGCACATACCTGTCTGTATGTGTAGATTTGCGGTATACTCTGTGCCCTCTCCTTCTTCCCTAAGTGACCAATGAAACCAACTACCTTTTTAAAATTATGACGTAATGGGATGCGCAGTGAACAGCAACAACAAAATATAAAGGACACTGCATAGCTAAAACGCACCATTAGACCCAGAAGAAGGCCGCTGTAACCGTGGCCGAAACGTTGGTTTTTCTCTACCAGCAGTAGTTTTTTACATTATGACGCGGTACCATACCCAGAAAACTTTTATGTCGAATGTTGATCTGGTTTTTTCACAGTATGGTATCGTGCATAAGGAATTTGTTTCGTGAAGGCAAACCATTAACCAAGTGTTTTAAAAGGATGTTCTCAAAACTGTCGGGAAAAAGGTGAATCGAGTGAGACCGAACAATTCAATCAAGAGGATGCTGCATCATGACAGGCCCCTGTGTTACACGGCTACTTCCGTCATGTACTTTTTGACCTCAAAAAGCATTCCTATTGAAGCCATTCCTGTTGATCCCCCGTCTCGTTATTCACCTCGTAGTGACTCTGGAGAGCACTGAAAAGAATGTCACCCACATATTAAGGCGCGACCAGTTGAAACCTTTCATCGGTGCTACCAAGAACGACGACTCCGCCGGTGTACAGCTGTCGAAGGAAACTACACTAATGCTCATAAATTAAGGATTATTGCAGGATGTGGTGCCACACAACGTGACACTGCACAAAACTGGCGCTAATAGCATAGACACATAGGGAACACACAGGAAACGTATCTGCAAATCCACTGTTTTGGTGATACGTTCAGAAAACCGTCCCGAAACACATGTGCTACAAAAAGATACTGTTTCCTGCGCATGTACCCTGACATCAATATGGGGTACGATCACCATGCACACGTACACAGGCCGCACAACGGGTTGGCATACTCTGGATCAGGTGGTCGAGCAGCTGCTGGGGCATAGCCTCCAATTCTTCCACCAGTGCCTGTCGGAGCTCCTGAAGTGTCGTAGGGGTTTGAAGACGTGCAGCGATACGACGACCGAGAGCAAGGCGACCTGCAGTACTCCGTGGACGTCTGCGGCCACTCATGGTGAGGTATCGGTCTTGTTGTGGTGTTTTACACTGTGGACGTCCCGTAGTGTAGCGCCTGGACACGTTTCCTGTCTGCTGGAATAGATGCCATAAACTTGAGGTCACACTTTGTGGCACACGGAGGGCCTGTGCTATGACCTGCTTTGTTTGACCAGCCTCCAGTCGCCCTAGTATTCTACCCCTCATAACGTCATCAATATGTGTTCTTTGAGCCATTTTCAACACACAGGCACCATTAACACGTCTGAAAATGTCTGCACACCTACTCGCTGCACTGTACTCTGACATGCGCCAACACATCTGAGTATGTGGACTGCTGCCAGCGCCACCGTGCAACGATCGCAGGTCAAATGCACCGCATAGTCATACCCCGAGGTGATTTAAACCTGCAAACCGCCCACCAGAGCGTTGTTTCATCATGTTTCAGCATTATCCTTAATATATGAGTGTGAGTGTACTATGAAGGGACATTACTGCTGTTTAGGGAAAAAATCTATGGTAGAAAAAAATTAGTCACATTTGTTTTCTCATTTATCTCTTATAATAAATCAGAGAATAACGTAAAGGCGCATTTATTACAATTTTCATTTGTTAAGTTAATGTCTGGTGTAGGTCCGTACACACTTGTAATTGCGGAATAGTTTGCAAATTTCGTATACCTTAAAGGAAGGTCAACATTTGCAGCTGTGCATACTTAACGCGTACTGCGTTCAGGTGATCATGAAACATCGCAGGAATAGATTTAAAGCGGAAGGGAGGTATCAGCGATTTCAAGAGTCTCCACTGAGCAATAACTTTCTGTATCATTCTTGTACGGCCGCTAGATACCCAGGAACTGCTTTACCTGTTAAGTTTGCGTGAAATGAGACATTATCAGAGCCCTTCCAAAGTATTAGCTTCTTTCGTTATGACATGTTACGATTCGTACAACTGCGTTTTTACTTCATTTTTAACACAAAAGATACGTTCCATTTTGCCCCAGAACTTTCGCTTTTACCCAACGAGCACATTTACACTAATAATGTGTTCTGTTTTTGAACGGACAAAATAGTATAGTGCTGTGCTGCTACTGGGTACATTTATTCACCACCATCTAGATTTCTACCTTTTGCCCCAATCTCAAGTGAGAGCATACTATGATGAAAATCAATACATAATCATTCCTTTTAAGAGTTTGTCGTCATATCAATCATTTATACATATTTCATGCATGTAATATAATTATTTGTCATTTGTATCAAAGAAATCTACTCTTTGGGTAATAATTAGTATGCTAAGTACTACAATCGTTTCCATAAATGACGTAGGCTATAATCTCATCGCTGTTGACATACAGAAAATAATTTCTTAAAGGAGATACTGTTGGAGTCTGAACGGAGATAAGAAAAAAATATTTCCTCAAAGTGTAACATTTTGTGGCTCTTATTAATCCAAAATTGCGCTGCTTACCTAGGAAATGGGTGACGAGAGCGTGTTACAACCACCCTTTATTGGGCAGTATTGGTGACAGCAAAATCCCCTTTAACTCAGTTAATTACCTGATGGAACGGTACGCAACGAGCGCTTCAATGCTTTACCAGTTAATGGGAGGCTTTCGAGACTGAGGATTTCACCACATGCTAAAGAGTGTAAGTGACACGTCGCTGATTAAGTACTTACTGTCTGTCACTCGTTACGCACGGCAATATAACTGCGAATCTCATGGAATAAACTGCCTTTCTACACGGACGAAAACTAAAACACAGTATTGTTTTTCTCATCTGTCCACGGGTACAGAATTTTTCCACAAATGCGGCACTGATTTCATAAATTTTTTGCTTCACTTGGTACCGTTTGATATCAGCTTTGCAAATTTCAGCTATCCTGAAAGTGTTAACAGTTGCGCCACAAGAGTTTCCCTGACATAAAAGGAAATAGATTCTTTTTTTAATAAATAGACATGTTAATAGATGTACATTTCAATTTTTTCTAGTAAGTGATCATTCATTTCATTCTGTAATTTGCATTGTGAACTAGGAGAGTTCACTTATACTGTAACTATATTTTGATTACCCAAGGCTGTAACTATGCACCTCGCATGCCCACAAGTAACTTAGAGAGAGATGATAACCTCTTACATATTAGCCAGTCATAAAAATGTTAGTGTCATGCACGCAGAAGTACTTATTTAAAAATGTAGACGATACATTTTCTTTTCGAGACCAAACAGTTTTGTCCGTTATGAATTTCAATTAACAATGCCTCGCTCTACAAGAAATATACATATGACAAAAAATGGTAATTCCGACAGGCAGTTGACTCAAATTGCGACGTGAAAAAGACTGAAAAAGGCTACAAATTATCGTTTGAATCGGGTCCACACAATGATACATCATTCGCATGGAGAAATTGCAGAAGATATTGTACAAACATAAATTCATCCCTGAGATAGGAGTATAGTTTTGCCTTGCCACGTTACTAATTACTTGTGCGTGCACCCTGTCACTTGTCATCCACAAATAACTGGAGTTACGTTACTACGTGAAAATTTCAATGAAGAGAATAAATTTCTGGTATTTACATCAATTCTGATATCTATCATTCACTGGGACGTTCACATTAAGAGGTTTGTTACTATAATCGGTATAATAATAGCAACAGAGTTAGTCATAAGACTCACAGAGTAATTTACTTGAGGATATCAGTAACACATCTACGACAGATCAAGCTCTTTCGTTAATCTTTGCTATATGTGACTGTGTTGATGATGTATACGTTTACAGTTATACTCCTACTTTGAGTGAATGGTAGAAGTATTTTCAAACCGGCGCATTGTTTCATCATCTATTATTGTACCAATCGTTAAGGAAAATGAAGCATTTTTTGCATATTTTTAATGTAACAGTTACTTGAAACAACGTGTCTTCGGGCAGGCAAGTACCAATAAGGAAACCTCCAAATAACGACATAAATGCTCTTGTACGCAATGGTTGATAACTGATACCACATATCGAAATTCCGATGACTGTCATTCTGTACTTCTCGTTCGGGAATGCCCAGACAGTTAAATTCAGTTTTGTGTCCACGTACACCTTTGCAGTCAAACCCCCTTTATGAGGTGTATGTTACAGTGTTCCGTAGCGTCTACGAGTGATACCACTATTATAACCCTGCCTCCCCCCCCTCCCTAATCACCTTCCAGCTTCTCATCACACACTGTTCCATGCGCGATTGCAGCAGCTCTCGGTAAGTTTCGAACTTCGAGTTATAGGGGACAAAGTGTACTATGTCCATGTGAAATACGTGCTGGGAATTTTAATAGTAAACATCTATGTAATTCACAACCCTTCTCTTGCTACACCCCAAATGGAGCCTGTTAAGCATCTCTACTACGCTATTGCGCTTACTTAATGGACTCGGGATTAAAGGCGCTATCTTCTGTTAGTCCCACATGAATTTTTTGTAGCTTAAGATACATTATATGCAACATCATTTTCTCCTGTGTGCACTCCATTATGATAGTGGACACTATTTCATTGGATTAAAAAACGATTCAACAATTCGTAAGCAAGAATATTCGTAAATTATATTTCGAGAAATTAAATGTGAATTTTGCTTTAGCATCGCAATGCGAGGACGTGATACCAGAGCGCCAGAAACAACAGATTTGTTTCAAAACAACGACAGTTCATCGGAGGTGTCAAGGATTATATGGAACATTACAACAATTAAAAATGCACCCTAAATGAAACGCACATTCACAAAATGCATAGCACCGGTTCATCTATATAGTTCTGTCAAAAAGTCACTAGCTCTTTATCCTGTATTATACAATTTGGGTATATTGTACGATTTGAAACATAGAGAGTTTTCAGTCGGTAATTCATCACCTTGCACAGTTGTGATTTATTTCACCTTGAGATAATGACGCTATTGTTAGCATTAATGTGATGTAAGCTGCGGATGATTACCATCGTACAGACAGTACAGTTTATGAATAGCTCTTACTACGTTGTTACACGTTCCTTGAAATCTTCACAGTTAGGCTTACTAGTGTACTTAGACAGAGTAACTTCAGATTTACATGTCACTTGCGATTACCTTACAGAGTGAGGTAATTCACATTGAGAGAGTTTTCATTAATTTATTGGATGGAATACGGATACACATGAATACGTATTCTCTGTCACCTCCCTCGAACAAATGGTCAGTTTTCACTGTACTAAAAATAATGGTCTGTGCATATGCACCCTGTTCCCCAGTCCGTCCTTCAACTGTGAGAAATTCAACCAGACCACAAACATAATCAAGCTGCGAAAGAACTTGCCCCCCTTCGAACAGCCGTGTACCGCAAGTCTCTAGAGGAACGGACGGTTCCAAATGATTGGAAAAGAGCACAGGTAGTCCCAGTCTTCAAGAAGGGTCGTCGAGCAGATGCGCAAAACTATAGACCTATATCTCTGACGTCAATCTGTTGTAGAATTTTAGAACATGTTTTTTGCTCGAGTATCATGTCGTTTTTGGAAACCCAAAATCTACTATGTGGGATCAACATGGATTCCGGAAACAGCGATCGTGTGAGACCCAACTCGCTTTATTTGTTCATGACACACAGAAAATATTAGATACAGGCTCCCAGGTAGATGCTATTTTTCTTGACTTCCGGAAGGCGTTCGATACAGTTCCGCACTGTCGCCTGATAAACAAAGTAAGAGCCTACGGAATATCAGACCAGCTGTGTGGCTGGATAGAAGAGTTTTTAGCAAACAGAACACAGCATGTTGTTATCAATGGAGAGTCGTCTACAGACGTTAAAGTAACCTCTGGCGTGGCACAGGGGAGTGTTATGGGACCATTGCTTTTCAAAATATATATAAATGACCTAGTAGATAGTGTCGGAAGTTCCATGCGGCTTTTCGCGGATGATGCTGTAGTATACAGAGAAGTTGCAGCATTAGAAAATTGTAGCGAAATGCAGGAAGATCTGCAGCGATAGGCACTTGGTGCAGGGAGTGGCAACTGTCCCTTAACATAGACAAATGTAATGTATTGCGAATACATAGAAAGAAGGATCCTTTATTGTATGATAGCGGAACAAACACTGGTAGCAGCTACTTCTGTAAAATATCTGGGAGTATGCGTGCGGAACGATTTGAAGTGGAATGATCATATAAAATTAATTGTTGGTAAGGCGGGTACCAGGTTGAGATTCATTGGGAGAGTGCTTAGAAAATGTAGTCCATCAACAAAGGAGGTGGCTTACAAAACACTCGTTCGACCTATACTTGAGTATTGCTCATCAGTGTGGGATCCGTACCAGATCGGGTTGACGGAGGAGATAGAGGATCCAAAGAAGAGCGGCGCGTTTCGTCACAGGGTTATTTGGTAACAGTGATAGCGTTACGGAGACGTTTAATAAACTCAAGTGGCAGACTCTGCAAGAGAGGCGCTCTGCATCGCGGTGTAGCTTGCTCGCCAGGTTTCGAGAGGGTGCGTTTCTGGATGAGGTATCGAATATATTGCTTCCCCCTACTTATACCTCCCGAGGAGATCACGAATGTAAAATTAGAGAGATTAGAGCGCGCACGGAGGCTTTCAGACAGTCGTTCTTCCCGCGAACCATACTCGACTGGAACAGGAAAGGGAGGTAATGACAGTGGCACGTAAAGTGCCCTCCGCCACACACCGTTGGGTGGCTTGCGGAGTATAAATGTAGATGAATGTAGATGTAGATGTAGGCAGTGTTGATAGTCAGAAAGAGGGTTGCTAGCGATTACTTTGTAAGCGTGTAGGCTGAATGCGACACTGGTTCACTGTCGCTGTGTGGGCTTCCTTACACCGCATCAGAGGCGCCGCGAAGAAGTGCTTCCTGTCCACTGCGGTGTTCTGGCTGCTTGTTGCGCGTATGTGGCGCTGTCTGTTGAGTCCAAAGAGGTAAGACAAAAATATGGCAACTGTGAGATCTGCATGCTTGAACATAAATGCAGATGCTAGCCGTGCCTGCAGGTTGCGCTCTTATATTTGATGATGAGCGACGGCTCTACAATGTCCTTTATGTGTTTCAACCGTTCATCGTAGTGAGATTAATATTCTGTGTACCTATGGGTATATTACGTCGAAGTTAAATGAACGGGAACGTCTACCAATTGTGGGTGCTCAAGTGTTGGGTGCTAGCATAGCCAACGGGGCCAAAGTGTTTTGCATTTCGCGAGACACCATATGGAAAATTTGTGCTCCATACACGAATGTGGAAAAACGAAAATCTGTGTTGCGTAATTATAACAGTCGGTCACCGAAGAGGATTGCTACGAAAAATAAGGCAATAGGTGTAAAAGTCATTGCAGTAATGAATGTCACATTTGCGAACCCCTTCAGTGACATAACAGTGTGAAGGGAGCTCTATAAGCAGGGAATTCAGTGCTACCTCAAATAGCAAAACCAAACGTCGGTGACGCCAATGCCTGTAACACGAAAATGTCTTCCCTCAGCATTAAAATCTGGACGATGGACCAACGGAAGAAAGTAATTTGGTAGGGTGAGACATGTTTTATACATTAGTGGTTTGATTTGGAGAGAGGGGTGCTTGATGTTTTCATTAAATATAGTATTCCCTTTGTTTTTGAGAGAGTAGTCTCATATGCGAAGCATACTGACCTGCCACAGCCTCGTCTGCCTTATGTGGCATCTAAGGCATCAGTTTCACTTTGATGACTATTTTCTTTTCTTTTGAGTTACAAGTCATCTGACTACATTGATGGGATCAGCCACTAACTCTTGTCGTAAGCCAGCATCTTCATTACGGAGTAGCAGCTACACCTGACATGCTCAGTTATTTTCTGGATGTATTCCCGTCTCCGTCTAAGTCCACAATTTTACCCTCTACAGTTTCCTCTAGTATCGTGGATGATAATCACTGATGCCTTGTCACCTGACCTATCACCGTGTCCCTTCTTTCTAGTGTTTTCCATGTGTCCCTTCCTTCGCAAATTCTAAGGAGAATCTCCATACACCTTACAAGATCGGAAAATCGGCATTGCACTAAGTTTTGTTTCTTTGTTTCGTGAGTAAGTTATTGATATTTTTAATGCAATTTTCTGTGTCATTTGGACTCTATTAGTTTTAGTTATAGACTGTAGTTCTCCAACAACAATTTTTTTATAAAAAGACTTTTATTTTATGCATGTACTCCTATTTTTCCACAAGGAGTAAAGTGTTACTTTTGTCTTCCATTGGAACTATTGTCCCCTTTCATATAGTATTTTCTTTATTGTTAGAATTCCTTTGTTGTCTTCCTGTTTGCTTGTTTGACTTTGCTTGTTTTGGTGAAGCCATTTTCTTGTTTTGATATCAGCTCCCTGTTTAGTTCTGTTGTGTTTATATGACTATTTTGGTTTTTCCCTTCATATGCTGCAATAAGCTCTATATTTCCTTCCATGTCCTATTATTTACAGTTGTTAAAAGTGTTCTTGTTAACGTTGTATGTGACACCTTTCTAGCTGTTTTCTGATCAGCAGATGTTATTATTTTGTGTTTGTTGTTATTTTGATATCATATATGTTCTCTTTTATTTGTCATGTGCCATAGGACTGTAGCACAGTCAAGGTAAGTTGCTATTTGCAGGTGAAAATCGCACAATTTTTTTTGGTTTCCCTAAAGTTTTTCCCCCCTATTGTAGACCTATCAAATTTTAAATGTCCGATAACCAATAATTTCCTGACTATTAAAAGATCTCAGCCCTGCTATCTTGTCTACATTAGGACCACGTACCATAGCAACGGTAATCCAGTCATTACCGTGCTGTGCGGCATCATTGTTTGTAAAAGTAAAATTCACAACACATTCGCAGAATACTGAAGGGCCATGCATATTACACTACTGGCCATTAAAATTGCGACACTACGATGATGACGTGCTACAGACGCGAAATTTAACCGACAGGAAGAAGATGCTGTGGTATGGAAATGATTAGCTTTTCAGAGCATTCACACAAGGTTGGCGCCGTTAACGTCACCTACAACGCGCTTACGTGAGAAAAGTTTCCAACCGATTGCTCATACACAAACAGCAGTTAACCGGCGTTGCCTGGTGAAACGTTGTTGTGATGCCTCGTGTAAGGAGGAGAAATGCGTACCATCAGGTTTCCGACTTTGATAAAGGTCGAATTGTAGGCTATCACGATTGCGGTTTATCGTATCGCCACATTGTTGCTCCTGTTAGCAGAATAAGGAATGGGTGGGTTAAGGAGGGTAATACGGAACGCCTTGCTGGATCCCAACGGCCTCGTATCACTAGCAGTCGAGATGATAGGCATCTTATCCGCATGGCTGTAACGGATCGTGCAGCCACGTCTTGATACCTGAATCAACAGATGGGGACGTTTGCATGACAACAACCATCTGCACGAACTGTTCGACGACGTTTGCAGCAGCATGGACTATCAGACCGGAGACCATGGCTGCGGTTACTCGTGACGCTGCATCACAGACAGGAGCACCTGCGATGGTGTACTCAACGACGAACCTGGGTGCCCGAATGGCAAAACGTCATTTTTTCGGATGAATCCAGGACCTGTTTACAGCATCATGATGGTCGCATCCGTGTTTGGCATCATCGCGGTGAACGCACATTGGAAGCGTGTATTCGTCATCGCTACACTGGCGTACCACCCGGCGTGATGGTATGGGGTGCCATTGGTTACACGTCTCGGTCACCTCTTGTTCGCATTGACGGCACTTTGAACAGTGGACGTTACATTTCAGATGTGTTACGACCCGTGGCTGTACCCTTCATTCGATCCCTGCGAAACCCTACATTTCAGCAGGATAATGCACGACAGCATGTTATAGGTACTGTACGGGCCTTTCTGGATAAAGAAAAATGTTCGATTGCTGCCCTGGCCAGCACATTCTCTAGATCTCTCACCAACTGAAAACGTCTGGTAAATGTTGGCAGAGCAACCGGCTCGTCACAATACGCCAGTCACTACTCTTGATGATTTGGGTTATCGTGTTGACGCTGCATGGGCAGCTGTACCTGTAGACACCATCCAAGGTCTACTTGACTCAATGCCCAGGCGTATGAAGGCCGTTATTACGGCCAGAGGTGGTTGTTCTGGATACTGATTTCTCAGGATCTATGCACCCAAAATGCGTAAAAATGTAATCACATGTCAGTTCTAGTATAATATATTTGTCCAGTGAATACGCGTTTACCTTCTGCATTTCTTCTTGGTGTAGCAATTTTAATGGCCAGTAGTGTATTTTCGCACCTACATCGTTGGCGGTATTAATCACAATATTATCGACGGCTTTGTACCTTGTCGTGCGCGGACGCCTTCTCCTCCTATAATAACTCGGCATTTTCTGTGTGAGCGGTCCAATGCTGTTGCTCGAGCGGCTGCACAAAGACTGACGCCTTCTTACCCAGTTCATTACTTATATAGGAAAAAGTGTTGCCTCCTTGAGCCCCTGGTTCTCGATCTACGCGCAGCGGAATTTTCGCGGTCGGCCAGTGGTGCGTCATCCCGCAGAAGCGTGTAGCCGTACTAGTATGCTCGTGTTCTGCTGGTGTGCTTATGCAACGGCCAGGCAGAGATAAGCGGTTACGTAATCACTGAGACCAAGGCTCACACAGAGAGCAACCCAGAGTGCCCCTGAGAGCCACAACACCAGGAAAAACCGCTCCTCACGTTTGGCAAAATCTATCTGTAGTTCTTTTTATTTAATACAGATAAGGATGAAGGACAGCGAAGACTTTATTTAAATTTCTATAATTATCTGTGACATCACAAAAAAACCGATTCAACCTTCTTTTGTAGCAGCACACCTCAAAGTCTTTGATTCTCTTCTGCTCCGGTTTTCCTGTCTGACAAGAATACCTCCTTTGCCTGTGCTGGCCGCTTCATATTTTTTTTCCTGGCTTCGTCCATCCTGGGTTATTTTGCTTCCAAGGTAGCGGATTTCACTGACTTCTTCTATTTCATGACCACCAATTTTAATGCTAAGCTTCTTGCTAGACTCATTGCTCCTACTTCTCATTAGCTTCGTATTTTTCCGATTTACTGTCAATCCACGCACTGTATTCATTAGATCCTTCATTCCGCTCAACAGTTTCTGTAATTATTCTTCGGTTCCACTGGTAACAGGAATGCCATCGGCTAATTTTTCACTCGTGTCCTTAACCCTGAATTTTAATTTTACTGTTTACTATTGAACTTTTTTTTACTTTACGTTATTGCCACTTTCATGTAGATAATGAACAGCAGAGACGAAAAAATACATCCCTCTCTTCCCCATTTTAATCGGAACAGTTCGTTCTTCGTCTTCCACTGTTATTGATGCCTCTTAGTTCTCGTATACATTGTGTATTGCTCATATTTCCTCATAATTTACGCTATTTACCATCGTTAAACGCTCTTTATACATCGACATAACTTGATTTTTCTTCGTTCTTGGGTTCATTATCAAGCCCAAATTCAGAACTGCCTGTGTGGCACATTTAGCTTCCCTAAAGCCAATCCGATGATCATGTCACAGATCTACCATACTCTTTTCATTTCTTCTGCACATTATTCTTGTCATCAGATTGGATACATGAGATTTTAAGCCTCTTGTGTGATAGTTCTCCCATTTGTCTGAACTTGCTGCCTTAGAAATTGTGTGAATGATACTTTTCTGCAGATCTGATGGTTCCATAAGTCGTCAGTCTCATAGATTCTACACACCAACTTGTTTGTCTTTTACCCCAAAGATTCCACAAATTGCTATAGAATTTTATCTATCTACACCTACATCATACTCCGAAAGCCACTTAATAGTGTGTGGCCGAGGGTACTTTCAGTACCACTATCTGATCCCTCCAACCTTGTTCCACTCGCGAATAGTGCGTGGGAAGAATGATTTTCGGTAAGCCTCTGTATTGGCTCTAATTTCTCGAATTTTCTCCTCGTGGTCAATACTAAAGATGTATGTGGGTGGAAGTAATGATTTGTCTGACTCCTTCTGAAAATTGCTGTCCCGAAATTTCAATAGTAAATCTCTCCGTGATGCACAACGGGTCTTTTAAACTCTGCCAGTGGAGTTTGATTAGCATCTCCGTAAACCTTCTCGCCAGCTGAACGATCCCGTGACGAAACACGCCGCTCTACATTGGACCTTCTCCATCATCTCTATCAGTCAAATACCTGATAGGGATCAAGATAATGAAAAATACTCAAGAATCTGGCGAACAAGCTCCTTATAAGTCACATATTTAGTGGATAAGTTACATTTCCTTAATATTCTTCCGACCAATCTGAATCTTGTCTGCTTTTCCCACTATCTGTTTTATATGGTCATTCCACTTAAGGTCGCTCTTGATAGTTATGACCAGATATTTTACGGCGGATGCTGTCTCCAGCTGTTTGTCATCAATATTGTAGGTGTACAGTAGTGGATTTCTTTTCCTATGTATGCGCAATGTATTACATTTATTTACGTTCAGGGTCAACTGCCAGAGTCTGCACCATTCATCAGTTCTCTGCAGGTCATTCTGCAAATTCTTACTATCTTCCGGCGTTGCTACTTTGGTATAAACAACTGCACTATCTGCGAGAAGCCTTAAAGAGCATCCGACGCTTTCTACGAGATCATTTATATATATTGTAAACAGCAACGGTCCTATCACACTTCCTGTAAAACTACGGGTATTACCTTTACATCTGTCGATTTAGTTCCTTAAGAGCGACGTATTGAGTTCTATCTGCAAGAGAGTGTTGAATCCCACCGCAGGCCTGCTCTGATGCTCCGTAAGCTCGTATTTTTTCACTAAACGGCATTGCGGGACGGTGTCAAATGTCTTATTGAAATCGAGGAACACGTCATCAACCTGAACGTCGTTGTCCACTGCGATGTGGATCTCATGGAGGAACTGATAATGCTGAGTTTCGCAGGATCTCTGTTTGCGGAATCCATGTTGATTCTTATAGAGGAGATGTTCATTTTCGAAGAACGTCATGATTCTTGAACATAAAACATGTTCCATAATTCTACAACAGACACACGTCAACGATGTAGGTCTATAATTTTGTGGATTTGTCTTACGGCCTTTCTTAAAAAAGGGAATGACCTGCTTTTCAGTTTTGCGATCGGCTGTCTCAATATATGGCATTTGGACGTTCGCACGACGATTGAAAGGAGGGACAGTGTTACGATCTTTCGCGATGAAACAACTTTGGAAGACCGAATTCAGTATTTCGACCTTCTCTTTGTTATCTTACGTTTCGGTGATGGTGTGGTCGCTGAGCGAATGAATTGAAGGTTTTGACCCAATTACTGATTTTACATACGACGAAAATCTCTGAGGGTTTTTACTCAGGTCGGGTGACAAAGGCTTACTTTAAAAATCATTGAAGGCTTCTCTAATTGCTCTCCTTACGCTCATTTTCGATTCGTTCACCTTTTGTTTGTCAGCTAGGTTTTTACTTCTCTTGAATCTGAGATGAAGTGCTCTTTGTTTACGCAGCGCTTTTTTTTATCACGGCTATTAAGCGATGGTGGATCTTCCACATCCCTTAAAACCTTACTCGGAGCATACTTGTCTAGGGCATATTGCACGATGCCTTTGAATTTCTTCCATCTGTTCTGCACAATTTCGAACTCATCGTCGAATATTTCATGCTGACTGCTGCGACATTCTGAAATTTGTATCCTGTCATCCCTGCTGAGCAAATTTATCGTCCTACCTTTCTTAACATTATTTGTAGGACCCGTCGTCACAGATTCTGTCACAGCCTTATGATCACTGATACCTTCCTCTACGTTGACTGATTCGGTAATTTCAGGTCTGTTTGTTGCCAGGAGGTCTAACACGTTACCCTCTCGAGAGTCGGTTCTCTAACTATCTGTTCAAGGTAATTTTAGGACAGGGCATCCAGAACAATGCCACACGGTTCCCTGTCTCTGGCACAAGTTTTGATGGCATAACACTCCCAATCTATACCTGTCAAGTTGAAGTCACTCTCTATTACAACGGCATTATCAGGAAAATTACTAATTATGTTCTGTGGGTTCTGTCTGAAGCACTCTACAACCGCAGATCCTGACTCAGGTGGTGTATAAAAGCATCCGGACACAATCTTTGATTGTTCTTTAATACTCAATTTCACCCATATTAATTCACATTCGGAATCTGTGATAACCTCGCTAGATTTTATCTATCTTTTTACAGCTTTAAACAGGCAACCACCACTGACGAATTTCTATGCTTACGATAAATATTACAGTCTGATCTTATGATTTCGTTGTCATAGACGTCTGGCTTCAATCAGCTTTCTGTTCCCTGCACTGTCTGTGCATTATAACCTTCAGTAAGCTATACAAATTCTGGGACATTTCCTTGGATACTCCTGCAGTTAGTAAAATCATGTTAATCTTTCCTATCTCTGATCTGCGAGGACCAAGTTTCTATCAGGGCTCTGTGGCTGATTTAATAGGACAGTCGTCTTTGCTCGCTAGGGTGGTGTCCTCTACCGAAAAA
This sequence comes from Schistocerca nitens, assembly GCF_023898315.1. Classification (NCBI taxonomy): domain Eukaryota; kingdom Metazoa; phylum Arthropoda; class Insecta; order Orthoptera; family Acrididae; genus Schistocerca; species Schistocerca nitens. The sequence continues at coordinate 108,542,364 of NC_064619.1, forward strand.
GGCTCATGTGCACGCCACACGAACTCCGCTACCCTAGGAGCCGCTTCCTGCGTGTAGTGAACGCCTGACCTATTAAGGGGAATCCTAAAATTCTGATCTCGATATCGGAGGTCGAGAAATTCGCATCCGATACCGTCGCAGAGTCGTCTGAGCTTCTTGTTCAGACCTTCCACTCTGCTTCAAACCAGAAGACAGAGATCAACCCTGGGTACGATGCTACAAACAGACAGCTTAGCCTGCACGGCGCGTGCGTTGCTAGTTGCCTCCACCAAATCAGCCAGCTGCCGAAAGGAGCCGAAGATGGCCTCAGAACCCAAACGGCAAGCGTAAATCGGGCCCACATGTGCCAGTACATGCAGCCGGTTGCACCCAGTGCGCTTGATATCCGCCGGCAGGGCCTTCTCCACATCACGGCTGAGACCTCCCGGCAAACATACCGGATTCATACTAGAATTCTTTCTCGCCTTGCCTGCTATCTGCCTGAGAGGCTCCATCACCAGCCTAACATTGAAGCTCCCAATGACTAGCAAACGCACCCTGGGTACTAGATAGGACTGGGCAGGAAAATCGACTGCTGACCCAACAGGAGAGGCATCTCATGCTGATTCAAGAGTTATCATCAACTCAGGGAAGCACCTCGTGTCTGTTGCTAAGACGTAGGGAGCCAGCTGCACGGCATGCTCCCTCTTTCGCCTTCCGCCCAGTGGCACGCGAACCCACCACTGCCTGCCACCCACTCTGGAGTGAGGACGGACCGGTCAGATGCTGCGTATCGGAAGCCGCAGCCTCGTCCGGGTCACCAGGAGATTCAAGTGTCACCAAAGGTGTCGCAGGAATCGTCACTGGCGCCCCGACGTTACCACAACTTCCAGCATTATCTAGAAGCTCGTAGACTGTAGCCAACGCAGCTTAAAGCTGTTTACAGACAGCAGCCAACTATCCCTGAGTCCACTCACAACAACTACAGTTCCTAGCCACATCGTACTGTGTATAAAATAGACATGAGGTCTCAAACGGCGCTGCTGAGTTTAAAATGTATATAAAATATGCCAAAGGAGATTAAAGCTATAATAAAAGTTGTAGTGCAGATTTCTCACTGTACTCTGAGACCGCATGCTATTAAACTAAAGTAAATTTCTCTACACGGAAAATGTACACTAGAAAGTCTCCCGGAAGAAGGATATTCACACGACTTACGCAAGAACAAAAACTACGATTAATTTTCTAACTACTGCTCTAGACTGTGAAATACACACGTACAGTTCACTTCTTTGCAGAAGCACGTGAACAAAAAACAAAGACTAAATTAATTTACAGTTTATTACATAAGGGCTCTTGCTGCTCTGCTACACGTCCTGTCAGCCCGGTGGCTACCTTATCCCTTCTGCCTTACTTGATCTCAAGTCATCCAGAGTGCATTCAAATAATTACTTCAACATTGGATCTCTTATGTCATCCTTGTTACATCCACTTCCTTCTTTTATCAATCAACCAGATGATTTTCCCTCCACGCCCCCCGCCGCCCTTACACAGATCTCCGATGTGCTCTTTATACCTATCAGCTTTTTCCTCTGCGCTAAGTAGTGGAATCCCCATTGTAATCTTAATGTTTCCATCCTTGCCTTTAAATTCACCCACGTTGTTTTACCTTTCCAATATGCTAAGTCAGTCCTTCCGACGATCATTTCTTTTTCGATTTCTGCAACGTCTTCTTGCAGTGATTTCGCTTTGGTTGCCCTGAGCTTCTTATTTTTTCCGTTGTTAAGTGTTTTAATAGTTTATTTCCTCTCTTTGAATGAACATGTTTGTACTTCCTCCTTTCTTCGATCAGTTGAAGATTTATTCGTAGTTACCTTCCCTTTACCTTCGTCTTATTGCCCTCCATCCGTGATTGCCCTTACTAGCTATGTCCACAGCACTTCAACTGCACTAGCTAGTGAGATATTTTCTATCACAGTATCCACATCCTTAGCGAACTTCAGATGCGTCTCATGGTTCATCAATACTACAGTATCCAGTTTCCTTCCACACTGCTCTTCTGTATTGTTCTCTTAAGCTCATTGTGTTCTTCATCATTATTAAACTTTAATTTGAGTCCATATCTGCTTCTGCGTGCGTCTCACAAGTTAATATCTGATTTCGGCATTTGTGTCTGATCATGATGTAATCCAACTGGAATCTTCTCGTGGCTCCGTGTCTTTTCCCCAAATTACTTCTTCTTCTTTTAAATCTTGAACAGAGTATTAGCTGTTAACACCTGAATTTTATTTCACAACTTCATCACATTTTCTCCTCTCTCATTGCTGCTGCCAAGTCCATATTCCCTCTTAACCCTTTCTTCTATCCTTTCCCTACACCGCGTTGCAATCCCCCGTGAAAACTAGTTTTTCATCTGCCTTTAGGTACTGCATGTTCTGCTTGCGACATTGGCATGTATACCAGAAATGCTGTATACGTTTGGTTGTTTTCTTTTCTTATAAGTACAAATTTATCACAAAAATTTTCATATTATCACTCTCTGCTCTACTTTCCTATACATAAAGAATCCTACTTCCGTCATATCATTTTCTACTCCTGTTGGCATTAGCCTGTACTCATCAGACCAGAAACTCTTACCTTTTTTCCATTCCACTTCACTGACATCCAATATAACTAGATACAGCCGCTGTTTTCCCCATTGTAGATTTTCTAGCTTTCCTGTTACGGTCAGAGTTCTGGCATTCCTCACTACGAATCGTAGAAAGTTGTACCTTAGTTGATTATTCCATCTTTGTGTCTTGATCAAGTCCCTCTTGACAGTTCCATCCCTGACATCCGAAATCTTTGGCCAATGGAGAGGTTAATCATGACTTTTATTCAGTTACGGGCCACATCTCCTGTGGACACACATGATGTAACTTTAGTGCAGGCGTTTCCAGTGCCTTATGAAACATTCCATTAATCACTGCTCACTCTTCCCCTTTTGGGACAGTTTTCCACCTCAAGGTCAAGAAAGTGACCTAAAACTCTGTCTGCTCCTTCGGTCTCTTTGAAATGGTTGTTGAAAGAACAAGGGTGACTTTTTGATGCCAGAAGTCTTCGGCAGCTATTGCTAATGATTTGTATTCCTACTATAAGCAGTGGTTAGATTTAAATCCGAAACTTGGTTCTTGTTTATTGACTGAAGGTCACGAAATTCAGAAATCCATCAACCTAAACCATCCTCAGGTATTTCAAAATGAAGGTGATTTCTTTATTGACGAGTTTTGTGACAGGCGTTGAAAGCTGTAAAGGAATAGATTTGAGGTCTCTTCTACGAGACGGCGGAGGCTATTCAGAATGCAGAATCTCATTGTCTTTGTGCTGGAACGAAGTTTTATCGTACTTATATTTTGAACTTCAAAATGGCTCTGAGCACTTTGGGACTTAACTGCTGTGGTCATCAGTCCCCCAGAACTTAGAACTACTTAAACCTAACTAACCTAAGGACATCACACACATCCATGCACGAGGCAGGATTCGAACCTGCGACCGTGGCGGTCGCGCGGTTCCAGACTGTAGCGCCTAGAGCCGCTCGGCCACTCCGGCCGGCTTCAACTTCCAGAACGATGGAAAAATGTTTGTAAATAAATGTAGACTACGTTGAAAAGTGCGAGAAAAGTCTGTAGTTTAAGATGATGTACTTGGTTTCTTCAAAATGTATATATTAAAAGATTTAAAAATCGTTGCTCACAACTTTCAGTGTGATCTTCGTGCTTTTTTTGTAATATTACAAAAACAGTTCAACCCGAATGCAGTAATTGTACGTACGTCTAGTCATGTCAGTCTCTTCATTGTTTTCAGCTGCCCTATGTCATGAATCCATTATTTCATTAGCTTGAAGTCTTTGTCGTTTCGATTTATTATATACACTGTCTTGCAATAAAAGGTGAAGAGGGAGAGGAAACGAAATGAAAGTACAGGGTTTGAGAGTGTGTGCGACGTTAATTCGATCATTACAAAAACGATCCATTTATACAAAGAACTTCTAATTATGAGCTCATTTAGCAGCATAACGTTATACCGTCGCTGCACGCACTAATTTTGTTGTGAAGAGCTATGTCATTTCATAGCGCGAGCAGGCCCATAACTACTGTAATTGGCCCTTGATGTCCTGGATACTGACACTGTGGTCCAGTTCACTGAGTTGGTCCCACAACTGATCCACTGGCGACAGGTTGTCGGATCTTCCTGTCCATGGGAGTACCAGGCGATTATAGTTAAAGGGCAACTAACAACAGGAGCCGAGTGTCGACTATATTTATTGTATGGCAAGCAAATTTTGTAAATATTCTAATTCATTAATGTGGACCTGATACACGCTGAAAAAAATTTGTATCAGTTTTGTCGACCAAGTTGAAATATGGCTCTGTGAATGCACTAAACATTTCCATGTGTAATGGATTACGAACGTGACGTATACAGAAAAGATCAAACAAGCGAGGAAGGCATAATGTTGATTTTATTATAAACCTTCGCTTTCATAATTTGTTCAGCATGAGAAATGGAGACGAGATGCTGCTTCTGTGATGATCAACTATTCCTCGCATCTGTTCCGGTGGGATCTAAGCAACGTACCCCACCCGTCTTAACAGTGGTTTTCACGCAGTTCTCCCCATCGGATGTTCGAATTCCCCTCGGGTATGGCTATGTGTGTGTATGTGTGTGTGTGTGTGTGTGTGTGTGTGTGTGTCGTCCTTAGCGTAAGTTAGTTTAACTTAGATGAAGTAGTGTATAAACTTAGTACCGATGACCTCAGCAGTTTGGCCCCTTCAAACCTTACCACACCACGCAGTTTCGCTCTTCCAAAGCAGGAATAACATGCTGAACAAGTGGTGTCGATAACATGCGGATGTCCTAGTATACCTGACAGGCGCTCTGGGTGTATTGTCTTCAAAGAAGAAAAGATCGAGGTGCTTGTCAATCCGCATCGCACAGTCACACGGCGAGAGCAGTGCCTGTTCGTGCACAACACGGAATTTAACAGTAGCCCAATTTCGGCAGTTGTATGTATTCACCGCACCCTGTAATGTGAAATGTGCCTCGTCACTCAATAGAATACTGCCCGTTCAGATCTCATTAACTTCGAACAGTTCCAGAAACCGAATGGCAAATTCAGAACGTTGTTTCAGTCGCAGCACCATCTGGATTACAATTCTCGTCGCACTGCACGAACAATAACACATTCGGGGCTAGTGCTGTATTGTCAGTTACAGCAACAGCAACCTCGTCTAAAAATTTCCACCAAGACACTCAACTACTTCCTCATCTCATCCTTTAAAAAACAGAAATGAGCGTCTGGCGTCATTGACCGGGTGGCTCCTTGGGGAGGGGGGGGGGGGGTAGGTCCGGCCGCCTGGGTGCCGGTCTTATTACATTCGACGCCACATTGGGCGACCTGCGCGCCGGATGGGGATGAAATGATGATGAAGACAACACTACACCCGGTCCCTGGGCGGAGGAAGTCCCCGACCCAGACGGTAATCGAACCTGGGCCCGTAGGACGGCAATCCGTCACACTGACCACTCAGCTATCGGGGCGGACAATCTTTGCTTTGAACTGGTTTTCTTGGAGATGGTTTATCACCTGAGTTATAGAATTCATACGGCAGCTCCCTTTTCCCCAAAGGCCAATTTAATTTTCCTGTATGCAGTATCTATCTTTCCCATAGTGAAATATGCTTCCAAATAATTACTTTAGTCCTCTAGTCATCCCTGCTTAGCAATTTTGTACTTTCTGTCAAACTCACTTTTTAAACGTCTGTATTCCGTTCACCTATTTAATTTTCTTCATTTTTAAATTTTCTCCAGTCAACACTTAAATTCAATATCTCTTGTATTATCCAAGGATTCCTACTAGGTCTTGTTTTTTTTTACCATTTTCACCCTCTTGCTGCTTCAGTAATTCCTCTCTTCAAGCTACCCATTCTTCTTCTGAAGCATTCCTTTCCCCTACTGTACTCAATCATTGCCTAATGCTCCCTTGGAACTCTCAGCAATCTCTGGTTCTTTCATCATATCCGGGTCGCAACTCCTTAATTTCCTACCTTTTTCTAAATTCTTCAGCTTTCATCTACATTTAATAATAAAAAAATTGTGGTTTCAGTTAACGTATGCCCCTAGAATTGGCTTACAATTTAAATTATGGTTCCTAAATCTCTCTGTAACCATAACAAAATCAATCTGAAACATTACGGTGTCTCCAGGTCTCTTCCATGTATATAACCTTCTTTCATGATTCTTAAGCCAAGTGCTAGCGATGATTACATTATGCTCCCTGCAAAATTGTACCAGTCGATTTCCGCTTTACTTCCTCTCCCCTCAGTCTGTATTCACCTACTGTATTTCCTTCTCTTCCGTATCCTGTTATCGAATTCAAGTAAACCATCCCAGTTAAATGTTCGTCTGCTTTAACTATCTGAATAAAATTTTTTGTCTCCTCATACATCTCTTCAATCTCTTCATCATCAGCGGCACAACAACAACAACATACATCTCTTCAATCTCTGCGGAGACAGTTGGCGTCTAAACTTGTACTACTGAGACAGACGAGGGTTTCATGCCTATCTCGGCTAGAATAATGTGTTCATTATGCTATTCATAGTAGCTTACCCGCGGTCCTATTACTTTATTCATTACTAAACTCGTTCCTGTGATACCCCTGTTTGAAATGGTATTTCTAACCCTTTATTCACCTGACAAGAAATACTGTTCCTCCTGCAACCGAACTTCACTAATTCCCATTATATCTAACTTCAACATGCTCATTTGCCTTTTAAAATTTTCTGACCCACCTGCCCGATTAAGGGCTATAAGATCCCAAGCTTCGATCCGTAGAAGTTCAGTTTTATTTCTCCTGATGATGACATCCATCTGAGTAGTAACCGCCGGAGATATGATTAGGGTACTATTATACGTCTTGAATATTTTCAAAAGACAACGCCATCATCATTTAACCATACGGTAGAGCTCCATGTCCTTGGTAAAAATTACAGCTGTAGTCTCACTTGCTTTCGGTACCAGCACTGCAAGGCCGTTTTGGTTGATGTTAGAAGGCCAGATCAGTCAATCATCCCAACTGTTGCCCCTGCAACAACTGGATGGCTGCTGCCCCTACTCAGGGGCCACACGTTTGTTCGACCCATTAAAATATACTCCTCCGCTGTGGTCTTACGTACGCAGTAGCTATTTGTGTCTCGGAGGCACACGAGCCACCCCATCGATGGCAAGGTAGTTGGTTCATGTGGGTCACATATCGAATATGCCGCGTAATGTGAATAATTCTCGCCACACGCAGTGCTTACAATTTACGTCTATACATCTTGCTACAGCTAAAAGGCTCCCACACTGTTGCAGACAAACAATAAGTATGTACGATCCAATGATGAATCTCTATGCGATTCGAAACCCTTAACGGGACAATAAAAGAATTCAAGAACAAAATCAAAAGGTGACTGGTTGTAGTGATTTCAAGACATTTTCTGATAGTTTCATAGTTTTCTCTCGTTTATTACATACTATTGAAAGTTCGGTCTTAACTTTTACATATTCCACATAATGACTCTGTAAAACCATCGTGTCTCTATGTTTGTCTTTTAAAATGCTAATCTCCAACACCTTTAGAGGAATTTTCATGAGACTTCCGCAGGTAACCTGAGTATCGCTGGCGGCAACGTATCATTGAAATCAGATCACGGAAGAAAGAGACCCTTACATATATTATAAAAATGTATGCATTTATGTTTCACATCTCCTGCGGAAGCACTGGACCTATTTCAACCAAGCTTGATACACGTATCATGTACAACCTGTGAAAGATGAATGTGGCTGTATGAACCACCTACCTACCAACGTGTTGTGGGTCAGGGTGAAAAATAAGTGTAGGCCACGACGTATGAATACCCAGATTTTACCCATCCAGTAAGTGAGAACTAGACCACTTAGTGACTTGCAACTAACTTTACGCATAATTTCAAACATTTAAAGAACTTTTTGTTGCTGTGCCCTCCCCCCCCCCCCCCCCCCGTCCACCACCACATAATGATGAAAAAGAAAAAATGTTTATCCCCAACAACATTTTCTCTGTTCATTTTCCCATCAGAGATGACATTTAATTCTTTACTACTAATTTCTTTCACTACTCATTATGCATACATTTTTCACATATTCCACTGAACGTACCAACAAAACTATATCTGTGTACGACACAAAAGCTCAGGATATGTGACATCCTACACACAGCGATGCGTGAAAAACTGACAAATTATGACGGACGTTTAAAATTACTATTACCAAGCCTCTGAAACGATGCCGCTGAAATTTGGTAATGACATATCTTGAACCCTGAGGAAGAACATAGACTACTTTAGAAAGTGTGTTGTAAAAGATACTTATTGACATGAAGAATATTACGCTCATCAGGTATAAATATTTACTCTTTGAACAATCGATTTACTCTTTCAGTTTTGAACTTTATCGTATTTTAATTTAACTGGAAACCGTATGACCCTTTGTCTTCAACAAGAGTTGAATACAGACAATGGAGAAAATAACAGCTGTCGAACATGAAATCCGTCGTTTTATTACAACAGATCCTACTACATGCTCGTCGTCATACATTCTGATTCTCCTGTTTTGTAATTTTTAGCACTGAAGATTTCTGTTTAATCGTTGAAATCCGGATCTGCTGTAATAAAACGGTGGAGTTCGCGATCCATTGGTGTTCATCGCTCGATTGGCTTTATCATAATTTTGAAAATACTTTTCTTGTTCGAAACGTGCTACGTGGCTAGATTCAAAGTAATGAGTACAATGCTTATAAGCTCTCCAGTGTTTCATTCAATGCTTCGACACGTATTTGTTGCATGATGTACACGTTGTATAATGTGTAGCTTCTGTGCGCACTATCCAGTTTTTGAAAACGACAGAACTTAGTGAACCTTAGAATTTCAAACTTTTACGAACCTTTTTCTCGTTTACTATCCCCACAAAATGGCGAAAGGAAAAGATACTTAACACTTACTCTTCTTTCGCTGTTCATGCGGTGAAAATGTTGCATCAAGCATGAAGTCCAGACGTTTGCATTTATTGCATCTTTGCTACCAACTTTATTCGCAACGCGTTTGACAGAGAGTATCCATATAATCTTTTGAATGTACCTACAAAATTATCTCATTGTACGACCAATAGTCCAGGAGGTATAAGGAAGGAGGAGATGGATGGAGAGAGGCGGAGCAGGAGACGGACAGAGATAGAGGAAGAAGAGATGGACAGGAAGTGGGGTGGTGAAGGAGGTGGACGGAGAAAAGGGGGTGAAGGAGAATGACAGAGTGTGGGGAGGGGAGATGTGCTAATAGAACTGAAATATTTTCAATTACTATGAAACATTATGTCAATCTCGTATAATTTTCTGTTTCCTTTTACTCATGCGTTACTGACACGGGTGTATGGTTCGTAAGTAGAGAACAGGAACCTCACACGTTTTGAAGACAAGAAACACGGACGATGGTGACTTCGAAACGATTAGTGGAGAAGTACTTTAGTGTCTGATAGCTGGAAAAATTTTACTAAATAAGAATGGAATGTAGTTTGCTTCGTTTCCGACTGTACCGTCAGCATACTTCCGTTAGTTTCTCCGTATAGACCCTGAGTATATTGTGATAAAAACTTAGTGCTGCGCTATGAGGTGGAAGAAAAAGATATATCGACAAAGTCGCTTGTGTAGGCACAGGCCACCTATCTGAGCCCAGGTCACCCTTCAGCGCCATGCCTCACGCTCCCTGTTGCAATGCAAAGCACGTCGGAAAAAGGGAGGATAAAGGGTGAGGAAGATGAAAGAACATAAAAGATAGACGAACAAAGAGGGTCAGATACTAGGGGACGACATTTTGCCTCGGTATTTTGCATGCAAATTATAGACTTGCCTCCGGCAAACAAAATACACCTCACCTCCGTAGCGTGCTCGGCGTTATTCACACAAGAAAAGATCTCACTGCTTCTCCACACGCTATTTCGTGGACGTGTATGAGCTACTTAAGTTTTATAATTAAGCTTCATTTTTTAAAAAATTTCGGTCTAGGACAATAAAATCTTACTTCTAAGATTGGATAGGAGATCGCAATATGTAACATACAAGTTTCTGTAATTTCACTCAAGAAAAACTAATGGAAAATTATTATTCATTGAGTGTATCAACGTCGTTGCAGTAAAATTTACACTGCCAGGCTGCTCTCAGATGGAGCATTAGTGTATGGCGCAATTTCATAAACAGAAGAGAAGGTAACATGCAAGGACAATACAGATGCGTATAATTGTTGACTTAATGATTGCAGATGGCGGGAGGAGTCAATCAGTATACCTTTCTGGTATACTGTCAGAATGTGAGAGTCTTATCAGTTCTTATGAACATTGGTACAGTGAGTAGTGCGAATTGCACGGAATTGTTTCGCTGGAATTTACACGTAATAGGAATGAAAGGTCTTAATTGCATGTATTGCGTGTACATTCAGGTAAGAACTTTCGCTTAGCCGTTTAGATATGCATACAGAGCGGGTATGCTGGTCGCTGGAAGCTTGCTCATGTAGCACGCATGAAATTATTTCATCACAAATTTAAGGAGGGTCGAAGCTTTGAGGCTAAACCAAAGATGAGCGAAGCCAAAATGGACGAAAGGAGAGCAATGCGAGATATATTTAATGATTTCATTACTAATATAATATTATTCCAAACGATTGACGCAATATTCCTAAATGTTTCAGTGTTACGAGTGCCATAGTTAAAGCTGTTGGACTTTGCATATGTAAATGATTGATTTCAATACATCAGCAACCTGATAGTGACAATACTGTTAAACAATTACAGCTTGTTGCAGTAACACTCTGCAAAATAACTAAATAGCCTATGTCAATAGCTGCACAGAAATAGCTACGTTTCTTTTGTTTACCTATTTAAGTACATATTCCTTTCACTTATTATTCTCTAAGTTACAGAGAAAAATACGTTGGCCTCTGAAATATGCTGTATTTTTGACAATTGATCCTGTAAAGTTTCGGATCCTTCCGAAAAGTGCTGTGATTCTCGTTGCCTTTAAAACCTCATGTATTATACTGCTTGAACGTAATATCGTGGTTTTACAGTGGGTTGCTTCTCTATTACACTGGAAAAGAGGGAAATTATGGAAATCTGGTTGTCTCCGTTGTTATTTTCACCTGAGCAGTGTACTTCAGTTCGAGTCTGCGATTTATTTATTCCCAGGGAACGAGATTTTAGAACGAAAGAGAGTTGCTGTAGAGGGTTTGAGATGATTTTTTTCCTAGTGCCACTACGAGAAAAGCACTTGCGGTTTTTAATATTCTCTTTCGCTTCTCAGAAGCCTGTTTTGAGTGCTTACGGAGAACATCGTAGAAAGAGGAGGTCGCTTCCATATACTCTATCAGAAAAATGGAAAATTTTTCCCACGGAAATAACAGCACGATACTTCGCCCTTGGTGAAACTGTACTTCACTGAATAATCTTTCTAAACCAAGAAATATACTTTTTGACATTTTCTACGAGGATATTTCAGAGAGAGCGCAAGCACGTAATGGAATAAGATAGCGAAGGAAATTCGCTGATCTCATTGGTGTCGTCGTCGTCGTCGTCGTTGTTGTTGTTGTTGTTGTTGATGATGATGATGATGATGATGATGATGATGCTGTTGTAGCAGTCTTCAATCCGAAGTCTTAAAAATCTCTCCGCGATAGCGTACCCTGCGCAAGATTCTTCCCCTTACCATAACTACTGCAGACCACATCTATTTGAACCTATGTTCAGGTGTTGGCCAGTCTCTACAATTTTTTTGCATTCCACATTTACATTCAGTACCGTACTGAAGATTCCAAGTTGTCCTATCAATCGACCAAGCGAGGTGGCGCAGTGGTTAGCACACTGGATTCGCATTCGGGAGCATTACGGTTAAAACCCGCGTGCGGCCATCCTCATTTAGGTTTCCCGTGATTTCCCTAAATCCCTCCAGGCAAATTCCGGGAAGATTCCTTTGAAAGGGCACGGTCGACTTCCTCCCTCACCTTTCCTTAAGCCGATGAGACCGATGACCTCACTGTCTGGTCTCCTCCCCCAAACAACCCAACCGATCCTATCAAACGATTCCTTCTTTTATGCAAGCTATGTCATAAACGTCTTTTTTCCCCTATTCCATTCATTACTATTTCATTAGCAATTCTATCTAGCCATATAATAGCCCGCCCTGTTAGCCGTGCGGACAAACGCACTGCCCTCCGGCGGGAGAGCGTGACGGTCCCCGGCACGAATCCGCCCGGCGGATTTGTGTCGAGGTCCGGTGTGCCGGCCAGTCTGTGGATGGTTTTTAAGGCGGTTTTTCATCTCCCCCTGGTTCCCCTTATTCCGCCTCAGTTACACTATGTCGGCGATTGCTCCACAATCACTTGCTCCACGTGAGCGAACACCATATTTTCTCTACCACGCAAACATTTGGGTTACACTCGACTGATGTGAGACGTTACCGGGGAACCACTGAGGGCCGAACCGCACAATAACACTGCGGTCGGTGTGGAGCGGTGGTAGGGTGAGTGGATTGCTATAGCCTGTTGTGTGGTTTTGTACCACTGAGGCTGCGACGGGGACGAACCCTCTCCGTCGTTTCTAGGTCCCCAGTTCAATACAGTACAGTACAGTAGCCATATAATATTCATCGTTCCTTTACCGCACCACCTTTCAATAGTCTCTTTTCACCTTGTCTGCACTGCCTATCACCACGTCTGACATTTATAAAATGTCGTACTTGGCACAAATACGCTCAGAAAATATTTCTTAACGCTTACATTAATTTATAGTCAATGTTGAATTTTTTATTATAAATCTTCTCTTGCTGTTGCAAATTTCCCTTCTATATCCTTGGCCAAAACTATTTATTTTTCTGTCCAAATAGCACAACTCGATTCTTACTTTCAGTGTTTCATTTCTCTAATTCCCTCAGCAATTCCCCATTCAAACTGACCACATCCCATTACGCTGATGTATCTTTGTCGATGTTCATCTTGTAACCTATTTTCCATTTACTGGTCTTCCAAGTTCTTTGCTATGTCTGACAGAATTAAAGTGTCATCAGTAAACCTCAAAGTTTTTATTTTTCTCGCTGAAATTTAATTCCCTTTTCTAATTAATCATTGGTTTCCTTCACCGCTAGCTTAATGCAGTGTTTGAATAACGCGAAGAATAGAATACAAATCTATCTCACTACTTCTCAATCCCTGCTTTCCAGCCAATTCCATAGAATATTAGACCTGTACGATGATGCTACAAAAATTGCGAATAACCGGCTAATCCCTGTATTTCATCACTGCTACCTTCCAAATTTTAAAGAATGGGTATGAGTAAAAATTGTCGAAAGCTTCCTATAAATCGACAACTGCTGTGTATGTAAGTTTGCATTTCTTCAACATATCTTTTTAGATAAGTTGCAATGTGAGTATTAGTAGCGGGACATGTTTGGCATCTGTGCATTTTGTTATTACTTACTGCCTACATCAGTTGCAGGTATGCACTCAGGGGTAAACCCATTGTTCTCCTTTCTTTGAGAGGTACTTAACCCCTGCCCTGAGCCACCCCTCCCTCCTCGCTGCTACAGGTACGCGTTCCGATCTGAGTTACTGGAATAGCCGCTCTAACTCTTATCAATTTCTTTGACTACTTAATTAAACTGATCAATTAATTAACCTTGCCCCCTCTGGTAAATCCCCTCTCCCACAGAAAATAGTGGGAAGTTCAAATTCCATCAGTACAATGCAACATACCACAGTTACCTCCACTACCTTAGAAAATGGCTGGAAAAATGGGCTCCTGGGCTACCTCCACTAACCTCATCTGACTGCCACTTCTTCCTAGGAATTGACTGGAAAAGGAGTACGGGTATGCTGGATAGGATGGACATAGGTCTTTATTTTGGATGCACTATTTATTTAAACAATTAGAGGCAGATCTGACATCGAGTGTGCACCCAAATGTCCAGAGTCCAACTGACCTAGTACACAGTAGTGCTACCAGAGGGCACTGTCATCCACTCAGTGGCAAAATTCAGGTGGAGGTCTGGGGTGGGGGGAAATGGCAAAAAAATGGTTCAAATGGCTCTGATCACTATGGGACTCAACTGATGAGGTCATAAGTCCCCTAGAACTTAGAACTACTTAAACCTAACTAACCTAAGGACAACACACACATCCATATCCGAGGCAGGATTCGAACCTGCGACCGTAGCGGTCGCGCGGTTCCAGACTGTAGCGCCAGAACCGCTCGGCCACCAGCGGCCGGCGGGAAATGGCAGGAAACAGTGTGGTCACCATGGAGTCTGGAGTCCAACTGACCTAGTACACAGTACTGCCAACAGAAGGCCGTGTTGTCCATTCCGTGACAGAATCCAAGATAACAGGAGAAATGGCGGGAAGCAGTGTGTTCACCAGAGGGGTCTGGGCTAGTAGACTGTATCGCCACCGGAGGGCACTGTCATCCATTCCGAGATGTAACTCAAGATGGCTGAGTGGAGAGGAAAATGACTCAGCCAGTGCCCGGATGGTAGAGAGAGGAAGGAATGAACTTTATTTATTTTGGCACAATTTATTTAGGGGTGGAATTGAGACAGTATATTTATCACACTGATACAAGACACTTGCTATGACATGTTTGGAGTCATGCCACACAGCCTACAGACCTGTAAACTACTTGTAAATCATTGAAATAATGCTCTGCAGACATGCAAAGAACTTCTAAATTACTGAAATAATTTCTTATAGGTAAGAAAAGGGGTTCACTATACTTCCAACTATCTAGTTTCATCTACTTTTCAAGGTCATCCAACCACTCACTTCCACATTTCTTACCTACATCGATCTATGTGCCTGTATTTCGGATGTGGGGTTGTGTTGCTGGATGACCTTGAAAAGTAGTGGAAACTAGGTAGTTGAAAGTATAGTTAATCCCTTTTCTTACCTATATGGAAATGTACCTGCAGCAAGGGTGGGGGGGAGGGGGTTGAGGGCGAGGAGGAGGAGAGGGAGGGTTTCTGGGAACAATAGTTAAGTGCCTGCAATCAAAAGGATGGATCCTTTTGGCAGAAAGTACCTGTCAATCAAAGGAGAAGAATAGGTTTGCCCCTGAGTACATACCTGCCTCTGATGTAGGCAACCCACACTAACAAAATGCACTGATGCCTCCTTTGTCCCTCTACTAGTATTGCCTTGTGTGTTCCAAATTTTCACAGAACACAAACATCTGCGAGGTTGGCTTCTAACAGTTTATCCGTTTCTGTGTTAATAATTTGTGCTAATTTTCTTCAACTATGACTTGTTAAACTGACAGCTCGGTGAACATGTCCTTTTAAAAGTGGTCATAGCGAATTTTCCTTATAGTGGAATTTGTATTATGGTAATTTTAAAATCGACTAATCTCTCCAAAAATCTTATTATGCGAATAAGCTGTACCTAATATTAGTCTCACATCTTCACGAAACGCCACAATAGAAAATCGCAAAATATTGATCTCTTTATTATCATTTTAATAGCGTGTAATTCACAGTGATGCTTATTAATCTTCCTCCAGTTAAGATACATAAGTGTTCTGCTGAAATCTTTATCCCATAGTTTTTTATAAATTTTATTTCGTTATACAGAGCAATGGATTCAGATTGTCATAAATGCATTAAAACAAGCAAGCTCTAGCTTAAAGTTGCTAAATAGGTTTAATGTCGTTCGCTAGTTTCTACGTTAACATCATTACAAAGTCAGCGTGCAAATTCTTTCGAGCGTCGAGTTCACCACACAAATTACATGCAATGTGGCTGACAGTCTTGTGGTACATAGACTTTTTTTAAGTTTCCAATATGTCCTATGCTATAATGTGGCCTGCTGTTCCTCGATAACGACGTTTATGCCAAATCTGGCCGTTAGCCGATGATCTGGAATACAATTTGTGTCCTTCAGTGGAAAAAAAGATTTTAAAATTTGTTTGTTTTGAAAAATTACAGGTCTTCGTTCAGTGCCTTCCATTGTCACAGCGGAAGTAACTGGCGATTGTAATGTGAGATTCGTAGCATGCTGCTGAAAGTATGTGCTCGTGACACCAGATTAATTGAAGAGTGGGGCAGTTTAACACCTGTGGACGAAGCTCGTGGCACTAGATTAACTGAAGAGTGGGGCACTGTAACACCCATGGATGAACTGAGAATCAATCCAAATATTAGCTAACCTATTTTGAGAAACAAAAGAAAATATAAACTAGAAATTTGAAACTGCTCCCATCTAATAAGAGATAATTGTTTTAATCACTACTAGAATTCATTCAAGAAGGATCTGATGAAGGACTTTCTGGTTAAAAAGCCTGTTTATGTCACACCCAATCCAAATATAATTCCACATGACATCATAACATTACGTTCAATAGATGGTGGTAGATCTCAAGGCAGACAGTACCTGTAAAGGGACGAGTCCCAACGTGAAGCACCATTTGCATTTCACACACAAATGAATCGGTGATGACGTCAGCGAGGATGTGGTACTTAGTCGCGCGACACGGCGAGCTGAAGTGCACATCGCTGGGCACGTAGAGGAGAAGTCAGCAAAGTGGGGCGATCACCGGTGCCGTAATGCAAATACGGGAGTAGGGCAAACAGCCGCGAGGGAAGCGTTTTACGGGGGCGGGATCGGGCCTGAGCCTCTATACGGGCGCCCGGGGAGTGTAAACACGCGAGGCCGCCAGCTCCCGCCTCTCCTGGCCCCCACCTGCCGCCGCCGCCGCCGCCGTCGCCGTATTCAGGAACTGACAGCCCTCGCCGACCACCGCAGAAGCTCCGTAACAAATATGTCTGAAAAGGCCGCTCGCAGAATCGTGCTTTCGGAAGGGAAGTCTTATCACTCGGAATCCATTTTAGCTAGGCACATGGGCTATAAAAGTTTGGGCTTAGCCCAGAGTAGCGGCCACATGTATTGGAATATATGTCTCACTGTAGCTACGTTACAGTGTATTACGCAAAGCTTGAACGACGAACCGGCGGTGACTTTCAGCAAAATAGTACGATTTGATTAAGATTGTAATTGGGGTGAAATTAATGTTCAGCTATAGGCAACAGTTGTGTGTGCACTGTTTGAGTTTTACGTGCAAAACCAGTCACCCTTAAATGACTTTTGACTGAAGCGAAACAGGTGGTTCAAATTTGGTCCACCCGCTTGTCTAAGATTAGTTCAAATCATTTGAAAAAATCTTTCTTCGTTTTGATTTTACGTACAGAAAACACATTTTTCTCGGAGCTTTTTGAAGAGAGATAATGCTACACTTGAAACGTCTATGAATCGGATCAAATTTTAAATGAAGATAGATAAATGGATGAAATCAAAACAAAACTATAGTGGCAAATAATCTTTAGGGCCTATATGTTTTCGAGATACGACGGTTTAAATATGAGGTAAATGTAGAACGTTAAATAAATTCTTACCTGATGTGCATGCACGGAAACTGTTTAAAGTGAATCAAATAAATAATTTCATTCTTACTAAAAAATTGAAAAATTTCTTTCAAAAATCTAGTTTCATTCCAATTTTATGTGTAAAAATCATGTTTTGTGAGTTTTGTTTCACACTTCACTTTTGTTTGTCAAACGTATGCTAATCACTTCAAATTTTGTAAGAAGGTAAACAAATACTTGTAGTAATGTCCATCCTGTTGTTTTGTCAAATCTCTAACCCTTGACACGACGTAAGCAACATATTTCGAAATGCAGTACAAAAACTCTACCGATCAGTCGTCTCCCGAGTAAACAAAATATAATTCGGTTGCTTAGCTGTGACCATCTAATGTCAGAATTATATTAAACTTTGGAACTGGAATGAAACATACTCCTAACGTAGCAAAATAAAAAAAGGAATATGTCGTGGACAGAGTGAGAGATGTAAAAGAAGAGAACTAGCTTTTGGACTTATGTACAAGCTTTGGAGATATTTAAATTAAAACACCTCGACATATTCTCCCTTTTTTACTAGCTAACCCAACTCCAGCAGCGCAGTAAGCTCTCTTACAGTCACCCCTGGTACATGTGTGATGAACGCTGTAAGAACAAACAGATAGAAGTTTATGTACTCTGGAGAATATATCAATGCGTGTACCATAAATAAACGATGTACTCTAGTCCCGTATTACTGAACTGCATTTAAAATGTGAGTTTACCGACTTTTAAGCTAGCAGTATCCCTAGTCTTGGAGTACCGTCATTAAGTACTAATCAAAATGTCCTGGGTTCCAGGATAGAACATCAACACTGCTTACACCTTTGAGTAAAAATCAGCACCAATAGCGGCCGAAGACCTCGTTTTGCCAACGGCTTTGTCAAAGATGGAAGAGGAGAGCACAGAGGTTCAGGGCACCCTTGCTCTCGCTGTGGGGAAACTGTTACTAAAGGGTTGAAGAATCAACAATGATCAACAGCATGAGAAATCAGAAGCCACTATAAACCACTGCAGTAAACACACAAACGGTGTACCTATAGGGCATACGGCCTGTTATTGAAAAGTGACATGATTATCTCCGCATTGGCAAGATTCCGAACTAGTCCCCCTTCCGATCGCCGGGATGCGACTGCCTAGAGGGAGGTGACCAAGAGAAACAAGACTGATTAACCAACGAAAGCGTAACGTTCTACGAGACGGGGCGTGGAAGGTCAGAAGTTTGAAAATGGTAACAAAGCTAGAAAATATGAAAAAGGAAAAGCAGAGGGTATATGGGGGTCAGAGAAGTGAAAGAAAAGGATTTCTTGTCAAACGGTTTACGGTACTGCAAACAGCAGCAGAAAATGGTACAATGGGATTAGGATCAAAATGAACAGGGAGGTAGGGCAGAGAGTGAGTTACTGTGAACAGCTCAGTGATAAATTTGTTGTCATCAGAAGCGACAGAAAACCACCACGACATCGCAATCAGCAGATGAAGAGATGGAGAAAGTATATGACGATATTGAATAGGTTATACAGTAAGCAAAGAGAGATGAAAATCTAAGAGCTGTGGGGCATGGGAAAGCAGATGTGGGGAAGGAGAATATGAGGTTGATACTGGGAATGAGAGAGGCGAAACTGAGTTCTTCAGTAAATTTAAGATAGTAATAGCAAATACTGTGTACCTGGAAAAGACCGGGAGATACGGGAAGATTTCTGTTATGTTACATCATTGTCAGGCAAAGATTCCGAAATCAGATATTGGATTGTAAGGTGTGTCCAGGAGCAGGTATAGACTCAGGTCACAAATCAGTAAAGATTAAGAGTAGGCTGAAGTGCAAGAGAGTAGTCAGGAACAATCAGAGAGCAAAGAAGATGCGATACGGAAGTACTAAGGAATCAAGAGATATCCTTGAATTTGTCTGAGGCTAAAGATACTGCAATAAGGCATAGCTCAGAATGCCATTTAGTTGAAGAGGAAAGAACATCTGTAAAAAAGGGCAATTACAGAATCAGCAAAGAGTAAAGTAGGTGCAAGGAAGATAACTGTGCAGAAACGATGTGGACTAACGGAAGAAATACTTCAGTTAATCGACGAAATAAGAAATTCAGGAATGCCGAAATACAAGTCACTTAGGAATGAACTAAATAGGACCTTCAGGCAGGACAAGGTGAAATGGCTAATTGTAAAGCGTAAGAAATCGAAAAAGAAATTATTGTTGAAAACAGTGACTAACCATACACAAAAGTCAAAACAACCTTTCGTGAAATTAAAAGCAAAGGCTTCAACAATAAGAGTGCAAATGGAATTACTCTCTTAGATACAGAGAAGAGTGAAAATAGTTGGAATGAGTACATAGAAGGCCTCTATAGGGACAAACACTTGTCTGACGACGTGATACGTGGAGAAACAGGAATCGAAATAGAAGAGATAGTGAATCCCAAATTAGAATCAGAATTTAAGGAGCACTGGATGACTTAAAATCAAATGCCTGTCAATGTCAGTCAAATTCACCAATAGCAGTGTGTCTTAAAATGTTATTTAATTTATTTTGAATGCTACCAGTTTCAGCATTTCACTATGCCATCTTCAGGCCCCATATGCATCTCTCCAAGTAAACGAAAGTGTCGTATAGAGCCAAAAATCTCTGTATGTCTTGAATTCAATCGTTACACTAGTGCGTCAGTCGAATGAAGCAGTAGTGTAACGATTGAATTCCCGACATCCAAAGATTTGTGGCTCTATACGACATTATTTGGAGAGGTTCATGTGGGGCCTGAAGATGGCGTAGTGAAATGCTGAAATTGGCAGCCTTCAAAATAAAAGATAATAACATCTCAAGATATAGGGCTGTTGGTGAATTTTATTGACATTGGTGGTTACTTAACCAGACGATGTCCTCTGTCCATGATCGACCAACGGAGACTAAGATCAAATAAGTCACAGGGGATGGATAACATTTCATCGGAATTTCTGGAACCATTCGGGAGAGAGGCGATGAAACGACTATTCGTGTTGCTGTGTAGAATGTATGAGATTGGCTATATAGCATCAGACTTTCGGAAAAAAACAACATGCACACAGTTCGAAGATCGCAAAAGCCGAGAAGTGCATCAATAATCGTGCAACCATTTTAACAGTTATGCGTCCCAGTTACTGAGAATGATCATATAGAGGAATGGAAAACAAAAATTACTATCTGTTGGATGGAGATTAGTTTGGCTTTAGGAAAGGTAAAGGCACCGGAGAGGCCGTTCTGATATTGCTGTCGATAATGAAAGTAAGACCGAAGAAAAATGTAGACGCCCTCATAGGATTTGTTGACCAGGAGAAAGTGTTCGACAATGTTAAACGTTGTAACGTATTCTAAACCATGAGAAAAATATATATAAGCTGTAAGAAAACGTAGGTAATACACAAAATGTTAAGAATCTGTGGAGGTAAATAAGACTGGAAGACTAAGATGAAGTGATCGCAATGAGAAGACTGTAAGACACGGACGTAGTCGTTCGCCCTTACTGTTCGTTTTATACTCTAAAGAGGCAGTGACCGAAATAAAACAAAGGTTCAAGAGCAGGATTATAATTCAAGGCGAAAGGATAACAGTGATATGATTCGCTGATGACATTGCGAAGAACAGTGTAAACAGTATTGAATATGGACCGGGAGTCAATTGAAGAAAAAGAGAAGTAATGGGAAATAGCAGAGATGAGAACAACGAGAAAAAAATCCAAATTTTATCATAAAGAGGTAGACAAAGTTAAGGATTTTTGGTACCTAGGCAGCAAAATATCCCGTGATGAACAAAGCATGGAAAAAATAAAAAGTAGCCTAACAATGGCAAAAACGGCTTTTCCGGTCAAGGGTATCTCTTAGTATCAAACATAGGCCTAATTTGGGCAGAAAATTACTGACTATATAGGTCTGGAACAAATCGTTGTACGGATGTGAACCCTGGACTGTGGGAAAATCTCAGCGGAAGAGAATCTAAGCGTTGGAGATATGGTGCTACAGGACAATGTTGAAAATTATGTGGATTGATAAGTTAAGGAACGAGTAGATTCTCCGCCGAATCGGCGAGGAAAGAATGATGTGGAAAACATTGTTAATAAGAAGTGACAGTATGATAGGACATCTGTTGAGACATCAGGGGTAACTTTCATGGTACTAGAAGGAGCTTTAAAGTGTAAAAACTGCAGTAGAAGACAGAGAGCAAGTAATTGATGAGGTAGGTTGCTACTGCTACCCTGGGATGAAAATTTGGTCCAGAAGTAGAATTCGTGGCGGTCAGCACCAAACGTGTCGGATGACTGATAACGAAAAACAAAATGTTGGCAAACGTGTGATCTGCTTCCACTGCCATTTGTGCTAATATCACTGTGAGACGGCTGGCCCTCACTTACAGTATTGTGCACGTTCATGAAACTGTTTAACAACAGGATGGTGTGGAGCAAGTTCTGTAAGAAATTAGTGCAGGTTCGCAGTTTCACAATTTATTAATTAACTTTATACAGCAGAAGAAAGTAAAACAGTGAAATAATACTTTCCCCCAAGTAGTCCATTCGAAAGTGAAATTAGGCAACCATACAAGTGAAGAAAATTTTTGGCATTAGGTCTGCGGCCCGCCGGCCGACAATACGCCACTAATAACTTCCACTATCCTGCTCAGTACTATATCGAGAGGGCTCAGCAAATATTACGAAATATTAACTGGACCAAAAATAGTATACAATAAAAGCTATACAACCACGTGTTGCGTAAGGGTAAGGTATGACCGCTGACACTGCTGTCGCTGATCACAAGTACAGGCCAGAATATTCAGACAGCAGAAGAAAGGAGCAGTAGGCTTACTAATGTGCGAGTGTGTGCTGAAAAGTAATGCCTCCTGATTGATAAGTCTTTTCCAATAAAACAAACGTAATTAACGCTCTACATCTTTTTTCATCATGTCTACATATTTCTTCCTCAATATAGTCTCCCTGGTGATGAACATGATTCTCCAAATGGGAGACCAGTTTGTTGATACCGTCACTGAATAAAGTTTAATTTTATTGACGGGGCCATAACCCCTCGAGCAGCAGAGGGTTGGAAACATGTGGTCATGAAGAGTGAAGATGTAGGTCGTTAACATATTTTTATTTAAATAATGATACTCGGTGTCATTTAAGTAAATACTTAGTTGATACCTTGCTCCACCTTCTCGATTACTTTATAAAATTTGAAAATGCATTAATCCATGTAACATGTAAGTGTTCTATAACATGACGTTCACCAAAAAAAAACTCGAGAACACTTCTGATGAAAACGTCATACACTTGTTCATTTAATACAACTCCTAAGCAGACTGGTTCTGTCCACAACTAATGTGCCTACTTATCTGTTCGATAATATCGGTTTGTAAGAATTACTGAATGACATCGCAGGTGTAGTACGTAAGCACAGTTCATAGTATTTAGCAAGATCTGCTGCAGCGATAAATAATGATGGATATGTGAATGGTTCAAATGGCTCTGAGCACTATGGGACTCAACTGCTGAGGTCATTAGTCCCCTAGAACTTAGAACTAGTTAAACCTAACTAACCTAAGGACATCACAAACATCCATGCCCGAGGCAGGATTCGAACCTGCGACCGTAGCGGTCTTGCGGTTCCAGACTGCAGCGCCTTTAACCGCACGGCCACTTCGGCCGCCGATATGTGAATAGGCAGTGCTTGACTGTTATAGGGATAAGTCATTTCACCAAACCAGTCCATTTGATGCATTTGGGCTTATTAATATTCTCGATTTAGATCTGTTAGATTTCAGAAAGTCCTTAACTATAATGCAGAGAAATCAAAAACAAATAAACGATCCCTGATTGTAATAAGTTTCATGTCAGCACTGAGTGATAACCTGGCTTTAAATAATGTGTCTCTAAGCAGTTTCGAGTTCACGTCTTAGTTAAGAGGTAATAAAGGCCTCAGCGTATACAGTTATATCAACACACAAGTTCTGGCATTTGAAACAGCCTTTTACAGCACAAAAGTTAATTTCTATCTGAGGTGTTTTTGGAGAAGAACTATTAACCGGTAAAGGGAAATCTGTCTTCAATTTCCTAACGCAGTTTAATAATGTTTGTCGATGGGAATTCGTGCTGACAACTCATGAAAGTATGTCGTTTGTCAATTGGCAATGTGCTTGAAGGGATGTGCGTGCTGCAGCTACCTACCTGGCACGAAAGCTGTAGCATGTCTGAAGTTTCTGCTGCATTGTCTCATTGTTCCCTTATAAGTTGAAATATTCCATAATAAACATTTTCTGTTTCAGAAGGACAGGACAGGCCGATAGAGTAAATTTGATATTTAGAAACTAAGACAATTTCTAGAAAGCAACACGAGACAGCTGGCCGAATATCCATTGTGACATGCAATCCGCAGGTTTATTTTTCATAACCCCAGAATAAAAGTGTTTACGAACGCGGCTCTTACGTATACTTACATACAGATCTTGAGATTCGGAACCTCATCGCACATAGTTCACCCCGCGGATTAGCCGCTTGGTCTAAGTAGCATTGTTACGGTCCGCGCGGCTCCCTCCGTCGGAGGCTCGAATCCTCCCTCGGGCATGTGTGTGTGTGTTGTCCTTAGTATAATTTAAAGTTAGATTAAGTAGTGCGTACGCTTATGGACCGATCACCTAAGCATTTTCATCCCATAAGGCCTTACCACAAATTATTCACCATATGAAATATCGACAGTCCGTCTCACTCGTAGTGTTCAACTTTGCACGTAATCGCAACATGCCATCACTCACTGTCGCTCTTCCACTGTTGCTTTTTAGCACTCTCCATAGACACTACTTTTTCTAACGGGCCGAAGCTCCTCGAATTACAACGAAATTACACAATACCTGGGAATAATATTACGCCATAAATAATATCGCTGCTTCTACGTAAAAATTACGTTGCGTCTGTGCATACATCATTATAACCCAAGAAACGCAACTTTAACGCAGAAATAAAATAAAGAAGAAAAGAAATGCATACAAACTGCATTAACGTTTTATAGGACGATAGCGATCAGTAGTAGTAGGTGTGCCATTTAATAACATTAGCCAAATAAGATCGTTTCTGGTCCTCCTTACGTGTGTCCATTCCTGCTATGAGAGTTAGGAGCGTCGCTAGCGCCTTAAGCGGCATAAAGCTAGCCCCTCTTCATGTCATGTGCTCAGTAATAATAATGTTGGCTTTTACTGGACCACGTCATTTAGGATATAGTTATTACATTATCATGTCCGAAGCGTTAGTGAGGCATACGGGTGCAGAAAAGTTAGAGAGCCGAAAGTATCTTTCGCATGAAGAGTCGCTACCAACGTAGCTCGATGAAATTTGGGCCACACCTACAAAATAACTGCTGTAGTATAGTACGGATGGCGTCGAAGAGATATACAAAATGAGACGAACAGAAATGACACTTTTATTCAAAGACAATAATTACACTGAAGTTACCGCGACTGACACTGGTTCCCTGGGCTTACGAAAGTCGGGCATGCTTCTTAACAGGGCTTGTTAAAACAAAGACGGCAGTCCATGCTCTGGACGTTCTCACACATTGGTCATAAGGCAGACTTGTTATTGTGGTATGGAATTCCATTCCTCCAGCAGCGCCGTGGACAACTGCTGTATCGTCGTTGGTGCATGTCCTTGGGCTGCGTTATGTCTCACCAGCGCAACCCGCCCCAAATAGTTGGGACTTAAGTCGGGAGAAGGGGCACGCTAGTCCATTCGCCGAATATCCTTTCGTTCGAAGAGCTCCTTATCCGCACTGTTCGACGAGGTAGCGGATTTTCGTCCTTAAAAATTAAAACACGGCCGAACGCATTCCAGAAAATGTGCTCTTTGTGTGTCACAATAATGTTGACCGTTGAATACACAGTGTTCAAACATCTGGTGGTCAGTATGCCCAGGCCATATTATGCGTCCGCAAAGTATAACACCTGGACCACCAAAACAATCATTTCCGACAGTGCGGGATGCACCCTCATATGGGGGAGGTGGGGACATGTAACGCACGAACGAACTACTAAATCTACAGAGCAACAACCAACTCGTTTCACCAGCTTTTCCTTTGTTGAAAAACTGCAATAAACCAAATCCAGTAACACACTCTTCGAAATGAAATAAACAATAATAACCCTTTCTGCTGATAATGCAAATAACATGTAATTCCTATAACCAGAGTTCCCTTCCACTGTATATCCGTACATCTGTTCCAAGTCGAAGTCGACTGTTAGCATCTGGAAGATAGATTAGCAGGACGGAAGCGATGTATCACAATCGTTGCGGAAGGAGAGAATGGTCTAGATGGCAGACCGCTGGATCGGCCGGTCTTCTTCGCACCCGTCGAGTCGAGAACTGCCTGCTGAAAGGCCTGGCTCCGGCTTATCTAGCCCCGGGCGGAAGGATATTTCTGGGACTGTTTGCACACACGTGATCGTCAGGAAATAGTTCTTTGATCGCCGCGCCCCCTTCCTCTGCTGCTGGTTGATGCGCTCTGATGGACGTTGGCCTTACCTACTTGTTTGTTATGAACTATAGTACTTACTTGTAAACACTCTTGCGTCAGCCAGACTTCGCAGGAGAGTCAGCAACCCTCGTTGCTGGTATGTCTGCGGTGTTGCCGCTGCGGTAGGCGTCTTTGGTGACTGCAGCATGAATATAGTCGTACATTACCATTTTCGTGGTCCACATCTTAATGTGTGGCGAGGCATAACGTGGTACATGCGTAACGACCCCCAGACCTTTCAACAAGCACAATCATCGGCGAACGTTGTTGTGACACTGTACTCCTTCTTCATGTGCGTCTTGTCAGAGCCACATTGGGCCCTGAGTTCATGTTTGTGGACGAGAATGTGCTACCATACCGAGGAGAACAGCTATAGGAGCTCTAGGAACAATAGGATATTGGATTAATGACCTCACCTTCCCGTTCCCCCGAATTAAATATCATTGAGCATTTTACTTCAAAGAGACATACTACAGGGCGCCCACATCCACATGCACTAACTACAATGCGTTGGTGGAGGAATGGAGCACCCTACCGCAAGATCTCCCTAACAACCTATTGGCCAGGAGAGGACTACGTTGTAGAGTATGTGTTGCCTTCTCTGGTGATGACACGCCCTATTAAGAAGAGTGCCACACCGTTTCTAATGTCCAGGGGACTAACATGAATCGCGATGGTTCCAGTGTAATTACTGTCATTGAATAAAAGTATCCACTTCGTCTCATTGTGCCTGTTTTTTTACTTACCTTGTGTATTATACTGTAGCAGTTATTTCTATTTATGGTGTAAGTTTCACCCGTGTGTCAAGAACCTGGTGACGTCGAAAACTTTTTTTGAAGCCAAATTAATAAATGGAATGTCGAAAGTTGCGAAATATGCATGAAGAAGTATTTTCGAACTTATTTTCGTCTCCCCATCTCTCCTGACGTGTTCCTTTCGATGGGATTCTGATCTGACATAGCGAGTTATCAAGAGTGTAATTTTCCTAAATCCCAATTTTTTTTTAAAAAAAAGAAAGATGTCTGTGTGTCATCACTTGGTTTTTATTATATTTTTATGCTTTCCATTCTTGCTATGATGGGAATTTCCTTGTCACGTAGTAATTTTTAATGCAGCCTGTTGACATGTACAGTTTCTTCTACGCCGGTTCAAAAATGGTTGGCTCTGAGCACTATGGGACTCAACTGCTGAGGTCATAAGTCCCCTAGAACTTAGAACTACTTAAACCTAACTAACCTAAGGACAACACACACATCCATGCCCCAGGCAGGATTCGAACCTGCGACCGTAGCGGTCGCGCGGTTCCAGACTGTAGCGCCAGAACCGCTCGGCCACCAGCGGCCGGCTTCTACGCCGGTCCCGCAGCATATATGAGGTCAAAATATGTAACTTTTTTATGTAAATTGATTCCCAGTGAGCTGCGAAGTATTTTATTCAGCTTCTACTGGTCGTGTATCCACTGCAAGTTTGTTTCGGCAGTATGCCAATGTGAGGTCTACTTGTTGGAGTCAACAATTAATATAGCTTACTTACATCTATGAATGATTAATATAAGTTTCGTTTATAATTTTTCTTACATCTAAGTGAAGTAACGTCCATAGTGCTTCTTGGAGATGATATTTGACCCGTGATAAAAGTTGTATGAATCATGTAATTTCTTGTGCATAGAATAATAATTTTGATAGAAGCGGCAGATAGTCGGTTGGGGAGCGGAAAGATACTGGGACTACAAAATAATTATCTTGAAGCAATGGTTTATTAAAACACTTAATATCGTGCAGTAAAAGGTACGCCAATAATTGCCCACAATCACAAGTACTTAACAAGTCAACGAAACAAGAACAAAGAAATAAATGTTTCACAGTAAATAAGAAGTGCTTCGGTCAACAAAACTTAAATTCTGAATTATTGCAGTGACAAGCAAAGAATCACAAATTAAAATGCTGCTAAATACTTAATCGCCATGACTTTACTCCTAGCAGGTAAAGGAAACCAAATGACAAACATACAACTACAAAATTGGCTTGGAGCCCAGTAAACAGTATGTTTCAACGGAAAGCTAAAGAAAAAGATTGTTACAAGCATGTATAATTAACAAGGTAAATCCAAAGTTATTCTTGACACCTGCACCAATGGCTTAAAGCCCAATGATAAAAGTGCATTATAACAAGATAAGGAAGCACAGTGAAGAATTGCAGATTAAATACATAAAAGCTGACGGCAGTGAGCTACGGCTGACAGTTGTATCGGAGGTCATATGGACCAATAAACCTGTTAATGACGATGAAGCCAACACCAAATTTTAAGGAGACTACAAATTTTACAATGAGCTTCAACAATATTCATGCAAGTTAGAGCATGTATAGGTTAACTGAATTAGCGACAGGTGTTCCCAGAAACTATTTTATATGCGGTGCAGGCAGAAATTACATTACAAGTTGCCTCCAAGCTCCATCTGTTTACATAAACTTTTTCTTGAAGGAAGTTTTAATGTAATCACGTGCTATTTCGATAATTAAAAAATTAATGTGATATAGGCTGTTGCAGTTACACAAACAAGATCAGATACAGAATAACAACATAAATACCAAAACCCCAATTATAGCCACAACCAAATTTTAAGATGTACAATACATTTTACCAGCGCTTTAAAAAAAAAGAAAAGGAAAGCATACACAGATTTAACTGTTGGCAGTCACTTATGCGAGCTGTACAATTGACAGAAGTGCGTTAGGATTTGCACTGAAATTTGATGAGAACACAAGATGTACATAAATAATTATACAACACGTTCTTATGACCCTGTGGCCAAGCATAGTAGTAGGCTAAGTTTATATTCATGGACCCTCTTAGGCGAAACGAACGCTTTAGTTCAGGGCAAAAAACAATGGCAGCAGCCGTTAAAGTCTACCGACAGACTGCAAGAGCAGTCCAGAGAGCTCGACCAAATAAAAATATGTAAATAATTAATAGAGTTAACAAATGTATTAACGGCAAGTTATGCGGATCCAAAGTAATCAGCTAGCCAGCTGCCTTATAAAAATAGGTCAGTATCAACGAACGAATTCCGTTTGATGTCCGACACAGCACCAACGCAAGGAGTTAAGTCTGGATAATAGAGCTTTAAGTCACTGATTACACAGAATTAACCACTATGGGTTTCAAAGCCTATGCGTAAAAAAGTGCAACCAGTGCTTAAAGCACTTCCAAAACAAACTGAATAAACTCTATTGCATAAAACTCAGGAGTGAGTCAAGAAAACCATAGTAACAATATCAATAGGCTTCTAGAACACTTTTTAAAACGCTGGTAACAGGAGGCAAAGAACACTGGAGGTAATCTGCCGAAGTATAAAGCAAAGCGCTCCTCATGCACCACAAGGCAGCCAAGCCGCTTAATAATTAAAAATTTTATGCATTTAACACACGTACGCTATAAACCGTAAGTGCTCTGTTCAGAAAAACAAATGGGAGGATTTGGCCCACTAAATCGGACGGAGTAACCATTATGAATTTAAAGGCAATGCTCAAGAAGGTTACCATGCTCTAAGCAGGGCCGCCGACTTATAAAAATATTGGTGCGGCCCGTACTGGGGGCTTTCAGGGGAAATTTCGTAAATTTTTGATGAAAATAGTAAGTTTTAAAGATTTTTTAAGCATTTTAGAGTCATATGATCAACATTAGAGCCCCGAAATCAGGACTCTCAATAACTCGACACTCTGGGAAACTCGACAAGCCTGACACATTAATTTGCTTTGAAAAAAGAAACGAAACATAAATATGCATGGTATTTTCGTAAAACGCTAATTTACTAATCATGCTTATAGACTATTACAGAGCAGTGAATATATAATTTTGAAAAGACTAAAATTATATTTATATACATCATAAACAATCATTGAAAGAATAAAACATAAAATATTGCTGTCGCCCAGTAATAGCACTTTGATTAATAAGTGAAATAGCTAATTTAAGCTTACTTTGTATAAGGCTGCGGGTTCATTAAATAAAAACAGTATCTTAATATTAATGCTTTAATACAGTTAATAAAATTAATATAGTATGCCCTATACTTTCAGTCAAAAAGTATGTAACTAGCGGGTTTTAATTGGGTCTTAAACCTTAAAATATTTAAGTATTTGAAAATAACTAATAGAGTACTATAGTAATCTAGGAATATAGTATTAAACCAGTACCAATATTTCGAAACTGAAAATTTAACATTATGTATCTATTTAATTCTCTATTTTACAAATATTTCTAATAATGCTCTAAATGCCATTATTAGGGCTAGAGTGTCTTTGCAAAGGTGCAAATGTCGACCGTCTGACTGGATTACTGAATATGAAGTCGTTGATGACTGGTCGGATATCCAATTAATCCAAAACATATTGGAGAGCATGAAGAACAGCCAAATTTTTCAATCGCTTCTGTCCCATTGTTGATCAGAGATATCACTTCAAACGTCTAAGGGCACTAAATGACCGTTCTGCTGTTGCTGTCGTGATTGGAACTACTTGGAGAAGCTTAATGCACTTCACGACTTCACATAACATTTCTCCAACTGCAGGCTCTTGTGTAATGTACTTTCTTATATCACACATGCTTTTTAGGACAAGTTGTTTTTGATTAGTGATATCCGCTAACATATTGAACTGCAAGCACAGTCTCTCAATGTCTAGGTCATTTTTCAAAAACTCAGTTTATTTTTCAAATTAGTTCCACCTCTATTTACTACCAGCAAGCACTCTTTTTCAACTGAAATGACCTGTATGAGTCCAGCTGAAGGATACCGCTCACTAATGCAAGATTACACCGTTTCACAAACTTCTATGTAAATAGCTTTGTAGTATTCTCCTGGGGTTTTGGGGTGACCTGGCTTCGTGGTTTTCATACATTTTGGTATACTTCGATTCCGAGGAAGCGAAGGATCATCTTGTGACGGTTTTTCCTTTAAACACAATTCCCAAAAATGTTCGAAACTATCACGCCTCCCATTCAATATACAAATCAAGCCCTCATATATTTTATCCAGATCAGCAGCACTTAGATGATGGCATTGAAATTTTTCATTGACATCCTCTACTGGGTTCATTCCATGGCAATAAAGACGTAAAAAGGAATAACTCTTGAATTGTAACATTAACTCAAGGTAGCATGCAGGTTTGTAGCCTGCCTCTGTTTTGTCCTCTGCTGAACATGTTGCAAAAAAGTCTAGAAGTTCTTAAAAGTTTTTCAGTATTCTAAAGATATTAGAATATCGCATAGTTCATCGAGAGGGGCAAGGCGGTCGTAAAACCAGCTTGGTCGTTGGCACTCTCACGGCGTATGCTTCTCAGAAGTCCCATCCTTTTGTTGGATTCCTTTACGGTGTTTATTAAGTCCTTGGCTAAAGCCATAATATCCCTCATAGATGTAAGATGGCGGAGACTCTCTACAATTGCCACGTCTAAAATCTGATCAGTGCAGTGCACATAATGTGCATTTGGTTGTATATCCAAAACTATTTTAGTACTTTGAACTTACCTCTCATATTCGAGGTACAGTCGTGGACAAAACGAGCGAGACCCCTCGCCTTTTCGTTATGCTGATCCGCACGGCTTTAAAGTCTGCTACACAGCATAACAGGCAAGGCGACGAAGTGCTACCAACATACTATGCGCAGGCGTGAAATTGACAAACTATCTGAACTTTTTTAGACTGTATTCCATAATTTGTAAGACTATATTAATGCTGATTAGTGTGTTAAATACAACACGTAAATATAAGACAGAACTGAAAGAACAAACGCTAATTGGTATGAACTGGACAAATAAAAATGAATTTCAACTTATCGAGATGACTTAACTGTTTCAGTAAGACAAAGAACCCCAGATCGTTACGAAGTAGCAAAATATTATCCGCATTCGGCCGCGAAACGGTCTGTGTCAACGTTCAGACCAGTCATACTGGATTACCGTTGCTGACCTACCATGAAAGTGTGCAAATTTAGCAATGCGTGAAGATTCATAACGAAATTCAGTTAAAAATCATTCAGTGCCACGCTTAAGTCAATTCCATTATTGACAGAAGCGGAAAAAGTAGGCAGTAACATGTATGAAATTCTACAAGAGTGTCATATTGACATGCACAGGGCGCCAGTACAGAATAAAGGTAGCGATAAAACGTATTGGGTGCGCGAGAATTTCTTAAAATTGCTTTACTGATATTCTACCTGCCTCCATAGAGATTAGAACCGAAAACAAACCAGACCTTCCTTTCACTATGCTAGCAGACAACCTAGGCAAACAGCCCTCTATTATTACCCCAGATATGAACAAGCAGGCAATTTCGAAATGAAAATCTGCAGTTTCTGTTGCATAGAGCTTTCTGGACTCAAAAACATGAATTTTCTTCCTTTATGTCACCGCTTATGTGACAATCATTCGGGATGTTTATCGAAATAACAAATTACTGTTATTAGAGAGTAAATTTTGTAGGATAATTCTGCACCACCCCAGGAAATAAACGGCTACATAGCTGCCAAACGTATTCTGCATTGTTTCGAATTCTCCACTAGACTCGCCACAGCCAGAAAACGTTCATTAGCAGAAGTGTTTCTTAAGCTAGCCAGCAATGAGAATGTTCGTACTTCTAAAACGCGGTGGCATTAATACTGGGATGTGAATTACCACGTGTATAGGCAAATACATTCTATTTGCATTCCTGTAAACGTGATTTGGATCGAAAACGTAGCTACGACTAATATGCTTATGTATCGACAGCAACTAGAACATTTCGAATAAAGAGTAGCGGGTGTTATTTATGCGGCCCTCATCTTCAGTGTTTTCGTTGTTAGGATTTCGTCACCTAAACCGGTAAAAACGGAACCCTACTAGTCTCACTTTCTTGACCGTCTATCGGTCTACCCAACCCTTAAAACCCGTTTACCTCCAGAACGGGTGGACATAATAAGCGGAAATGTATCGCACTTCCTGCTGTAACCGGTCCCATGCTGGTGTAAAAAAGTGAGCTTCTATGTCAACGCAATCAAAAGATACGACGGTTTATGTAAAGAAAATTTACGCGAAAGGTCAAAAAATGGCTTCAAGAACTATGCGACCTAACTGCTTAGGTCATCAGCCCCTAGACCTAGAACTACTTAAACCTAGCTAGCCTAAGGGCATCACAGACATCTATGCCCGAGGTAGAATTCCAACCTGCGACTGAAGCAGCCGTGCGGTTCGTCACTGAAGCGCCTGGAACCGCTCGGCCACCGCAACGCGGCGAAACCCTACTCACCTCATGTATAATGATAATATATACTTTCTAGTGAGGATAAACTGTATTCGCCAGCAACTCAGATCGTTTGCTCACGGAACTTTTACGAAGCTACATTCAAACTTTGTCGAAGTCGTCTGCAATATCCATTACAAACACCCTAGGAACTTCGTATGCGATATCCACTTCTGAAGACGCTGGCAGATACTGCAGTACTATAACAAGTAGGTGGGAATTTATTGTTATTGGTCCACGCATGACACTTTATTTCAATATCAATTTAACGCGCCTAGGTGTTTGTATATGCCTGAAACTATTGAACAAAAAGTAAATAAACAACAAACGAGCTGGCCGCGGTGGTCTCGCGGTTCTAGGCGCGCAGTCCGGAACCGTGAGACTGCTACGGTCGCTGGTTCGAATCCTGCCTGGGGCATGGATGTGTGTGATGTCCTTAGGTTAGTTAGGTTTAAGTAGTTCTAAGTTCTAGGGGACTTATGACCACAGCAGTTGAGTCCCATAGTGCTCAGAGGCATTTGAACCATTTTGAAACAGCAAACAACTTCGATGTTTAAATCAAATGAAAGTCACATGTCGTAATTAAAACATAATTTCGTCGTTACATCTACATGACTACATCAACAGGATTTCTTGGCAATCCGGACTTACGTGCCTGGCAGAAGGTTAGGGTTATTTCTCTACCGTCCCACTCATTAACAGTGTGCGGGAAAAAGGACCACTTAAATCTTTTCTTGCGAGCCTTGAATTACATTATTACTATGGTTTCTTCCTGTGTTCCCGAGGAAATACCCCGATCTTGCTGAAACTTCGCTCAGTGAAAGCGGGGACAAAATAAGCGAACACGTGTCTCGGCTTATCTGCTTACACTCTACCGCTTCTGAGAAAACGACGGTCAAAGTTTTCAATGCGATGTTACTATAGTGTAGACACCTCTTAGCGGGTAAGCATTCAACTGGAGCGGTGGCTCTGCGGCTACCATAGCGATTTCTGAACTTTGCGCTGCGAGTTCGAAACCCGGTTTTTCCTTTTTTTTTCCCCTCACTCTCTGAATTATCTACGAATGTTTATTCCATTTTATGTTGAAACACTGTTGTTGTTATTCGTCAGTTAATTTACTGTGTAAAGAAATAAGTTAAAAAGGGAACACACAGTGCGTAGTGGGGCGATCACTCTGATGTAGAAATAATTCAGAAGCCAAGATCGCTTAAATATTGTTTACTGGATAACCGGTTTCAACACACTAAAGGTGCCATCATCGGATCTGAATGTAGATTAACATTTATAAAATATTTGGTTATAACGATACATGAGGCAGCCCAGATGATGTTAGATCAGCTTGTCTCATTCGTTTATTACTTTTTAATTCATTAATTACACATAAAGTTAATTGGCGAATAATGACAACATTATTTCAACATAACTTAGAAAAAAACATTCGTAGATAATTCTGATAGAGAGGCAGGAAAATAAAATAATTAAAAAACCCAATATGGTATCGAACACGGGAATCAGTGTTAAGAAGAAACGACGGTAGCCACCGCTTCAATTGCGTTCTCGGCTGCAGAAGGTATCTACACTAGAGCAACAGCGCGTTGATAACTTTGACCGTCGTTTTCTCGGAAACGGTCGAGTGTCTGCAGATAAGCCGAAACACATGTTCGCTTATTTTGTCCTCTCCTTCACTGACCAAAGTTTCGGGACAATCAGCCTATGACATTTGGCGAGTTCCCCTCGCTCGTCGAGTCGCTTCTTACGCCCGGCGAGAATTATGTATGCCTCCGAGTAAACTGCGCCACCTGGAAACACGGCGAGCGGGGATAAACACGTTTTCCTTCTTATAAGGCAACCTTCTACAGATAATATTCACGAAGTGTTCTTCAGGTTGCCTCAGATATTTCAGAAATGTTTCTTGCCTCAGGCCTGCCGCATATGCAAAACGTAAACATTTCATTTCATGTAATATTTATCAGGATAAGACATGACAAGAGTGGACCAGTCACTTCTGAGAAAAATTAGAGATTCTAAGTTGCTCCACTATGTAATGACACGGGCACGGGCTTGCGATCTGTCTTTTATGCCATCGATTTCCGTGTTACACATACTTACCCACTGCGTTGCGGCTGCCATCTTGGAGGAGGCAGTCTGTTTCCTGCCAGCGCTGTTTCCGCAGCCAATATTAACCGCGACGAATCATTCAGTCAACGCTAAATGGCCCATCTGGCTGAGGCAGACAAGGGCGCTAAAATACTCCATGCAGAGGGATCTTCAAATGCCGACATAGCGAGAACTATGGGTCTTCACAAGTCGACGGTAGCCAGGTGGATCAGACGAAAGGAAGAGAGTGGTAACTTGAATGGGAGGCCTCATGGCCGTCGCCGCAAAACAACGCAATCTCAGGATCAGCAGATACGCCGTTTCAGTGAGAACCACCCATTTGTCAACGCACGACAAATCAGCAAATTCATGAAGCTTGGAATGAGTTACTTGAATCTCCTAGTTCTGTGGCTCGAGTTGTGGGCTCAATGCCCAACAGACTTCCAGCTGTTGTGGAAGCCAAAGGAGGCTATACGCGATTTTTTTTTACAGACTTATGTTTTATATAATTTCAAGGAAACGCAATAAGTGGAATGGGGACAAACAAATTAATTCACAGCAAGATATGTAATATTTAATTTGATAAGAGAAGAAATACTCACCTTATATATTCATTCAGTCTCTATAAAATACGTGACACACGTGTGTATGCAAGAAGGGTACAAAACAGTTCAGCACAAAATAAAAATGTTGAGGAGAAGCTCCCCGATGAAGACGTAATTGCAGAACAAAGGTTGGGCTAGAAGGAGAGGTAAGGAGGCCCGAAAAAGCAGAACAAAATCAAATACCCAATAGACTTTGAGTAGTTGTCGCAGCAAAGGGCGGTTGGTATATGCGATTCGGAGCAACTGTACAAGAATAGTTTTATTTACTGATTTTTGAGGCTTTATTTTGTGACGGCTAAACAGTGCTGCATCATGAGACCCGCTATTTTTCCACATGTGGCTAAACATCAGAGCTGAAAAAATTTTGAGAGGTACCGAAGTTCTCTGGAAGAGTAAAGTGTTTTAGACAAGAAGATGATTTTTAGTTCATTTCATTTTAACCATTCACACTATGCTTCGACATTCTAATCTTTGATTTCATTTTATTATTACGTATCTTTCCTTCAGTGAAAGTCAACGGTA
Organism: Schistocerca nitens; assembly: GCF_023898315.1. Classification (NCBI taxonomy): domain Eukaryota; kingdom Metazoa; phylum Arthropoda; class Insecta; order Orthoptera; family Acrididae; genus Schistocerca; species Schistocerca nitens. Next base: position 108,578,910 of record NC_064619.1, read on the forward strand.
GTAAGTTTCAAGATATGAAGAATAACTGGAAGTTTTTAATTTGTGGAATAGCGTATTTAACAGTTCATATTTTCAACAAATCTGTAGTTATAGGACATATTAAGAGGCAAGTAAAAATGGCACTGTGGAAAGATCAGGTTGGCCTCTAAAGGGTAACGACGGTAAAATAGCAAATACTAAACAATGGGTAACAACTATTGTTGATGGTGAGTAGCCGTAATCGATATGTCACTTTTCCGTAATTGTATTTCTGAAGTTTATCGTCAATCCTAGGACTGACATCGATACTCTGTTTTACGTAAAGAATACAACCTTCAAAATTTATTTAGCAGCGCAGAATATTAAATCACAGTTTATAGATCAGGAACCTAATCCAACTGCCTTTAATTTTATTCTCACGGATGACTTTGGGACAGTAAATAACAAGAGAAATAAGAAAACTCTCAGAATCAATATATAGAATTCAAGTGTCCAGTGGATTCAAAAGTTTGCTATAATAGCGATTAATTGCTTTTACAGACTCCTTCATGCCTACGTTTTCTATCAGACAATGTTTGAAACTAGGACTAAGAAGGTAAACAATTTTTCCACAAATTGTCAAATTGGAAGTCGGAGAGACAGTTACACAAATTACGATGACAACAAACGTTTTTCAAGTAAACTGATCACAGGAGGCATCCAACGCATTTATTGTGAGTTACATGCACAGTATGTAAACTGGCAACGCCACCAACACACAATACCACTAACAAGGGAACATCCCCATCGCACCGCCCTCAGATTTAGTTATAAGTTGATACAGGGGATAGGCCTTGAAAAACTGAACACAGATCAATCGAGAAAACAGGAAGAAGTTGTGTGGGAGTATGAAAAAAATAAGCAAAATATACAAACTGAGTAGTCCATGCGCAAGATAGGCAACATCAAGGATAGGGTGAGCTCAGGAGCGCCGTGATCCCGTGGTTGGCGCACGCAGCTGCGGAACGAGAGGTCCTTCCGTCAAATTTTCCCAGGAGTGAAAAGTTTAATTTTTATTTTCAGACAATTATTATCTGTCCGTCCGTCCGTCCGATGCGAGGTAACCGCGCCGTAGTATGATGACGCTACACCTAAAAAACATCGAAAGACATGACGTCAGTCGACTATAGCGCACGGAAGAGAGAGTATTCCTGCTAATGAGGCTCCCTGGCTGGCAGTTAACTGTTCGCTACTTTGGACGAGAGTGCATTAAATACGTGCGATGCATTGCGTGGGCAATATGAATCCAGCAAATATAGCTCGTGACTCCAATAACAATGTCAATGAATATTTTCCGAGCTGTAAGGCATCGGAAAGTTCCTTAAGGGATCGAACGATTGTCGAACATTTGTATGATTATTTCCTACATTTGTTGAATAACAGTACGTGTGGTGATGATTGTCTGAAAATAAAAAAAATCAAACAACTAACCCGAGGGAAGACTTAAACCAACGACCTCTCGTTCTGCAGCTCCTCACGCTAACCACGCGACCACTGCGCTCCCGTGCTCAAGCTCTCCTTGATGTTGCTTATCATGCACACGGACTACTCAGTTTGTTTGGTTTGAATATTTTTTTCATAGGTCCACACAACTTCTTCCTGTTTTTCGAATGATCTGTGTTCAGTTTTCAAGGCCTATCCACTGTGTCAACTTATAACTAAATCTGAGGAGGGTGCGATGGGGAGGTGCCCTTGTTAGCTATGAAACAACTGTAGCAAAACGGAGCATCCTCGTTATCCATGTGATGGATAAGACGACTAATTCGCAACATAAATGTCAATGTAAGCATCAGTTTCTGTTGGAACGTGCTTCCCGGACCAAATAACATACATTTCCTACGTCTTCAATGCGAATCATGTAGCAAATGTAATTTAAAGGACATAAAAATATCGAGTGAATTTACTAAAATAATTATGAACCACTTGAATTTGCATTCAACAGGCAATGTTCAGAAGTCTGGTGTAGGAGTACTGCATGCTCTAATTCGAAACAACAAAAATCAACAGAGTAACTATTATTGAACGTCATCAGGTCACTCATCGAGCATTCCTATGCAGTACTGTTACTGGTGACGTGTTATGATGCCTTTATCGTTAACTTCCTAAGAAGAAATGAAAGGCTGAGCCCCACCAAAAGACGTAAACTCGAGGAGAGAGTTGCGTGAACATATTATTTTACATCTGATAAATCCAAAAGTGTGTTTTGGGCTACGAATTCTGCCCCCAGGGTGTGTGCAACACAGCTGGAATTTGTTGCCAACAACTGAGACACCTTTCGGTCACAGTGTAAGAAAATCGAGCAACAAAACTACATCACCTGTGCTACTGCATGATAACGCACTATGTTGATTTGAGAAACAAAACTATCCAGGAGATTGATAGGAAAGTCGTCTCTCAGGCACATTTGTATTGATAGGGAAGTCCTCTCTCAAGCACTTGTCCCTCTCGTCATATATTTGTAAAATTTTACCTTTCCCACTCTAGATCGATCAACCGTCAAGGCAATTCATTTCTAGACGAAAATACTTTTAAAACTACTCTGGTTTATTGACATCGTTAGAACAAGTAGGTTTCTACAGGCGTAGAATTTGTAAACAACTTTACCATTGTCATATCGTTTTAGATATCGTGAAAGAAAATTCTGCTGCTAATTAATTTCTCTTTGATAATTACTGTTGCGTTTAGTAAACTAATGGAAAATGCAATTAAAATATTCACTGTACTAATACAAACTAAAGTCAGCTTAATACAGAAACATCACGACGGCAGTCTATCTTAATAAAGCATTAAGTTTCTGTGAGACAATTGGGCTTATTTTAACACGAATTAGTAGGATATTACAGACTTTACACTTAGAAAAGATCTGTATTTATTTCATTTCCTGTACCATTCGTAAGTGTTATGAAAATGGGGCTTTTCATAGATAAAATTATGTATTCACAACAACAAAAAAATGTCGGCAGAAAACAAAAGTGGCATTATGAATCTGGCAGTACCGTAAGGTTTTCACTCTGACACTAAGAGTTACTGAAAGTAGCAAGAAGAATTTTGCTCGAGCGTTGTCTTACGATTCCCTTATTAAGTTTTTATCTGCCTGCTTGTAGCTGTGCTACAAAAGAATTAAAAATCTGGCTTTCAGCAAGTCTCGAAAGGCGAACAAAAGCAGCTTGCACCTGGTTACTAAGCATGTTACCTGGGGACTGGTTTTTTCTTAAAGCGGGAAGACATCCTTTTGTGGTTCAATTGGCAAATGTCAGTCAGACGTGTGACGTTAGTCTAAGCGTTTCGGTGTGTTGAATTTGTACCAATGATTTTTCTACACGTTTTTTCTGTCCCAAATAGAGTTGAAGTCTCCCATTAGTATTTTCACGTCATCTTGGTGAATTTTGCTCATGGTATTTTCGAGTGTGTTCCAGAATTTTTCAACATTGTCGGTGTTTTTCTTATTTTCGATGTTGGTGGGTTCAAATGGTTCAAATGGCTCTGAGCACTATGAGACTTAACTGCTGTGGTCATCAGTCCCCTAGAACTTAGAACTAGTTAAACCTAACTAACCTAAGGACATCGCACACATCCATGCCCGAGGCAGGATGCGAACCTGCGACCGTAGCGGTCGCGCGGTTCCAGACTGTAGTGCCTAGAACCTCTCGAACACTCCGGCCGTCGATGTTGGTGGGGACACGTGCATTGATGAGTGTATATGTTTTACTGGGGCTCTGAATGACCATAGTCATAAGTCGCTTGTTGACGGGCCAGCCGCGGTGGCAGAGCGGTTCTTGGCTCTTCAGTCTGGAACCGCGCGACTGCTACGGTCGCAGGTTCGAATCCAGCCTTGGGCATGAATTTGTGTGATGTCCTTAGATTAGCTAGGTATAAGTAGTTCTAAGTTCTAGGAGACTGATGACCTCCACTGTTAAGTTCCATAGTGCTCAGAGCCATTGGAACCTTTTGATTGTCGATCGGTGTGAATTCTTTGGCAGAGTTGATAGATCGGTGTTCGAGAAATGCAATGCCGAAGATTGGTACGCCTTTCGTTACCTTTTGTTGTATTCTGCTCTTGAAGATGCAATGGTTTCCCTAATACACGGTTTCATTGTCAGTTAGTCGTGGTTCTTGAAGTGCAAGGATGAGAATTTGTTGTCGGTCCATTTCTTTTGTGAAATTATTTAGTTTTCGTGTTTGGATCAAGGTATCGATGTTTACTTTTAAATGCATGTTTTTTGCTTGTAGGGAAATTTACCAGAGATCTTCGATATTCTCTGTCGTGCTAACCTGGACTCCCCAGAATCCGAAAATCCAACTGCCGCCTGTCGACAGCCGGGTTGTGTACCACCTGGGATAAAGTTGACTTTGCTTGCATAGTTTACGTTTGCTTGTGTTTCATTGGTTGTGCTTGGGTGATACCAGGACCGGACAGGACCAGAGGGTGTTGAAGCCTTTGAAAGCAAATATTTTCAGCCAAGCTCATTGAGCTAACACGGTGACCAGAGTAACGGTGATTTTCACTCAGACGTGTCTGGATTTTGCGTTCAACGGATTGAGTAGCCGTTCAGGATTGTGTTAGTATTTGGTTCACCCCTAGTATTTGATTTCCTCGGTACCACCCATATGGGGGAGGGTTTCCACTATCCGCCACACGCGATTATTATTATTATTATTATTATTATTATTATTATTATTATTATTATTGTCATTATGTCTCAGCAAATCCCATATGGTGTATCTTCCCACCACTGAAATAGATGTGTATTGTTCGATTCAGTATTTCCATCACATAAATGTGGTTTATAATTACGTTACATTGCTACTAGTAGACATATTTCTCACTTTTTCTTAGACAGTTGCTACCTGTTACTCCATCATAGGAATTTATGTGCGAAGCATTGTTGAAATACAGACGTTCAAATTATCCGATTTCTGTAATTTCATTTCGATACCAGATCGTTCTACTCGGATTCAGCCAGGTAGTCTTAATGTGGATATCCGACCACGACTGTCATCATATGATAGACTGTGTAAACCACATTCTTTATCGGACTGTTGAATATAGATCACTTATCTATGACAGGACCTGAATTCTTAAACACTGTGGAAAATAATAATCAGATGTGCTTATTACAAATACGTTATTCCAATATAAATATGTGAACTAACGAGATAACAGTTTATTTACAGGAGCAGAACTAATGTTCAAATGTTCAAATGTGTGTGAAATCGTATGGGACTTAACTGCTAAGGTCATCAGTACCTAAGCTTACACACTACTTAACCTAAATCATCCTAAGGACAAACACACACACCCATGCCCCAGGGAGGACTCGAACCTCCGCCGGGATCAGCCACGCAGCTCATGACTGCAGCGCCCCTGACCGCTCGGCTAATCCCGCGCGGCTACTAAAAGTATACTCGTCCACAAAACCCATGTGGACAACTATCTGATAATCGGTCAAGCTTTGCTTTGTCGCAGCTCTTTAGGATACAAGTCCATTTACTTTCAGGCTCTTACATACAATTCTTGCAATGCAAGGTAATTGAAAAAACTCATCCACTCGACACCAACTGAGGAACTGACTGGTGCATGTGTTGTTCAACACACAGTAGTTGTCACCCTCACTGGAATCAATGAGTGTGTGCGTGTGTGTGTGTGTGTGTGTGTGTGTGTGTGTGTGTGTGTGTGTGTGTGAGTTTTCGTGTTAATGCACAATCTGAATCAATACTATTAACATCAGACAGACAACCGGGCATCAAATATGACTGGAAAGGTATGTTAATGCGATGGGAAGTTACAAACTGAATTTTCACCTAACCCACGTCCTGCATATTACGTTAAGTAAGATGTATTAACTCCATAGTATCGTTAGCAGAGAGTGCGCTCTTGTTGTCGAGGCCTGCGACAAGCGCAGCGATCAGCACTGCCCAATGCCGCCGCGATTTGTTTATGTTGGCTGAGCGTGGATACTGCAGCAGACGCTTCGCCATAAACAGAAAGAAATCACCTTGGCTCTGACTGCAGTGAGCGGATATCACTGCCTGCGTGTTCTTATAGTAACCAACGTGAGACTCTACTCACAGGTGCCATGGAGCAATTGCAACGGGTATCATGTCATTAGTCATGAGAATATTAACCAGTGATGAAATGTCCACTCTATTTGAATCCTAAGAAAATAGGAACCTTCTCACAAAGGAATGTGAGGTGATATCAAAATTTATCCAACATACAAAAATTAACTGCAGGGCTTTCATGTATGCAGTAGTAGCACACAAGGAAATAATATGTCTTGGAAGCGTATATTTCATTTCCTCTTCTCATATTAACGTCCTTGTTTTAGAATGAAGTGAGAAAATTAACGCGAAAAACTTAAGTTCCTGAGAAGCATATAAGTCATTTCCTCGTCTCATATCATAGCTTTTGTTTTAGTATGAGGTGAAAAAATAAACAGTTTACGGCTCTGAAACATAATATGACACCAGATTCTTATCGTAGGCGCTATCGGAAACGCAAAAAGCAGGGAGCTGTCCATTCTTTTGTCCTAAAGAGCTGCGACAAAGCAAAGCTTGACCGATTATCAGATAATTGTCCACATGGGTTTTGTGGACGAGTATACTTTTAGTAGCCGCGCGGGATTAGCCGAGCGGTCAGGGGCGCTGCAGTCATGAGCTGCGTGGCTGATCCCGGCGGAGGTTCGAGTCCTCCCTGGGGCATGGGTGTGTCTGTTTGTCCTTAGGATGATTTAGGTTAAGTAGTGTGTAAGCTTAGGTACTGATGACCTTAGCAGTTAAGTCCCATACGATTTCACACACATTTGAACATTTGAACATTAGTTCTGCTCCTGTAAATAAACTGTTATCTCGTTAGTTCACATATTTATATTGGAATAACGTATTTGTAATAAGCACATCGGATTATTATTTTCCACAGTGTTTAAGAATTCAGGTCCTGTCATAGATAAGTGATCTATATTCAACAGTCCGATAAAGAATGTGGTTTACACAGTCTATCATATGATGACAGTCGTGGTCGGATATCCACATTAAGACTACCTGGCTGAATCCGAGTAGAACGATCTGGTATCGAAATGAAATTACAGAAATCGGATAATTTGAACGTCTGTATTTCAACAATGCTTCGCACATAAATTCCTATGATGGAGTAACAGGTAGCAACTGTCTAAGAAAAAGTGAGAAATATGTCTACTAGTAGCAATGTAACGTAATTATAAACCACATTTATGTGATGGAAATACTGAATCGAACAATACACATCTATTTCAGTGGTGGGAAGATACACCATATGGGATTTGCTGAGACGTAATGACAATAATAATAATAATAATAATAATCGCGTGTGGCGGATAGTGGAAACCCTCCCCCATATGGGTGGTACCGAGGAAATCAAATACTAGGGGTGAACCAAATACTAACACAATCCTGAACGGCTACTCAATCCGTTGAACGCAAAATCCAGACACGTCTGAGTGAAAATCACCGTTACTCTGGTCACCGTGTTAGCTCAATGAGCTTGGCTGAAAATATTTGCTTTCAAAGGCTTCAACACCCTCTGGTCCTGTCCGGTCCTGGTATCACCCAAGCACAACCAATGAAACACAAGCAAACGTAAACTATGCAAGCAAAGTCAACTTTATCCCAGGTGGTACACAACCCGGCTGTCGACAGGCGGCAGTTGGATTTTCGGATTCTGGGGAGTCAAAAAAAATGGCTCTGAGCACTATGGGACTCAACTGCTGAGGTCATTAGTCCCCTAGAACTTAGAACTAGTTAAACCTAACTAACCTAAGGACATCACAAACATCCATGCCCGAGGCAGGATTCGAACCTGCGACCGTAGCGGTCTCGCGGTTCCAGACTGCAGCGCCTTTAACCGCACGGCCACTTCGGCCGGCTCTGGGGAGTCCAGGTTAGCACGACAGAGAATATCGAAGATCTCTGGTAAATTTCCCTACAAGCAAAAAACATGCATTTAAAAGTAAACATCGATACCTTGATCCAAACACGAAAACTAAATAATCTCACAAAAGAAATGGACCGACAAAAAATTCTCATCCTTGCACTTCAAGAACCACGACTAACTGACAATGAAACCGTGCATTAGGGAAACCATTGCATCTTCAAGAGCAGAATACAACAAAAGGTAACGAAAGGCGTACCAATCTTCGGCATTGCATTTCTCGAACACCGATCTATCAACTCTGCCAAAGAATTCACACCGATCGACAATCAAAAGGTTCCAATGGCTCTGAGCACTATGGAACTTAACAGTGGAGGTCATCAGTCTCCTAGAACTTAGAACTACTTATACCTAGCTAATCTAAGGACATCACACAAATTCATGCCCAAGGCTGGATTCGAACCTGCGACCGTAGCAGTCGCGCGGTTCCGGACTGAAGAGCCAAGAACCGCTCGGCCACCGCGGCTGGCCCGTCAACAAGCGACTTATGACTATGGTCATTCAGAGCCCCAGTAAAACATATACACTCATCAATGCACGTGTCCCCACCAACATCGACGGCCGGAGTGTTCGAGAGGTTCTAGGCACTACAGTCTGGAACCGCGCGACCGCTACGGTCGCAGGTTCGCATCCTGCCTCGGGCATGGATGTGTGCGATGTCCTTAGGTTAGTTAGGTTTAACTAGTTCTAAGTTCTAGGGGACTGATGACCACAGCAGTTAAGTCCCATAGTGCTCAGAGCCATTTGAACCATTTGAACCCACCAACATCGAAAATAAGAAAAACACCGACAATGTTGAAAAATTCTGGAACACACTCGAAAATACCATGAGCAAAATTCACCAAGATGACGTGAAAATACTAATGGGAGACTTCAACTCTATTTGGGACAGAAAAAACGTGTAGAAAAATCATTGGTACAAATTCAACACACCGAAACGCTTAGACTAACGTCACACGTCTGACTGACATTTGCCAATTGAACCACAAAAGGATGTCTTCCCGCTTTAAGAAAAAACCAGTCCCCAGGTAACATGCTTAGTAACCAGGTGCAAGCTGCTTTTGTTCGCCTTTCGAGACTTGCTGAAAGCCAGATTTTTAATTCTTTTGTAGCACAGCTACAAGCAGGCAGATAAAAACTTAATAAGGGAATCGTAAGACAACGCTCGAGCAAAATTCTTCTTGCTACTTTCAGTAACTCTTAGTGTCAGAGTGAAAACCTTACGGTACTGCCAGATTCATAATGCCACTTTTGTTTTCTGCCGACATTTTTTTGTTGTTGTGAATACATAATTTTATCTATGAAAAGCCCCATTTTCATAACACTTACGAATGGTACAGGAAATGAAATAAATACAGATCTTTTCTAAGTGTAAAGTCTGTAATATCCTACTAATTCGTGTTAAAATAAGCCCAATTGTCTCACAGAAACTTAATGCTTTATTAAGATAGACTGCCGTCGTGATGTTTCTGTATTAAGCTGACTTTAGTTTGTATTAGTACAGTGAATATTTTAATTGCATTTTCCATTAGTTTACTAAACGCAACAGTAATTATCAAAGAGAAATTAATTAGCAGCAGAATTTTCTTTCACGATATCTAAAACGATATGACAATGGTAAAGTTGTTTACAAATTCTACGCCTGTAGAAACCTACTTGTTCTAACGATGTCAATAAACCAGAGTAGTTTTAAAAGTATTTTCGTCTAGAAATGAATTGCCTTGACGGTTGATCGATCTAGAGTGGGAAAGGTAAAATTTTACAAATATATGACGAGAGGGACAAGTGCTTGAGAGAGGACTTCCCTATCAATACAAATGTGCCTGAGAGACGACTTTCCTATCAATCTCCTGGATAGTTTTGTTTCTCAAATCAACATAGTGCGTTATCATGCAGTAGCACAGGTGATGTAGTTTTGTTGCTCGATTTTCTTACACTGTGACCGAAAGGTGTCTCAGTTGTTGGCAACAAATTCCAGCTGTGTTGCACACACCCTGGGGGCAGAATTCGTAGCCCAAAACACACTTTTGGATTTATCAGATGTAAAATAATATGTTCACGCAACTCTCTCCTCGAGTTTACGTCTTTTGGTGGGGCTCAGCCTTTCATTTCTTCTTAGGAAGTTAACGATAAAGGCATCATAACACGTCACCAGTAACAGTACTGCATAGGAATGCTCGATGAGTGACCTGATGACGTTCAATAATAGTTACTCTGTTGATTTTTGTTGTTTCGAATTAGAGCATGCAGTACTCCTACACCAGACTTCTGAACATTGCCTGTTGAATGCAAATTCAAGTGGTTCATAATTATTTTAGTAAATTCACTCGATATTTTTATGTCCTTTAAATTACAGTTGCTACATGATTCGCATTGAAGACGTAGGAAATGTATGTTATTTGGTCCGGGAAGCACGTTCCAACAGAAACTGATGCTTACATTGACATTTATGTTGCGAATTAGTCGTCTTATCCATCACATGGATAACGAGGATGCTCCGTTTTGCTACAGTTGTTTCATAGCTAACAAGGGCACCTCCCCATCGCACCCTCCTCAGATTTAGTTATAAGTTGACACAGTGGATAGGCCTTGAAAACTGAACACAGATCATTCGAAAAACAGGAAGAAGTTGTGTGGACCTATGAAAAAAATATTCAAACCAAACAAACTGAGTAGTCCGTGTGCATGATAAGCAACATCAAGGAGAGCTTGAGCACGGGAGCGCAGTGGTCGCGTGGTTAGCGTGAGGAGCTGCAGAACGAGAGGTCGTTGGTTTAAGGCTTCCCTCGGGTTAGTTGTTTGATTTTTTTTATTTTCAGACAATCATCACCACACGTACTGTTGTTCAACAAATGTAGGAAATAATCATACAAATGTTCGACAATCGTTCGATCCCTTAAGGAACTTTCCGATGCCTTACAGTTCGGAAAATATTCATTGACATTGTTATTGGAGTCACGAGCTATATTTGCTGGATTCATATTGCCCACGCAATGCATCGCACGTATTTAATGCACTCTCGTCCAAAGTAGCGAACAGTTAACTGCCAGCCAGGGAGCCTCATTAGCAGGAATACTCTCTCTTCCGTGCGCTATAGTCGACTGACGTCATGTCTTTCGATGTTTTTTAGGTGTAGCGTCATCATACTACGGCGCGGTTACCTCGCATCGGACGGACGGACGGACAGATAATAATTGTCTGAAAATAAAAATTAAACTTTTCACTCCTGGGATAATTTGACGGAAGGACCTCTCGTTCCGCAGCTGCGTGCGCCAACCACGGGATCACGGCGCTCCTGAGCTAACCCTATCCTTGATGTTGCCTATCTTGCGCATGGACTACTCAGTTTGTATATTTTGCTTATTTTTTTCATACTCCCACACAACTTCTTCCTGTTTTCTCGATTGATCTGTGTTCAGTTTTTCAAGGCCTATCCCCTGTATCAACTTATAACTAAATCTGAGGGCGGTGCGATGGGGATGTTCCCTTGTTAGTGGTATTGTGTGTTGGTGGCGTTGCCAGTTTACATACTGTGCATGTAACTCACAATAAATGCGTTGGATGCCTCCTGTGATCAGTTTACTTGAAAAACGTTTGTTGTCATCGTAATTTATGTAACTGGCTTTCCGACTTCCAATTTGACAATTTGTGGAAAAATTGTTTACCTCGTTAGTCCTAGTTTCAAACATTGTCTGTCTGACGGAAAACGTAGGCATGAAGGGGTCTGTAAAAAGCAATTAATCGCTATTATAGCAAACTTTTGAATTCACATGATACTTGAATTCTCTATATTGATTCTGAGAGTTTTCTTATTTCTCTTGTTATTTACTGTCTCAATGTCATCCGTGAAAATAAAATTAAAGGCAGTTGGATTAGGTTCCTGATCTATAAACTGTGATTTAATATTCTGCGCTGCTAAATAAATTTTGAAGGTTGTATTCTTTACGTAAAACAGAGTATCGGTGTCAGTCCTAGGATTGACGATAAACTTCAGAAATACAATTACGGAAAAGTGACATATCGATTATGGCTCCTCACCATCAACAATAGTTGTTACCCATAGTTTCATATTTGCTATTTTATCGTCGTTACCCTTTAGAGACCAACCTGATCATTCCACAATGCCATTTTTGACTCGCTTCTTAATATGTCCTATAACTACAGATTTGTCGAAAATATTAACTGTTAAATACGCTTTCCGCAAATTAGAAACTTCCAGTTATTCTTCATATCTTGAAACTTACTACCGTTGACTTTCACTGGAGAAAAGATACATAATAATAAAATGAAATCAAAGATTAGAATGTCAAATCATAGTGTGAATGGTTAAAATGAAATGAACTAAAAACCATCTCCTTGTCTAAAAGACGTTATTCTTCCAGAGAACTTCGGCACCTCAAAATTTTTTACACCTCTGATGTTCAGCCACATGTGGACAAATAGCGGGTCCCATGATGCATCACTGTTTAGCCGTCACAAAATGAAGCCTCAAAAATCAGTCCACAGTCCATTTACTGCGTTTCCTTGAAATTATATAAAATATACGTCTGTAAGTAAAAAAAAAAAAAAAGACGAAGAAGAAAGAAACAAAGCTTGAAACAGCTGATTGGTGAAGCCTCCTTTGGCTTCCACAACAGCTCGAAGTCTGTTGGGCATTGAGCCCACAACTCGAGCCACATAACTAGGAGATTCAAGTAACTCATTCCAAACGTCATGAATCACATCAGAAAGCTGTCGGCGAGTCGACGGTGACTGCCCTTTTCTCGTATTACTCTGACCATTTCTGCCCAGATATTCTCAATGGGATTCGTGTCAGCTCCTTTAGGTGGCCATTCCGTTACAGTAATATTACTATGGTCGTCGACCCGCCTCTTAACCACACGTGCCATATGAATAGACGAGCGATCTTGTTGGAACATGATCTGATCATCGCCAAATCTTGCTGCCACAGCAGGCAACATCACGTTCTCCAGAATTGATATGTAATTGCGCGCATCGAATCTTCCTTCCACTTCCCACAGGAGCCCACACCCTTCGGCCGATATCCACGCCCATACCGTTACCGACTACAAATGGCTCTGAGCACTGTGGGACTTAACATCTGTGGTCATCAGTCCCCTAGAACGTAGAACTACTTAAACCTAACTAACCTAAGGACATCACACACATCCATGCGCGAGGCAGGATTCGAACCTGCGACCGTAGCGGTCACGCGGTTCCAGACTGAAGCGCCTCGAACCGCACGGCCACACCGGCCGGCACCGACAACCTGCCACTCCTTCAGCAACTGTAAATATATTTTCGATTATACCTAGCACATTTAGGCCGGTAAACTAGTACTTTTCCGGATGATGCCGTAGAGAAAACTTTTTGGTGCGTGAAAATCACTCGCCTCCAAAACTGGAGAGGTTTGTCGCCATTTTCAGTAGCAAAAGCAAGGCAAGCTTCTCTTTGGGAAACAGTCAATGTCTCTTTCACAGCAGCGCTTCTTGCTCTCAGTCCACCTTCCCTTACACGAGGAGTGACGGTCTTACTGCTAACATTGAGACCCAAAGTTTGCTGAATTTGTCGTGCGTTGACAAATGGGTGGTTCTCACTGAAACGGCGTATCTGCTGATCCTGAGCTGCTGTTGTTTTGCGGCGACGGCCATGAGGCCTCCCATTCAAGTTACCACTCTCTTCCTTTCGTCTGATCCACCTGGCTACCGTCGACTTGTGAAGACCCATAGTTCTTGCTATGTCGGCATTTGAAGATCCCTCTGCATGGAGTTCTATTATAGCGCCCTTGTCTGACTCAGCCAGATGGGCCATTTAGCGTTGACTGAATGATTCGTCGCGGTTAATATTGGCTGCGGAAACAGCGCTGGCAGGAAACAGACTGCCTCCTCCACGATGGCAGCCACAACGCAGTGGCCAAGTATGTGTAACACGGAAATCGATGGCATAAAAGAGAGATCGCAAGCCCATACCCGTGTCATTACATAGTGGAGCAACTTAAAATCTGTAATTTTTCTCAGAAGGGACTGGTCCACTCTTGTCATGTCTTATCCTGATAAATATTACATGAAATGAAATGTTTACGTTTTGCATATGCGGCAGGCCTGACGCAAGAAACATTTCTGAAATATCTGAGGCAACCTGAAGAACACTTCATGAATTTTATCTGTAGAGGGTTGCCTTATAAGAAGGAAAACGTGTTTATCCCCGCTCGCCGTGTTTCCAGGTGGCGCAGTTTACTCGGAGGCATACATAATTCTCGCCGGGCGTAAGAAGCGACTCGACGAGCGAGGGGAACTCGCCAAGTGTCATAGGCTGATTGTCCCGAAACTTTGCTCACAAGGGGAGGCCGCCAAATGTGAAATTCAGATTCGATTCATACTGCGCATAATAAAAGCTCATGGCCAGAGGTGTAATGTGGCAAAGCACCAAGATGCACTTCTCAGCTGTTGTCGAGAAAATCGACAGTTAGAAGAAACCGTTGCGGTGAAATACTCTCTACGATTAATAATTTTCTACAGCGTCGTGGCGCAGCGGTAAGCGCTCGAGTTCGTAATCCGAAGGTCGCCGGATCGAATCTCACGCCATGCAACATTTTTTTATTATTATTATTTTTTTGTAATTCATATATATATATATATATATATATATATATATATATATATATATATATATATATATAAACTATTAATGAATTGCTTATGCATGTTGGTGAAGGCGGATCGCTCTCCAATTGTACCGCCTCCATTTTACCGTTTGTTTAACAGGGTGTACCAAAGCTCTCACGTCCGCACTGATTTTCGACGGTGTTATAAGTTGTGCTAGGGACCGCATCTACCTTCTTTCGAAGTTAGCAGGCAACTACGCTGTTATGCGGCGGCTCGTTTCGGCCCATTCAACATCTGTCCTTCAAGTGTAACGAGCGATTAACGGAGTTTATATTTCATACCTGCCACAGCAAATTTGTGCTCGTGGGGTTTCTATTCTAATTCGAACGTTTGACTTACGCTATACGTATTCGTTTCGGAATATCGTTTCTACGTCTTCCGCTAACTATACGTGGTTAACATTATGAAGACAATTAATAACATTTGTGAAATACAAATTTGTTTGCGGAAAACGTAATGATGTTCGAAGTCGCCAGTTTTTCCACGACAAACGACTTTCAACAACTTATTATATGCATAATTGTTGCAACCTGTTGCCGGGAATTATATATATATATATATATATATATATATATATATATATATATATATATATATATATATGTGTGTGTGTGTGTGTGTGTGTGTGTGTGTGTGTGTGTGTGTGTTTATACACACATTTGAATTACAAAAAACAAATACTAAAAAAAAAAAAGTTGCATGGAGCGAGATTCGATCCGCCGACCTTCGGATTACGAACTCGAGCGCTTACGGCTGCGCCACGACGCTGTAGAAAATTATGAATCGTAGAGAGTATTTCACCGCAGCGGTTTCTTCTAACTGTCGATTTTCTCGACAACGGCTGAGAAGTGCATCTTGGTGTTTTGCCACATTACACCTCTGGCCATGAGCTTTTATTATGCGCAGTATGAATCGAATCTGAATTTCACAATTGGCGGCCTCCCCTTGTCAGTGAAGGAGAGGACAAAATAAGCGAACTTGTGTTTCGGCTTATCTGCAGACACTCGACCGTTTCCGAGAAAACGACGGCCAAAGTTATCAACGCGCTGTTGCTCTAGTGTAGATACCTTCTGCAGCCGAGAACGCAATTGAAGCGGTGGCTCAGTGGCTACCGTCGTTCCTTCTTAGCATTGATTCCCGTGTTCGAGACCATATTGGGTTTTTTAATTATTTTATTTTCCTGCCTCTCTATCAGAATTATCTTCGAATGTTTTTTTTCTAATTTATGTTGAAATAATGTTGTCATTACTCGACAATTAACTTTATGTGTAATTAATGAATTAAAAAAATAATAAACGAATGAGACAAGCTGATATAAAATCATCTCGTCTGCCTCATGTATCGTTATATCCAAATGGTTTATCAATGTTAATCTACATTTAGATCCGATAATGGCACCTTTAGTGTGTTGAAACCGGTTATCCAGTAGACAGTATTTAAGCGATCTTGGCTTCTGAATTATTTCTACAACAGAGTGATCGCCCCACTACGCACTGTGTGTTCCCTTTTTAACTTATTTCTTTACACAGTAAATTAACTGACGAATAACGACAACAGTGT
Source organism: Schistocerca nitens (assembly GCF_023898315.1). Taxonomy (NCBI): domain Eukaryota; kingdom Metazoa; phylum Arthropoda; class Insecta; order Orthoptera; family Acrididae; genus Schistocerca; species Schistocerca nitens. The sequence continues at coordinate 108,595,119 of NC_064619.1, forward strand.
TTCATCATAAATTGGAATAAACATTCGTAGATAATTCAGAGAGTGAGGGGGGAAAAAAGGAAAAACCGGGTTTCGAACTCGCAGCGCAAAGTTCCGAAGTCGCTATGGTAGCCGCAGAGCCACCGCTTCAGTTGAATCCTTAACCGCTAAGCGGTATCTACACTATAGCAACAACGCATTGAACACTTTGACCGTCGTTTTCTCAGAAGCGGTAGAGTTTAAGCTTATTTTGTCCCCTCTTTCAATGAGCGTAGTTAAAAGCAAGATCGGGGTCTGACACTTGGCGTGCCCCCTCGTAAATTGCGTGCGTTGGGATTCAGTAGACAGAATGCGTCCACTTTCCTCGACTACTCATTGACATGTTTGGAAACTTTCTTTGTTGTAGTTGCACTTTGCATTACGAGGGCTGGTTTTCCTGATGAGGATCTACTTATGGACTTTGCTCATAATTTACGTTACTGTGTAGTAGACCTACTGCAACTACTTAAACCGGAAACGTTTGTTTGTTTGGATACTCCGCTTCTTAGTTGCTACATTTCGCTAAAATATTTTCCCTTTTTTCAAAACGGCAAGTTAAGATGACCACTGCAACATGGTAAGATCAGTAACAATTTAATACTTTGAAACAGTTATGTGTGGTGTACGAGGAGTCTACTGTTGTTGACTGAGGAATACATTAAACACGAAAGCTGCGTCCAATAACAATAATTAACTTTCGGTTACATGACAAAACACAAGTCGAAGCACTGTCAGTTCATCTCAGTACCCAGTAAAACTTAAACTGGAAAGATCGAAAACATACTTTTGTGGGGAAGGCAAACGAATGACTGCGTTTTATTGGCCGCACACTAAGAATACGCAACAGGCCAACTGAAAACACTGCCTACACTACGTTTGTCCGTCCACTGCTATAATATCCTTGACAGACGTGATTGACTGTGCACGCAAAAACGTCCAAGGAACGGTAGCACGCTTTGTAATGTCACGAAATAGGGGAGAGAGGATCCCAGATTTGATAATCGAGTTGGGGTAACATTCATGAAAACATATGCGTTTTTCGTTGCCACGAGATCTTTTCACGAAATTTCAATCACCACCATATGTTCTGAATGCCAAAACATTATTTCCTAGGGTACTTACACAAGAAGAAACCATAGTAATAATGTAATTCAAGGCTCGCAAGAAAAGATTTAAGTGGTCCTTTTTCCCGCACACTGTTAATGAGTGGGACGGTAGAGAAATAATCCGAACCTTCTGCCAGGCACGTAAGTCCGGATTGCAAAGAAATCCTGTTGATGTAGTCATGTAGATGTAACAACGAAATTATGTTGTAATTACGACATGTGACTTTCACTTGATCTGAACATCGAAGTTGTTTACTGTTTATTTACTTTTTGTTCATTAATTTCAGCCATATACGAACACCTAGGCGCGTTAAAGTGATATTGAAATAAAGTGTCATGCATGGACCAATAACAATAAGTTCCCACCTACTTGTTATAGTACTGCATTATCTGCCAGCGTATTCAGAAGTGGATATCGCATACGAAGTTCCTAGGGTGTTTGTAATGGATATTGCAGACGACTTCGACAAAGTTTGAATGTAGCTTCGTAAAAGTTCCGTGAGCAAACGATCTGAGTTGCTGGCGAATACAGTTTATCCTCACTAGACAGTATATATTATCATTATACATGAGGTGAGTAGGGTTTCGCCGCGTTGCGGTGGCCGAGCGGTTCCAGGCGCTTCAGTGACGAACCGCACGGCTGCTTCAGTCGCAGGTTGGAATTCTACCTCGGGCATAGATGTCTGTGATGCCCTTAGGCTAGCTAGGTTTAAGTAGTTCTAGGTCTAGGGGCTGATGACCTAAGCAGTTAGGTCGCATAGTTCTTGAAGCCATTTTTTGACCTTTCGCGTAAATTTTCTTTACATAAACCGTCGTATCTTTTGATTGCGTTGACATAGAAGCTCACTTTTTTACACCAGCAAGGGACCGGTTACAGCAAGAAGTGCGATACATTTCCGCTTATTATGTCCACCCGTTCTGGAGGTAAACGGGTTTTAAGGGTTGGGTAGACCGATAGACGGTCAAGAAAGTGAGACTAGTAGGGTTCCGTTTTTACCGGTTTAGGTGACGAAATCCTAACAACGAAAACACTGAAGATGAGGGCCGCATAAATAACACCCGCTACTCTTTATTCGAAATGTTCTAGTTGCTGTCGATACATAAGCATATTAGTCGTAGCTACGTTTTCGATCCAAATCACGTTTACAGGAATGCAAATAGAATGTATTTGCCTATACACGTGGTAATTCACATCCCAGTATTAATGCCACCGCGTTTTAGAAGTACGAACATTCTCATTGCTAGCTAGCTTAAGAAACACTTCTGCTAATGAACGTTTTCTGGCTGTGGCGAGTCTAGTGGAGAATTCGAAACAATGCAGAATACGTTTGGCAGCTATGTAGCCGTTTATTTCCTGGGGTGGTGCAGAATTATCCTACAAAATTTACTCTCTAATAACAGTAATTTGTTATTTCGATAATCATCCCGAATGATTGTCGCATAAGTGGTGACATAAAGGAAGAAAATTCATGTTTTTGAGTCCAGAAAGCTCTATGCAACAGAAACTGCAGATTTTTATTGCGAAATTGCCGGCTTGTTCATGTCTGGGGTAATAATAGAGGGCTGTTTGCCTAGGTTGTCTGCTAGCATAGTGAAAGGAAGGTCTGGTTTGTTTTCGGTTCTAATCTCTATGGAGGCAGGTAGAATATCAGTAAAGCAATTTTAAGAAATTCTCGCGCACCCAATACGATTTATCGCTACCTTTATTCTGTACTGGCGCTCTGTGGATGTCAATATGACACTCTTGTAGAATTTCATACATGATACTGCCTCCTTTTTCCGCTTCTGTCAATAATGGAATTGACTTAAGTGTGGCACTGAATGATGTTTAAGTGAATTTCGTTATGAATCTTCACGCATTGCTAAATTTGCACACTTTCATGGTAGGTCAGCAATGGTAATCCAGTATGACTGGTCTGAACGTTGACACAGACCGTTTCGCGGGCGAATGCGGATAATATTTTGCTAATTCGTAACGGTCTGGGGTTCTTTGTCTGTTATCTGGATAAGCTGAAATTCATTTTTATTCGTCCGTTTCATACAAATTAGCGTTTCTTCTTTCAGTTCTGTCCTATGTTTACGTGTTGTATTTAACACACTAATCAGCATTAATATAGTCTTAGAAATTATGGAATACAGTCTAAAAAAGTTCAGATAGTTTGTCAATTTCACGCCTGCGCATAGTATGTTGGTAGCACTTCGTCGCCTTGCCTGTTATGCTGTGTAGCAGACTTTAAAGCCGTGCGGATCAGCATAACGAAAAGGCGAGGGGTCTCGCTCGTTTTGTCCACGACTGTACCATCATGGCACGGTCCTCCACTGACAAATCAAGACGAACAAAAACGTCTTTTATAATACTAAACAGAGTTCGTGATTCAGTGTGGGGGGTCTCGCATAAGCCAATAGGTCTTCGTTGATGATTGTGGAATCATCGACAGTACGAATACAAAATGACACTTGTTCGTGAATCGAAGAATCGCTTGTTTCGTCAACCGTAATAGAAAAATGTTCAGTCTTCCTGACTGAAGCCAACACCTTTCTCAACACACATTCCTAGTAGATCAATGATCTTGCTTAGAATATCGTGGGACGTTCACTTATATCCTGAACGCCCTAACCATCTTTAAACTCGTGTATGTCATCCTTTCGGAGTTACAACAATTGAAAGAAATTGAGTTTACATCTTTGTGCCCTCTAATTGCTAGTACTCGTCCGCATAGAAATTGCACGGTAGTAAAAATTGTCTCATGAGCTACGCGGCCTTTCTTCATATCACTGTCTAACTGTTCATTCAATTGGGAGGCCACAATTCGGTTAGTGATATAATATGGTTTCAGATCACCTTCTTTATGTGTAAATGTATTATCATTAAGACGGAATTTTACTAAAGCCTTTTTCCAGTTAGAAAACCTTACTGAAGTAAATGCACTTTCTTTTCTTTTTTTGAAGAAAATTTTAATAGATTTGTAGCATCTGGCTCTTTGCAGGTTTTGCAAGATACATTTTCGATAGATGCTTCATATTCTAGCCTTTTATATCTGATCAACCAAGACTTCTGAAATGATCTTCCCTTACCAGATTGTCCAGCTTTCGACTGTGAACGGTTCTCGCCTGAAGACGACGAAGCAATTGACAACACAAGAATTGTTGGAGGTTCACTTGCAGTATCATGAATTTCCAAGAGTTTCTTTTTCGTAACAAATTTATCCATTGCAAACTCAATTCACAATACACTAAGAGGGTAAAGTTGTTGTTGTTGTGGTCTTCAGTCCTGAGACTGGTTTGATGCACTAATCTTCAGCATTATTCTGTAGCACCACATTTCAAAAGCTTCTATCCTCTTCTTGTCTAAACTATTGATCGTCCATATTTCACTTCCACAAGTGGCTACACTCCATAAAAATACTTTCAGAAACGACTTCCTGACACTTAAATCTATACTCGATGTTAACAAATTTCTCTTCTTCAGAAACGCTTTCCTTGCCATTGCCAGTCTACATTTTATATCATCTCTACTTCGACCATCATCAGTTATTTTGCTCCCCAAATAGCAAAACTTTACCACTTTAACTGTCTCATTTCCTAATCTAATTCCCTCAGCATCACCCGACGTAATTCGACTACATTCTATTATCATCGTTTTGCTTTTGTTGATGTTCATCTTATAACCTCCTTTCAAGACACTGTCCATTCCGTTCAACTGCTCTTCCAACTCCTTTGCTGTCTCTGACAGAATTACAATGTCATCGGCGAACCTCAATGTTTCTATTTCTTCTCCATGAATTCTAATACCTACTCTGAGCTTTTCTTTCGTTTCCTTTACTGCTTGCTCTATATACAGATTGAATATCATCGGGGAGGGGCTACAACCCTGTATCACTCCCTTCCCAACCACTGCTTCCCTTTCATGTCCCTCGGCTCTAATAACTGCCATCTGCTTTCTGTACAAATTGTAAGTAGCCTTTCGCTCCCTGTGTTTTACCCCTGCCACCTTCAGAATTTGAAAGAGAGTATTCCAGTCAACACTGTCAAAAGCTTTCTCTAAGTCTACAAATGCTAGAAACGTAGGTTTGCCTTTCCTTAATCTTTCTTCTAAGATAAGTCGTAGGGTCAGTATTGCCTCACTTGTTCCAACATTTCTACGGAATCCAAACTGATCTTCCCCGAGGTCATCATCTACCAGTTTTTCCATTCGTCTGTGAACAATTCGCGTTAGTATTTTGCAGCTGTGACTTATTAAACTGATAGTTCGGTAATTTTCACATCTGTCAACACCTGCTTTCTTTTGGATTGGAATTATAAATTCTTCTTGAAGTCTGAGGGAATTTCGCCTGTCTCATATATCTTGCTCACCAGATGGTAAAGGTTTGTAAGGGCTGGCTCTCCCAAGGATATCAGTAGTTCTAATGGAATGTTGTCTACTCCCGGGGCCTTGTTTCGTCCTAGGTCTTTCAGTGCTCTGTCAAACTCTTCACGCAGTTTCATATCTCCCATTTCATCTTCATCTACCTCCTCTTCCATTTCCATAATATTGTCCTCAAGAACAACGCCCCTGTATAGACCCTCTATATAATCCTTCCACCTTTCTGTTTTCCCTTCTATGCTTCGAACTGGGTTTCCATCTGAGCTCTTGATATTTCTGCAAGTGGTTCTCTTTTCTCCAAAGGTCTCTTTAATTTTGTTGTAAGCAGTATCTATCTTACCCCACATGAGATAAGCCTCTACATCCTTACATTTGTCTTCTAGCCATCCCTGCTTAGCCATTTTGCGCTTCCTGTCGATCTCATTTTTGAGACGTTTGTATTCCTTTTCACCTGATTCACTTGCTGCATGTTTGTAATATCTCCTTTCATCAATTAAATTCAGTATTTTTCTGTTACCCAAGGATTTCTACTAGCTCTCGTCTTTCTACCCACTGCTGCCTTCACTATTTCATTTCTCAAAGCTACCCATCCTTCTTCTACTCTATTTCTTACCCCCATTCCTGTCAATTTTTCTCTTATGCGCTCCATGAAACTCTGTACAACCTCTGGTTCTTTCAGTAAAGGGTAAAGTAAACGAATAAAATACAGTCGTGTTAAATAGTCCACTAGACACTAAATTCGGAACACTAAACAAGTCTGCAGCATTCACTGAACGAAACTATCCACACTGAATGACTGCGACAGAAGAGTGGGCATTATATAGCCGCGGCGTCGTAGTGTCTCAAAGCGTCAAGGCGACCCAAAGCGGAAGGTTCCTGGCGGTTCTGCTCACGTCCTTTTGAAGTCGCCGCGGCCGCAGCACTGGCCCGCTAGTCCTTACCCAAAGGTTCGCGCACCGGGACAATTTCTAAGTGTGCCCACAGCACCGTAACGCTATAATGACTCACACCACTCGTTTTCAGTTAACCTCATTACAGTCGTCGTCCGGTAACGGCTATAAGCAAAGCTGGCTGGCTCTGGTAGAATCGATACAAGCAAAGGTATCAGGTACCCATGGCACAGTTTTATTTTCCAACACATCAATATTTGTAGTTAATGTAATTACATTATCAGAAAATGACGTCTGTGTGAAGAGTGTTATGTTTTTGAGTGTGACGGTTCTGACTCCGATGTGGATTGTGAAATTGATTTCTTCTCTTTCTTCACTGTGATAGTTTTCGGCGTTTTACCATCGCGGATGGGATTCAGTTTAAAGTTTTGCCTCGAAGTGTAACGAGCAGGTCTCTACGTGATTATGTAGGTATATGACTTAACACTACAGAAGTTCACGTCTTCTACTATTTACCATACAGTTCATGTTTCTAATATGAAACATTAATTCTCGCACAGTCTCAATAACCAAAGAGTCCTGTAACGTCGTGTTCCATATCTCTCAGTGCACATACGAAGTCTAAAGAATGAAGAAGCTGGTATCTATTATTCTTTACTGTTGTATTTTATCGCGATACATAAACTCCTCTTTCAAGCCACCATTGACCATAAGCTCTCCTTTTAAGAATTTTACAAACCAACGTTAACGGCATTGCTCCATTTCATCGGATATTGCATTCAACATTGCAGCTTTCTGACTGTTTGGCACAGAGTTGCAATATCGTACAACAGGAATGAGAAGACGTGTCACGACTGTGTGTGCTAAACTATACGAGTAGTGTAACATTTCATACTTGACACGTGTAGCATCACCTTTTTTTCCATGTTCGGTAATATACAAACCTTGTTGGTGGATTCAGTTTGGGATCTGGGAGATTTATAATGCGTTATAGTTGTTATGTTTCTCGTTAAAGCTTTCGGTTACATAGCCAATATTCCTAGCCGTGTATGCCTGCCGACTTAAGTCTGATGACCAGATATATACTAAGTCCAACGTTAATTCAGGCTAAGTACTAAGATGCAACGAGTTAGGGCGTAAAGTCAAACGCCGGCACGCCAGTCGGGAACGAGAGAGAAGAGATGGCTGTGAGAAGACGTCAGGCAATCGCACGTTGAAGGTCCCCTCTCCAGGGCAACTAAGCGACAGTTGGAAGAGGATATACGCGCCGCGACCGAGTGACGATAACCCTAGCGACTTGGATACAAGTGTGAGCACTATAATCAGTTCATCATAAGAATAAACCTGATATAAACAGTGCACTATGCACTCTTCTGCGTTTGCTGGAACCTCATCGGATTTCCGTTTCACGTGGGACTGCACCCCGACTGTATCGGATACTGTCAAGTACGATAATTAGGGTACATTTTGTGCTGTGCTTTACGCGCACATCGACTTACCGATAATAGGGGGCAACAGCTTTAACGGCGCACTTAACTTGGACAGCACTGGCCGGTCAACTAGTACAGCTCACCTACAGTGAAGTGGCCAGCTGCAGTTCACACGTAAAAAGAGACGAGCAGAGGAGCAATACAGCTTCGAAAATCACTTAATTTGGAGCAGAAAGAAATAATACGCTCCAATACGCTCCTTAGACGACTAGACGAAAACCGCGTTATCGTTTTCAGCTAACGTACTATTGTAATGAAAGGCAAGAATGATAAATTTCCTGACTTAACCGCAGAGTAATTTATCTCCATAAGCTACGTAAGAGACTATTGAAGGATTCCACCGTATAGTTAAATACTGAAGGCACTAAAGGTATTATTTACAGTCAGTCGTCTGGTAATGTCTTAGCTCCTTCCTTATCCGAATCCCAGAGATCCATTCCAGTTCTGGAGGTGTCACCTGCTGCGTTGATAACGAGCCTATCAGCAACAGAATCCACGAAGCCAACCTGGCGCAGCATTTTCTCTTCTTTTATGAAAAGCCGTTCTATATCCTGGCAGCGTTCGGCAGTGAAGTGTGAAAAAGCTATGTGCGTTAGTTTCGGTATGTCTGGCAGCTTAACAGTCTTGTTATTTCACGGGCCAAGTCCCACATCTTGGCTCCAGGTCAGTTCTGTTGGGTTCATATTGTAATGGTACAGTAGCAAATGTAGAAAGGCAGCATTTGAATGATGTGCTCGATGCTGTGAAAATGATTGTTTTTCATGTTTCTACGGTACTTACCTACCTCTGTGGTATAAAACGAGGATTTGGTTTTTCATTTTTGCCTTAAAAACTAAATCGTTATGGTTTCTTAAATGAATAAACTTTTATGAACAGTCTTTCATAAAACATCGACAATTAAGAATTTGTACTAGTATTTGAAATGGAAACAGGAATTTTGCGTCCAATATGTAATTAGAAACAAGAAGACGCGCATTATTCATAAGAAATTATGATGACTTTAATTATTATGAGATGTAGGTATTTCAAATTGAACGAAAAAAAATATGTGATTCTTGAGTTTCTCCCGGCGTATTTGATAATCAAAATATCCACGGGTGTACTGCCGGTCTACAGTGTCCAACGGGCACAATATTTCGGCGATCGTACATGTCGCCATCATCAGGTGAACTGACGGACTGAGCTCCTGTGAACGTGCCGGCACGGAGATCCGTACACTATGGCTGCTCAGGTGGAACTGGGTTCGGTCGCGGCGGCGGCGGATTTAAATACCCTGACCGAACCCAGTTCCACCTGAGCAGCCATAGTGTACGGATCTCCGTGCCGGCACGTTCACAGGAGCTCAGTCCGTCAGTTCACCTGATGATGGCGACATGTACGATCGCCGAAATATTGTGCCCGTTGGACACTGTAGACCGGCAGTACACCCGTGGATATTTTGAAAAAAAATATATTTGGGAAATTTCAATCAACGCTCGAATAACTACATTTCATTTAAATTCCGATACGTTACCGACTGCGCTACACGTTCAGTGTGAAATTGTAGGTCAACTGCAGTATATACAAAGCTGGTAAAACTTCAAAGTCGATTGTCTGCGTAAATTTATGAAAAACTTTAACAGCCTATTTCTCGGCACTTTTTAACCATGTTCGACCCGCGTGTTTCACTACGGAAGAGAAAGCAGCCTCCGCCGTTTTCGTACTGCGTAATAACAGCGCGACATTCAGAGCACAGCTTTGCAGAATGTATGTCTGTACACGATTTTTGAAATGAAAACTACATAGCTAAAGCGTGATTAAGAAAAGCGTTGATGGCTGTTAATAGATTTTGATACCTTAAAGTTTCATTTAACGTAACTCAGTAATAAGATATCCAATACATAAATAGGACCTACTTCCTAGAGCGTAACAACACTAGTGTACGTGTGCTACGGCTTCTGACCAATCATCGCGTTTGTGTTTGTTTACATCAGGTTTATTCTTATGCTGAACGGATTAGACTGCCTATGTAGCGCAGAGTTGCAATTATTAATACTCAAGAAGATCGATTATTTTGTATGTCGCCCTTTGCTTGCGACTTATTTGTGTAATTGCAAAATTAAGAATTGTCTCTTTTCTTTTTGTAATAAAATTCATTAATACAACTTGTTTGATTTGATTGTCTGGCGAACCGATAACGAAGGATTCCTAGACACCGCATATCTGACGACAGGGCTGGAGACATAATACAATGTATCTCAGCATTCTTACAAATAAGAGAGAGAGGTTACTTGACTGCCTGTTGAGTTTGACTGCACACTCTCTCTCAGTTCCATCTATATGGCATTAAAGGTGGATTGCGTCGTCTACTAGTATTTCTGCAGCTCAATACACTTCAGCAATGGCACAGTGTTAATGACAGTAATATTGTGGATAATGATAATAATATGAAAACATTCAATTACGTTAGGAAAAGATGTTCTGAGTGTATCTGAAGCAGAAATTTGTGTCATTTTCTCTTGAAGAGCAATAAACACTTTTACTTGAAATAATAGTGTAACAAGTAATACTAAGAGAAGCATTATTACGTACCACTAATAACAATAATAACGAAACCATTTATATAAAAATGAGGAAGAGAATAGAAGTAAGCATTATAATACGATAGTAGACTTTTCGTGCTGGGAGATTTAGAATGTGGACAAGATCCGTCGGCAAGGAAAGGTTTTAATGGGATAAAGAGTGCTCTTTAAATAGCGATAGCTTATCAACAATTTTTCTTTTTGAAGCTAGAAATGCTAATCAGCTTTCCGACACTATGATGGACATTATTCAAGAACGACAATGGGTGACTGAATAGTTCAGAATGTGTTTTGCACTGATGAGAATGGATATTTTTGTAGTGACGTTCTGATCAGAGTATTACACAAATTGAAGTCATTTTATACGACAGTGCTTATGACTATCTCTGCTCCCTTCTATTTGCAGGCTGATCAGCAGAGAAGATGCTGAAATAAAATATATATTATGCATCTCGCAGCTGTTCGTAAACAGAAGATACCGTCTCGAATAAGTGCTTCCTGAAAGAAAAGGTTTCCTGTGACACGAGCACTGCATAGAAATTCCATTAGCACCAAAATCTTCGGAAAGTGGTCCATTTATTATCGGCCCTAATAGCTGAAACTCCTACTTATTACAGATGGTGCCTGCCCGAAAATATAGTATTTATTATCATTTTGATATGCCACAGCCTCCCAGACCATTTACTTGCAGTCGATAAGCGACGTTTTAATGGCTCTTGAGCTAATTAAAATTAATCTAACGCGTATCTTCCGCATTCGGTCAGGTCCCGATGGCCCCAAAGGACAAATTTACGGGTTTAATACCGGGAGATTATGCGTTATTTTAGCCCTACCGGCTTTAATAACACTTGCAACAGGGGCTGGGGTGGAGGTTCCATTCATTACTCGCTACCGCATCGCTGCGGAACTTTTAATAACGTCTGATATAGGAAATCTATGGAAGGCCAAATTACGATCCAATTTACAAAGTGTTCGGCGGCGCGTCTTGGCGGACAGCCCAGCCGTTGGCTCGACTCCGCCAAAATGTTAATGAACATCAAAATGTTAATGCCTCAGCACGCAGCCGCTGCTGCCAGCCATCGTTACCCGCTTTCTTCTTCTCTCTTTTCACCACCGCCCTTCCTCCTACCCTTTTGTTGCCTCGTCCAGAGATCGCTATGTTAGTGTGCCAATTTTCGTGTCAGCGCCGAGAAGAGGGCAATGAGCGGTAGACAATGCCTCACAGGTAATAAGACTGGCGGCGCATTTCGCCAGGAGCGATTTTCGTGTCTACTCACTTGATGGCGGTGCCGCTAGGTTGTTCTCGGATGCTCAGATCCTCGCGCATAATTTAAAGGGGTGACGGTTGAAAAGAGCGCCTTTGACGAACCCGCCCCCTCCGGTACACGGAGATGGGGCGATTTAATTGCCCTCTGTGATTTATAGTGGTTCCTTGATGGTCGTGCCGTTGTTGCTTGGCCTTGATGTCCGTACCTCAGACAGACTAGACAGGCGACTTTCTGGAGAGAGACAGGTTGAAGATACACGCCTCCAAGGTCGAGGGGTGGTTTTGTTAACTGTGTCGCTCGCTGCTGTGGTAGCCATCCCGAGCCCTAATGTTGAAAAACCAAAAGAGTGCCAGATATTTTCCTTCTTTTCCCAAGGAGGGGGGGGAGGTTCAAATGGCTCTGAGCACTATGGGACTTAACATCTATGGTCATCAGTCCCCTAGAACTTAGAACTACTTAAACCTAACTAACCTATGGACATCACACAACACCCAGTCATCACGAGGCAGAGAAAGAGGGGGGAGGATTTCTGATCTTAATAAATAAGAGTGTGCAAGGTCCTAAAGCTGTTGCCCTCTCCTCATTGTCTCATGGGATTTGGTTACGTCAGTAGAGGTCTTACTGCCAAATGGCTATGTGCTGTTCGAGAGAAGGAGAGTTGGGTCGACAGACACAATTGGCGGAGTCCTTTGAGCACAGTCTCGAATTGGGGAAGAATAGGGTAAGAAATAGGCCGCGTCCTTAGAATTTAGCTATCTGGAAAATCCACAGAAAATCTAATACTTAGGACTAGGAAGGGGATTCTGAATGCGAGTCCAGAGTGGTTTGCCGTTCTCCAGAGGAATAGTCTGCGTGCCGGCACATGTAACTCATTCAACTACAGACTCGACACTAAAGTACAACCTCTCTCGTTATGGACATATGTAAAGGTACACGTAAAGCGATGACACTACAACTGCATCAAATAGTAATAGCTTCCACCAGACCAGTGAGGCACAGGAATTCCTCATCAGTGCAGAAGTTTGGTTGCACAACAAATAAATGAGATTCGTCAATTGTCTGTCCGCTGGTCCTTTATATTCGGTCCAAAATCATCTTTAACATTACTCTCAACATCGTACAAACTAAGTCTGTCGTCTTAGATTTAGTAATAATAACTCTTCCAATGGAAGTGGCTGTGTCGCTCATATCACAGGCTACTTACCTGCAAGTGGCCGTCACGCTGATGCCCATTTAAGTCGTTGAGTGAGTGAGTGAAAGAGTCGGCGAGGGAGCGAGGGACGGATGGATGAAGGGAGAGAGAGCAGGCGAGGTGTGCAGGGGGATAAGATGGGAATGTATGGTCTCCATAGCGCTTCACCAAGCGAACTGATAATCGAATCTCAGCTGTATAACGAGAGAGTCGTTTAGTCGTTACATGCAAGTACTGAACTCGTTCAGCTTGATAGTGTGGTGTGATCAAAAATAAACTTTTAGCAAAAATTTTGTAAACAACAAAACGATGAACATGATGTAAATGTACAACTGTGTCTATATTGAGCAAAACCGGTTTATGAATTATCAGTTTCACCTTTCGTGCTGCAAAATGCTAATCATATATAGGAAAAGAGACTCCGATATGCATTAGAATGAGGTACCTGTGTTTCTCACTGCAGTCACCTCGTGACATGAACACTAAAGGAAGTAATACGTTAACTTACCCTTCTTCGAAAGTACGCTGTAATAGCTTTACGAATTTGAACTGCAAATTTCGCCGTGATGTAACGCCTCATTTGTAGCGTCTATCACAGGAGTACAATAAGCACCACTGCACTGCTCTTGCATGTTACAAACGAATCCGTGCGAAATAGCACAACTCTATTAGAAGTATGTGCTAAGGATCTCAGATTAACAAGTAAGACTCATGAACTTGTCGAAAGTCTGTTTACTGAGTCATTTCCTTCATGAATAATCACATTTCCTTGTGCAGCTACCAGTGAATCACAGACAAACAACTCATGAAGTAAAGACGGAAGACTCGGTTTAACGTCCTGCCGACGTCGATGATCATTAGAGACGGAGCACAAGCTTGGATTGCGTCAAGGCTGCGGCATGGAAGCTGCCGTGCCCTTTCAAATGATGTAGCCTAGAATTTGCTTTGAGCGACTGAAGGAAATCACGAAAACCCTAAATCTGCATGGCCGGACGTGATTGTGAAACGTAGTCGTCCTGAATGCAAGTCCAAAGTATTAACCATTGCGACACCTCACTCTGTCATGCAATTGACATTCTCAAAACTAGTTTTAAATGCTCGGTCCACCTCAGACTGCTCTGGATTTTTAATCCTAAATATGGTCGTTAGTGCATCCACGGATTTTTAGCGTTACGGGATAGTGACTTTTCCACCAAGTTACGCGTAATAGGTTATTTTTGCTTCGTTTAAGGCCAGCTGTCAGTCCCAATTATGTTTAACAGCATCACCCTTTAACATCCTCATGGAGCTTCCGACCTAATCTACTGAATGAAATACAGACACTGGTGAGTCAAACATTATGAGCACATGCTTAACAGGTTTTTCGTTCGTCTTTGGAATGAAATACATCACTACTTCAGCGTATCCTGGATCTGACCGTTCATTGGTGGATTTTTAAAGGTATGTGGCATTAGAAGTCTACGCTCAGTTCTTGCAATTCGTGTAAGAAACGGACAGCTGATTTGCGTACTCGGTGACGGCGTCCGGTAGCGACCCAGATGGTTTTCGAAGGATTTATATTAAGCTGATTTGGTCGCCTAGGCATCAACAGGAGCTCACTATAATGCTCCCCAAACCAATATAGCACGCTTCTGGGTCCAAGACACGGGAATTTATTCAGCTGAAAGGTGACATCACCATCGGGGAAGACATCAAGCATTAAGGGTTGCTGGTGGTTCGCAGCTGTCAGCGTGTCTTCGATTACTACCGCAGGCAACATGCAAGCGCAGGAGAATGTCTTCCGTAGCATAATACTACTCCCACCAGTCTGCGCCCGTAGGGCCTTGCACGTTTCGAGCCCCCGTTCACCTCGATGACGACTTTCGTGGAGACGATCATTGATCTATTGTAGCAAAAATGCGATTCACCCGAAGATCCTACACGTTCCACTTATCGACGCTCTATTCCCGATGGTCCCCTGTCCATTGCAATTGTAATTAACGATGTAGTTGGGTCAACATTGAACACGTAGAGTGAGGTCCATGTTCAACAGTGTATGATGAACGGTGTACACTAAAACATTTGTACGTGCACCAGTATTGGGCACTTTCGGCAGAAATGCCACACACCACAACATGCCACTATCCTATTGTACAGAGCAGACAAGAGTCCGAACCCCACGTACTACGAAGACTCGGTTACGTCCAACCAACCACCACCTCGTGGCGGTTTCACTGTCCGTCTATCTCTTTCCGGTACTAGCACGTGAACATTCGACCAGCTTTACCGTTTTCGAGATAATCGTTCACAGGCTCTGCGTAATAATAATGTGCCCTTTGTTAAAGTCGCTTATCTCAATAGACTTCCCATTTGCAGCCCAGATCTTCCCTAGTTTGATCGCCCGTCCGTGTCTGGTTCGCTTACACACTTCTGTTACCGCTTTATGTGCCCCCATCGCCACCTGTCGACATCCAATGTTGCGGTCAGCTGTGGTAATATTGTTTCGACTTATCAGTGTATATTGCTAACAGTAGCGGCCTTTTAACTCTTGTTCGGTCTACTTCCGGAATTACTATTACATATGTTGTTTTTGTGCTGTTAATACTGTACTCTATGAGTCAACAGCCCTGTATTCCGTCTAGAAGCTACTGAGATACTCTGTAAGTTCGTATTCTTTCGCTAAACGACAGTGCAGAGCTATATAAAGCGCCTTCTTGAAGCAAAGGTACGCGTCTCTGAGGCAGCCATTCTTTATGGCGCTCTGAAAGTCTTGGAAAAACGGAGTGAGATGAGTTTCGCATGACCTCCCTAAGCGGTATCAATAGGTGAGATGCGTCGTTATTTAAAAATGTCGTAATATAAAGGCATAGGAAGGGAAACCTCGCGATGAGGCCCCGAAGACCACGCAAACGTCTACCTGCCGCCGTGTCATCCTCAGTCATTCATCAACGGATGGGTCAACACACCGCACTACCATTGGTCGTTAACGACGTTTCGACCTTAGAGCCGCTTCTTCTCAAATCACGTGGCTCCTCAGCTGGTATTACGAGGCTGACTGCAAACCACTCCAGTCCTCTCACCAAGGAAAACTCCCGGGTTGTACTGGGAATCGAACCCGCGTCACTCGCACGAGAGTGTGTTGCGTTGACCACTCCGTTGCAGAGGCGGACAGTGTCTTCACATACGAACATAAAATGTTTTCCTCCAACTGATATACAACACATCAGCGAAGCAGGTCTGTAATTATATGCATCTTCCTGAAGAACCCACCTTGATAACGGGAATAACCTGTTTCTCCACTCGTATGATAGCGTAAATTTTTTCGGAGGTCTACGGTAAAGTAACGCTAGAAGGGAAGAAAGTTCGCACAGTGTTAATAGATTCGTACATGTGTTTCGTCAGGTTCATAATGTAATTTTGGTCATTGTAGTTGATTTTCTCTTCGGCAATCATTTTGCCATTTCGGAACTGGTGCTGTGATTGAAAGTAGGTACCGTATTATTACTATTTTAAGCCATGAAACAACTTAGAAAGACCCAACTCTGTATGTACGCAGTCAGTCATCATCTTGCGCATAGAAATAATTTCATCTCAGCGACTCAGTAGTATATTTTGACCCGTGTACTGTTTTTACATAAGACAAACATTTTTGGGACGTTTTCACCCTGAGAAAGGAAAGAAATATTTTGATATATATTGCGTTGAATGCTTCAGGCACTGCTCCTCTTACCCAAAATTAGGCTTGTTTCCTGTATTTCTGTGATCTGGACCTTTACTTCCTTTAAATATGAGATCGTGTTTTGTTTGTTCTGATCCCATGCAGTACAAATTATCTTTGATAAGTACAAACCGTCTACCCTCAAACGGGAGAATTAACGGATCTAAAGTCGTAATTAAAGGGACATTTAATGTTTCTAGCAGATGTAGCTCCCTCTTTCATCTATTCTCATATCTATAGAAATTTCTGTTGGGAGCAAGGTTTCAGCTCAGTGTATTACGTTTGGCAGCCGTTGTTGAATAATCTGCAAATTTTCTAATAATGTTTAATGTTCAATGTTCCGCGGACAATAGATACGGTCCATTTCTGAGGTGAAATCTACTTACTGTAACAACATAGTGTGTCGTCTGTGAAGGGAAAAGCTTCGAAATATAATAGAAAAAGAAAAGCGTAGTTCTTTCCAGCCAGTTCGAGAAGGTTTCTGGTTGACATCACAAAGCATAGTGGCGAAACAAGTGAAATTCATTCCACAAGTGACAGATTTTTACAGTCGAAGATAAAAACAGCCGAACTTTTCAATTTTTGTCGGGTGTTGTACATAACTTTCCCTGTGTTTTTCCGGAGCTTCATAAACATTTGATACGTACAGTAAAAATGAATGTTGGGGGTAACTTTCTCGAGGCACCAAACATAATTTGGTAGCTGCGTTCAACGTATTCTTTTAAAAATGGCAGTCTATACTGTAAGGACGCCACTAAAATTGCAGTGTAAGTCGTTATGCCACTATATACCAGCTATGTGTAAACACGGATTTGGTCTGCTTCATTTCTCTTTTTCTTGTTAGGTCAATGGAAAATGTTTAGCAGTACTTTGTTTAGTTAGCTTAGAAAAAGCTTCACATTAGTTGATACATGCAGATATATTGTATTGATTAATTAACATTTATCTCTAATAATCTTCCTCATAATCAACTTTCATTAGCCTTACATACATGTTCTGCACTGCTTACTGTACATATTCAGGGTGCATGAAACATTTATTTGATATACTTTGAGGTTTCATTTGATGCAAATGACTCAAAAGTGGAAGAATGAATATTTATTTCTTTCCGCAACATTTCCCCGTTCGTTTTAGCACAGAGGCAGCAGGCAAATTCTGCACTGGAGGCAGTGGGATATTCTTTCTAGCAGATGGCAGCTGTTTGCTTTAGTTATAAAGATACATGTGTCGATTCTAGTGGCACATTTCAAATAGTGTAATGAAATCGTTAGGCGTGATCGTGGGAAGAATTATCGGTGATCCCTCGGTATAATTTCGCATTGATTTTTACACTTAAAGGAATTGTATGGTTAATGCTAGGATTAGATTCTTTTGGATCATAAGGTTAGCGGCGTAGTCTTCATTACATGAGAAGACCCAGGTAATATTTTATCTGCATAAGTAAAACACAGAAATGAATTAGACATGTTAAGAACCAAAATTTCTACTTCTGTATTTAAACGCTTAGCAAATATTCATTTCGTGCTATTCATTTTTAATTTATATCTGTCTATATCCCGATTATCAAACCGTGTAATATCATTTTATTAACTCGTGATCTAGACAAATAAAAATTACATTAAAATCCAGATCGGTGTTACACATTACTGAGCATGACAGCTCTCATAGTAATAATGTCATTTATCTTGAAGATAAGACTACATGTTTTCATGTTTTGTCACTGAGTTCTTTTTAATTTATCAAACAAATTTCACCTTACTGAATAAGTCATCGTTATGGTCCACTTAGAGTACCTCATACAGTTACGTGAAACATGTTTAGCCAGAAGCAGTGTTAAAGTACAGGAGAGTTTTAACCACTCAGCCGACTGTGAAAAATGCCCTGTATTTGCAGAGAAAATTGGCAGCCACCCACATCTTCGTCTATATTAAAACATCGGAATTCACATCTGGCGGAAGGTTCATCGAATCGCTTTCAGACTACTTCCTTGCCGCTCCACTCTCTAGCAGCGTGTGGGAAGAATGAACACTGAAATCTTCCCGTTAGAGCTCTAATTCACTTAGTTTATTACGAATATCATTTGCCCCTATGTAGATTAGCGTCATTAAAATATTTTTGCATTAAGAGGAGAACGTTGGTGATTCAACTTTTGTTGAAAAGCTCTCCCTGCAACTAAATACGCCGTTGTTTGATGACTTCCACTACAACTCAGTGATATTCACCTGTTTCGTGATAATACAAATCCACCTGTCCTTCATTGGACTTTTTCGATGTCCTTCATTGATGCTACCTAAAAAGAGTCCTGTACCGCACAGATATACGCTCACTGAGAACGGACAAGAGTGGTTTAGGCGCTCTCTTTAGTCGACCTGTTGCATTTTCATAGAGTTCTGCTGATAAGACACAGATTTTTGTTTGCCTTCCTCACAAAGTTATCCAAGCGAACGCTCCAACTTCAACTGTGCTTAGTTATAATTCGTCCGCCGGCTTAGTTGACTAGTTACATGCTTGCCTGCCATGCAACTGGCCCGAGTTCGAGTCCCGGCTGGTTGGAGATTTTCTCCGCTCATGGACTGGGTATTGTGTTGCCCTTATCATTATTTCCTCCTCATCACTGGCATGCAAGTCGCCAAATGTGGCACCGACTGCAATAAGACTCCGACTCGAACTTCCCCGAATGGGGCCTCCCGGCCAACAATTCCATACGATTATTTCATTTCATTTCGGTTACAAGTCCTAGCTCCCTAGTTGTATTCACAGCCTTTTGATTTGTCTGATTTGTCGTATAACCTATATTTGAAAAATTTGGTTTACTGCTCATGTGGATGAGCTCACAGCTTTCATTATGTGGAGTCAGCTGTACTTGGCACACTGTACAGACCTTGTGTCTAAGTCATTTGGCAAATGGTTTTGATGCACTGGTAATTTTACTAGACGTTCAACGACAGAATCTGCTAACGATATAAGAGAGTTGATCGGATTGTCTCCTAAATTACTTACACGTACTAGGAACAGCCGAGGTTCAACAACACATGCTTGGGGAACGACAGATATCGCTTCCGTTTTACTCTAACTTTCTGACGCTAACTACGTACTCTGACCTTTCTGACGGAAAATCACATTCAGTCACACAATTGTGACGATACTTCACAAGGAATCAATCGGATTAGAAGTATCCTGTGAAGAACTATGTCAAAAGCCTTCTGGATATCTAGAAATATGGAATGAATTTGAGATCCCCTGCCGATACCACTCTGCTTAGTGCGAATGGGGAGCATTTAATTAAAACTCTGGGTTAATAATAATTAAGATATAGTTAATAATAATGTATAACACTACGACAAAACTACGTCTGTGCGCGAAACTGCTTGAAACATTTTTCTTTCATTCATGTGTACACTAGAATATAAATGTCAATAATAAATTTAATTTGTTTGCAAACACCACTGAAAAATCACTAATAATAATCCAAGTGACTAAGAGCACATTACTTTTATGTGTGAAACTGCTTGAGGCTATTTTTGGACTTCTAAAAAGATAAACACTCATTGCATTTTCACAGTGGTTTTCGGTTCCACTATTAGATGAATTTAATCTAGACGTTCGTGGAGAAGTTAGGTGATTAATTCTGAAATGATCATAAACATCTAATCTCTGGCCATCTCAAGAAATAGGGGCAGGTGGATTGCCACATTTGGATTTTTTACGTACCTCATTTTCGGTTTCAGTTTTGTGTTCGTCCATCTCAGATCTTTCCTTCGCGGGAGTTGCCAGTAAAGCTTCAGCAATTTCCACTCGAAATTTCATCAAGTCCTTAATATCTTTTTGTGGAATTTTATTACGTTTTCTAGTTATTCTGTATTTTATCCACCTGTTGGCTGTAGACAAGCCAAGGAATGGAGAATGATCTTCAGTGTACATTTCATTGTCGTAAACTAAAGGCGGTAACGCTCCTTTTACTGATCACAGTTGTTCACTCAATTCCTCCAATGGTTATATTTACTTACAATAGAGCGACATGCTAGCTCAATAATTTTCTTTTCCTATTTGGGGTGGCTAGAGTGGCCGAGCGTTTCTAGGCGCTTCAGTCTGTACCCGCACGACCGCTACGGTCGCAGGTTCGAATCCTGCCTCGGGCATGGATGTGTGTGATGTCCTTAGGTTAGTTTCACATGTAATGTTTATGTAGGCTCTTTCCACGCCTATTACTTGTAGTAAATCTTCAAGTGTAACCACTTTTTATTTGTAACTTGAAACTTCTCCCTACAACTGCTTGTCAAGTGTATTCAAGTTTTGTTACGTGCATTTCCTGCGACCCATTTTACACACCTCTATGTAGTTTCAGGAACATCACACTCCGTTCTGTATCAGTTTCAGATGTCACCTGAAAGCTTGCAATGCAAAATGCTTTCTTCCCACGCCCATGCAATTTTAAATTCTTACTTATATTGACTGTATTACGTAACCGTGTTACCTAGTTAATAAAATGCGTCTCCAACAATTCTGATGGTTAAGTAAGTCGTATCGTTTTCGTTGTGGGCTCTGCATTTACGCTTTGTATTGTTGACCCGTAAATCATGGTTGGTTGGTTGGTTTGGGGAAGGAGACCAGACAGCGTGGTCATCGGTCTCATCGGATTAGGGAAGGATGGGGAAGGAAGTCGGCCGTGCCCTTTCAGAGGAACCATCCCGGCATTTGCCTGGAGTGATTTAGGGAAATCACGGAAAACCTAAATCAGAATGGCCGGACGCGGGATTGAACCGTCGTCCTCCCGAATGCGAGTCCAGTGTCTAACCACTCGTAAATCATGTTCGGAGTTAAATGTGATACTGCTGCATTCGGTAATCAGAGTCGTACATTATTTCGGCCAGTAGTGTAGTACGTTCTGTCCGATATATGTATTAAAATTGCTGCCACCGTAGCCGAGGTCGCCAGCGCATGCTAGTGTAATGGCGCTCGACTCGGAGGTAAGCCGATTCGTATCCTGGCAGTTGATGAAACTTTAAATGCCAGCGCTTGGATGGCAAATGGAGGAGAGATGATGGAAAATACCTCATTGTCACCAGACATGGCCCCAGTGTCCTGGATTCAGCTCCAAAATCGCTCCACAGTGGGGGAGGATATGTGATACTGTTGATGGGGCACCGTACGTCGGAATGGGACGTTAAGCTCGGCGATGCCTTTGTGTTCTTCGTGGTGGGTACTCTATGTGCCGAAATGGGGGTTCATCCTCTTCCTTCCTCCCATCTATAACAACAGAGAAGCAACACTACACCGTCAAAAACACTCATTATAGTCATGCACACGACAAAGATACACATCTCGTATGAAGTTCTTCCCATGAGCTTCGGTGCATGGTTCCTGCATTTGTTTCAATTCTTTCATATTCTGAGTTTAGGGCTTTGTGCTGTAACTTCCAACAACACATCTCTCTCACTGGCAGCACAAGTATTGCGTATTAAGTAACTGTAAAATAGTTATTGCAATTCACATTCCACAAATGTTCGGTACAAAGTCTAAAACCGACAATAACTACCGAAATTATTAAGGGAGCTTTTAACTTGTAGCGTAGGCAGCAACTGCAACTTCTAACTGTTGCGACTTTTAATGGTGGAAATTTTTCTTCTCTGCCAGCAGCTGCAAAGAATGGTCCACATTAATCCTAGTACAGACAATATATCTCGCCGTTCTACCATCCTCACTTCTCATCAATCGCCTCATGTGTCTTCAATTCTCCCTCAACAGTAAATGTAATTTCACTTCCGTTGAACATTGAGAAGAAGAAATATCACTTATCGACATATCATTGCCGTATTTACATAATCATATTACATACATTCTCAAAAGATTCATATTTTACCAAACAACCGTAAACTATATATACTACTGTCTCATGAATGATTGGCCACTGACAACCCTTCATCTTTGAAGTGCACTGAAATAATAATTGTTGTTTATTAAAACACGATAGGTACCACGGCCGCGCGTTTTGAGGCACCATGTGACGGAATACGCGGCCCCTCCCGCCGGAGGTTCATGTCCTCCCTCAGGCATGGGTGTGTGTGCTCTTCTTAGCATAAGTTAGTTTAAATAGTGTGTAAATCTAGAGACCAATGACTTCAGCAGTTTGGTCCCTTAGGAATTCACACATTCGGTTTCGCGGCTTTAAGCCCTACCACCAGGTGAACAACGTTAAAAGATCATAGACATAACCGTCACGACTATCGTCAACGTTATGGCGAGCGAAAGGTAAAGAAGAAGTGCGCTATTTATTAAAATTTGCCGCTTTTTCCTTGCCCTGTACTGAGCTGACCTGCTGTCACACAGACACAAATTTTAATGAATTGGGCACTTATTCTTCACCTTCTGCTCGCCATAACATTGACGAAGTTCTCTGAATAGTAACTTTGACTAGGAGCGATAGGTATTGTCATAATCTTTTACAATTGTGCACCTGATGATGCAGATTAAAGCTGCGAAACGTTCTGTTGTATAAAACAACAATTTTACCAGCTGTGAGCAGAGTTCTTCCTGACATCGTACCTTCCATGGTGGTCTTATACTAGAGGTGAAATTTTATTCCACAAGGATTCGAACTAACGTCCTAGACTCAAGCAGTGGCGAACAGTTGTGCATTAGTGGTATCAGCGGCGGAGTCGAAATCTGCTCAGTTATGTTTGCCCTATATGATATAACCATAAATTACATAAACATTTAAGAGACACGGTAAAATTATTTGTCATTACTACAGTCGACCAACCAAAATTGCGTACATGGCATAAACACACGCGTCTCTGGTTCGGCAATCGACTCTTCAGTGCTTACCAGTAACTTGAATTCGCTCTGGTTATGAAGTATTATATGAATAAGATGAATCACCCAAAACTTAAACCTCAAATATTGCGGGAATGGAAAGTGCTATTGACGTGTGGATTTTAAAGAATGATGGTTAACAGGGGCTCGTATTGTTAGGCAATAAATAGATTGTCATTATAAAGTGTAGTTTTTGTGCAGACATACACTGTTTTTAAATGGAACAATGCCTACAGACACTAAAGACTGAAAATATGTTGAAATGTCAGTAGTGTTTGTTACACGCTTATTCATATACGTCATATAGTATTTTGAAAATTACCAGTACTGAAAGCTCTTTGGGCCATTCAGCTGCTAGGCACGATGGTATTTTGTTGGCTTACAGTACGTTCCTGTGATTCTTGAGTGCATTGCGACTTGGGTAGTCAGTGCGTGACAGTCCAAGCAGTAGGTCGTGAGTGGATGGTGGGATTTACCATGGTGTATGGAGAATGTAGGAAGAATGCAGTTCGTTCTCGTACGGTGTATGCGGTAAGACATTCCAATAGACGTCAACCATCTGGACAATTATCTATCAAACTCTTCAATTACGTGAAAGCGGTAGTGTAACACCTAGACAACATAACAGAAGAAAACAAATGACGAAAGTGGAGGGGGAAATTGTTCATGCTGCTGTTACAGTTGAACCGCAATTTAGCTCCAGCGCAATCTGACAAGGAAGTGGCGTGTATCTCAAGTGTCCTACGGATTCACCATCGACATAGGTTATTTCCCTATCACATCTCTCATCATCAAAAACTCCATATAAACGATAACCAGAATAATATGAACTAATATACATTACTATTAAGACAAAATACTCCCGATGTATCATGTATCTGTTTTATTGATGAAATCACATTTACCAGTCGTGGTCAGGTAAACAGCCGCAACATGCACTATTGCATCGGTTGCAATCCCCGATGACTTAGTCAGGTGGCACGTCAGCTTCATAGAGTGTAAACGTATCATAGGGGATAGTGAATCATCAGCTCATAGGCTCGTTTTTCACACACGGAACACAGAACGTGTACAATTATGGTAGCCTACTAACAGACCACCTTCCACGGCTGCTAGAAGACGTCCTTCTGTAGACTAGGAGGAAGCTTTGGTACCAACCTGCTGGCTGTTCAACCCACAGTACACGAAGTAGTACAGCATATTTGCAGTGTAACCGTATGTAATGGGGCGGGGGGTTCCATAATTAATGATCCAGTTTGGAAAGGCTTTAGAAAGAAAGCCATTGCTCAGAATTACGGCCAATGTAAACAGCATATTATTGACGTAGGGGCCAACCTCGTGGAATAAAAAATATTTGACGAAAATTTGCCCAATAGATAACGCTACAAACTTGAGATTATGTGCACCAACAGACGCGCAGCACATATCTGTTCTCATTTTATATCAGAGACGCCAAATATAACGGTCTCCACGAACAACGGCGCCCTCTTTGTGAAGCTTTTTCACCTGAACGTTGACTGTGCTCCAGTTTCACTACAGAAGTTACGGTCACCCAAGCGTATGAAAAATGCATTGATCCGATGTCTGATAATGGGTCTGGAGAAACTGATTACAAATTTCGAAAGGACAGGTTCTTTTGAAGTGCAATGTGGCATGGGGAGGAAAGTAATAGATCCGACTTAGGTCGCAAAGGGCGCCACGGGACTGCAGGAGGAGTCGAGCGTCGGTTTGCAAACATGCAGTGGACCAGAAATCGCCCGAACGTTGGATATTTCTCAGCACGATGAATGAAATTCTACGAAACATCCTGCACTGATATCCATGCAGAATCACCCATGTTTTAGAGTTGTTTACTGGTTACCTTGCACCAAGAGAAACGTTCCTTATGGAAATTCTTTCTCACCTAGAAGTGGATAATGAATGGCCAGGTAACATTCGGTGCACAGACGAAGGCCATTTCCATCCCCAAGAACATGCGAACAATCGGAATAGCAGAATATGGATAACAAAAACCCCGCCCGCACATCAACTGACACCATGTCGTTCTGCAAGATGACTGTATGGTGTGGTTTGACGTTATCGTTTATTGTAGGGCCGTATTTTTTCGTCACTGGTAAACTCTATGGGCATTAGCCTAATTCCGAACCTTCAAGAGCCACTATTGTGTGGGTTGGATCGTGGTTATGCAAGATGGCGCTCTTCCGCACAATGCACAGCCAGTAGAGCGGCTCCTGCAGAGGCATTTCGGAAATGTGAGAATTGTCAGCTGCCATATCAATACCGCTTTGCCGACCAAATCACTTGACGTTAATCGATGTGAATTCTGGCTATTGAGTTGTCTGGAAGACCTTGTGTTCAGTGCTCCAATTACGAACGTAGCAGAATTGAGGGCTCACATTAGGCAACGCATTCTGAATGTGGCCCCCCGAGACACTACGATCTGTTGTGGAACATGCTGTTTCTCGCTTTAAACTTGTTGCAGAAAACGGTGGACAGCATACTGAACATTTTTTATGGCAGAATCAAGACACTTACAAACCGGTGTCATTATGCTCTTTATGTGGTTTTGGGTTCCAGGACAATTTATAACCGATATCATTAGCTTTTTATGCAGTTTTCGCCCTCAGGACAATTAAAAACCTTTTTTCCCATTCCATTTGGTATGACCGTACCTTGTTGGATGATCTTCTCTAACTAAGACTGCCACAATTGTAGATTGGTGAAGTTGTGCAGCCATACACATTGAACACTACGGATGGTTTTATGTGCAACTAAGACCATAGCCGACGTACTGCTATTCATCTGTCATTTGTACGGCCTCATTTACGTTAAGACGCTTACAGCACCATCTACTGGCAAAATTTTCATAAAACTTTATTTTCCTCCACGACGTTCCCCCACACCCATGACTCCCCCCCTTGTCCCCCCCTCTAAATCAATGGTATGCTTTTCAAATTAGACGTCAACTGAGCAATGATTATTTTCTACTCAGTTTCGAAAGTGGAACTTTAATTACAGTTGTGTGTGTGTGTGTGTGTGTGTGTGTGTGTGTGTGTGTGTGTGCGTACGAAATGAAACTGAACGTAAAATTACATTTACTATTGTGGAAGTATGGAAGACAACAAGAACAAGAGGCCAGTAATGAGAAGTGAGGATGTTAGAACTGGGAGAGAAATCGACTGGGCTACTACTGTTGTGGACCACTCTTGGCAACTGCTGGCACAGAAGAAAAATTTCCGCTATTAAAAGTCGCAATAGTTTGTTGGAATGGCAATTGTTGTCTACACTACAAGCAAGAAGCTCCAGGTAAGACCCGTTAATAAATCTGGTAGAAACAAAACTTTGTACTGGACATTTGGTGAGTGTAAATTCCAGTAACTACTTTACATTGATCTAATACGAAACACTTGCGGTGTTAGTGAGAGAGATATGTTGTTGGAAGTCGTAGTGAAAAGCCGCTTACTCAGGATATGAAAGTAGCAAAACAGATGCAGGAACCTCCTACTGGAGGTGGCTTGCCATTGCCTTCCTCCGACATGATAATAAATGTGAATCTTTGTCGGTTCATGACTGTGATGAGTGTTTTGGACAGAGTAGGGTTCGGTTTCTGTTATCATGGATGAAAGTAAGGGAGAGGATAAAACGCGCTGCCGGCACAGAGCCTACTCCTCATGAATAATACGAAGGGGGCCACCGAACATAACGTCCCCGTCCGACGGAAGGATCACCATCAACATTGTCACATGTCCTCACTTCGTGAAATATGGCAGAGAGATTCGACTCACGAAGCACCATTGATTACTGTTGGTAATGGTTTCATAATCTCCTCTTCTTAATCCCACAGCGGGACGAAGGTTGTAAGCCATCCTGAAATATCCAATAAATAATACATTCTTGCCAACATCTTCCACCTAAAGCGTAAACAAAATTCATGGCCACGTTTAAAATGCCAATATTTTTTCTCTGTAGACAACTTGTGTACAAGCCTATATTTATTTTTACCCTGATCAGGAGACATCACTACCCGTGAGGCCATTTTCTAGGATGGCCTTCGGCTGTGCGTCTGAGGTAGGACTTCCAAATTCTCTGTATGCATCCCTAAACTGACGAATTAAATCATCAAGGTTTGGCTTATAATACCACAATTCTTCTAATACAATAACAGCTGCAGAATAATTTATTTTGTTGCCATAAAATGTAATAGCTAATTCATCAATCCTTTGTTGATTGTTGGGAACTAGGAAAGCCAGGCGTAGGTCGTCCGGGTAATTTCGGATATGGTCCCAGTTGGCATAAAAAAACTCCAACGCAGACACTAGCTGTAAACATGTCCTCACTTAATGCGAGACACTACTGAGCGATTTGGAACTGAATCCAGGACACTGATGCAAAGTCTGGTGTTCAGGAACTTTACGCCACCAGCTCTCCTCCCCTTGCTAACCAAATGCTGGCAGTGAAAATTTCAACAACCTCCCGGATTCTAACCGGCTTACATTCCAGTCGAGCGCCACTGCACAGCCGTCCGTTAGCGACCTCGGCTACGGAAGCGGATATCGGGACAAGGGAAATGAGTTGTGCGATCAATGTTGGTGGCAGAGATTTCTTTCATTCAACTTCGTATTTATGTTTGACATCAGTTAGGAGATTCTGGTGACGTCGGAGAGTCAGTTCGGTTAGTACAATAGTATGTGATGGTAACGACTGAGTTCCGACTCAGCGCCCGCGGCCCACCTGTCTAGCCCGTATGTGTGGCCTATCGATAAAACATTAGTAGAAGTGACGCAGTCTAATGACTATGTACTGTAATACTAACATTTTAAGTTTGAAAAGTCCTGTGTCTGGCATGTTTTAATTTCAATTTCATATTGTGACATACTGAAGAAAGCTGCATTATTGTATCCGAAACCTAGGTAAAGTTTCTTTGCTTATGCAACTGGAGGCTCAAATTTAATATAATAACGAGGTAAGGTTTTTTATCGGATAATTGTAATTGGTTCGAGAAGGTGATATAAATTTAGAATTAAATTCTCCATTGTCAGTGGTACAAAACATATAAGGAGGCAGTGGCACCGAATGTGATCCCCACAGCCGTTTACGAGACTGGGTGAGGTAGCTTTCCTGTTGCCCTGATGGCGGTAGAGCTGTCGCCTTAAGCACCATTACATTCCAGCGGGCTACGCTCGTTGCTCTCCTCCCTTTGCTCTCTACCTGGGGAAGAAGATACAGGTGTAAATTAGACCTGTAAATTATTAGCATTATTGGTAACCGCGTATGCTACAGAAACAATGGCGGAAAAGGTAATAATACTCAAAAGACAGATACCTCGTTCGTAGTTTTGATATATCGTTTCGTTTACAAACCTCAACTGAAGCTTTTCACTGAATCAAAAGTGTAAATGGTTGATCATGATGTACGCAGTTGTCTGACTTCCTAAATTGCTTGCTACAGAGGTGACTGATGATACACTTACTTTCTGAATGTGTATAGAAACTTAAATAGCATCGATTACTACTGATATTCCATTGCCGGCTGGAGTGGCCCAGCGGTTCTAGGCGCAATAGTCTGGAGCCCCGCGACCGCTACGGTCGCTGGTTCGAATCCTACCTCGGGCATGGATGTGTGTGATGTCCTTAGGTTAGTTAGGTTTAAGTAGTTGTACGTTCTAGGGGACTGATGACCTCAGAAGTTAAGTCCCATAGTGCTCAGAGCCATTTGAGCCATTTTTGATATTTCATTGTTGGACTTCCTGGTACTGAGCTGAAACCAACCGTTATGTACAAACTCATGGAAAACGCGAAACTGACGTGTCAGCTAGAGTAATCCGTGGCCAAAGAGTTTATTGGTCCAGGAATGAACATGTGACGTCACACTTTGTGGACGCTCAGCACCGCACAGCGCCCGCGGGAAGTCACTGTTTCATTGAAAAGATACGTAATTACAATGAAATCCGGACCCTTAGCTTCTTGCAGGCGTTGATAAATATCAACGGGGACAGTTGAAAATGTGTGCCCCGACTGGGACCCGAACCCGAGATCTTCTGCTAACATAGCAGACGCTCTTCCCGACTTTTTTCTTTTTCTTTTTATTTGTTTTTTTGTGTTTTTCTTTAATTGAAAAAATAGAGGGTTCGTCCACTTGATGGCAAAACAATTACCGCATCGCCCGGAAATTGACGTCGGCTGCCGACCAAGTGCTTTTATTTTTAGTAGCACAGCCAGTGGAAGGAGGCATGGCGTGTAGGGGACTAATTGCGAGGCCTAGCCACTATGTCTCTCCCCTCCCAGCACTTAAGCGCACCACTACATTTATTATTTATTTATTCGTTTTATGTAAGAAGTAACTAAAGCAAGGGAGCTATACGCCAAAAATTATGCCGAAAATATGATTTACAATGGTCTTCTTGCCCGCTGGGATCATCTTATCCAAGCGGGCGGCCAATAACAGGCGGTCGTCATTGCAATTGACACCACCAGTTATCAACCGTTGGAGCGTCTGGGGCCGCTTCACACAGTCAGAGACTGTTTCTGTTAATGTAGGGGTATGGTGGAAACATCACGTCTGTAAGTCAGTTACTTCACACACTCGGCACACCCCAGCTGGGGCGGGGGTTCATGAATCACGAACCCATAGAGTTGGCCAAAAGGTTCCGGTGTTGTTCAAATGTGTGTGAAATCTTATGGGACTTGTTGTATATATGGATGTCGGGCGAGACGTCGGATGTCATAGTGAAAACTCCACAATATTTCATCCGCGCAACTGGCCGACATCTTCAGGTGCGACAAACACACTGCCGCTTGCTGCTTCCGACAGAGGTTGCTGGGGCTGCCGATGGCAGCGGAGAGCAGCAGCGGCAGCCTCCGCGAGTGCGCCGAAGTCTTTGGTTCTTCATCCTGTAGGTGGCGTTGCTGTCCTTCCAGCTATCGGTTGATGTCGCCGCTATTGGCCATCGAATTTGGCGCCTCAATGCATGTGCACTTCCTGCCTAACACTGGCATAAATAGTGGGCTCTGGTCCTGCCTTAGCAGTGTGTTCGTCGCACCTGAAGATGTCGGCCAGTTGCGCTGATGAAATATTGTGGAGTGTTCACTATGACATCCGACTTCTCGCCGGAGAACCATGTGTACAACATGTCCTTCGGGAAAGCCTCAAGCAACACAACTTATGGGGCTTAACTGCTAAGGTCATCAGTCCCTAAGCTTACACACTACGCAACCTAAATTATCCTCTGGCCAAACACACACACCCATGCCTGAGGGAGGACTCGAACCTCCGCCGGGACCAGCCGAACAGTACATGAGTGCAGCGCCCTAGAACGCTCGGCTAATCCCGCGCGGCGGTTCCGGTATTCTGTCCTGTTCGTTACGACCAAGAACTCGTCGATCATTTATTGCCACAAATTGAGGACTTCCTTTTCGGCGTCGCGGTTCATGTAGTTTATCGCTATTCCTCGTACCCAATTGACCGCATTGATCTTGGTCATCGGGGAATAACCAGCGTCGGGATGAAAGAGTTCTAGGGGCACAATCGAAACATAGGGGCAGCGTAGCAGAAAAGCTAGTATCTCGGGGATAAGTTTCCAGCACTCGCGTATGGGCCACAGTTCGGTCTATGTTCGTCCATGTCCACCGTCGCACAACGGGGTCACATGGGGTCGTCAGTTAGGTGAATGGCATGTAGCCTTCGTTGGTTCGGAAATTTCTCGTTAGTGACGACATACCACGTCGCCCGCACTAAAGTTGACAGGAAGGGCACTGTGGATGGCTCGCCGGACACGTTCCCAGTCGGCCGTGGGGTGTCGTCGTACAATGTCGTTAGCCGGATTCCAGCGCTGGAGAACACAATAATAAATCTTTGTTGTTGGACGCCGTGTCTCCGGTATAACCCTCAACATGTAGCTGTGCTCCACGAAAAGCATCCTAATATGTGATAGCGAGGACGATAATTGTCCAACAGGTACCGGTGAGCACAGAGTGCATGGGGCCACCTCTGCTATTAGGAAGCCAGGAAGACTGTCTGTTGGTGAAAGCCAGAGTCGCCGCATTGAGCGAAGGTACAGTGCCAACGTTCTGTGCTTCACGTGAGTCCAGCACCTCATTCGTGGAATCGTAAAGTGAGAGCAACAAAACGGATCTTACAAACGGCACCAGCGTTCACCACGTGTCCGAACAATGCCCGTATCCTGGAAACCATCATGTCGGTCATCGGTAATATGTGGGCGTAATGGTTAAGGTGAGAAGCCATGTACACATTGACGTATTAAGCGCGTTGAAGAATGTCCAACGATCTGATTTTATGGAGGCGAGCCTATATGCGGAGTCGTCGTAAGACCTTACGATACGTAAAGGCCGCCGTCCGTTGTATTTGTCGATGGAGCGATGTCCCTAAGCATTTGCGCATTGGGACCTTTGTCAGGCGTACATCCTCTTCTGCAGGCATGCCTCGTTCCACCTCCATGTAGCGTGATTTCCGGAGGTTTATCACGCCGCCTGCCACCGCCTGGAAAGAGCCGTTTCTATTTCGTCACCAGTCCTTGCTAAGAACATCACATCATCGGCATATGCGCCACTTCGGAAGGTCACTGAGCGGAACTGAAGTCCTTCCATGCATCTCCGCAGTCCATGAAGAGCTGGTTCGAGGCCAATGACGAATAACATGGCAGAAAGAGGACAACCCTGTCTGAAGGACCTGTTGACACGAACGGGGGCGGACCGATAGCTGTTAACCATAATCCTCGTGACCGCCCCATGGACCAAATGAAGCACAACAGATGTCTTGAGCGAGATACCGATGTGTTCCATAACTGCACGCAGAAAACCACGTTCAACGCGATCAAAAGCATGATCAAAATCCAGCGCGACAAGAGCGCCGTGGAGGCGGCATGTTTGCATGAGCGCCATCACGTCTCTATAGGTGCTTAAAGTAGTAAACACATTAGTGTCGCCTCTGAGGCACGTTTGGTGAGTGTGAATGGCCGACGTTACCGTAGATTTGAGCCTCTCATGGAGGAGGAGGATGCGTGTCAATAGCTTGTAGTCAGTGGGCGAAAATCAAGTGGGCGACAGCTTCCTCCGAGTTTGGTCAACGGAATCAAGAGACCCTCAGTGAATTCAGATGATACCTGAAAATCAGGACTCAGGACCTCTCTGTACATCGTGAGCCATATTGGGTGCATGAGATCAAATAATCTTTAGTAAAATTCAAGTGGGAGTCCCTCAGGGCCTGGCGTTTTGTTGGGAGCACCGCGCCTGTTATCCTCTCGCAGTACTTCCAGTCACCTCCGACAAGAGCGTAGCATCATGCTGTGGGTTCAGATAGACGGGAAGGTCAGACAGGACTTCCCTGACTCCTATATCCATGTTGTACTCGTAGAGACTACTAAAGTACGTGTTATCTTTCGGTCACCGTGCTGTACGATCCAAGTGTCCAACAAAGCCAAGTCCTTTACAAGTGCCTGAAGTGCTGGGCAGGTGGTATAGTGCGGCACCTGGTCAGATGGTCTGCTGTGCGTTCAGATAGACGGGAAGGTCAGACAGGACTTCCCTGACTCCTATATCCATGTTGTACTCGTAGAGACTACTAAAGTACGTGTTGTCTTTCGGTCACCGTGCTGAACGACCCAAGTGTCCAACAAAGCCAAGTCCATTACAAGTGCCTTAAGTGCTGGGCAGGTGGTATAGTGCGGCACCTGGTCAGATGGTCTGCTGTGGTTTCAGATAGATGGGAAGGTCAGACAGGACTTCCCTGACTCCTATATCCATGTTGTACTCGTAGAGACTACTAAAGTACGTGTTGTCTTTCGGTCACCGTGCTGTACGACCCAAGTGTCCAACCAAGCCAAGTCCTTTACAAGTGCCTGAAGTGCTGGGCAGGTGGTATAGTGCGGCACCTGGTCAGATGGTCTGAGCACACAATTGAAATCTCCGCCTACTACTAAGTGGTTGCCATTGCCCTGGAAGAGAAGAGAAATGTGTTCGGCGAGAAAGGTGCGGCGTTCTCTCTTTTTGTCGGTGCCGGAAGGAGCATACAGGTTTACCAGACGAACTGTACCAATCGTGATTGCGACCCTCCGCGCCGAACGTAAAGAGGACCCATCAGTTGCCATACCCCCTTCGCTCAGGAGAATTATCGTACCTCCGCCGTCCACATTTGAAGGCAGAGTGTAGGTGTCATATCCGTAGGTATCGATGCAGAGTCCGGACTTCTTGAAGGAAAACAACATCCAGATCAGTATCTCGTAACGTATCTTGCAGTATACGGGTCTTGACAGCAGAAGTAACGCCGTTGACATTGATCGTGGCGATACGGTATACCTGTTCCATCAAGTCGCGGAGAATGTCTTTGGTATTACAGGTGGCAGTGGTCGTGGTGATGAGTGTCGTTATGGCGTAGAGATACGAAGCGACCGGTGTGGGTCATGCCGGTCTAGGCGTCTGTCGCCGGCTGCCAGCGTATCGGTGAATTGTCAGGGTCATGAAACGCATCCTGCATTTCCATCTCCTGCGCCCAGTCTCCAAGGGACGGCGATACCACTGGATCTCGAAAGGCAGACGTAGTCGAGGCCGCTTCCATGGGATCGGGGCTTCGGTGATCTCCCGCATCCCCGTAGTGCGCAGACCCGCCGGTAGCGGGAGGAGACGTCGAGCTGTGTGGTGCGATAGTATCACCCGAGTCGGATCGTTTTATCGGCTGACGCACCTCATCGTCCAGCGTCACCATCTCTGACTGTTCTGTTGCGTCGGTTTTTATGCGCCGTTTCTTATGAAGCTTTGGCGATTTCTGTTTACGCTTTCTCGCCTCTGTTTCCAGCGTAAGGCAGGAGGGAGGACACTTCATCCTGTTCTTCAACTTCCACCGCACCGTCTACTTGTCGTTGTAGCGGTGCCCCTGGACTCGAAGAGAGGGCAATAGAAGTATCGGCGCTGGAAGACGCTGGGGGTTCCTGAGGAGCTATTGCAGGGGCCTCCAAAGCTTACACCAATACAGAAGGGTCTTCATAGACAGCTGGCGTCTCCCGTCTCGCCGCCGCAACATACGTCATCGGCATAGAGGTCGCTGGTCGCTACCCACGGTTCAATCTGATCGGCTGAGGGCGTCTGCATTAGACGCCGTTGCAGGAATTCGGTACCTGTATGTCCTACCTCTCCACATCCGGAGCAGGTCTTCGGCTGACCGTCATAAATAATTATCGGTCTGCAAACAGCGATCGTGAGATACGAAGGCATATGGCGATACAATGCAATACGGACCTGTCTCACCTTGTTAAGGACAGGGTAAGTTTCGAAGGTCTTCCATTTTTCGGCCGTATGGCCGAGGACTGTGCCATAGGGACAAAGACCAAGGGTGACCAAATACGCTGGAACTTCAAATGTAGCTCAAACATGCGCACATTTAATATTCCGAGACCACCACAACCACATTTCCAAATTGTTCAAATGGCTCTGAGCACTATAGAACTTAACAACTGAGGTCACCAATCCTCTAGAACCTAGAACTATTTAAACCTTACTAACCGAAGGACATCACATACATCCAAGCAAGAGGCAGGATTCGAACCTGCGACCGTAGTGGTTGCGCGGTTCCAGACTAAAGCTCATAGAACCCCTCGGCCACACCGGCCGGCACCACATTTCCGTCAGAGTGGGACAACCGATAAACTTCCGTAGAGTGTCTGAGAAGTTTTTCAGAGGCCTCATCGTCGGTGAACGTAAGGTATACAACAATGAAGACAATAGATAAGACGATACCTAGCAGCTCGTTCGGGTCAACATGCATCACGTCGCGTAAAAATCTCTCTACTTCGTGGGCATTGGGTCTACAGCACGTATTGTCGAACTGCAGCTTCTTCGTGGCTTTATGATACAAAAGAGCTATCGGATGTCACTTAACACTACCGCGGTGGCGCGGTAAACAATAACACACCTGAAAACGCGACACGTAGCGGCCGCTCCATAGCCTTAAGCCGACTGACACACAACACCCAGTCCCCTGGGAAGAATCGAACACGGGCCCCCTGCGTGGTAGGCGGTAACGCTACCGCTACGCTACGGAGGCGGACTAGTAAGAACAGATGAAGTATAAGGAGGGAGTGGAGCCGAATGTGATCCCCACAGGCGGTAACGAGACTGGTTGCGGTATCTTTCCTGTGGCCCTGATGGCGGTTGAGGTGTCGCCTAAAGCACTATTACATTCCGGCGAGCTACGCTCGTAGCTCTCCTCCCTTTACTCTCTACCTGGGGCAGAAGATGTGGGTGTAAATTAGACATGGAAATTATTAGCATTTTTGGTACCTCCTATGCTACAGAAACAATGGCAGAAAAGGTAATAATACTCAAGACAGATACCGTGTTCGTAGTTTTGATATATCGTTTCGTTTACAAATCTCAACTGAAGCTTTTAACTGCTTCGAAAGTGTAAATGGGTGATCGTGATGTAAGCTGTTGCCTGACTTCCTAAAATTCTAGTTATAGAGGTGACTGATAATACACGTATTATCGGAATGTGTATAGAAGCTTAAGTAGCATCGAATACTGCTGATAGTACATTGGTTGATTTCCTGGTACTGGGTTGAAACCAACCGTTAAGTAAAAACTCATGGAAAACGCGAAACTGACGTGTCAACTAGAGTAATCCGTGGCCAATGAGATACATTGGTGCAGGAATGAACCTGTGACGTCACAATTTGGGGACACTCAGCTCCGTGCAGCGCCCGCGGGAAATCAATGTTTCATTGAAAAGCTACCCACTAAAGGTATGAAATTACAATGAACTCTAGACTTTAAGCTCTTTAGAGGCGTTTATAAATATCAACGGGGACAGTTGAAAATGTGTGTCCCTACTGGGCCTCGAACCCAGGACCTTCTGCTTATGTGGCCGACGCTCTATCCGATTGAGCCACCGAGGACACAGAGGATAGTGTGACTGCGGGTAGTTACATCTGACACGCTTCCTGTGAGAACCACACTTTCCAACTCTCTGTCCACACATTACATATGTAGTGCCCCTGCCCACTATGCTCATTACTCGCGGTAGTCAATCAACCGGTTCCCGTAAGAGTTCGGGCAATTTGAGTGCATCCGCACTGAAGAAGATCATCGTGTGTGATCATATACAACGTACACAGCACAACAACCGCGTACCTCACATGGCTGGTCCCGGCGGAGTTTCGAGTCCTCCCTTGGGCATGGATGTGTGTGTTTATCCTTAGGATAATTTAGGTTAAGTAGTGTGAAAGCTGAGGGAGTGATGACCTTAGCAGTTAAGTCCCGTAAGATTTCACACACATTTCACACTCAGTTTAGAGCGTACCTCACAGTGACGTCTCGGTACATAAATTGGATTATATGAAGTTGGTGTCTGTCCTTTCTGACATATCCGAAAGAACAGATACCATCTTAATATAGATAAGGCTTATCGTCCAATGATCTGCTTCGGTGCAAATTCACTCACATTGCCCGGACTCTTATTCGAATCGGTAGATTGACTGCTGCGAGTAACTGGAAGCCGGCCAATGTGGTCGTGCGGTTCTAGGCGCTTAGCCTCGGGCATGGATGTGTGTGATGTCCTTAGGTTAGTTAGGTTTAAGTAGTTCTAAGTTCTAGGGGACTGATGACCACAGGTGTTAAGTCCCCTAGTGCTCAGAGCCATTCGAACCATTAGTAACTAGAAGAGTAAGAAGAGTGGGTAGGGGCACAACAAATGTAGTGTGTGGACAGAAAGTTGGTAGTGTAGGCCTCACGGGGAGAATGCCAGAGATAAGCCCCTGGAGTCACACTGTTGTCTGTGTCCTCGGTTCTCAATCGGATAGAGCGTCTGCCATGTAAGCAGGAGATTCTGGGTTCGAGTCACAGTCGGGGAACACATTTTCAACTGCCCCGTTGATATTTATCAAGCCCTGTAAGCTGCTAAAGGTCTGGATATCACTGTAATTTCATTCTCCCAGAGCTGCAAGATCACCAATGGTATCTGTTCTTTCAAACACGTCAGAAAGATCAGATACAATCTGCATACACTTAAAGATTTGTCGTGTGCTGTCGAGAAGACGCTGTCAAGAATTATGAAACTCTTCTGAAACAGTGAGTCGGTCCCCAGTTGGAGGCGGCTGCTAGCACTCGTGAGGCCTGCAGTTGGAAGGAGCGTGCCAGAGATAAGTCCTTGCAGTCGCACAATTCTCTGTGTCCTCGGTGGCTCAGTCGGACAGAGCTTCTGCACACTCACGTGCTGTCTTTTATCCTGGGCCTCGGAGTAAACAGAAAAGTAGATTATGTGTCTTTAACGTTTGCGCAGGCATTTGCCGGTATAAATTAGTAAGGTATGATGGCTCAGACGTAATGTGTGGTAATTGCTGCAGAGCACCTAACGATAATTACTTCATATGTTGTCCGCTTGCTTAGCTGGGTGGTAACGTGCTCCCCTCCTATGAATGCGGGCCCAGGTTCGATTTACGGCCGGAATTAGTAAGGTATGATGCCTCGGACGTAATGTGTGGTGATTTCTGCAGACCACCGGACTTCACGATAGTTTTTTCATCTGTCGTCTGTCTGCTTAGCTATGTGGTAACTTGCTCGCCTCCCATGTGAGATGGCCCAGGTTCGATTCCTGGCCGGGTTGGAGATTTTCTCCGCAACGGGACTGGGTATTGAGTTCTCCTCATCATCATTTTACCCTCATCACCGGCGCGCAAGTCGCCCAATGTGGCATCGACTGACATAAGACTAGCCCTTACCTGCCGAACTTCCCCTGATGGGGCCTCCCGGCCAACGATGCCGTACGCTCATTTCCATATTTTTTTTATGTATTTATCGAACGACTTTCGCACTGTAGAACAACCTCCAGACGTTAAGACGCAAGTGCTTTCATTTAGAAACGAAACGGAAAGCGATCTTCATGTAACCTTTTGTCACGGGAATCCACGAAAATTCCTAATCACCGCATTATAAAGCAGAATCCTATTCAATGAAGGTTTAGCCTACTACGAAATTGTTAAATGGAGTTTCAGTTGGGACGTCAGACAAAATTTGTTTGATGAGTCAAGTTGGAAAATGGCAGCCTACTTGTTTACGTGACATAATCGCATCATTTATTTCGGAGACTGTCGTAACAGTTAAGAACAAATCTTGCACCCTCTTATTTAATGCTTCCATCACTGATTTTGACAAACATGAGAAGGTGAAAGTAATAGTAGACGAACGTTTGTAATAATTTCTCTTTGTGCATGTCGAACATCGATGGTAAAAGTAAAAAGAGATTTAAGAGGAACGACGACATGATTTACGGAAAGAGTTGCTTTGTGCATGTTGAAAAAACAGATAACAGAGCAAATAATAGAAACAGATAATTGAGCAAATATTAAGCTATACTCTTACCTGTAACATATTTGCCCATATGTGTATCAGAAGTAGCTCCACGTGTCCTTTTACAATCGAGGTTCTGTAGATATTTCTCTGCATAGTAAGACTGATTCTGGAATTGGACTTTATTTCCAAATATTTCCAAGTGGAACTTTCGAGACAGTTTTTTGCGGTAAAAAATGGGCTTCATTATGAGAGGGATGTTGGACGTATTCTTCTACTCTTAGACGAAGAAAATGAATCGTATTAATACAAATTAAAACTCACTATAGCGAGAGAACAGGATATTTGAAACAATTTCAATATGTCGTTTATGTTTCAGTGAGATTGACATTTTTTGGAGGATGACTAGTTTCGATATTCATATTCTGATGTGTGTTTCTGATGCAGACACGCAGCTGAATCAGAACGTTATTATTGACTTACTAACTTCCAATCTCATAATAGTAAATGATGAAATCCTTGACACTCAAATAAACAACCAAAGGCCTGAGTCGCTCTCATAAAGTTAGTCACCAGATGTTGTGCCCCATGTTATCTAAATGGCTTAATGCGTCCTCCAAGGAGCATTGAGGTGAACTACTGATGATACCACCAGCGGAAGTCAAATTTAATAAAGGCAGTTCTCATAGATAATTTAGATTCGGAGAACGCCAGACGCTCCAGAAATAAGTTTATAGAAGTAATGACGAATAAGGTGCAACAGGGACTATAAATAGACCCAAATGAAACATAATTAAAACCGAAATGTCGGACTCATGTGGTAACGTGAAAACCTCAAGGGTGTTTAACATCTGAGTAATGAGAGAGCAGCTGAGAATACACCAGTGTTTACCATTCTTATTTCAACAACACCTATTCGTCATCAGATATTGTAGTTGCGCTCGTTAAATGGAAGTCTGTGTGAGGTGAAATTTCTCACCGCGCTAAATAATACAAAGAAGTAGGACATAAGGAGAGCTATTACCAGAAAATGATGCTATACGTGTGTGTGCAGAATGAATATTCACTCCTTATTCTTGAAAACCATTCAAAAGCCAAGGTCGCGTAATTTTTTATTCAAAATAACCAGTTCTGAGCACTATGGGACTTAACATTTGAGGTCATCAGTCCCCTAGAACTTAGAACTACTTAAACCTAACTAAGCTAAGGACATCACACACATCCATGCCCGAGGCAGGATTCGAACCTGCGACCGTAGTGGTCGCGAGATTCCAGACTGAAGCGCCTAGAACCGCTTGGCCACACCGGCCGGCGTTTCAACAGTCTTAGCTGCCATCTTCAGATCTTTTTTGTAGTAAAACGCATTCATCTTACATTGAATCTCATGCATAAGATGTTTTACTACAAAAAAAATGTTTACGACATAAACATGACAGCTAAGACTGTTGGTTACCATGATTAAAAAAAATATTTGTGCAGTCTTGGTTTTGAATCGTTTAGAACAGTTAAAACAGATCGCCTTTAAATAATCTCACTCCAAATTGTAGTAAGGGCATCAGTATTGGCTCCCTGGATTAAAGGAGGACTTAGCGGCCGCAACGAATATGCGGAGTCGAGGTACCAGCAGAACACTAAAACACTCTTAACAGGAGTGTTGAGCGGAGACAAGATGAGTGCGAGGTATGCGTACCAGGTCCTAAAGTATTAGCCGGCAGCAGTGACCGAGTGGTTCTAGACGCTTCAGTCTGGAACCGCGCTGCTGCTACGGTTGCAGGTTTGAATCCTGCCTCGGGCATGGATGTGTGATAAAATCTCACGAAAAGGCGCCCGAAGCGCCCTCGCTCTCAGGTGTCGACGAATAAAGATGTGAGACTGTTGTTCATTATGGTGCCATTATTTTAATTTTTTTATTTTTTGGTATTAAGAAATATGATCTTAGTAAGTCAGTGATATTGTTCTTAAAAATTCTTTATAAAATAATTGAACTCAGAAGTATTCGCGAGGATATACCTGCAGGGTAGGAAACCTACTGTACCAATCTGTGAGTGCATAAAATGAAACAGCTAATGCGGCAAATCAGACTCTCAATGAAGTTTCCCAGCATTTCTGCATTTCAGTGTATTTCAATTTGTGTGAGTGTTCAACTAAGTGTGTATCACTTAATCGGCTCCATCTTCTGCAATTTATAGTCTCCACCAATTAGGTTACTTACATGCAATGTATGGACGAGGCGCCCTTTTCAATATTTTCTTTGTTTCTTTTTTTTAATAATGAGATTTACTGGTTATCGATTTGTTAATAATATTCCATATTCAGTCGTAATATACGAGGGCTGTCCAGAAAGTAAGTTACAATTGATCGCGAAATGAAAATCACAGTGACAATTAGAAATGTTTCATTTGTAACAGTTAGTTACACCTTTCAGCTACTTATGTACGTAGTCGCCGTTCTGACTCAGACATTCGTCGTAGAGTTGTACCAACTTTCCAATACCCTCATCATAGAAGGCAGCCGCCAGTGCTTTCCGCCAATTCTCTACGCTGGCCTACAGCTCGTTGTCTGTGCCAAAATGTTGTCTTGATAGCCAGCGGTTCGTTTGAGCAGAGATGAAACTCAGTGGGAGACAATTACGGGCTGTATTGTGGGTAACCAAACATTTCCAATTGAATCGATGCAGGAACATCTTCATTGCCCTTGCAGAATGAGGCTGAGAATTGTCTTGAAGAAGAAACCGCACGACAGTTATGTAATGTTGGCTGCATAGCTTCAGGGGAAAATTCTCACCAGGCCCTCATACTTGGTAGGGGACACTATTTCCTATAACATCTTTACGCGCTCACTAAGAGCTCGGGAATGAAAAGAGCGACATAATTCTACCTAGATTCATACTAGAGACACTGCCCAA
Organism: Schistocerca nitens; assembly: GCF_023898315.1. Lineage (NCBI taxonomy): Eukaryota > Metazoa > Arthropoda > Insecta > Orthoptera > Acrididae > Schistocerca > Schistocerca nitens. Next base: position 108,636,712 of record NC_064619.1, read on the forward strand.
CACATCTTTGCAAAGCTTAATCGGATTTTCATAGTCGTTTCAATTTCGCGACTGATCGTAACTTACTTTCTGTACAGCCCTCGTATTTGTTTTCTAATTATAGCCAATACCGAGGTCAATATAGACGTAATGTGCGTTACGTGTCTTCCGTTTTTCCCCTAAAGATAATACAACTACACTGTTGTTATATTTTAGGAGGAAATTGTCTTAGGCGGGATTAATGAGAAAAACAAAGCATTTAAATATATGACGCTTGTTTTTGCGACTTCGCTATAGTAGACGTAACCGTCTTGAGGCTTACTTGCACAGTAACATGTCAGATGTCGTGTTGAATACGTATAAATGTAAAACAAAAGGGAATTGCTAACTTGTACTACTGTAAATAATTGTTTGTTTCTTGCTAGATCAATCTATTAAACTTTACTAGCCATATAGCACTGTTATAAACATACTAAATCGTTCTAAACGTACATGCAAATGTGGAAGCTAATTAGTCTGTCAGAGCCCGAGTACAATTTGAAAGCATGTAAAATAAAAAATGCTAACTGTCACTCATTAAATAAGTTTATGTTCATTTCGTTACGTCAATCAGTGTAAAAACAAAATTGCGAATTTCATTATTCCATAACATCACTGTTAACTTACGTTAAATGTGAGTCATTTGAGTCAAGTAGAGCTATCATAAACTTAATAAATCGCTCGAAATGAAAACAAAAAGATGGAAATCATCGTCAATGGAAAAGACGTATATTACGTGACCAAACGTGGATTAAATGTTACTCATTTTTCCCAATGATTCCATTCGAGATAGTTTCCCGTAATATCTTACAACAGTGTCGTTTTGTTGTTGTTATGTGAAAAACTGAAGTAGCTCTAATGCTTATTTAATCAAAAGTGCCAATTAGATTCTCCATCCACATGAGAACGTAAGGCCTCACACATGTCTGCGCACGCGAGAGGAGCTCACAAAACTATATTGGACTGTTCTTCCTCATTCACTCTATGGCCGGATCGCGTACTTCCCGACATTAATCTGTTTGGCCCGATGAAAGAAGCACTCCGCGGGAAGCAGTACGTGGTTGATCGGGATACTGCTGCTGCAGCAAGACGTACGCTGCCGGCCGCGGTGGCCGAGTGCTTCTAGGCGCTTAAGTCCCGGAACCGCGCGACTTCTACGGTCGCAGGTTCGAACCCTGCCTCTGGCATGGAAATGTGTGATGTCCTTATGTTAGTTAGGTTTAAGTAGTTCTAAGTTCTAGGGGACTGATGACCTCAGAAGATAAGTCCCATAGTGCTCAGAGCCATTTGAACCATCTGAAGACGTTCGCTCTGACGGCGGCCAATAGAGAGATACGTTGCAGGGATGCAGGTGCTCTGAATAAAGGGGCGTAAGTTCGTTGGAGATGATGTTGAGAAACAGAGTACTGTAGTCAAAAGAGTGGGAAATGATATACCGCACAGAAATGCCGAATAAAACGATAATATTTTCGGTGAAACAATTTGTTGCATTCTGATTGACCGTCCTCCGTGGAATACCAAAATTTTGCGATTGAAGTTGTGGTGTGCGTACTGTAAGACCTTCGGTCTCTAAAGAAGTAGGCGAGTGTCAGCAATATGTCTCGTGGTCTTATCGTGGCGTGTTTATCTTCTGCCATTAGGTCAGACAATAGAGATGCCACTTGCCCGCTTAGAGTAGCAGATTGACGGTGACGAACTTTAAATAGAACTAGATTATTTATTAAAATAATAAAAAGCATAGATATTACGTAACTTGATTCTGGACGCTGTTTACAATTGACAATATAAAGTTCCTTTGGTCTTGGTACGTTAATCATATTCTCACATATCTCTGATACTTGGCAAAGTGTCTATACATTTCTCTTGATGGCTATGTGCAGGAATATGATAATCTTATTAGGGGCAGACTGAAACTTGACTATAGAGTAATGCAGACTGACCAATCGGAGGTCTGTACACTCGTTATAATACCTCGCTCGTTCAGGTATCACTGCGCGAGTGTGATCCGCGAGGAGATAAGGTTCTACGTTAGCAGAAATCTCATTGGCTGTGTTACATATTAATACGCGGATCGGCGGAAGCAGAATTTGGTCCTTCTCTAAGACAGCGCCATCTCGTAGTGCGGAGACGGACGTGCGCTGTGCCTGCGCTGTTGTGCTTAGCGGGGCGCACTCTAGTGGGAAAGTTGTGTATGCGCGGACTACGCGGAACTATGTACACAACAGAAGTCCAAAATCCAAAAGATTTTTTGGCTGTGAGTTCACCAACCATGTACGCAATTATATAAAATATAACAGTCAACCCACCGGATCCACACATTAAGCAGATTTAGACAGCTCCAAGACTATCTTCGTCACAGTGGTAAAAGTTACATGAAATCACATAACAAATATAAAATTGCTGAAAGAGTACTCTTGTCAAATTACATGCTTTTGCTTCGTGAGTGAAGGATAAAACTCGAAAAAGACAGACAGATATCACAGAATGATAAAATCTTGATAATAATCGAAGCAGACTAAATAAATTAAACGTTTTACTGCGGCTGGGACTCGAACCCGGGTCTTCTTGCTTGCTGGGCAGAAATGCTAACCATTACACCACCGCAGAACGATGGTCAACATTGCACGAACTACCTAAGCTGAGTACTAAGGGAAAAATGAATTGAAGTTTGTGGTTTGGAGGGCACTGAGCTTAGGTAGTTCGTGCAGCAATGTTGATCACAGTACTCCGGTCGTGTAATGGTTATTATTTCTTTCTAGAAACACAGATGACCTGGATTCGAGTCCCAGTTGCAGCACAAATTTTAATTCATTTAGTCTGCTTCGATCATTATCGTACTTAATAAAAAGAGACTTACCCTCAGGGACACATTTAATTATATGATAAAATCTTGGTTACAAGTGGCGGCAAAAGTTAACAGCTGTTGCCGGCTGAGGCCGGCACATACACAGCGCAAGAGTGTGATGCCTATCGAATCCTGGTTAATGTCTTTTTTAAATAAAAAAAAATTGGCTGCAATCGGTTAGCTGACTACTATATTTTCTATGAAGTCGGAATATTGTTAGTAAAAATATCCCTAACCTAGTAGTTACAGAAGGGGATAGCCCAGGAGTAATAACGTAATACCATTTATTCCGTATCTGGAAGAGTAGAACTGGATGTTCGGGGTTCGTCTCACTACTAGTACATTATCATCTTGTGCGCACCGGAACATCAAAACTGTGGTCTGCTAGAGACCACTCCACTGCGGCCTACATTCGGTGTGGCCTCGATCGTAGTTTTGGCCGCCCGTTGGTATGGACAGTGCGGCCCGGCGGGAGGCAGTGCCGACGGCTATCTCGAGGCCGGCGGGAGGAGTGTGTAGCAATTTACCGGAACACGCGCCGCCGTGTCTGCCCGCGTATCGAACGCCCCTGTTCTGTTCTGTTCCGCTCTGTTCCGTTCTGTTCTGTACTGCGCTGTGAGCCGCGGCCCGTCCTCCGGCAGGCGTGCCAAACACCGACCTCGTGCACCGCCGCAGCTCAGCCGCCGGTGCTGCTCGCACGTGGCCTGCCTTCCTCCGAGCACAGAGCATCTCAGCGCGTTGTCAGGCGTTCCGCCGGCGAAACGGCTAATGCCCTATCCTACTCTACAAGGGGGAGCGGGAGCGGCTGCAGGAAAGAGAGGAAAGACTCGGGGTGGGATGGAGGTGGATGGCGGAAGGAGGGTAGGGTGATGAGGGGGGGGGGGTAAATTAGCTCGCCGCGTGCGCCTCGCGCTAATGACTACGAGGGAGGCGAATGTCGCAGCGCTTATTACGACTGTTGTCCTTTTTAAGCGAGAAAGGAGCCGCAGCGATAGCGTCGGGAGATGAATAAAAGTATTCCTGCGCAAATAGCGCGCAGCCGGGCTGCTTTTATTCCAGCAGTGCGCTCCTCATCGTGTGCAACGTCTTGCTCTCTCATTTGGAAACTGGAGCAAAACGTAACGAAGATAAGGAATGCTGTGCGTGAAAGCTTGAAAGCTTTCGTGAATATCAAAGCGGGATCTCCCACCCTATAGACTTTTCAAGATCGTGTGAGTGAGCGGATTCTAACAAGCTGATAATGAGAATCTACAAGAAAAATGCTGCACATGGCGCAGAGCTCTTCAAACCCCGAGTAGTTTGTACGGTCCGACACATGACAAACGTTTATAAACTTCTGGAAGATCAAAACTGTTTGCCGCACCTGGACTCGAACTAGGGAAAGTGGGATTCGTGAGCCATGCTCTGACTGGTTCAAATTTTCAGTCACAATCCAAGATCTGCTCTCACAGCTCAATTTCCACCGATATTTCCCAAATTTTCAAACAATGACAGCATCGTTGGATGTGGATGGGATATCTACCATCTGGACGGTACCTATATTGAAACATCCGCTTAGAAAATTTTTGTAAATGACAGTGCTGATGAACCACTACGTAATTTGATTTTCAAACAACTGAGCAAAACTGAACGTACTCAGACATTTCTCTCTTTACTTATTTTGATCATCATTAACTGACACAGTATTTTTTTAGCGCAACGCAATCTGACTTTCAATAATCCCTACAAAAGAATAGCCCTGACTAACAATAACCTATAACTTTCATGAATCACTTACCACACAAAAATCATTGTTACTCAAACTACTGCAATACATCGAACGCCAATATTGCCAGCTAAATAAAAGACTCTATCTACTGAAGGCACTAACTACTGATAGGCATAGTTAGCAAATGAAAGATTTTGATAGAGAACTAACAATGTATTTACCTTAATAATGTTCAAAAGTCATCATATACTGCTGGCCACCGTAAATGCAACACCCTGAAGGAAGCATCCGAATCAAGTGAAATTTACACCATGAGTTTGCAGCGATGAGATATGCAACTGATTAGAATTTCAGCGCAGACGCACATCACGCGCGCCTGTGGCGCCACCTCATAGCGCCATTTAAGGCTTGGCGATTTCGACGAGTGTACGTTCAGCACTTGTGTTTACCTTGTGGTTGTTTCACAAGACGATCAGTTATGCCTCGTAGACAACAGCGAACATCTTTTGATCAAGTATCCGAGTTCGACAGAGGAAGGATAGTGGCTTACCGAGATTGTGGATTATCATACAGAGAAATCGCTAGTCGTGTTGGACGAAACCAAACAACTGTAATGCGGATGTGTGACCGTTGGATGCAGGAGGTTACGACGGACCGACGTGGTCGATCGCATTCACCTCGGTGCACCACTGCACGTGCTGATAGGCAAATTGTGCGCATGGCAGTGACGGATCGCTCAGTGACATCTCGAACCATAGCACAGCACATTGCGTCTGTAACGCATCATCCAGTGTCTGCGCGTACCATTCGACGCCGTTAACAGCAGAGTGGTCTGTCCGTAAGACGTCCATTGCTTCGTCTACCATTGACGCAGAACCACAGACGTCTCCGTCGCCAATGGTGTGATGACAGACGGATGTGGACGGCAGAATGGAATGACGTTGTCTTTACTGACGAGGCACGCTTCTGTCTGCAGCACCACGATGGTCGGATTCGAGTGTGGAGACACCGTGGAGAGAGGATGCTGGACAGCTGCATTATGCACCGCCACACTGGTCTTGCACCGGGTATTATGGTATGGGGCGGTATTGGATACTACTCTCGCACGACTCTAGTACGCATTGCCGGTACTTTAAATAGCCGGCGCTACATATCCGAGGTGCTGGAGCCAGTTGTCCTTCCTTACATTCAGGGCTCGGCCACAGCCATATTTCAACAGGATAATGTGCGACCACACGTGGCACGCATTGTCCAAAGGTTCTTCGTCAATAACCAGATTGAATTGCTTCCCTGGCCGGCTCGCTCTCCGGATCTTTCGCCGATAGAAAACATGTGGTTCATGGTTGATCAACGAGTGACCCAGATTACATCCCCAGCTGCCACACCAGATGATCTTTGGCAACGTGTGGAAGCTGCTTGGGCTGCTGTACCCCAGGAACACATCCAACGTCTCTTTGACTCAATGCCGAGACGTGTGGCAGCGGTGATCTCCAACAATGGCGGCTACTCTGGCTACTGATTCTGGCAGGAACCACATGTCACAGACGTCTGTAAACGTAATCATTTGATACTTGGTCAACATGTTATCTACAAAATAAATTTTGTTGTGCTACCTCTTGTCTTTCTTGGTGTTGCATTTACGGTGGCCAGCAGTATATATATATATATATATATATATATATATATATATATATATATATATATATATATATATATATATATATATCAGTTCATGATAACCAATTTTAGAAATTTACTCTTTCTGATCGACACACGTCCATATCGTCCGCTCTCAAAATTCTGCCATCTCTCTCCCCACATCCACCACTGCTGGCCGCTCACCTCCAGCTGCGCAACGCTAAGCGCTGTTCACATTCAACTGCCCAACATTACAATAGCGAATTTTCCAACAATGCCAACCATCCACAGACTGCACACAGCACAGCCAGTGATTTTCATACAGAGCGCTACGTGACGTTACCAACATAAAAACCTAAACAGCCTACTCGCAATATAAACGGAGGAAATTGTTACTGCTTGCACACCACTTCCTCGATTGTTTTTCAATATATTCGAGACTTTCTCTAATGGTACACTTTATCTCCTATTGGACCCCTTTTAATACTAATTTGGTCTAAACTGCTCATATTTCTCACAGATTTTTCCGTGATCCATTGTTGTACAAAATAAGCTGCTTTTGTGTCTGCCTATTGGTCTTTTTATTTCAAAGTGTCCCGTTTCGTGCAATGTCACTGATCTTCAGATTGTTAAAAAATAAAAGTAATTTACGATCACATTTTATACAGGTGTTTACAATTCTGCGAAGCTAAAAACATTTTTCTAGGTAATTACAGTACAAAAGTTGTTTACGATGCAATATTTAGTAGATAAATAGCAACCAGTCTGAAAAAAACCCATCATTTCAGTATCATATAATGAAACTATACTTCGATACAGTCGCATTATATTAAAATTTGAAAAGAAATTTAATTGGTGCAATTTCCTATGGTGTTAAAGACGCCATTACGCCTTCTGACGGATTTAGAATACAATATTAAATTAACATATACATAAGACATTCCAACGAACCCCATATCAAACACTGATGAGAATTCCTGGATTTACAAACATATTTTACAAAAGGAATGATTTAAAAACTAAAGAGGCATCCTCGAATTTGGCACGACAAAGGAAACCTCTCCATATTGCTACTTTGGCCTGGCACTTTACACAGCTCCCTCCGAAATGGGCTAAAGGAAAGAAGAGGGGACACTTAGTTGAGAAATATGCTTTAGTTATCCTAAATAATATAAGTCTGAATCACTACAAAATTTAGTGAAGACTGAAGAGCAAGACTTAAAGAAGTCCCCTAATATCTGTAACGTATTTACAAAGAAGTCCGCCAAGAAACTTTCGTTTCCTCCCATGGTGAATAGAATTCCCCTGTTGTACTTGTTACGAGACGGTATTGTCGGTGGAAAGAAAAAGAATATTCATTCAAGAGACAGTTCACATGAGCCTCCTCCAAATCCATTATCATTCAATGAACATATGGTTAAAATGAGAAACAATAAGAAAGTGAGATAAAATTTGCTTGTTTAGCTGGAAGTCAGTGTCAAATACGTATCGGCAACTATTCTTTCGTTTGGCGGGAGACAACGAAGTAACGGTCTCCAAAATGCAATTTAACAACACTGGTATAATTTAGATTTGCTTTTGTTGCGTGAAGCCTCTGCCATGGCCTTCAGTATGTGTGGGTGTCACCCAGGCAATAAAATTGTAAGTGCGTAAGAATACTTAACAGTGCTTACCAGCGACTCAGCTACACATGTTGATATGTGTTTTGCGAATGACATCTGTTCTTGGTGCCAGCAGATGGTCTTAAAATGTGATCATACAGAAAATACTGAAATGGGGATATTGTTGAAACATGCATCGTAGTTCCGTTCTTATTCTGCGTATCAAGACAGTGTTTGATTTTCTGTAGGCCTACATTTAGCACGAAGAAATATCCGCTCAATTCCAAATGATATTTCTGTCGCAAAAAATTTGAAAAAAAAAAGATTAGTGTAATCCGTGGAAATTTCATATACTTTTAAAATCAGTAGGTTTCTGTCCCTATGGACAAACTTCTTAAAAGCCAAACGTCTCCAAACAAATACTTCCATTTAACTAAGAGTGTACATACGTTTCTCTTCAATATTTTGTTGAGGAGCTTACACCAGCACACACATTCGCTCCTTGGTCTTAATCCAGTAGTTTCAATTGGTCCGCCTGTTACTCTGGATATCCCAATGTTAGGGGTAGAGGGCGGCCTGATGTTCGTCCCGTCACAGCCCACACATCTCGCTGGGATGGGAACTGTGTACCCCATATGTGCTTGGTGTTATCCATGGGAAAGAGTGGGAACATTTTCGAAATGTCTGCGGCCCTAGTGACTGAGTCAGTAAGTGGGGTTCAGCCTGATATTAACTCAGTCGGATCGGATGTGGAAAACCGCCTAAAAACCTCATTCATGTCAGCCAACAAATCGACCCTCATCGTTAATCTGCAGGTTCGATTCGAACCGGGACAGGCACCCCTTCCCGAATCTCGGAAACCCTGTGCCATGACGAGCGCAGCTATCGGTGTGAGTGTCGTAATAGTCCACTCAATCACGCATTTTCTTTCTAACATTGAATAGCAGTAACGCACATTACAACTGTTCCATTCCCACAGTTCGTACTATGGTTTCTGTAAGTTTCTCTTACTTACCAGGGAAAATTCTAGAATAGCAAATCCCCTTCCAAATGGAAAGAGAACTTGCTCTGAATAGTATGATAACAAAAAAAAAAAAAAAAAAAAACCAGATGGTGAGTGTGAAGGTACGCTGCTAATATAGAGCAAGACAACGATGTAACTACTTTACACTCACAAACAGGTACACAGATATGCTGGTGATATCAATATTTTAACAAAGGTTTTCTGTTAGTTTCCTTGTGTTGTAAGGTAAATGATGTATCACTAATATACTCATGCAAATATCCCCAACTGTCATTCTCTAGCTCGACTAGCACACGAACGGGTTTCCAGCTAAAGAGAACTAGGCTCCAGTAGGTGTTGGGTCTCGAACTTAACTCTCTACTCATAGACCAATAGAACGAAAGATTTATACGAAATAATTACCTTGTGACTCTGGCTAAAAATGCAAGTGAGATGCGAAAATAAGAACTCAACAAGAGAGTTCTCTTAGCCTCTCTCCCCTCAATTCTCCACAATTCTACCTGCAAGTGGTGCCCCTGTTAAGCTGAGCAACCCAGAAGAAGGTTGGGTAACCAACTCCAGCGGGAAACTGGGTCAGCGAGCCGACAGGATGTGGAGGACAGTGGAAAACAACGGAAAACCTCCACTGGAATTACTTCCCTAGACGTTCATGGGATGGACCTCTTTGCACAATATTTCGGATGTAAAGTTTCACCTCAATCGGATCTCCGGGAGGGGAATACAACTAGGAATGCATAGATAAGGGCAAATGGAAAAGGGAGGAAGGAGAAGTAGGGAGACTTATTGAGAATTGCTGCTTGGAATGTTTTAAAACTTCTCCCAGAGGGGAAATCAGAGAATACCAAACACGAAATGAGAAGAAACAAATTGGATGTACTCGGAATGTGTGAGGCGAGATGGGGTGGTTGTGGAGAACTAGAAAGCTCCGACGTCCGACTCAACTATTCAGGTAAAGACAAAAATGTAATATATGGGGTTGGAATTTCGATAGGTAAATGACAGAAGGACAGGCTTATCAAGGTTGAATATTTCAGTGGAAGAATAATGATGATGAGACTGAAAGGGAAAACGAAAGTTTTATTTATCATCCAGGTCCATATGCCAACAAGTAATCATTCATATGAAGAGGTAGAAGAGTGTTATGAGAAGATAGAAAACTTAGCAGAGAGAGAGAAAAGAAATGCATGTATTGCTATAATGGGCGGTAGTTGGTGAAGGACCAGAAGGAAAATCTCTTGGAAAGTTTGGACTGGCAGAAAGAAATGATAGAGGGGATATGTCATTGCAATACTGCAATGAAATTTTAATTGTAGCTGGAAATACTCTATTTGATTACCACAAAAGACGATGAGATACATGGATATCTCGATGTGACAACAAAATATATCAAATTGATTACATAATTATGCAACAAGCATAACGAAATTGCCTAAGGAGTGTGAAAAGGTATCCAGGGGCAATATTAACACACATCATATATTAGTAGGAGCTGAGTTCTAGTTAAATTGAAAAGAACCTGGAAAGGACAGAAGAGAAAGCACATTAACGATGAGAAACTGAAAGACAAAGTCAACTGTGAAAAATCAGAGAATGCACATTGAGAAATCATGATGCAAGGACAGGAAACGGAGTGCACAGGGGGAAGATGGGATTGTTTTAAAAATGTAATCAAAAAGGCAGCTAAGGAAACGCTTGGAGTCAAGGAGAGAAAAAAAGTAAAGAAAGAATGGGTAACACCAGATACGAAAACCAAGAAGGATGACCGCAGAAAATGAAAAACTGTAAACACAGAAGAAGGGAAGTGCAACTACATGAAGTTAAATAATGAATTAAGAAGGGAGACAGATAAAGCAAAGGAGAAATCTCTGACAGAAAAGTGTGACAAGATAAAGAAATTATAGAAAGAAGGAGAACATGACTGATGTACAAAGAAGCAATGGATTTGACATTTAGGGAAAAGAGAAACAACAACAGACAACAGCAAGTAGAGGCAGCACACAGTATGATGGTGGTTGAACCCCAAGACCTAATGAGAAGATGGAAAGAACATATAAATGGATATACGCTGCAGGCAGCCGTCGAATTGAAGAAGAGATTGGGATAGAAGAAGAAGAAGAAGAAGAAGAAGAAGATAAAGTTTCCGATGATGACAAGGGAAATGCAGTACTAACTAGTGACATTGAAGCATCTATGAAGGAGATGAAAAATGAAAGACAATGGGAACAGATGAGATTCCTGCGGAACTGTTAGTCACTGAAGGACGAAGAGAAAATGGAGTGGACTGAAATGTGTAATCAAATATACTTGATAGGAAAATGAACAAAGGACTTTACAGAAAGTATCTTAATGCCTATAGAAAAGAAAAAGAACAGCAAAAAGTGTGAGTAACGTAGAACAGTGAGCCTGATGTCGCATGCAGCCGAAGTCTTGCTGAGGATGCTCAACAGAAAGCTATATGGAGAGCTGAATTGCGTAATAGGAGATGTATAATTTGTTTAGAGGCGAGAAGTGGGAACTAGAAATGCCACTGGGCTACTGAGAGTGATAGGGGAGAAGTATGTAGAGAAGAAAAGGAAGGTGTATGTTGTTTTCATTGATCTTGAGAAGGCTTTTGACTGTGTCAGATGAGACAACGTGATGAAAATCCTAAGGAAACATGAAGTTGACTGGGGGGATAGAATGCTATATTTGAACCAGAGCAAGAGTAATAATTGGAGGTGTGATGAGTGAAGAAATTGAACTTGGAAGAGGTGTTGTTTGCCACCAATACTGTTCGATATCTATCTGGAGGAAGTTATTAATGAAAGTTTTGATGGAATGAGAGGAGTTTGTATAGGGGGTCAGAGAGTGGAGTGTGTAATATTTGCAGACGACATGGTCGTGACGGCAGAGAGGACAAGAGAGGTGGAACAAATGTTGGATGATCTAAATAAAAAATTAGGAGAAGAAAAAAGAAAGCATGGTAACTGGAGGAAAGGGGAGAAAATGCTGTATGAAAATGGGGGGAAAGGAAATAGAGAAAGTGAATAGCTTCAATTACTTGGGGTGCGTAAGATGGATGATTTGTATTGGTCAACAGAAATTAGGAAAAGAATTGCAATGGCAAAAGTATCATTCAAGACGAAACAGAAATTACTTTGCGGAACACTAAACAAAGATCTGAGGAAGAGACTTACCTAATGTTAAATCTGGAGCGTTGCACTGTATTCTGTGGAGACCTGGACACTGGGGAAGGAAGATGAAAGAAGATTGGAAACACTGGAGATGTGGATATGAAGAAGAATGGCAAAAATGAAATGGCGAGACCGAGTAAGGATTGAAGAAGTAATAAGAAGAGTTGGAAAAGAAAGAAACATGCTGAAAGTTATCAGAAAGAGAAGTTGATTGGACATTGTTTGAGGAGGGATTGTTTGTTGAAGGAAGGAATAGAAGGAATGTTGGAGGGAAAAAGGGGAATAGGAAAAAAATATCTAATGCTGGACAATATCAAACGAGACCAATATTCATAAATGAAAGGACTGGCTATGGACAGACAAAAGTGGAAGAGGTTTAACCCAAGACAAGACCTGCAGGAAGGCAGAATGCCATACTACTACTACTATTATTATACAATAAAAGTTACGAAAAATTCATCTGCCGTCATTGTGAAAAACAAGAAACGGCGATTTCTATAAAGAGATTTGGAACGCTTGCACTTCAATACTGAAGCTTACGAGCTATCCCCAATCTTAACAGTTATCGAACACGTTCGTTCATACCTAATAACACAACTGCGTACCGTTATGACCCTTCACCGCCTTTCGGAAGGTATTTCCTGTAAACTCTATAGGCATCCGATGTACTGCAATATTTTCGTAGCCTGCTGTAAACTTATCCTAGTATCTGAGGGTTTTGACAGATCCTACTGGTAAGGGCTCACTCTTTTTTATTATTTACGACAAATTCCTAATTCCAGTTACAATTGTACTGAACTTAAAGTTTGTCGGATCTTTTTGTGTATCTCAGTCTGTTGATTAGAGTTTCTTATATGGCACCGAAATTTTCTTCGTGTGTAAATCACCAATGTGCATCACTGTGTTCGAAAAATTAGAAAGTAGTCTTCCATAGCTTCTGGCATGGTATTTACTGTCCATCCGTTTGTAATGTATTGTTTGTCACGTGGTTCAAATATAGCAACTGAGTTACTTAAGACATGGGATACCATGCTTATTTCGTATATTTCGTTAATACGTAATTTGAACGTACCTCTGTGCCACATTCCGTGAGCAATAATCTTTCTGCAGCAAGATAATGAAAATCATATTTCCAGGAATTTTCATTCCCTCATTCCTTCATTTCTAAATTTCTAGTTAAGCTGCGTAAAGAAGTACAGATTAATGTGCCGGGCTTTTATAGTCTCTCGCATCTGCTTCCATTTCTGCTAGTTTCTACTTATAATACGAAGTGGAGACGACATCAGCAGACGACAGAATTTATCTTCAGGTAATCAGCAGGTGACACGTATGAGACAGTCTTTTTTTTTGTTGAAAAAAAATCACGGCAGCAGTTGAAAATATTAATGTCCCTGTTGTGGATGCCAGAGTTTCCATTCTAAAAGACAGTGCACTTAACTGTATAGAGAATGCAATTTTCATGTTATCTCTGTTACACAGATGGGTGCATGTAGCTCTTTTCCACGAGGGAAACAGTATTGCAAAGGAGGTTGCCGATCAAAAGATAAACACGTCCAAGTCATGAATGTGGTGTATAGCATTTTAAAGAGTATTTGTTTCTTGTGCTTCTTCTTTGCGTATGCTTTAGAGCCGATAAACAGAAGCAACAGATGGTCGTACATTTGAACCCATTTAATGGTAAGGGCAAGTTATACAGCCAGCGCGCCAATTTGACATAACAGTAACTGCTGCCCTGCGTCATTTTTTCTGAAAATATATTTCCTTTGCACTTTTTCTGATCATCCGCTGTAATATGAAGTAGGTTTAAGGTTAACGAATCTGGCCTTCAATACAAATAATACTTCGACGGCAGTGTTTTATAATTTGTTGCACCCCAGTCCGACCTAATGACCGATTCAAAAGATCAACTTTATTAATTTCGTCGTTCTTCTGATACCACATGCATATTCCAGAGGGGATATAAACACAGCCAGTGAACAAATGAAGCGTGTTACTCATAGGGCAAAACTGATATTTCGCAGCATACGAAATGCTTGTTTGTATTTCATATACTTGTTTACAAACTCTTTTGCTTTGACGGAAATAATCCTTGTTTTAACTGTCAGTATTTATCGAGTTCAGAAATAGTGCTCAGATACTTCTAAAGGGGACCCGCCACTGCCTGTAAGACGCAACGCATGGAAACCTCTGGCAATTAGGGGCTTAACTCGTGTTTCTCGCCCGAGTAAGATACTTAGTATTGTGATACCAGAAATCACTGCAGCCTTTGAAGTTATCCCGATACAATGAAACTAAATGAATTTCAGTTACTTTTGTCTACACGCATGATATACTCCATTTTCACAGATATTTATTAGATATCTGTTTGTCAGGTCCATACACTACATAAAGTAAAATTACGTTGATTTGTGTGTATTTCTGCGACCCTTTGCGCAGGATATTAATACACTCTTTGCAAAATCAATTTACTGATCCCCTGGCAACAACCAGAAATGAACGGAAAGTAACGAATGGGGCCATTCACTGTCAATCAGGCAAAGAAATTCCGAACACAGCCATCAGTACGGCACGCTATGATGATCCTCATCCTGAAACATGTCCTACAACTACATCTGCTACACAACTCTACAGTTGACACTTAGGTGCCCTAAAAAGTATTCAGCGAAACACTTTCTCTATTTCTGTACCGTTCCACTGTAACAGAGAACGGGAAAAGCAAACACTTAATCTCTCTGTGCGAGCTCCGATTTCTCTTATCTTGTTACGATGATCATTTCCCCCTTTGTAGGTTGACGCCAACTAAATATTTTTTTTTCGTTCGAAGAAGAAGATTCGTGATGTGAATATCGTGAAAAGACCTCACCGCATCGAAAACTTCACTTGTCTGCTCGTGCGGTAGCGTTCTCGCTTCCCGCGCCCAGTTTCCCGGGTTCGATTCCTGGCAGGGGCAGGGATTTTCTCTGCCTCGTGATGACTGGGTGTTGTGTGATGTCCTTAGGTTCGTTAGGTTTAAGTAGTTCTAAGTTCTAGGGGACTGATGACCATAGATGTTAAGTCCCATAGTGCTCAGAGCCATTTGAACCATTTGAACTTGTCTGCTGAGACGATGATATTTGGTTTGTGGGGCACTCAACTCCGCGGTTATCAGCGCCCTGACAAATTCCCAAACTTTACACAGTCAAGTTACGTCACTTTCCCGAGTGTTGATAAAATGATGAAGAGAACCCAAAAACCCAGTCCCTCGATGGATAAAAATCCCCGACCCATTCAGGAATCGCACCCGCGACCCCTTGATCCCGAGGCAGCAACGCTTGCCATCTTTTTTTTTTTCTTCTTTTTTTTGTCTAATCCACTTCGTTTATATTCCTCAAAAACAGTAACAAGAGTGACTAGTCTGAAATATAAATAGCTAATTGCAGTCATCAATTATAGCATTAATAGAGTTTGGAATCGTATTAATTCCTTAATAGTAGCACAAATTTAGCAAGGTCCTCCATTCGAGAGGCATTCTCACTATCACCCTCAAACTGGTGACAGATCAGCATCCATATTTCCTTCTTTTGCAGCCTTGGATTCCTCTGCATCAGTGCCTAGATCCAACTTAATCACTCAATAAATACTTGACGTATGTTCCTAAGTCTCCTCTAGCGTAAATTATATGGACAGATAAGCAGTCCCGAATAGCGGCGTCGCAAAGTCCTTCACTGCCTTGTCATTTTTGTTAGTTTGTGCCTTCTATCAGTATGCTTAGGAAGTTCAAGATCTTCTTTTATAACAAATAATTGCCGTCATATTCTTCTATCTGCTGTACTACTGATTTATTTGTCATGCCACTTGACCAGGAACCGCAGACGTAGTTTACCACCTCAAGTCAGGTATCATATCCTAACACTCTCTCCCCTAGTTCGCGAATGAACAAAATGCGTTGGCCTTCTCCGAACTTTTTGGATGATCTCCGCTGATCAGGTAAGGTAACCACATCGGACAGCAGTACTCTAGTGGAGGACGGACAAGCATATTGTATACAGCCTCTTTAGCGGATATTTTTCATCTTCTAAGTGTTCTGCCGATGAAACGCCTTTCCAGAAACCTTATATAATGGATTTTTCCTATTTAATTTGTTCTTGATTGTAATTAGAAAATATTCAGTTGAATTAACCGCCTTCAGATTTGTGTGATTTATCGTGCATTCGAAATTTGGAGGATTCCTTTTAAAGTTCGTGTGGATGACTACGAACTTCATATTATTTACTGCCAATTGCTACTTTGCGTACCAAACAGATATTGTTTCTAAATAATTTTGCAAGTGGTTTTAATCTGATGACTTTACTATAAGGTAAATGACAGCATCATCTGCAAACGATCTCAGAGGGCTACTCAGCTTGTATCCAATTCATTTACGTAGATTACAAGCGGCAGAGGTCCTACAGCACTTCCTTGAACAACGCCAGATATCAACTCCGTTTTATGCAATAACTTTACACCAGTTACTACGAACTGTGGCATTTCTGACAGGATATCACGAATCCAGTAGCACAAGTGAAACGATACTCCATAGGCACCTAATTTCATTAGAAGTCGCTTGTGTGGAATCGTATGAAAGCCTTAGGGAAGTCCAGATATATGGAAGGAATTTGAGATCCCCTGAAAATATTACTCATTATGAAAATGAAGACATATTGGTCTTGAACAAGAACGGTACTTCCTGAATCCGTGCTGACTGTACGTCAGTTTTCTTCGAGGTAATTCATATTGTTCCGACACAGAGTGTGTTCCAGAATACTACTGAAAGTCGAGGTTAGTGGTATGGGTCTTTAATCCAGCGGATTACTACTATATTCTTTCCTCGGTATTGGTATGACCTGTGCAATTCCTTATCTTACGTAAGAACTTTTCGTCTAGCGAGCGGTCGTTTGTGATTGCTGCGTATGGAGCCATTTTCATGTATCAGCATACTGTGAAAAGAATCTAAGTGATATAGTTTATAATCTCGATCGGAAGACTACCCTTTATGTAGTGATTTAAGTTGATTCATTAACTTATAAGTTACTCATATTGGCACCTGTTCTTGATGAGAATTTTGAAACTTTAATTTAGTCTTTTTGGTGAACGAATTTCGAAAACTCGTATTTAGTAACGACACCTTACCATTGCTATCGCACAGTGAAGATATTAATTGTATTTTGTTGCTGGTGTAGTTTGCATACGACCAGGAACTCACTGGATGTTTTGCCAGATTTCGTGACAGAATTTTGTTACGATAACCACGAGTATTACAGGCATCTCACAATGAAATCCGCGCTAAATTTCGAGGTTCTGTACAACTTCATCAACAGTTGGACGTGTACATTTATACCTGACACGCTTTTTTCGTTGCTTCTGTAACAATGCTCTGACCTGTTTTTGTACCATAAGGAATGATGTTGGTCTCTCACCTATTTTGTCCATAATCGAGCCACATTAATACTACAGCTGCCTATGTTTGACGTCGACGTTCAGTAAGCACTTACAGTTAAGAGGTGTCAGAACTAGCAGTGGAAGGTACCTAAAACGTGCAGGGTGTGGTGGTGGTGGGGGGGGGGGGGAGGGGAAAGCGGACAGCAGTGGACTTGTTCTCGTAATGAGGAAACAGAACGATTTGTCGGGCATCCTGAAGAACATGCTCATTGGCTTTCGCCGCAAGGGTGCTAGCATTTCCGAAACGGCTGTCTTCGTAAACTGATCGCATGTCACCGTGGTTAAAGTATACCGTGCATGACAAAACAGAACCACCCGAAACCAGCTCCGAGGCATCTGTGGTGCACCACGTGCCGTAGATGACAGAGAGCACATTACTCGCGGAATGTGTGTGGGTGAATATACGTGCTAGTGTTGAGCAACTCACCACCCAGATAAACCTGGGAGCCACCAACTGTCTCTCCTCAACGATCTTTCAGCTAACGTTGCTTTCTTTGGGCCTCCGCAGGATGCGTCTGGTTCATGCACCAACGCTCACTGCTGTTCGTCAGCAACGGAGGTTCAGTATGCACTCCAATACAGCAACCGGACATCTACAGAAGGCGACTGAGTCCATCTCAGATGAATCACGTTTCATGCTCCATCGGACATGACCATACGCGTGTAAGGGGTGAAACTTGAGATAGCAAACACCCTGCAACATTAACGGCCTGGGAATATTTTTGTGGCATTCCCTGGGTGATTTACTCATTCTGGAACGCACAGTCGAACAACGAAGGCATGCATCTATCCTTGGGGCCATGTTCACTCCTACATGTAGCATGTTGTTTCTCGGTAGGAACGCATTTCCCAGCAGAACAGTACGTCACACAGATTACACTGTACGTGCCTGGTTGGAAGATCAACAGCATGAGTTTACCGTACTCTTCTCGCCACGGAACTCCCCAGTTTTATACCCAATCGAGAGACTGCGGGACCACCTCGATCGATCTCTTAGCGCCGGGAATCCTCAGCCGAGAAATGTTGTGCCATGGGCCGGACCACTGCACCGGGGTTTGCGTGACCCCACATCCCTGTCGGTACCTTGCTGAATCTCACTGACTCCCTTCCTGCACATCTCGCAACGGTCCTCGCTGCTAAAGGCTGTTATTCAGGCTTTTGGCAGGTGGAAAAATTAATGTGACAGGGCAACGCATACATATCTCAGTGCTTTCTGTACTATTTCTTTGCATTAAGTCACAAGTGCTCTATGCTTTCACAGTTGGATTGGAAGTAATGGAAAGTGTCTCCTAGGAAGGCTGAGGATTAAATTTACTGACACTTCTTCGTGGTCTTTTCTTTGTGTGTGAAATCTTATGGGACTTAACTGCTGAGGTCATCAGTCCCTAAGCTTACACACTATGCACCCTAAATTATCCTAAAGACAAACACACACACCCATGCCCGAGGGAGGCCTCGAACCTCCGCCGTGACCATCTGCACAGTCCATGACTGCAGCACCTTAGACAGGGTCTTTTCTTTGAAAAATGTGCTACACGAGAGACAACTGTGACTGGTGTGTCGTAACGAAGCCAACTAAATTGAGATAGAACAACGACGTGGCTGTCGGCACATGTTCTGCTCCGACATTCGGTACTGGGACACAACAATAGCTGTGACGATCAGTTTTTGCCGTTACGCCTTTTCATATGTTTTGACCATTCTACGAAACTCAGTGGTAAATAACAGCACTATCTGTAAACAGTCGAAGATGAATGCTCAGAATGTCTCCTGACAGTAGAGGGCCTGTAACAGTTCCCTGGGGAAGTCAGACACCACTTTCATGTTAAGCGATGACATTCTTTCCGTTACTACGAAATGTGGCTTTATGGCAGAAATCACGAATCTACTCCTACAACTGAGATGATAATTCGTAGGTTTGCCACCTGATTACAACAGGCATGTGAGGAACAGTACTAAAGCCTTGGGGAAATCTAGAAATAAGGAATCACTTTGAGATCGCCTGTCATGAGGATAAGGAGGTAGATGTTTTTTTTATAATAATGACATTTTCTGAATTAGTGATGACTAAATGTAATTCATAATGTTCCAGCACGGTGTATGTTGCACAACCTTACTGTAAATCGAAGTCGGTGATATGGGTCTATCTACATTAAAGGAAATTGGAGTGCTGATTATTTCCGTGATTGCTTTAGATATCGATTTGTTCAGAATCACACAGATAATTTTCGTAGTCATTAACGTGAGTGATCTTCTTGTTAATTAGTATCCCACTGTGAACCATAGGGGAAGGATAAAACATGGGAACAATAAAAACACGACACGTTACCGTGCCCAGTATGGAGTTGGTGAGCCGTTGACATTCCAAACAGCTTCCAGCCGTCTCGGAATAGATGCGTATAGTTCCTGTATGAAGTTCAAGGGAATTTTATACTATTATTCCTGAAAAATATTGACAAATTCAGGTACCGATGATCATGGTGGATATCGATTACGTGCCAATTTCTCGATAACAGACCGCAGAGGCTCCATTATATTGAGACTTGGTGACAGTGACAGACAGCGGAGATGCGAAAATTCATCGTGTTGCTCACAAAGCCAACACTGGAGGATGCGAGCTATGTGGCTATGTGAACGGGGGGGGGGGGGGGGGGGGGCAGTCGTCTAGGAACACAGCATCCCCGTTAGAGAATAAACAGTGTTTCTTGGGATGGACATGATCAACCAAAATTCTCACATAATGCTTGTCAGTAATGCAACCTTGCAGACAACCATGGCGCCCATGGTATACCACGGTAGGGCTGCCAAAATCATCACTGGACCATCGCCATGTTTCAATTTAAGAACGTAAACTCGGCGAAAAATTGGAAACTCTTTGAAACAAGACTCATCAGACAAAATTATTTTCTTTCATTGGTCCATTATACAAATTTTATTGCCTGAGAACGATGCTCTCATGTTACAGGTATTTTCAATATTTATGAAAGTAAAACTTTGAACATAGCTGCTAAGGTTCAGTGCCCGTGTCAGAATTCTATTGTAAAAATAAACCCTCAGTCACAAATATTAAGTCAAAATTGACCTGGTTTCGACGCTACTATGAGCGTCGTCTTCTGAATTAGACTAACTGTACTAAAACATTAGATATATAGTACAGTAATAAAATTAAAGTTTGTACTGACTCGAAAAGATGCAGTACTTACAAGTCACACATTAAAAAAGATCTAAGCCGGAAAGGCGACGTCATGAACATTTGTCAGATGGCGAGCCGCTAAGGGCTGCTCGTACTGTGGATAAGGGTTGCAACAAGACCGAGGGCTTATTTGTTACAATATTGATGAAAGTGTTTAGAGCTACAGCTCGCTACGCAATTTGGTGCTTATTTGGCTCCGATCGTGTAGTTTTGGTGATGAGCGGATTCTCGAGCGCTACAAGCAGGATAAATCTTTGGAATAGGTTACGTAATTCCAACTCCTCCCCCTCACGAGTGCCGAAAACTTGTCCATTTTCGAATTCGCTTAGCTTCGACATAATGCTCTAACACGTACTCCGATTACTGTTGTGACCACGACTGACACTTGAAACCCGTTGATAATATTAGGCAGGTGTCTTTAGTGGTTCAAATGGCTACAAGCACCATGGGACTTAATATCTCAGGTCATCATCCCGTAGACTTAGAACTACTTAAACCTAACTAACCTAAGGTCATCACACACATCCATACCCCAAGAAGGATTCGAACCTGGGACCGTAGCAGCAGCGCGGTTATGGACTGAAGCACCTAGAACCGCTCGGCCACAACGGCCGGGTGTCTTTAGTGGTCAAACAGAACAGCAGAATCTGAATGCTTGTCTAGAATCTGCATTTATATTTCTTGTGGTGTTTCCATATTTTTATCTAACCCTGAACATAGCCAACATTGCACGTAAATGTTGGTTCAACGGCTTTCTCATGAAATACTGGAAAAATAGAGTTCATTAATAATTGAAATTTTGAGTTCAATTGTAGCAATTTATATTCACATTAAAAGTATGTCCGACTGGGACAGGCGACCGTAATTATTCTCTGATACAACAGGTAATGACATTTGTGTGACACAAAGAAATTATTTGCTTTCCACATTGTTTTCTGTACTAGTTATAGCAAACTGTGCTAATGAACAATTATCTTCCAATACCACTGCCTGAATTAACCAACAGCAACACGATCGCAATCAAACGTTTTGTTACACACCACGTCACACAACTACAACTGCAGGGTCAGTGATAAACGGGCATTAACCTTGTTCGTAATTCGTGCAGTTTCATCTCTAAAGAAACGTATTCTTAGTCAATTTTCCTAGAGTACCCTTTTTATTCGATTCAGTGTGTTAATCATAATTGTAGGATGTTAATCTTGAGGGATTTAGAAGTCACGAGATTGTCATTGTTTGCCTACAAATGAAAAGGAATGAGGTCACCACTCTCAGTATAACATAGCTCTGATCACGTTTTGTTTTCCTTTCATATGATTCATTACGACAGTGACAATGTCACTATAACTGATTTGTTTCTTTTCTCTTAACGATTCGTTTGCTTACACATGTAATATTGAAAACTTTAGCATTTGGTACTTTCAGACGACCATGTTCATAAATTTATTTTGAATTTGAAAGTTAAACACCTGTTATATAAATTAATAACTCCACAGATGATGGTGTAGTAGTTGGGGAAAGAGGTGTGTGTGTGAAGATACTGCTTTTATATCAACGCTGTAGACTTGTAAATAGTTAATGCTGTTTTTAGATATTTAAGTAAAACATGCGGCGCAGTTTTCAGTAAGAGAAGGGACGTTGATAAACTGCAATTCGTAATATTGCAACATAAAGAGAAGAGAATTAATCAAAAATGGCTCTGAGCACTATGGGACTCAACATCTTAGGTCATAAGTCCCCTAGAACTTAGAACTACTTAAACCTAACTAACCTAAGGACATCACACACACCCATGCCCGAGGCAGGATTCGAACCTGCGACCGTAGCAGTCCCGCGGTTCCGGACTGCAGCGCCAGAACCGCTAGACCACCGCGGCCGGCGAGAATTAATCGTTTTAGTAAATGGAGTACAGCTCTTGCATCTGATAGACTGGATAGTAGCTACGTAATGTTCGTGTAGATCGTTTATCGAACGCACAGTGTAATTTTGAAAAGCGTTCTTCACATTATTTTCAGGAGGCGGCGACTTACAGCCTATAAATATCTCAATAACTGCATAACACTTCGTTAAAGGACATCAGAAATCAATAATAACTTAATTACAGGACGTGTGCTTAGTCATGGTCATTTGTATCTAGAACAATGTTGACACATCAGCTTTATCAAAATCGTAGAATGCATCCAAGTACTAGATTCATGCATGGGGCAGCATGTTAACAGGACTAAGCACATGGCTAGAGATAAGGTATAACGATGAGACAGATACAGAAAAAGTCATGGCTCTACGCTTATTCTATCACGCTCACTCTGTTCCCACTGACTCAACAACTGACGATGAGTGGCCACAGTGAAACAGCCAGGCACAGCTGGGACACCCGGCCGCTCGCCCGGCACGTGCCACGTGCAGCCTGGGATTGGGCACTGACGTGGCTGTCGGGTATCACCGCGGCTTCATTATGCGTATCGCCGGTAACCGAGTCTTTATTGCAGCTGACAGTGATTGGTGGGCGCGCCGGCGTTCGCAGCCCCTGCTGTCACGCAACCCGCGGCGCCGTCAGGTGGGATCCGCGCCAATTACGTCCGCGATACGGCCCGCACAGAGCGGTTGCGGCATGGCATCTAAATTCTGCTACTCAGCTAATATGTCTGTTGTTTAGTTCCTTGCCTTGTACTATTTCCAAATATTTGGTAGGTAGACGCTTCAGTACAAACCTACCTAACAAGCGATGGAAATGATTGTCGGATAGCTGATGGATCTACAGTGATGGGCTTTATAACACCAGAACACGACATGTAACAAACGTAAAACTGGCATACAATGTATCACATCTTTGGATATGCAAAAAATCAGCATGTCAGCTTTGCCACACTTTACTGGTGGGAGCATAGGGGTGCACAGATATTTATGCAAGATGGGACAGTATTAAAATGCACGGTGTGTGAACAAGAATCATCCGATTTAAAAAAATCATAACTATTATGTTATTTGAGGTATGTGCATGGACAAAGTACTGTTGGAAAGATCAAACTCTCGTGTTTCATATGGTTCCCGCTAGGTATCAGCAGTTTTACATTTTACAATGTGAATACCGCATTCTCGTGGGCTGTACATCTCAAGGGAGGCATACTGAACACTTATGAATAGGTATAAGAAAAAACTTTTTGAGTTCCCCGTTCATCAAAAATAAAATACATTTATATGTTTATTAGTTTTATAAAGATATAGCAAAATCGGGTAGTCCTTTTTGTTATGCCCTGTGTTGCAAGTTTTGATATATACGCGGGCCACTCCAAAAGAAATGCACACTATTTTTGTAAAAAAAAATACAGTTTTCATTCTGCATGTGTGAAAGTTTTACAGTGTGTAGATACATCCTTCCCACTTGTTTTCAAACCTAGTTCAACCTGCTCCTGTGAGTGGCGCCGACACAGCATGTCTTCAAGGTGGCTGCTACACTTGACGTTCGTCAGAAGCAACATGCTGTCATAGAATTCCTGTGGTGTTTAAACGAGAGAGTGTAAACATCGAAAAGTGGTTGAAAAAGGTGTATGAAGAAGCTGCTGTCGATCGCAGTACAGTTAGTCGGTGGGGAAGCAGGTTATATGATGAAAGGGGTCACGTCAATATTGAGGATTGTCCTCGGAGCGGCAGGCCTCGGACTGCACACACTCCAGACAATGTGCAGAGAGTTAACGAATTGGTGACTGCTGACAGACGCACACTGTGAACGAATTGTGACGCTACGTTGGGATAGGGGAAGGAAGTGGTTGCAGAATACTGAAAGTGTTGGCGTTAAAGAGGTTTGTGCCAGATAGGTTCCCATGACGTTGACAGTGGCTCCCAAGGAAACAAGATAAACGGTATGCAGCGAACGTTTGGAACAGTACGAGAATGTTGGAGATGAATTTCTAGGAAGAATTGTGACAGGTGATGAAACATGGCTCCATCATTTTCCACCAAAGATGAAGAGGCAATCAATAGAGTGGCATCATACAAAGTCACACAAGAAAAGAAATTCAAAACCACACCTTCTGCTGGAAAAGTTATGGCTACGGTGTTTTTCGATTCCGAGGGACTCTTGCTTGTGGACACCATGCCAAGTGGAACCACCATAAGTTCTGATGCACGTGTGACGACACTAAAGAAACTTTAAGCTCGACTGAGACGTGTTCGACCACATCGGCAAAAGCAGGATGTTTTGCTGTTGCACGACAATGCACGGGCACATGTCAGTCAAAAAACCATGGAAGCGATCACGAAACTCGTATGGACAACAGTGAAACACCCGCCTTACAGTTCTGACCTGGCTCCATGTGACTACCATCTCTTTGGAAAACTGAAAGACTCTCCTCGTGGAACAATGTTGGAAGGTGATGCTTCCCTTGTGCACGCTGCCAAACAGTGGCTCCAACTGGTTGGTCCGGAATTTTACAGTGCGGATATACAGTCGCTGGTTCCAAGATGGCGTAAGGCAGTTGAGAGGGATGGAAATTATGCAGAGAAATGAAAATATTGTACCTAAAGGATGTATTTACACACTGTAAAACTTTCAAACATGTAGAATTAAAGATGGATTTGAAAAAAAATAGTGTGCATTTCCTTTGGAGTTACCCTCATATATTGCGGTGACGTCGAAACAGTTCCGAGCTCCAAGAACTATATTTGAAAAGAAGTACATATGAGTTATTGTATCTCAAAGGGTTAATAGTTATTTGCCTGGTACTTTCAGGTAGATTGTTTTTGTATGTAACCAGTATGCATATTTCGATATTACATACAATGTACAACATTTTATATTGTCAGTATGAATGTGAATGCAATCTTGTTGATACAACGATCTCAAAGCACATTCTAGATATCCAACAAGTTGTGAAATCAAGCCAGAAAATATTTACAAGAATAATTTATTTATGCTTACATGAAGTTAGGTGGAAGCTGAAAATTGAAAATCTGAAATAAGAAAAAAGTCAGAGTGACAGATAAAATTCTATAAGATATGAAGGAAAACGCCACAATAATACCCCTCGACGTGGAGGAACAAGGAATAAAAAGTGAAACAGACTTATTTAAGTATGATGCCAGGTAAAAACTTCACGTCAGTTCGCGTTAATGTCCTTACTGCATTACTTTCCTGATTCATATTTCCTAGTTTCCAGAGACATCACTGAAACTGAACAGGATGTCTTTTGTAAGCAAAGTTTCTTGAGTTGGTTAGCGTAAGCTTCATTACCTCCCAACATCATCCATAAACTGACTAGAAGGATCAACTTGTAGCAGATTAGGAATGAAGCAAGATAATTCTCCTCTCTGCAGTAAGTACCATTATGGTGCAGTATTCCAAGAGGAATGTAGATTTCGAATTTTGCTCGTGACACTGTGTTGCACCCGTACATCCTGAGAAGCTCCCAATCATGGAGAGCAAATTTTGGTAGTCCTCAAAATTTCACGTGTTTTTCCACCTGTCCTAGCAGAGGAAAATGTTGTTTTCTCTTTAGACTGATGCCTTTGTGGTATTATGTACACCTACTACGTAGCAAATTTATGTTATTCCCGGTGTACTACAATAGCTCTGTGGTGCAAAAATGAGTGCTGAATAAACACGTCATCATCAGTTTCACTTGTCTACAGAAAAACGATAAACTATATTAATTCAGTCTGGAGCTGGGGGTCAAGGGCGAGGAGGGGGGGTGGTTGACTTCCTTCTGAGAACTGAGGTGGTGGGACTGGCATGGTCATGTCTATACGGTGTGGGAATCAGTGTGCCAGTGTGTTGGACCGGCTCCTTTCTGCAGTTTGGGAAGTGATGAATGGGCTACCGACCGAGGAAAGATTGAAGAGACAGTCCTGTAAAAGTTCGCATCCATCTATACCGCAGATCAGCTGTGGTGGAACGACCTCATCTGTAGTCATACGTCTTCTATAAGCCTAGCAGTAGTTACGTGCGACATGTTTCAGTACTTTTTCGATAGAAGTACATACGTAACAAAATGGCGCTGCTCACAAGCTACGAAGAAGTTTTTATCTAAATTACATGATACAGATTCGATGTTTTTGCAGCCTCTGTGTCGGCCGATATAGAGATAATGGAGGCAATTTAGTAAGACGATGTTAATTTCAGTCACGAATGTCGAATTTTCAATACCGACTCTTGTTGCCATTGTAGTTTCTTCCCAGTCGGCGTCGACTGCACGGCAAAATACACCAGATACACTGACGACTGACTGGTTGGGTGAAGACTGTCGTAGCTCACGTAATACAGGAAAAAGAAAAATCGTTTGCCTACACCAGAGAAACAGACATCTTACGGAGCACAAACAGGAGAAAATTTAATAGCTACCCTTGCCTGGAATGGAGTGAGGAACTTTCTTATCACATTACACAGAAGCGAAACTGCAGCCGCACCAAGGAGTCGGCGTAACTTCCGCGAAAACAGTGAAAATTTACACGAAAGAACAAGATATAGATTGGATGTTAAAGCTGCGAATTGTTAAATCCGCAGTGGCAGACAGCTATTGTTAGAAATTATAGAGCGTGCTTTAATGAATAAAAGGGCTGTATCCCTGTTCCATGGTTCACTTTGGGCCTCTTCTGTATGCCTGTAGGTAGGTGTAGTGCCATTTACTTTCTGCATATGAAGGGTACCTGTTATAATCACTCGGTGGATGATGTGATTCTAACTGTAGTCTTCTTAACAAAATCTGTTATTTATTTGCCAAGATATATTAGCAAATTAGTGGATGTATACGAGGTAAGATCACACGGAGGAGTTCTCATCAGAAAAGATGAATGCTCGTTCTTTATGTAAATTGGGTAATGCACCTTGTAAGAAGTAGGAACTTTTGCTGGTACGTGTCGGAAACTGACTACAGAAGCATCATGACGTATGCAGACTGTGGTTTGTCATTCCACAAAATTGGTACTGGCGTTGGTCAGGTTCCTACAACTGTCTTGCTAATATAGAATTGAAGGGGTTCAGCCATAGAGGATAGTACATCCAAGTTACATAGCTTGATTTTGGAAATTTCCTTGTTTGTTGCTAGACTTGTATCCCCAAGGACACTGCGACGATGTTGTTAGCACGTCGACCATTTTCGGTGCATCCATACACGCGGAAGAAGAGAGAAACCTACCGACAGTGGTGAACTCATTACAAACGGTTTATGCAGAAATGGCACCACGTCAACAATCTATACAGGTCCCAGTTCAGAATACTGTATCACGATGGATATTCCCGTTCCAAGACGAACGCACAGTGTCAAACTACACTCCTGGAAATTTAAATAAGAACACCGTGAATTCATTGTCCCAGGAAGGGGAAACTTTATTGACACATTCCTGGGGTCAGATACATCACATGATCACACTGACAGAACCACAGGCACATAGACACAGGCAACAGAGCATGCACAATGTCGGCACTAGTACAGTGTATATCCACCTTTCGCAGCAATGCAGGCTGCTATTCTCCCATGGAGACGATCGTAGAGATGCTGGATGTAGTCCTGTGGAACGGCTTGCCATGCCATTTCCACCTGGCGCCTCAGTTGGACCAGCGTTCGTGCTGGACGTGCAGACCGCGTGAGACGACGCTTCATCCAGTCCCAAACATGCTCAATGGGGGACAGATCCGGAGATCTTGCTGGCCAGGGTAGTTGACTTACACCTTCTAGAGCACGTTGGGTGGCACGGGATACATGCGGACGTGCATTGTCCTGTTGGAACAGCAAGTTCCCTTGCCGGTCTAGGAATGGTAGAACGATGGGTTCGATGACGGTTTGGATGTACCGTGCACTATTCAGTGTCCCCTCGACGATCACCAGTGGTGTACGGCCAGTGTAGGAGATCGCTCCCCACACCATGATGCCAGGTGTTGGCCCTGTGTGCCTCGGTCGTATGCAGTCCTGATTGTGGCGCTCACCTGCACGGCGCCAAACACGCATACGACCATCACTGGCACCAAGGCAGAAGCGACTCTCATCGCTGAAGACGACACGTCTCCATTCGTCCCTCCATTCACGCCTGTTGCGACACCACTGGAGGCGGGCTGCACGATGTTGGGGCGTGAGCGGAAGACGGCCAACGGTGTGCGGGGCCGTAGCCCAGCTTCATGGAGACGGTTGCGAATGGTCCTCGCCGATACCCCAGGAGCAACAGTGTCCCTAATTTGCTGGGAAGTGGCGGTGCGGTCCCCTACGGCACTGCGTAGGATCCTACGGTCTTGGCGTGCATCCGTGCGTCGCTGCGGTCCGGTCCCAGGTCGACGGGCACGTGCACCTTCCGCCGACCACTAGCGACAACATCGATGTACTGTGGAGACCTCACGCCCCACGTGTTGAGAAATTCGGCGGTACGTCCACCCGGCCTCCCGCATGCCCACTATTCGCCCTCGCTCAAAGTCCGTCAACTGCACATACGGTTCACGTCCACGCTGTCGCGGCATGCTACCTGTGTTAAAGACTGCGATGGAGCTCCGTATGCCACGGCAAACTGGCTGACACTGACGGCGGCGGTGCACAAATGCTGCGCAGCTAGCGCCATTTGACGGCCAACACCGCGGTTCCTGGTGTGTCCGCTGTGCCGTGCGTGTGATCATTGCTTGTACAGCCCTCTCGCAGTGTCCGGAGCAAGTATGGTGGGTCTGACACACCGGTGTCAATGTGTTCTTTTTTCCATTTCCAGGAGTGTATATTCATCGCCATAATGTGGTGCCATGGTGTAAACAACACTACAGTGTGCAATTAACATAAGCAACACTTACGACAACAGACGTTACATATTTTATAAAGCGTTAAGGCCACTTGCTGTGCAGTGTCCTTACTTTCAACATGACGGTGTCTTTCATCAAGATAACGCAAGACCGCACTCACTGGAACATCCGATCTTACGATGCGGAGAAACTGGCACGCCGCCGCTCACCAGCTACTATGATTGGTTGCCATAGAGTTGAAGCAGCATGGAATGACGTACCCGTAGTTGTCTATCAAGCTCAAATTGACACGATAGGCAGCTGCGTTGCCGTCTGAGAAAGCAGCTAGGTGTACTATGTTTCGCACCCTGCAAACCTCCTAATAAACGACAAACTGAAACAATCATTTTTCCTTGTCTGCCCTATATGCGCAATAAATAAATTTCAATATTACTTGCCCTTCCTACTGCTCCACCTTACAGTCAGGAAAGAAGTAACTGACTGATTCAGCTCGAATGTCTTCACATTTTTCTAACTTCGCTCTTTAGCACGTTTTGAAGCAACGCAGATTACGTTTACCTTGTACATGTCTTCAAGTAGTGATGCAATAACGATATGGGAAAATCTACGTGCAGTTTCTTGTGCTCCCATTCTAATGAATAATGACTGAGTTTAGAATCTCTGTCAAACCCGAAATTATTGTAGTTATTATGCTAGTTCCAGCACGTACCAACACACGCCGTATGATTAAAGTAAGTATAAATATCACTGTTTCTTGGCAAATGGGAACACTTACGTGTTATGTAATCAACAATATGAAATTTTACTTCCAAGTAAGGGGAAACAGCCATTTACTGGAAACAAGCTTCTTTTTAGAAACGGGATGTTGATGCAAACCCCAAATACAAAACAGATCATATAGTCACAGAAGAAATTAATGTTCTTTATCGAAATGAACTTTCTTACAATAGTCTAACAAGGGAATGGTCCAATCAGACATGTCCAAACATGCCCTGACATTTTTTGTATACGAAGAATACACCAAAAGGAACACATCGTCAGAATTTCAACTGTTAACGCACAATGCAAGTATCTTTCAAGGAAAGATGAATGTTGCCAAATTCGTAGTTTGTCATCAGGCTGGAGAAATGTACACTCCTGCCGTAGCTGTAGCGGACAGTGCATGCCAAACACTGAGGGGCATGTCCTTAGTTGTCGACACATTGGTAAACAGCTAACACGGCACAGAGCGACCGTAATTTACAAAGCGAATTTCCTTTTTCGTTGATTTACAAAGCGAATTTCCGTTTTCGTTGCTAGTTTTTCTGTAACAACTCTTGAGGGTTACTATTCCCTAGAATTTGTCAACTCATTTAATATCTATAATTAGTTAAGTGTTGACAACGGACATGAGACTGAAATGATTTTTTTTGTGTTTTCCTCGTATGAGCTTGCTAATAGTATCAGCCTTTGTGCAGCTTCCAGAGTTTCACAGCAATGTGGAATCCCCTAATATTTTAAACTTTGTAAAGATAGAATATGAAGAATGTGGTATCGAATCGAAAAAGCCTCCTCCTCCTGAAGACATACATATATGATATTTACTAGTTAAGATCTTGGAAATTCATTCTAACGATGTCGAAATTTAGTTAGAAATTGTATACGCATGTCAGTTGTTGTTCAAACGATGTCTGTTGTGCGAATTTAAGTCCCCAACAAAATTACACCTTCTAAACTCAAAGAAATCGCTTACAATAATAGCTTTCAGTGACAAAGAAAAGACTGTATTTTGTTGGTTAAACGAAGGAGGGAGAAAGCGCTTGAAGTTAGGAAGCGTGCAAAGCCAGTTTCGTTTCGTAAAATCTGAACGTAAGCTGTATAAATGGGGAAGAGATTTGCAAGAAGTACGACACCAAAATGACAGTTGAAAAAGTGTGAAAGAAAAACTGTTGAAATATTTAGAGTTACCGAGGGAGATCTACGAGACGAGATCTTTGGTTAAATAGATCCAGGGAATTATATGAAAAAGGAAGTCGCAAAATTACTTTTAAAGTGAACTTGAAGAGATATCTTTAATAGGTAACACTAAGAGAAATTCCTAGGTTCCCTGCAGACGAAGCTTCTTCTTATCCCTCAAAATACTGTTACGTTGTGACACGTGACCGTCCTTTCTAAAGGCCGCTCTTGCGGTAGTGCTATGTGGTTCGCGGAGGGCATCCCAGACCTGTGTGTGTGTGTGTGTGAGAGAGAGAGAGAGAGAGAGAGAGAGAGAGAGAGTGAGAGTGAGTGTGAGTGAGGAAGAGAGAGAGAACACGGTCAGAGCCCGCCACGGGCCCCGGTCTATTTAACGCTTGCTGAGCTACTCTCGGCCTCTCTATATATTGCCACAGCTCTTTGTGTACGTAACTGGTTCCTGCTGCATGTTACCGCAATACTGTGTTCAAATTTTTAACGCTTCCGTGGAATAAAGTTGTGTTCAGTTTACTGGCCGTGTTGTACCTATGAATAATTGTTGTTGTTGTGGTCTTAAGTCCAGAGACTGGTCTGATGCTCTTCTCCGTGGTGCTCCATCCTGTGAAAGCTTCTTCATCTCCAAGTAACTACTGCACCCTACATCAATCTGAATATGTTTAGTGTGTTCATTTCTTGGTCTCTCTCTAATTTTTGTACCCTCCACACAGCCCTCCAATACTAAATTGGTGATCCCTTGATGCCTCAGAACATGTCCTACCAACCGATCGATCACTTCTTCTAGTCACGTTGAGCCACAAGTTCCTCTTCTCTCCAATTCAATTCAATACCTCCTCATTATTTAAGTGATCTGCCTATCTAATCTTCAGCCTTCTTCTGTAGCACCACGTTTCGAAATCTTATATTCTCCTCCTGTCTAAACTAGTTATCGTCCATGTTTCACGTCTATACATAGCTACACTCCATACAAAAACTTCCAGAAAACACTTCCTGACAGTTAAATCTGTAGTTGATGTTAACAAATTTCTCTTCTTCAGAAACGCTTTCCTTGCCATTTCCAGTCCACACCTTTATCCTCTCCACTTGGACCATCACTTACTTTGCTCCCCAAAATAGCAAAATTCTTCAGCTACTTTAAGTGCCTCATATTTTAATCTAATTCCCTCAGCATCGCCTGGTTTATTTCGACTATATTTCATTATCCTCATTATGCTTTTGTTGATATTCATCTTACATCATCCTTTGAAGACATTATCCTTTCCGTTCAATTGCTCTTCCAGGTCCTTTGCTGTCTCTGACAGAATTACAATCTCATCGGCCAACCTCATAGTTTCTATTTCTTCTCCATGGATTTTAATTTCTACTCTTAATTTTTCTTTTATTTCCTTTAACGCTTGTTCAATATATAGATTGAATAACATCTGGGATAGGCTAAAACCTTGTCTCAATCCCTTCTCAACCATTGCTTCCCTTTGATGCCACTCGACTTTTATTATTGCCATCTGACTTCTGTACAAATTGTAAATACGCTTTCGCTCCTTGTATTTGACCTCTGCCACCCTCAGAATTTTAAAGAGACTTTTCCAGCCACATTATCAAAAGCTCCCTCTATGTCTACAAATGCCAGAAACGTATGTTTGCCTTTCCTTTATCTTCTAAGGTAAGTCGTAGATTCTGGATTACCTCACGTGTTGCAGAATTTCTACGGAATCCAAACTGACCTCCCCTAGGGTCGGCATCTAACTGTTTTTCTATTCGTCTGTAAAGAATTCGTGTTAGTATCTTGCAACCGTGACTTATTAAACTGACGTTCGGTAATTTTCACACCTGTCAACACCTGCTTTCTTTGGGAATGGAGTTGTTATATCTTCATGAGGTCTGTCTTATAGATCTTGCTCACCACATGGTAGAGCTTTCTCACGGCTGGCTCTCCCAAGGCTATCAGTAGTTCTAATGGAATGTGGTCAATTTCCGGATCCTTATTTTCACTTATGTCCTACAGTGCTCTGTCAAATTCTTTACGCAGTACCATATCCCTCATTTCTACGTCCTGTTTTATTTCCATAATATGGCTGTCAAGTACATCGCTTTTGTATAGAACCTTTATATACTCCTTCCACCTTTCAGATTTCCCTTCTGTGCTTATAACTGGTTTTCTGTCTGAGCACTTAATATTCGTATAAGTCGTTCTATTTTCTACAAAGTTCTCTTTCATTTTCCTGTAGTTAGTGTCGAGCGATATATACCTCTATATCCATACATTTGTCCTCTAGCCATCCCTGCTATCTATTTTGCACTTGCTGTCAATCTCATTTTTTAGTCGTTTGTATTCCTTTTTGCCTGATCATTTACTGAATTTTTATATTTTTCTCCTTTGATCAATTTAATTCAATATCTGTTTTGTTACCAAAGGATTTCTACTAGCTCTCGTCTTTTTACCTACTTTATCCTCTGCTGTCTTCACTGTTTCCTCTCTCAAAACTAGCCACACTCAGTGTTCAATAAGAATCTATTTCAAGACAGAAAATATTAACAGTTACACTTAAGAGAAGTCTTAAAATTACGTAAAGCTGTTAAAACTGAGCTACCTTTTTACATTCACAACAAGATAACAGAACCCGAATGAAGTCCTAGTCCTTGATGGCAAGTATATTAAACAGTTAAACACATTATATATATATATATATATATATATATATATATATATATATATATAAATTTAAAAAATATGCAATTATAAATATATATATTCAACAAAATATCTAAAATGGTGTTATTTGCTGGTCCCAATTAATGTAAAAATAGACCCCTATCATTTCTTAAACAGTCCAAATTAACATGGAGAATATAGAGAGCATATGATGGATCTTATTGAAAGCAGACCAGAACTGAGCAAGACAAATTCGTATACCAAAACCCTCCTAAAACTAATCTCTCAATACCGACCAAAAACCCCACTTGGCGGGGTGGGGGTGGGAAGAGGGAATGGGAGGTGGGTGGGAATAGAGACGGAAAGTAGGAGAACTGGATCTCGGCGACACGAACAAATTATTTATCGGGATGAATGGAAACGCACTTGGACCCTATCATTAGTAAGGAGAGATTCAATAACAGACTCAAATGTGCTAGGTCCGTCCGTGATAACTTACGTAGTTTCATTCTGTATATAGATACCACGTGAAGATACACCTCCGTAGTTTCATTTTGTATGTAGATACCACCTGAAGATACACCTCCAAGGTATGAAACCGGTCGTCATACAGTGAAAATGCAATAAACAGCTGTAGCGTATTCGGAAAAAAATGGCTCTAAGCACTATGGGACTTAACATCTGAGGTCATCAGTCCCATAGACTTAGAGCTACTCAAACCTAACTAACCTAATGACGTCACACACACCCATGCCCGAGGCACGATTCGAAACCGCGTTCTTACCAGCAGCGCGGTTCCGGACTGAAGTATCTAGAACCGCTCGGCCACATTATTTACGAGTGCTTCAGTGGTGGTTATCTGATCTATAAGGTTATTTGTTGACCGTAATAGTATTTAAAGGTTGATGTTAACCTATCAAATAGTGTGTAAATAAAATTAAGTACACCTTTCCTGTAGGTAACAGAAATTATTTTAACACAGAGAGAAAATATGTGAGGTATCCCGCTAGTAAGCTTGTCTGGCCAAATGTCGATCGCACATGAACTGTTGTAGCAAATTTTATTGACTTCCAGTGATTCTGATATCATAATCGCCATGTACGCCTATACTTTAATAAACATTAGTAGTGATAACATAAAGCAACCCCCCCGTGTCATTACAACCTGCTTCTTAATTGAATAAATTCTACACAATATTCTTTCAGTATTGAAAAACAGTATAGTAACATTCTGTAAAGTTATGTGACGGTAGTGTAAATGTTAATCAGCAGCAGTAACATTTTCAATCAAATGCTAAATTCCACTGCCACTGTCTAAGATTTATATTTCTTATTCGCGTTAACATACGGAAACCGTTAACCTTCTTCGTTATGTTGGACAGTACTTGTGGGCAGATTATTTATTTCAATCAGCAAAAATCACGGCCTAGTCTGTCAATTACTGCATTACTTTAATCTCAATTCCTTTACTTGCAGTACGCACATTTCTTTATCTTTCTCTGTCTTTCTTCCCTTATCATACATCTTTTAATTTCCGTCTGATTTATGACCGTAGCTGGAGGTCTTGCGGTCGCGTTCTCGCTTTCCGAGCATGGGGTCACGGGTTCGATTCTCGGCTGGGAATCCTGCCTGCAGATGACTGGGTGCTACTTTGTCTTCTTCATCATCATCATTCATCCTCATGACAGTCGGAGGAAGGCAAGGGAAAACCACCACTTCATCATTTCACCATCAATCATGAAAATGGCGAGACTGGACATAATTTCTACGGGTGCTGATAACCGCGCAGTTGAGCGCCCCACAAACCTAACATCATCATCATCATCATCATTATCATCACCCTTCTGTTATGTGTGTGAACTATAGAAACTTCCATGTTCACAGGTGAGCTGGATATTGCTTCATTTAGTTCATAGAAGAGACTGTTACGAAGTGTTATTCACAGTACCAACATTTCCTATTTCTAAGAAACAATAGACGGGTATTACAAAGCAATTTACGAGGTGTGGCTAGAAAAAAACCGGACTAGTACTGGTGAAACAATAAACCGAATGCAATAAGGCTGAAAGTCGCGTGGCCTGTCACGTGACTCTCGCTCCGCCTACTGCTCGAGTTTCATCTGCCTCCTGCACTCAGTCTGCCCGTGGCGTCTGTTTTAAGTAGTTGACGTTTTGTCTGTGCGTCGGAAAATGTTGAGTGTACAGAAAGAACAGCGTGTTAACATCAAATTTTGTTTCAAACTAGGAAAATCTGCAAGTGAAACATTTGTAATGTTACAACAAGTGTACGGCGATGATTGTTTATCGCGAACACAAGTGTTTGAGTGGTTTAAACGAGTTAAAGATGGCCGCGAAGACACCAGTGATGACACTCGCACTGGCAGACCATTGTCAGCAAAAACTGATGCAAACATTGAAAAAATCGGTAAACTTGTTCGACACTTTCCTTGTCAACTCCTGTTAACTCAGACACTGCTCTGACTGTTAAACGGCGATCTTGTCGAACAAGTTTACCGATTTTTTCAATGTTTGCATCAGTTTTTGCTGACAATGGTCTGCCAGTGCGAGTGTCATCACTGGTGTCTTCGCGGCCATCTTTAAATCGTTTAAACCACTCAAACACTTGTGTTCGCGATAAACAATCATTGCCGTACACTTGTTGTAACATTACAAATGTTTCACTTGCAGATTTTCCTAGTTTGAAACAAAATTTGATGTTAACACGCTGTTCTTTCTGTACACTCAACATTTTCCGACGCACAGACAAAACGTCAACTACTTAAAACAGACGCCACGGGCAGACTGAGTGCAGGAGGCAGATGAAACTCGAGCAGTAGGCGGAGCGAGAGTCACGTGACAGGCCACGCGACTTTCAGCCTTATTGCATTCGTTTTATTGTTTCACCAGTACTAGTCCGGTTGTTTTCTAGCCACACCTCGTATGTGGTGGATGAGAACATATGAGTTCATTAAGTTTAACTCGCAGTGCGAAACTGGTGACTGCAGCAGGTATGAAAGTTGCCACCACACGTAACATCCATATCCGTATTTATGCCATGTTATAGGGGCCGAATCTCCTTTTGTATTACTCAGATCCACTAGTTTGAACAGAATATCCACTTCAGACAAAAAAAAAAAAAAAAAAAAAAAAATTCTCCTCCCAAACACTGATGTAATGTGATGGCATATTACTCGTACTTCCACGCGGCGATACTGTTGCGTCGATAGTTCTCGTGCCAAATTCTTCTACATCCTTCCGTAGTCGTTGGTGGTAACCGTCTTCACTAGTGAAATCTGCACAGAACTTTTCGACCTAATTAATCTATAGAAATCAAAAACAATTTAAATTACTTCCACTTGATAACAGAACTGTTCACGTAATAGAAATATTTGTGAATGTAGCGATACACATGTCATCTCTGGAAGCCATTTAACTTTATATATTTGCAATGAATACAAATGTTCCTATCTGGTGAACTGTTGCGTCAGTCAGCTTCAGAGTTACTGTAGTTGTTAGAGGTGTGTCTGGGGATTTACCCTGGCACCTGGTATCGTCACATCCACTCCATACAAGCACTGATTCAGTTACACTATTATAGAATTCTCTGGCCTGATCGAGAGGGGTAGCGCAGTGGTTGGCACACTGGACTCGCATTCGGGATGGCGACGGTTCGACCCCGCGTCCGGCCGTCCTGACTTAGGATTCCCGTCATCTCCCTAAATCGCTTAATGCAAATGCTGGGATGGCTCCTTCGAGAGGGCACGGTCGCTTTCCTTCTCCATCCTTCGCTTATCCGAGCCTGTGCTCTCTCGCTAATCACCTCGTTGTCGACGGGACGGTAACCACTTACTACTTCCTCCTCCTCCTCCTCCTCCTCCTACTTTCTGCTCTGTATTTGTGGTCGATACACTCTCCACTTCTGCGCTTTCGTCTCGACATATTATAGTGTATACGAAATTCAGTTTGATGAAATAAGAATATGGCTACGACTTGAAGAGGTCACATCATCGTGACTGGAACGTTACGTACAAATAATTGTACATCGAGGAAGTGGATGAGTAACGGCACATACTAGTGTATGTGGTCTGACAGAAACTGTAACTACATGCCCAGAAGCACACCTGGGCACTACACGACGAAGTGTTTACCGGTGCCTACATAGACCCTGTCCCTGTTCTGCCACCGAACGCTCGTCCACGTGCTCTTGTTCCATCAACAGCACACATGTCTGCCATTAATTAATGAGCACTAGGGTGCTCACAGAAACTGATGATCCCATTGTTTCACATATTTTAAGACCCGACGGTCGTCACTTTCGAGTGATGCGAAAGTCAATCATGTGTGTGTTCAATGGCTGCGGTATTACTTCGACGCCAAGTTCAGTCGTCCACACACTGTTTGCAAAGATGCTGTCATAGACACACCTCGCCACACGACAGCACATAACTAGAAAAAAAGGAAGGCTTCTTGTCTTTGACTGTCAACATAATTTTATTCGCCATGGTAGTAGTCTCGTGATGATTGTGGGTTTTAAATGAAAGACGTCTCGTATGGCACGAATACGACCAACATTTAAACTCCTTCCGGTAGCCGCTATACCTGCATATGCGTTCCATTTCATTGTCGAATACATTTTAATCAGTGGAATGTGTCAACAATTTCGCATTATCAAAAAAAAAAAATTTCCGATTTTTTTTCATATGTGCAGATGTACGAAATTTTCCAGCTGAAAACAAACTGAAGCTCCACACTACAATCTTAGTGACTGACATAAAACTGAGAATCAAAGACGAAAATGATGTACCTCAAGACGTTGTATGACTGCGGAAGGAACTCTAGAAAATATAGTCTACGAACTGTTGTGTGAAAAACAAGATACTTCCCTCAATAATCCACGAATTTCTTTGTGTTCGCTAATAAAAGCAATAAAACTGTGTTGAAAGCTGAATGCATTCAGCTATCATAGAATTACTACCAAAATGTTCACAACACCCTGATACACTTCGATACGGAGTTGTAGCTTCACCGATAATACAGCACGTATCGACTGGTTTAGGCATGCTTAAAACTGATAATGAACCAGGACAGTACAAGAGCAGTATACTATTCTGCTGATCTCGGGCGTCGATGCTTCAGGCATTTGTTTCATAATGGTTCAAATGGCTCTGAGCACTATGCTACTTCTAAGGTCATCAGTCGCCTAGAACTTAGAACTAATTAAACCTAACTAACCTAAGGACATCACAAACATCCATGCCCGAGGCAGGATTCGAACCTGCGACCGTAGCGGTCGCTCGGTTCCAGACTGTAGCGCCTAGAACCACACGGCCGCTCCGGCCGGCTGTTTCATAATGCAAAGATATCGTGGCAAATAATATGTATGATACTACTAAGAGACTCATACTTTGGCACCTGCTTTTGTCCGTTGCGAACCTTCGTTAAATTCAAACAACAAACGTAACCTTGCAGCCAGTGCAGAGGTACGTTTTCCCGTTCACTGGACTCCTACTTCCTCACTGGGCAGGGAAGACACTGCAGCGACAGTTACGGTGTACAAAGGCAACTTCTCTTGTACTGTACAAACGACTGCTGCCTCACCTGATACGCATTCCCTGCTTGCGTAGTTTAATTGGAATTATTAGTCCGGTAAATATACGTAGAGCCTGCCCGGTTAGCCGTGCGGTCAAACGCACTGCTTTCCGGCCGGGAATGCGTGCCGGTCCCCGGTACCAATGCACCCGGCGGAGAGTGCCGAAGTACGGTGTGCCGGCCTGTCTTTGCATGGTTTTAAGGCGCTTTTCCTACTGCCTCGGCGAATGCGGGCTGGTTCCCCTTATTCCTCCTCAGTCACAGTATGCCGGCGATTGTTGCGCAGACCCTGCCTCCACGTACGCGTACACCATAATTACTCTACCACGCAAACGTTTGGGGCTACACTCGTCTGGTGTGACACGTTGTCGAGGGGTCCACTGGAGGCCGAACCGCACAATACCCCTGAGTTCGGTGTGGGGCGGCGATGGGGTGAGTAGACTACTATAGGCTGTTGTGGGGTTCTGAAGCACTAAGGGCTACAGCGGGGACGAAGCCTCTCCGTCGTTTCTAGGTCTCCGTTTCAATACCACAATACAAATATACGTGAATTGTTAAGTCTGTAGGACCAAAAACGTCACCATAAACCGGAAAGAAGTATTTTCTCTTAACCATTATTGCAGCCATGAACTATTTGTACTGTGTTGGTGACCTTGGTCAAATTAAAAAGATCGAGACGCTCGAACATGTCGATGGTCTTGGGAACTTGATGAACTGACTATTATGATTAATTTTCCGTAGATGTGGTTTACAGTCAAATGAAACAGTCAAATGACATAATCGCCGACTTTGACTGATAAAATTATTAAAAGCAACCACTGCAGTTCCATACTTGCCACGTATTTCAAAAGTCTAGCAGTTACATTAAAAAAAAATCGGCTATATCTGTATGTTATCATGAGTCATCTATATTGGCTGAGTGTATAATTTTTTGACATAATTTTTTTTCATATATAATATCAAAGACCTA
The DNA here is from genome assembly GCF_023898315.1 of Schistocerca nitens. NCBI lineage: Eukaryota > Metazoa > Arthropoda > Insecta > Orthoptera > Acrididae > Schistocerca > Schistocerca nitens. The sequence continues at coordinate 108,677,233 of NC_064619.1, forward strand.
CACACCTACACTCTTTAAGTTTGCATAGACAATTCACTGACCTCAACCTAGATTATACGGCGAATGAACATTATTGGTGTTCTGTGCATCAATGTGTAAAACCCTTTAGAGGATCACTTCGTCGTTCGTCCATCCGTCTGTTTGTTTTTTTGTCTGTCTGACTGCCTGCATGTGTATCCGGTAGTTAAGAACGCTTTTTCTCAGGGAAAAGTCTTGATGTATCTCACATATCGATGTCTACGGTCCCTTGGCAATGTGAGACTTTGAAGCTTTAAAGTTAACTCAGTCAAAAGATACTGTCGTGTGTGTCACACATTTTGATACTTGCAAACTGACACATCAAAAGCTATAGCGTAATTCCCGTTGACGTAGAATCATGAAATGCGGGAAGAACCAAAGTTTCGTATTCCAGGTAAAGTAAATTACTCTGAAAATTGTTAAATTGTAATTATATCACATTAGAAATAGTTTTTTGCCATTCGAGCATGTGTTGCATTCATCACCCGACAAAAGGCATAATGGGCGAGCATTGTTGCATGCAATCATAAAATTTAAGTTCCAGTCTCGTTTTACAAAGTAAAAGAAAACTATCTGATTAAATGCTTTTATCTACATATACAGGGTGGTCTGTTGATCGTGAACAGGGCAAATATCTCACGAAATAAGCGTCAAACGAAAAAACTACAAAGAATGAAACTTCCCTAGCTTGAAGTGGGAAACCAGATGGCGCTATGGTTTGGCCCGCTAGATGGCGCTGCCATCGGTCAAACGGATATCAACTGCGTTTTTTTTTTTTTTTTGAATAGGAACCCCCATTTTTATTACATATTCTTGTATCCGGCGAACGGCCCGGACACTTGGATGATGTCGTCCAGGATACCGAGCAGCATACATAGCACACGCCTGTTGGGCATTTTGATCACAATAGCCATACATCAACACGATATCGACCTCTTCGTAATTGGTAAACGGTCCATTTTAACACGGGTAATGTATTACGAAGCAAATACCGTGAGCACTGGTGGTATGTTACGTGATACCAACGTTTGTGACTATTACAGCGCCATCTATCACAAATGTGAAAAAAGCGGGTCAACTAAAACATTCGTATTTCTTTACGTACAACACTGATATGTAATAAAAAATGGGAGTTCCTACTTAAAAAAACGCAGTTGATATCGTTTTGACCTATGGCAACGTCATCTAGCGTGCCAACCATAGCACCATCTAGTTTCCCCCCTTCAAGCTAGACGAGTTTCGTTCTTTGTAGTTTTTTCGGTTGATTCTTATTTGGCCGGCCATTGTGGCCGAGCGGTTCTAGGCGCTTCAGTCGGCAACCGCGCGACCACTACGGTCGCAGGTTCCAATCCTGCCTCGGTCATTGATGTGTGTGATGTCCTTAGGTTAGTTAGGTTTAAGAAGTTCTAAGTTCTAGGGGACTGATGACCACAGATGGTAAGTCCCATAGTGCTCAGAGCCACTTTTTTTATGCTTATTTCGTGAGATATTTGGCCCGGTCACTATCAATGGACCACCCTGTGTAAACTCTATTTTCCAGTTCACTTCTTTTTGTATTACCGTGCTAGTCCTGCACCTTTTATGAGTGTTCTCTCTATCGCTACTGGAAGGCCCCACATTATTAGTCAGAAATAAACGACACGGAGAACACTACGAACATGGTTGTAGATATGTATCACCTTAATAGGAATCTGGAGAAAGAGGGAGAATGGGAGGACGACAGACGTGTGATTGGAGTAGATTAATAATAAGAAATCTATTGAAACGAGCTCCCACCGAAAGTATGATTAATTTATACGGTAAGAACATCTTTTTAAATACTGCCAAAATTTGTAAAATTTGTCGAAGATGCATCTGGCCGGTCCTATCGAAGTGACCGTGTGGCTCATGCTAACGGCCGTGAGGCACGCAGGTGCGTGGAAGAGTCCAATATTGCGTGACGCCGTAATTGTATGCTAGGTGCGGCATGCTGTACCCATTACGTCGATATCCCACCACTCCCCTGAGCTCCGTTCGCATCGCTAGGGCTCCTATTATTAGGTCGTTCCGTACAAAAATCTGATATATTTATTAATTTTAAGCTCTAAAAGCGGCGAGCCGTAAAACTCCCTTTAATGGAACTCCCGTATGCAGCGACCGGCGTCAAAGCCGTTTCCCTGGTTGCTTATCAGCCGCCGGACTCCACAATACAATGTGCTTTCACGGTCAGTTGCAACGCAGCCGATAGCTCGGTGCAGGTGCATTTTAGCTGGAAAACACAAGGGCTGCGTCGTCGAAAACAAACTGTGGTATTTTATGGTAATTAAGTATACGGACAAAGCACGGACTGGAGCGCGAGACTTATTTGAGGTACAGGTCTCGGAAATGTAATGTACACACAATTATTCATCGCACAGTACCAGTATATCGTTTCATACAACAAGAAAATAACGCTGGATGCTAATGATTCACCACAACTGATACAGACACTAGCTTCTAGTCACAGGTGTGATAGAATACGAAAGCGGTGAGGCAGGACTGAAACAGATTTGTAGTTTGTCAGTCATGTTCTTCAGTTTTTACAGGATTTAGTGAAAGCAGTAAAGGAGATGAAGGAGAAATTTATAAAAGGAATTAGTCAGTCGGAAAAAGCCTTTTACGGTTTATGCATGACAGTGGCAACGGACTGAAAATATCAGTTGAAAGGAATGTGTAGTGTCTCGAAAGCATTTTATGACATAAAAAGAACAAAAATACTTATAAAATACGTTTATTGTAATGTAGTTGAATTAGGTAATCCGGTTATTGCACCTGGTATGGTGTTATAAAAAATATGCAATATATAATATTGCACAAATATGCAGGGCGTCGTAATGTGTGGAGTAAACCAAGAGAATAATCTGAATAGTCCATTGTCGAGCAAATCTGCCAATAGTCCTGTATAGTGTAACACCACACCACGATTTCAAGTTTCTCGCAGCCACTGGAGAGCTGGCGTTTATTGCCAGCTTGATCTGAGCAGCTAGTTCCATGCGACGGCGTGCTGGAGCTCTCAACGGTCACGGGTTCGTAGTGGGCCTCTCACGGCATCGACCTAGCGGTCGGATGACGCAAATATAGCACTGGCGTAATTAGATTACGAAAAGACACGTTCAGAGTAGTTGAGCAGTTACGCTACCTGAGCATAAACATCAAATGGTTCAAATGGCTCTGAGAACTATGGCACTTAACGTCTATGGTCATCAGTCCCCTACAACTTAGAACTACTTAAACCTAACTAACCTAAGGACATCACACAACAGCCAGTCATCACGAGGCAGAGCAAATTCCTGACCCCGCCGGCAATGAGCATAAACATCATACAGGCAGAAGTACAGAGCGGATGTTGACATAGGTTTCGGCGCGAATAACCACGCCTTCTCCGGAACATACTAAAATTACAATCTGCCTGAAGAGGTATTGTCCAACATCAATACAGAACGCCCAAAAGGGCAAAAGACTCGCATAAAATGTAAAATAAACTATACGTGTGTACCATGTCAATAGATGTACTCAGATCAAACGTCAGAAGCGTGCTTCCTCACCCCAGCCAACGTTCGGGGGGCCGAGGGCTCTCAGGTAAACTGAGGTGGCCCCGGCAGCTAGGCTGTGAGAAGGTCAGGAAGGAACGCGCATTTGCGAATTGAGAAATCGTCTTCTTCCATGTGATTGGCATAAAATGTGTTACGAAAGTGATCCGATGACCGGGTCAAAGGCGCAGGAAGTTAATTGGTGTGTGTGTGTGCATAATTTCCTAGCTCGAGGACGATTTTATAGAACTATAGTACGTGAAGAGGCTGAAACTATATATTTATGTGGGACAGCAAATTCCACGGATGGTCAAAACGTACGCACGCAGGAATGACAAAATACCATCAGCTAGAAGCGTGCTAAAACATGGGGGATGAATAACCCATTTTTCAATGCATGCGTTTTCGCCATCCGTGGCATTTACTTTCAATCATATATAGTTTCAGCCTATCCACGTTCTATAGTTCTATCAAATCGTCCTCGAGCTACGACGTTATACACACACACGCATTAACTTCCTGCGCTTTTGACCCGGTTATCGGATCACTTTCGTAACACATTTTATGCCAATCACATGGAAGAAGACGATTTCTCAATTCGCGCATGCGCATTCCTTCCTGACATTCTCACAGCCTAGCTACCTGCTGGCGCCACCTCAGTTTGCCTGAGAGCCCGCGGGCCACTGAACTTTGGCTGGGGTGAGGAAGCACGCTTCTGACGATTGATCTGAGTACATCTATTGACATGTTACACACGTACCGCTTCAAAAAAATGGTTCAAATGGCTCAGAGCACAATGAGACTTAACTTCTGAGGTCATCAGTCCCCTATAACTTAGAACTACTTAAACTTAACTAACCTGAGGACATCACACACATCCACGCCCGAGGCAGGATTCGAACCTGCGACCGTAGCGACATGTACCGTTTATTTTACATTTTATGCGAGTCTTTTGCTCTTTTGGTCGTTCTGTATTAATGCTGGACAATGCCTCTTCAGGCAGTCTGTAATTTTATTGTGGTCCGGAGAATGAGTGGTTATCCGCGCCGAAACCTAGGTCAACATTCTGTTTCTATTTGCAATCGAGGCAGATTCTTCATAATCATTAAATTTTTCAAGACTGCTGACGCGCTGCGGTGTTAAAAGTTCTCAAGAAGTAGAGAGGTTTCTAGAATGTAGACTGCCAGTACCTAGAACAACTTTCGTCAGAGAGAGAAACTGTTAACATCATTTATGAACTTAAACGTCAGGGAGTATACTTTTATATGGTAGTAAGAAGTGGACAATGAAAGCCAGAGTCGAGAAGGGAACATAAGTTTCTGAAATGTGATTTTGCAGAATGCTGAAACTTAAATGCATAGAATGAGTAATTGAAATGGTACTGAACTGTATTGGCGATGAAGGCGTTTATGGCACAGCTTCTCATAGAGAAATGATGAACTATTATACGACACATCCAGCAGCATAAGTGAGTAGTCAATTTCGTAAAACTGAGAAGCTTCGCGGCAAACTTCAGAGAGGGAAACGGAGACTTCATTATTGTAAGTTTCAGATGGCTATAATTTGTTGTAGCTATACAGACATGGGTAGAGTGTTGCAGGACTGACTGGCAGGGGAACTGCAACACACAATTATTCGCACTAAAGTTTACGGCAGCAAGATGCTGATTATGCAGTATAGCACAGCCATTGGTTGAATGACTGATTTGTCGCCACAGACATAAGACAACGAAATGAAAATAATGCACAAGTACTTTAGCATTTATCGTTGCTAATCGCTAATGAGCTGTCACTAAAGCAAAATTTTCTGAACACCGGAATCGGTCAGTGGGATGATGGTAAAGTCGTTTTCGCTGCAATCTTCTGACCATTGTCATCAAATATGCAACCAATCTGTATCTCTTTTCCGAACAGACATTTCAGATAGAAGCCCAAAGGCACTTGTTGCCACACTACAGTGGCCACACTACAAAGCAAAACTCTGGTGTTCAGGTGAAATTAATTCCCATCACCAATATTCATCCCATACTTGTTTTTCAGCATGTGACGAAGAGAGCCCGCCAGAGGTTTTGGGAAATAGTGTTCCTCTACAAAAACATTTCGTAAGAAAAGGAAAATAATGAAAGAAAGAGCATTCATTGTAGTGATGAAATAGTTGTTCATTATTTCTTAAATGTTTTTGTTTCGCCATATATATCCATAGAAAGCTGAGTAGATGTCTCGTATGCATAGAGAACCAGTCGCTGACCTTTGCCCACACGCTTCCATATTCAAACACAGTAGTGCGCTCCCATGTGCAACTCATCATATTAATGAAGCGTGCTGAAAGCTTAGGGGAAATGTCACAAGCCTACATGTCCAAACGTCAACGCTAAAGATAGATCCGTTATAGGTAACATTACGTTCAAATAAAGTTGGTTATAACTGACCGATAGTTATATTCACAGAATGTGGTGCATGCCCTGTGGAATGCAGTTAGCCGAAGACACTAATAGTTAAATACCAATGACATTTAAATATGCAGTTATCAAAAATACTCAGACTTCCAGATCATGCGAGAGCATGCGACTACAATTCAGGTCATCGCCTTGGTTTTAGATTTATGTGCAACAACCAGTTGTACTTTCCTATAAGCATGTGACACCTCCGATAATTATCCTCTACACTATAGACTAACTTACGTTTGAGTGTTAAGTGAACATTAAATTTCATAAATACTTAATATTTGTGTAACCCTTGGTAAATGAATTCTAGAGAATACCACACAAACAGTGAACAATGTGTTTTAGGGAGCAACAGGCAAACACATTGTAGCATCACGAAAATGCGAGATCTACAAGAAATGACATGTTGGAAGGCTATAATTATAGCTGTGCTGCAAACACAAAACAGACTTGTCAACATTAATATGTTATTATTATTAATAAATAAAATATTATTAATAATTCATATATATATAAATAAAAAGTCTAAAAATAAAAAATATATAAATAAAATATTATTAATAAATAAAACCCACTGAAGATGGAAAATCTTCTCCAAAACACGTATGGGTAGTAAAATAAGAAAACTTGTGTTTGCTAAAGGCAGAACCAAATTTCCCTTTAACTTGTGTAATTATACGGCTAAAGACCAAAAACAAATTCGGTTTCAGACACCATCGTCAACAAGAAATTGTGTTCTTTTCTTTAGTGAACTTCATTTTATATACTAAAAGGAAGTTCATTAAAGAAAAGAAGAACACAATTTCTTGTTGACGATGGTGTCTAAAACCGAATTTCTTTTTGGTATGTAGTCGTTTAACGATACACATGTGGATGGATTTCTGTGACTACGACTTCCGGTCACCTCCGTTGCAGCTTAAAACGTTCATAAATGACACACACAAACATTATATACGAGGCCTGTTCAGAAAGTAAGCTCCAATTGATTGCCAAATTGAAACCACAGTGAACCCCAGAAATGTTTTACCTGTAACAATTAGCTACACCTTTCAGCTACTTCTCTACGTAGTCGCCGTTCTGACTTAGACGTTTGTCATAGCGTTGTACCAACTTTTCAATAGCCTCATCACAGAAGGCAGCCGCCAGTGCTTTCCGCCAATTCTCCACGCTGGCCTACACCTCGTTGTCTGTGTCAAAATGTTGTCTTCAAAGACAGCGGTTCATGTGACCAGAGATGAAACTCAGGGGGAGACAATTGCGGACTGTATTGTGGGTAATCTCACATTTCCATTTGAAAACGATGCAGGAGCATCTTCATTGCCCCTGCAGAATGCGGCTGAGAATTGTCTTGAAGAAGAAACAGCACGACAGTTATGTAATGTTAGCTGCATAGCTTCAGGCGAAATTTCTCACCAGGCCCTCGTACTTGGCGGCAGACACTATTTTCTAGACATCTTTACCTTTACGCACTCACTGCGAGCTCAGAAATGAGAAGAGCGACGTGATGCTAACTGGGGTTATACTAGAGACACTACCCAACACATCTGTGCAAAGCTTTATCGGATTTTCGTAGTCGTTTCCATTTCGCGACCGATCGGAGCTTACTTTCTGAACGCCCCTCGTATATATATATATATATAAACAGGACAGGATGCTTTTCCTCTTACAAACAAATATCATTAGTTCATGCCTCTAAATATCATTTCACAGGTCCCACATATCTGACATATCACAATAAGAATGCACTTTTCCTAAAATATATGGTCATACAGGTATTAAGGGGATTTCGAACGCTACATTACGAGAATGTTAAATTTAGTGACTTGACTTCCATATATTTCGGGAACCACTGTAGCCATTGACATGAAACCTTTACAGGACATTAAACTGTATGTTCTAAGTTCACTGAACTATAATAAATGTATTTCAGACACTGGTTTCTGGAAACAATGTTTTAATTACACGGTTAAAATTTTGTGTAGGACTATTTTCTGTGCGTTATATTAAATAATTTTAATTAAACGTAACATTATGTTCTTCTTTTAGGTCAGTAGACTCAGTACATGTATTTTATTACTCGCTGAAAATTTGAATACTCTACTCGCAGTGGTTTCTGAGATTTAGGTAAAATGCAACAGAAAATTTAAATATACAGGAACGGCTTCTAAAGTTTCAAAAGACTGTAACTCACTTAATATATGTTCAATTTTTTATCTTCAGACACTCAGAAGCACCCTGCACCATACTGTATATCATCCTGATCTTGTTCCAAGTTTTTTCTTTTCCTTTCCTTCTTTTTGGACTCGTTAGTGGCAAACTGTGTCGCATACTCTGCTTTATCAATGCGAACCTTGTCCATCCGTTCCAGTTCTTTGATGCAGTTCGCTCCAGGATTAATTCCAATGTGCTGTAGCACTTTCACCCTACCAATGCTGCCATCATAAAAAGCAACAACAGCATCACTGACACCCCCCTCCCCCCCGCCCCCGTCCCCAGTTTAGTGTATTCATTCCAACAAAAACATTTTTTTGTAAGCGAGTCCATATAAGATTAATGAACGACTCATTGCGATTTTGAGTCTGACCACGCAGACACTTCTTCAGTAATTCAGGATTTTCCAGGTCTCTGTAAATAGGTTTTATGATTTACATGACTGCTGCTGGGATGGAATTTTCATGGCTGCATGAACTGTTTGAGTACTGGGCATTGCGGTAGTTGCACTATGAATCAGCTCCAGGTGGGCAAGGGTGATGCACTGGTTTTTCATGAGTTGTCAGTCTGTGGAAGAAGGTAGCCCATACTGCCTGCTTCATTTTCAACAAATCCTCAGTATTATTTCTAACGGTCATCCCATAATACTGCCCTATTTCATCAGTCATTTTGTCTGTCAGCCTGCCTCTTAATGTTTAACCATCAGAGAGTCCTTTTGTCTCTCAAACATTGTTTCAGCTTCCTCAATCTGGTGCCAATCTTCTTCATGACGTGACCAACACATTCCAGTTTTGTGATAATCTTCTCACCCTAAGGCTGAGCGGCTGTTACACCGTTATGTGCTTTTGAGTCTCCATCACCAAAGAACTTAGTGTAACACGCTCCCCTTTCGTTCACAGATCGACTAAAAATATCAGTAGCTGCAGAGGCCTCCATACCACCTCTTGCTCCTTCATAATTTCTGTCACAGATATGACCTTCTTCATTAGCTGATTTACACTTACAACGATGTTTGTTTAAAATCTGGAAATCTATTACCTTTCCAGTATCCACACTGGTTTCCATAGCAACAGAATTCTTTGAACTGCAGCTACACTACTGCCAAGTGCCATCAAAAGCTACTGGTATGTCAGTCATACCATCATTTATTTCAAAGACAACTAATGGGTGTTAAATACTGACGAGTGTTTCTGTATTTCATTGTCTGTTACTTCATACCCCACATGCTGAACACCGTATTTTCTTCATTCGAATGTCTACCACCATGAAACCCACGTTTCTCAAAAACGCTTCGTTTTGGCGTCATACTTTACTTTTTGAGGGATTCACCAATCTATTCGTCACTTTTCCATTAGCACTTTGACATACAACGGGTGTGTATACTATGAAACGATACGATACTGTTTTAGACAGTGCTACCAATACAAACATGTAATTTAACCTTTATAACACAGATTATATTAAAAAAATACTTCCCATGTGAGTTATAATTTTGTTCGGAAAATTGCAAATTTTTTAATGAGATAAAAATCTGAAATAGCGATATTTCTTTTACCTTTTTACCTTCCCTGAAGTAGAAAAAGGATAAGCTTTGTATGTTCAGTAGATGCTTTACACATTTATTCCATCTTAACACTTCTACTTTCTTCTTGCGAGTACTAACTCAGGTGCTACACAGGTATGGTTCATCGTTCTTTTGATGGCCTTCCGCTACATGTAGTCATATATTTAGCACGTTTTCAGACGTTTTTATTAACTAATCTCGCTGACTCTAAGAATCTAAGTTTGAATTCTTGTTCGTCACTCTGTTGTAATCAACAGACCTAATCATCGAGTAGATATTTTGTAACAACGGCAGACAATAAATTTAAATCAAGATGTGCAAATTAGCGAAATCTTGTCACAGAGGTGTCGCACATTGTCATTTCGCCATTGGAAAATTAATGTTACACCTCGTACCCCATTGTAAACAGCAGTTCTGCAAAACAGTTTGTGTGCGACCAGTGAGGACACTTAAATAACTTTTTGCAATAACAGTAGCAATACTAGGAAGTTGCTTTACGATATACAATAGCCTTTTAATGAACAATTTATTTTGCCAAACAAGGAAGGATAAAAATTTGCATGCATTCGTACTTGAACAATTACATTTGATCGTTAAGATTTTAAAACAAATTATGTCAGAGGGAACGGGCTTTAGTCCTCAAATAATTCGTAATTTCATTAATTATAAAAATGTTCAGACGAATCTTAAGAAGAAGCAACGGGCTTTAGCCCTTAAAACAGTTAAAAATTTAAGCAGTCTCTGGATAATTTGCTTTTATGGAAGTATTCTACACGTCTAATCCAGGCTGTCGATAAGAAGACTCTTTGAGCGTTAAGAGAAAATTCAGTTACCTAAGTTGAGCATCGCGTGGCATTCCATTACTAAAAATTTGGGAATTAAAGTTTGCATGCGACTCCTGAAGGAACTCGGAACTGTAACGCGCGACACGCAGTCACAATTTACTTTACGATATCTGATCAAGTTCTACCAGTTAAGTAGAAGATGTTAGTAATTAATAACAATGGCTAAAATACGAAAATACAGAGACATCGCAATAATAATAATTAACGCAACGGTTTGTTGAATTTTAATATGACCTTTCTTTTCACCCAGATGTATAGAAAATGGTTCAGCGGCACGCATTCTGCAAATGTTATCTGCTCTGTCACACTTCGCTAAAGTAATCATTCTCAGACATATGCTTTTACAATCCGCCGGTGTGCCCACGCCCCGCATTAGATTACCGTAACACATACAATCACAACAGAGAGACAAGCACAGTGGCTCTGAGCGCTATGGGACTTAACATCTATGGTCATCAGTCCCCTAGAACTACTTAAACCTAACTAACCTAAGGACATCACACAACACCCAGGCATCACGAGGCAGAGAAAATCCCTGACGCCGCCGGGAATCGAACCCGGGTACCCGGGCGTGGGAAGCGAGAACGCTACCGCACGACCACGAGATGCGGGCACAAGCACAGTGCATTTTCACTTTACAATAAGGCAAACCAATTATACATGAAGTCCCAATATTGCTCAGCACAGCGCGGGGTAACCGCGCGATCTAGGCGTCTTATCACGGTCCGTGCCGTTCGCCCCGTCGGCGGTTCGAGTCCTCCAGTCCTCCCTCGGGCATGGGTGTGTGTGTTGTCCTTAGCGTAAGATAGTTTAAGTTTGATTAAGTAGTGTGTAGTCTTAGGGATCGATGACCTGAGCAGTTTGGTCGCATAACACCTCACCACAAATTTCCTAATTTTAGACAGCACAGGCGTGCAATTGGCTGAAACTGTCAGAAAAATTAACAGTTAAGCAAATCACGACCGTACGGTTAACACCCAATAAATACAGAAAGGAGACGACTACTTCCAGTTCATTCCTCACAGAGCACAGGCCGGTAACCATGCACTCTATAACCGCAACGTGAGATTCTACGTTTTAACCCAAAAGCTTAAAATAACGGTCTACAGCTAATCACTGACACTTGACACCGTAGGCGCCAAGTGAATTTAAGATTTTAGTCAACATGGAGGAATTTTACGAACATCTGAGTTTCCAGCGGAGACGAGAGCAAGACCATAGAACGCAGCACAATGCGCCTTAAACGCCTCGCTCCACGACCCATTGGGCCAGAACAGCAGGCTGTACTCTTCTGTATATATTGCGGTCGGAGGCCATTACAAGACTTTCTACCCCACTACCATCTGTTTCGGGCATGGAAAAACCAGCATGTTATCACGACAAGTGCAGGCCTCCTTCACTGTGTATATGGTGTCTGTACTTTCGGAAATGTCCGAAAGAACAGACACCACATTATAGTTGAGGCGATGATGTCCAATGATCCATTCAGTGCAGATGCACTCCTAGCTCAAACTCTTACGAGAATCGACGAGACGCCACAAAGAATGAGGCTAATGAGGACGGGGAGTGTGTCATAGAATTTGCCTCTGACGGGAGGCGTGGAGTTGCGTTGACCATTGTGTCTCGTTGGCGTAGTGGCCAGCACATCTACATAGTAAGCGGCAGAACCTGGTTCGAATCCCACTCAAGGCACAAATTTTCAAGTTGTGGCAATGATATTAAGCACTGCCCACTGGCAGCCAGTGTGTTTAATTCCTTCATGTCTTCCTTGCCCGGCCAGCGTACCTCCGGTCTCTTCTCGAAAGTCAGACCAGTAAACATTTCCATGCTTGTGCGCCGTTAAAACTGCTCCAGATCAGTTTAAATTAGAGCAGAGCGCGGCGTGTTCCCTCTCGCTCCGCGAGCAGGACGTGTTAATCCTTGTATCAGTGGAGCCGACCTGAGGGAGAAGTCGCTATATAAGTGTAACTAATAACGAAACAATATAAGAAGCAAGCGAAGTACCATGAATGCTGCTAAGTTGTAGACAATCTGTAAATAAATCCAATTTACTTCATGGAAGAAGTAGCAGAGATTCGGAAAAAAGCACAGTTTCTGAGATTAATGGAATTCGTTGGACTGATGGTTGTCCGTGTTCTCCTATGTTACTTCATATGAAGGTGAACGGGGCCGCAAAACCTGAGAGTTACTTACAGTGTGTAAAGATGTACGTGGCAGACAGTTAAGGAAGAACTAACGCCAGTAAAACAATAAATTTCACCACTAGAGACTGCTAGGGATTACGGCCTTAGCGGCAACTGGACAGCTGTCCGTGAACAGCTTGATATTACGTTGATGGCTGTCAACCATCGATGTAAGGCTACTCTCACAAGCGACAGTAGGGGAGTGTTGTCTTAACGTGTGGTGGGACAGTTTCTCTTTTCACAAATGACATTCCCAACCTGACACCAAGTGGTACCCTGATGGTGGCTGGCAAGCTGTAACGAGAACGGGTGAATTTGCGAACGTGTATCAGGTAGTCCAAAGCGAAAGAGAATAAATCTAACGAACCGTTAGCAGTCATTGTGTGCCGTTATAATGAGACATCGGACTCTGCTTTATTTGTTCGAGTCATGGGCAATCCTTCCTCATGGTCAACGCGGCGAAGAGAACATATGAGAGTTGCTGATTGCAAGCAGCTTGAAGATTAAGCCTGTGATGACCTGTCGTATTGAAAGAGAATATCATGACGGTAGCTCGTTTTCGGGACACGTCTCGGAAATGTCCGTCCGCCTGGCGTAACAGCTCATTCCGAGAATAGTCGAGAATCAAGGCTGCAGTGAGATGCAGATGGTCGCTTCATTGGCAAAATGAACATTCTCCTGGGACAGACCATTTTCAGTTCCTTCTGGAGGTAGAGATGGGTGTTGTTTGTCCCACTTATTGTGTCTCAGCATATCTGTCGATCTACAGCATTGTGGGGACTGATTGCAGATTTCTGGTTTAGGGCAGAGTTGGGGTTTAAGATGTAAGCCTTTTTGCCTCTTCTACTGCGAGCTTGGCTGAAGATTCCTCGTTATGCACTACAATGTGTAAACTGAGAGAGACATTTTGGATGTCAGAGATACTCCACACTGTGGAAAGGGGCTCTACTGTGGTAACGTGTGTTTGGAAAGGATGTGTTTTTCGGTCACCAGATTTCGGGTTCACCGAGTAACCCTGTTAAATAAATTTTTATGGTAAGTTCCTATGGGACCGAACTGCTAAGATCATCGGCCCCTAAACGGTCACGCTACTTAATTCAACTTAAACTAACTAATGCTAAGGACAACACACACACACACACACACACACAAACAACCACGCCAGAGGGAGGACTCGAACCTCCGAAGGGGGGAGCCGCTCGACCGTGGAAATGAGTCACAGACAGCGCGGCTACCCCGCTTGCATATTATTTTAAGCACTCCGTCTTCAGGCCACGAGTGGCAAACCGGGACCATCCGACCGCCGTGTCATCCTCGGTGGAGGATGCGGATAGGAGGGGCGTGGGGTCACCACACCGCTCTCCCGGTCGTTATGATGGTATTCTTGACCGAAGACGCTACTATTCGGTCGAGTAGCTCCTCAGTTGGCATCACGAGGCTGAGTGCACCCCGAAAAATGGCAGCAGCACATGGCGGCCTGGATGGTCGCCCATCCAAATGCCGACCACGGCCGACAGCCCTTAACTTCGGTGATCTCACGGGAACCGGTGTATCCACGGCGGCAAGGCCGTTGCCGTGGCATATTATATAAGTAAAAGAAATTAAGAGCTTTACAGTAAAAACACTACGTGAAGCCGTAGCCGAGCTCGGTGAATGTCGGTGGTAAACACCCAGTGCTTTCCGTTAATTTTAACCAAATGTTCATTGTACGGAGCTGGAAAACGTACCTTCAAGAAGTGTTGGAGCTGACCATTAGAGCACTCTTAATGATGTTGCGATTGAAAGCATTGTATTCCGTATTCGTTACAAAAATATATCCCGTGTGTTGGCAAATTTTTTAAGGCCGATAAAATAAACTACTACTGCCTTACTTGCTCATTGAGAAACGGGACGTTGCTGTAAATCAGTGGCTCTGGCACTCCTGTTTCCATTCAAGTGTCGGCAGATTTAAGCGCTGAAGCGCTACTGTGGGTCTCTAATTTTGAGCATTGCGAACTGTGTTTTGGAATAATAATGGCATTTAGTTTCTGATAAAGTCGTGTTGGACTCTAATTACTTTCAACACGTGTAGATTACTGATTCTGAAACTGTGCCACTGGACTTTAACTGCGCTTAGACCAGTTGGGGCTTTGAATATGTTATGGCATCCGACACTTAGTAATTCGTGCTAATCTCGAGTGAACTGTAAATAATTGGTATTAGGCCTTGTTTTAGGGAACTGATCGATTTTCTAAACATCAATCATTTCTTAAGGATTCAGCAACTTATATTAAAATTTATAGGATGTTCAGTATCACTACTGGGGCTCGATCTGTAATTACTACGGCACGTAAGTCGTTGGGCGATATCATCAGTGAACCGTATTTAGGTATGAATAAAAGATTGTGAATTTTAATGAACTTAACACACCCAATCGATTGGACTTCCTACTTAAGCCTTCTAGTTTGTACCCAGGTTAACATTTGTACTTGTCGGTCAGCAGCATACAGAGTTTTTCATTTATCCACTTTAAGAGGAGATAAGCGCACGTGTCTGGGTGTAGAAACGGTAGGAGATCATCCCCGAATTGATGACGAGAATCGGCGAGCAGAAGCATTGCAGCCTCATTCCACTTCGCACAGCACAGCACATTAGTATGACCACTCTTTGAAAACCAATGGTGTTACCGAAACATGCGCCTTCAGCATGGCAACACCCGAGGCCAGCCAGAAAGACACGCCGTGGCGCGTACGTCACGAAGGTAGGCCTGCACTCGCTCGCTCGCTCAACTCAGCAGACAAACTACGGTTCTACACCTGTTAATTCGTAATTAGGTGTGTACGTACAAACGAGAATTGAATCTTCTGCTGGAATGCGATATTATACAGTCTTACTATTATTAGTCCTACAATGATCGGAAATCCGTAGGCATACTTATA
Source organism: Schistocerca nitens (assembly GCF_023898315.1). Taxonomy (NCBI): domain Eukaryota; kingdom Metazoa; phylum Arthropoda; class Insecta; order Orthoptera; family Acrididae; genus Schistocerca; species Schistocerca nitens. The sequence continues at coordinate 108,692,963 of NC_064619.1, forward strand.
AATTGTTACGGCTCTACTGCGTTCAATAAAATTTAAATCATGCCCAAATGGTTATCAGTAGCATAAGGTACCATTTCTTGTATGAAATGACGACCGTTAAGCAGAAGATACTAAACGATGTAATCATGCCTTTATACAATCTAAATCGAGTTTTGATTTTAAATTAAATTTTGTTTTCGTACTGTTTAACAGCAGGAATTCATAATAGCAGATTCCAGTAGAAGATGCAATTCTCATTAGTAAGTACACGCCCAGAGTCGAGTTGGCCGGCCGGGGTGGCCCAGCGGCTCTAGGCGCTACAGTCTGGAAACGCGTGACCGCTACGGTCACAGGTTCGAATCCTGCCTCGGGCACGGATGTCCTTAGGTTAGTTAGCTTTAAGTAATAATAAGTTCTAGGGAACTGATGACCTCAGAGGTTAAGTCCCATAGTGCTCAGGGCCATTTGAACCATAGTCGAGTTAACAGGTTTATAACGCATTTTATCAGCTGAGCTGAGCGAGGGAGCGACTTCAGGCCTACCTTCGTGATGTACGCGCGGCGGCCTGTCTTTCTCGTGGGACTCGGGCAACACCCAACTACCGTAGGGACTGCAGGACAATTATCGGTTACTCGACGTTCGCTAGTACGGCCATCAGCGTCTGTTAGTGTTATTTCACTGGTTCGCCCTGTTAGCGAGCCGTTCCCGGGCGAGGTGAGATAGACGTCGTAGCCTGGACGAAACTCATCAGATTACACAGCGTTCGCCGCAGCCTCAGCGGTCAGACTAGAGACAGAACGCAACCGCCAAGAGGCTGTGTCGTCAGCGGTCAGCGTCTACTGGCCCAGCCATGCTGCCCCGTCAACCACTGTGGCTGGAACCACGACAGCACACCTTCGCTAATGACTGGAGTTTCGACGCCCATCCAGCCAAAAGGGACGGTGTACGTGAAGCATCGCTTTAACATAAACAGGTCTGTAACTCTGAGACAAAATAAAGAAAGCACGCACCACGAAGGAATTATCCTAATGGAATGGAAATCAGTAAATGTGCTGTAGATACACAGACAAAGACATGATTACTGTTTGAGGAAAATTGTATTGTTTATTCAAGGAAAGAAATGTGTAAATCGAGCACGTCAATAACGCATTGGTCTATCATTACACTCATGCAATCAGTTATTGACCTTTGTATTGATTGACAGAGTTGTTGGATGTTCTTCTGAGGGATATTATGCCACATTCTTTCCAGTTGGCGCCTTAGATCATAAACAACCAGAGATAGTGGGAGCCCCCTGTCCATAATACTCCAAACGCTCTCGAATGGGTGGAAATGTGGCGATATTACTGGCCAAGGTGGTAAGGTGGCAATAATGCCACACCTTACAGGAACTCACCCACATATTTTGCCTTGACATACAAACACAATCTGGTATTATGTGATATGTTGTACTTTGTAGATATGAAGGAGACTGACATTGTCACGTACGCCTTGTAAATAATTGTTAACGCTTACTGCATGAAAGATGATGTAGTGTCTTTATTATCATACTTGTAGAGGTTGGAACGACAGTGGAAATGAAACTGAGGACGGAACTCAAGCCCTGGGTGGAGGGCCCACACAGGTGTATTGGTCCTGCTTAAATACAGGAAGTAGCAGAACGGACTTTGAGACATCTGAGTGCTGCGCCACAGTAGTGTCGCAACTAGCCTTTATTGTAGTAGAGCTGGAAGGATAACCGGATAATACTTCCGAACTTTGCAAATCTTGGATGCAGGTGAGATGAACGAAGAAATGGCCCCTCGAAAACCATACAGGCTGGGTTATTTCCAAGGATTTTTACTCAGAAGAGTAATATTGTGTGAATATAGGTTTTTCCTCGCAAAGTTTCCGCGCTGGACGACAAAAGACTAAAATATGGTTGGCCGGCATTCAGAATAATCTGTGGAGAGGGAGAATATACCATGGTTTCGGGAATATGATTCGTTTTCGGAATTGTGATGGTGGGGAGCCGAGCCTTGCTGGAAGAGACGGGGTGAGTGGCCATGTGTGACGGTCGCTCGATATCAGCTTTGTTGGTGATACGGACGGACTTGCTCAGTGGACCGCCTTCTGCCGTCATAGTGTTTGACAGAGTTTATTTGTGGCTGGAGTTCTTCCATCGTCGCAGACGAGTACGGGAACCACCACTTACACGCACCGGATGCAGTACATACGGTGAAATCGCAAATTGGTTCGGCTTATTAGGGCTATAAAAGCTAAACAGCTGTGATCACGTTATTTCCACTGAGGTTCCAGAACACAGTAGATCATAATAAGGGGTAGATTTGGGCAACTGATTAGTAATTTTACTTAGTAAATGTAAACTTTGTAATATAAAGTTTTTTTTTAATGTACAATAAATATATAAGCAGGAACAACGTCTATATTTTAGTAGGATCAATTGCCTTCATCATTCATTTATGTTTAGATTGTAATTCATAGAATTAAGAGATCCTAGGATCTGCTTCAGGGGGTAGTCAGATAGAGCCAAATCTTCATTTTAGCGTTTACTATTTTCCGTTGCGCACATTCATTTTCAGCCGCCTAGAGTAGCATCATGGAAGGTAGGTCTCGGCAAGCACAAAGAAGTGTAGTAGAAAATTTCGCCTCTGGAGGCGGGCATTATCTTGATGAAATGTATGCCCAGATTGCCTTGTTGCACCGTACTACAAAACGGGGCGTTGAACAGCGTCGACGCACCACTGTGCTGTGTGAGTGCCGTGGATGGCAACCAAAGGCGTCCTTCTATGAAAAGAGATGGCAACGCAGACCATCACTTCTGATTGTAGGGCGGCACGGTGGTATCCCACCGTTTCTCAGAACGTGTGGAGGCATTTCTTCGGCCGGGAAACTCAGTGACTAGTGTACAACTGTCTTCACTTATGAGTGTCGCTTCGAACTGAGCCCCAATGACCAGTGAAGACGTGTTTGGAGATGTCCTGAAAGCTACCAACTTCACTTATGTGTGATTGGAGTCTGTCTCGGCGTATTCTAATGAGGAATTCTTCTGTACTGATCAGCCGAGTTGTGGTGTCGTCTTGTCACGACGTTTCGGTGACATTCGTACCCATCATCTTCAAGCGAAAGTGTCGGTATTCTGTGTTCCACCAGTCTATATAGTCACTCGACCACTGTCCACTTCTTCAGGCTAGCCAATCACCCGCCTGCAGAAGGCGGTGCTGCGTCTATGGTGGAGGAATGCGACGTGACAGTGGGGAACTGCGGCGTTGTACTGGCACGGGCATCGAGTCCCGTTTGCTGTGCAATCTGTCTGCGGGCACCGCCGCCTCCGGAACGCAGCCCTCCTCACGTATTTTCTCAATTGTGGAATTCCCCGCTGTGCTGAGCACAACAATGTAGTAAACCGTAATAGCGGATTTGAGCTTGCACAGAAATCTAGTAAACCGTGACAGCGGATTTCAGCTTAGCGCAGCATGGGATTTCACAGTTGAGAAAATACACGCTCTGTTGTGAAGGCGGCGGAGTCCGCAGACAGATTGGACGGAAACCGGGACTCGATGCCCGTGCCAGGAACGCCGCACTATCCTCCACCACTGGTCGCGTCGCGTTCCTCCACCATCGACACGGAACCCCTTTCCAGTGACGCTTGTTTGACCCGCCTGCAGAAATGGACAGCGGTCGGGTAACTATATAGATAGATGCAACATAGCATTCTGACACTGCTTGAAGATGATGGTGACGAAACCCATAGAAACGTTGCGACAAGACGACACTACCACTCTACTGATCCCACTTGAAGATTTCTTCACCAACCTGGCTGTCGCTCGCCATACGGCCGGACAAGCAGGAGTGATGCTCTCGAGTGCCATTTCTTTTCATAGTAGGCCAACTTTGGTCGTTATACGCAGCACCCTTACACCATAGCGGTTCGTCGACGACATTCTACGCCTCGTCTGGTTGCCCTGCATAGCAAGCCATCTTGGGCTTACATTTGAGAAAGATAATGCCCATCCGCACACAGTGAGAGGTTCTACTGCTTGTCGTAATGCTTTCCAAACGCTACCTCGGCCAGTGACATCCTCGAATATCTCCCCAATAGAGAACGTTTAGACCAATGTGGGCAGGGCTCTCAACCAGAAGTGAATTTTGACGATCTAATTCACCAGTTGGACAGAACGTGGCACAGAATCCCTTCAGAGGACGTCCACCAACTCTATCAATCAATGCCAAGCCGAGTAACTGTTTTCATAAGGTCCCGAGGTGGATCAATGCGTTATTGATCCTCTCTGTTTGTGAAGCTCCTCCTACTGAACAAATAAAGCAATTTTTCTGAAATCGCAGAACATGTAGCTTACATGTACCGCTTTTCATCCCATTCTGATAATCCCTTCGTGGTGGGTCACTTTTTTTGTCTTACATTGTATATGACTGCAACGTGAAGGTTGCTAATATATGATCTTTCACACAGTGTGGCCCAACTGCGCGTGGGAGGAGATCGTAGCATCCACCCTCATCCTTCAGTTCGTTTAAACTGCGTAATGCTGCCCACACCGTTACACAGACAACAAAATATCATTCACAGTAACACCCATTAACTGTCCACGAACTAAATTTTTGTTGTCACTTTCTTTACCTGGGTTTAAAAGTTAACATCAAGCTCGTCAATATAATTTGCTCCTGGGACCTGAATATATTTCCTATCTACAACGACCAGGACTACACTTGAAACTTCCTGGCAGATTAAAACTGTGTGTCGGACCGAGACTCGAACTCGTGACCTCTGCCTTTCACGGGCAAGTGCTCTACCAACTGAGCTACCAAAGCACGACTCACGCTCCGTCCTCACAGCCTTTACTTCTGCCAGTACCTCGTCTCCTACCTTCCAAACCTTACAGAAGCTCTCCTGCCAAACTTGCAGAACTAACATTCCTGAAAGAAAGGATATTGTGGAGACATGGCTTAGCCACAGCCTGGGGGATGTTTCCAGAATGAGATTTTCTCTCTGCAGCGGAGTGTTCGCTGATATGAAACTTCCTGGCAGATTAAAACCGTGAGCACGGGGCGTGAGTCGTGCTTGGGTAGTTAAGTTGGTAGAGAACTTTCTCACGAAATGCAGAGGTTCCGACCTAAAGTTTCACTCCGGCACACAGTTGTAATCTGCCTGGAAGTTTCATATCAGCGCACACTCCGCTGCATAGTGAAAATCGCATTCTGGAGGACTAAACTTGGTAAACACCAGTTAATGGAGGAAATATAATGAACTGAAGTTAAGCTGTGGAGCAGTTAGCAAGCTGCCTGCCACATGTGATGGTATGAAACGATCAAGTCTCCTGAGATACCATTCAGTTGTTGTTGTTGTTGAAAGTAAAGACATGATTGGCATCTCCTCCTCCAGCATTAATCGATTCTCTTTGATCTGAACCCAAGTGGAGAAACTGAATAAAGGTATTCTTTGATTGTCTGTCGCCGATAGTGAACTATTGATGGTGATTCGTGTACTTTTCCGTTACCTACCACATAAATAGCTGTACACATATTGCTAATCTATTCACTGCGCACTGGAAGGTGTTTTGTCTTGCGGTAAAGGAAGGTTCCGGAACCCACATCAGTAGGTCCCAACCTACGATGTGATAGGAAGACCTCTAAATCATTCATCAGGACTGCAGAGGCGTTCTACATTTTGTATTCTAGAGTTATAGTGCTTGTAGAAAGAAGCAGTAGCTCAACGGTATGCACATGAGACAATGAAATCCGACATGTTTAGCAAACAGCAGCTGCTCCACGTCGTCATCCAGCTGTTTTTTACAAGGTGTATATGCGGCGCATGCTTTCATGCACATAATCCAGAAAAACTGGTGTGCGTCCCTGTAGCTCCACAGTCAACCCACCAAGATGCGAACCTACATTTTCTTGCACCCTTTGTTGTAGTCGGACGAAAATGTAGTAAATGCACTGAGGCGATCCCGAAAACGTTAACGATAAATCCGGTGTGGGGCCCTACCATTACGTAGTGCACCGTGAAGCGGAGGATTTGGAACAGATCCGACCTTAAGACTTATTACATATTCAGGCCGTATATATACAGGGTGAGTCACCTAACATTACCGCTGGATATATTTCGTAAACCACATCAAATACTGACGAATCGATTACACAGACCGAACGTGAGGAGACGGGCTAGAGTAATTGGTTAATACAAACCATAAAAAAATGCACGGAAGTATGTTTTTTAATACAAACCTACGTTTTTTTTAAATGGAACCCCGTTAGTTTTCTTAGCACATCTGAACATATAAACAAATACGTAATCAGTGCCGTTTGTTGCATTGTAAAACTTTAATTACATCCGGAGACATTGTAATCTAAAGTAGAAGCTTGAGTACTACTTCTCCGCTGTTCGATAGTGTGTATCGGAGAGCACCGAATTACGTAGGGATCCACAGGGAACGGTGATGGATCTTAGGTACAGAAGTGACAGGAATAGCACATTACGTCAACATGCTAACACCTTTTTATTGGTCTTCTTCACTAACGCACATGTACGTTTCCATGAGGGGTGAGGTATACGTACACACGTGGTTTCCGTTTTCAATTACGGAGTGGAATAGATTGTGTCCCGACGTGGCAGGCCAATAGATGTTCAATGTGGTGGCCATCATTTGCTGCACACAATTGCAATCTCTGGCGTAATGAATGTCGTACACGCCGCAGTACATGTGGTGTAATGTCGCCGCAGGCTGCCACAATACGTTGTTTCATATCCTCTGGGGTTGTAGGCACATCACGGAACACATTCTACTTTAACGTACCCCACAGAAAGAAACATGTCCCTGCAGATGCTCGCCGACAGTGGCCCGTGTTTGTTACAACACGCAACTGAACGTCGGAGGTTTCAAGCGTCAACTTTAGGTTACAATATCTCCGGATGTAATTAACATTTTACAATGCAACAAACGCCACTGATTACGTATTTGTTTATATGTTCAGATGTGCTAACAAAACTAACGTGGTTCCATTCTAAAAAACGTAGGTTTGTGTTGAAAAACATACTTCCGTGCATTTTTGTATGATTTGTATTAAACAATTTCACTAGCCCCTCTCCTCACGTTCGGTCTGTGTAATCGGTTCGTCAGTATTTCATGTGGTTTACGAAATATATCCAGCGGTAACGTTAGGTGACTAACCCTGTATATATATATATACTGTACAATTCACAGAAGCCTGTAATAGGAATTGTGAAGAATCTTGTATGAGTACGACATGTGATCCATCAACCACAACGTCTTCTTAGGTAGCATTTGGTTACATATCCATGCACTGTGGCTTGTATTACCGTAGATATGTGCATCTGGAACATTTCTGAAGAGAACACACACTGTAAATGAAAAGTAAATGAAAGCCGTAGTCGTCCTAAGAGGGATATACTGATCAAATGAGTGGTTTAGGGCGCTGATCGGCGAGGTCATCAGCGTCAACAAAGAGAGACAGGAAGCATTGACTCTACACACAGAATATCTATATCTACATCTGCATCTAGATGTACATGTATAATCCGCAACCCACCGCAGTGTACTTTCTATTGGTATTAGTCGTTAACTTTCCTTTTCCATTTCGAAATGGGGAGAGACGAAAACGACTATCTATATGCCTCAGTACGAACCCGAGTTTCTCCTGTCTTTGGCGCCACTAGAATCGTTCTGAAATCAGCCTCAAGTACCAGTTTACTCAGTTCTCTCAGTAGCATCTTCTGAAAATAACATCGTCTTCTCTCCGTGGTTTCCTATTTGAGTTTACGGACCATCAATGTAACACTTGCGCACTGATCGAACCTGCCAGTAAGTAATCTAGCAGCATGACTCTCAATTGCCTCAAAGTATTTATTGCTTCAAAGTATTTCCTAATTCTGACCTGGAGGGGATACCACACACTTGAGCATTACTCAAGAATGGATTGCACTAGTGTTGTGTACGCGGTATGCTTTATAGACGAGCTACACTTTCTTGAGAGATTCCATTAAACCGATTTGACTATTCGCCTTCCCTACTATCAACAGTCCTTAAGTGATCCTTCCATTTTATATAGCTTTGCAGCGTTATGCCTAGATACTTAATCGACATAATTGTGTTTTCTCCTACTATTCTCAATTAATTTACATTTTTCTACATTTAAGACAATATATCATTCGTCACATCAACTAGGAAGTCTGTCGAAGTCATCTTGTATCCTCCTACAGTCATTTAACGGCACCTTCCCATAAACAACAGCTTCATCAGCAAACAGTCCGGTCCCGGTAGTTGAGTGGTCAGTGTGACAGAATGTCAATCCAAAGGGCCCGGGTTCGATTCCCGGCTGGGTCGGAGATTTTCTCCTCTCACGGACTGGGTGTTGTGGTGTCCTAATCATCATCATTTCATCCCCATAGACGCACAAGTCGCTGAAGTGGCGTCAAATCGAAAGGTTTGCACCCGGCGAACGGTCTACCCGACGGGAGGCCCTAGTCACACGGCATTTACATTTGTTTATCAGCAACCGGCCGCAAATTGCTGGTCAACCTGTCCGTCACATTATTTAGGTTAACAAAGAATAAGATCAGTTCTATCACACTTCCCTGAGACACTACTGATGTTGCCGTTGTCTCTGATGAATATACGCCTTTGAGGACAACGTACTGGGTTCTGTTACTTAAAAAGGATTCGAGCCACTCACATACTTGCGTGCCTACTCCGTATGCTCGTACCTTAGTTAACAGTCTGCAGCGGATTACAGTTTCCAACATTTTCCAGAAATAGAGGAATAAGGAACCGACCTGCAGCCCTCTATCCATGGTGTGCAGAATATCATGTGAGAAAAGGGCAAGCTCAGTTTCGGACGAGCGATGCTTTCTAAATCCGTGGTGATGAGCTGACAGAAACTTTTCCGTTTCAAGGAAAGGAACATGTGGAAAACACTGACGAGGAGAAGGGACAGTGTGACAGGACAACTGTTAAGACATGAGGGAATGACTTCCATGGTACTAGAGGGAGCTGTAGAGGGCAATTACGGTAGAGGATAACAAAGATTGAAATACATCCAGCAAATAATTGAGGATGTAGATTAAAAGTACTACTCGGAGATGAAGAGGTTGGCATAGAAGAGAAATTCGTGGCGAGCCGCATCAAACCAGTCCGAAGACTGACAACCCGCCCCGCACCAGAAAAGAAAAAAAGAAACCGCAGACATAGCCATCCATAAGCTAACAGATGATGCATGCCGTAAGGTTCATACACCAGTATCACTTGGCATACAATTCCGACTGTGTGGGACCATTATTTTTAGTTCTTACGCCTCCTTACAACAAACATGAGAACACTGAACAATGTTTTCATAATACTACTCTAATTTGTTGCATAGCGCAAATTTTTTGCACTATTAAGATAACGCAATGTATTTCAGTTTAACCGACATACTTAATGATAATTATATATAATTTGCACAAAATTATTTCGGCATACTGGTACGTACTTACTCGAAATCTATTTTGAATTCAGTCATTAACTTGAGTTAGAGGAACGTTAAGAGATGTTGAAGACAGTGACAGTTACTCAGTACAATAATAGAAGTAATTTCAAAAATGTTAAATTTCATATTTAGGTGCAGGATACTCTAGGAGTCAAATATTTTATCGCACTATTAAAGCTAATAGAAAATTAATATTTATTTGACTGCAAAATGCTAAAGAGTGAGCCTTCAGGTCCGTCAGCATTTAAACGGGTTGTAATTCGAAAGTGGTTTTGTAAAGGACGTCAATTTATACCAGTTTATGTCAATGACAATAACTCACTTTCATTTATTCATTCTTAGTTCTATACAGCAAAAGATGTGCCAAGGATAGTGACAACAGTTCAATAAAAAGAAGAGAAACAAACAATCTATCTAAATAGTCACGTAACTGTCATTCTGATTTCAAGTTTGTACCTGTTTTTAATATAGGTGAAAATTTGTGTGTGTGCACGTGTTTGTGTGTGTGTGTGTGTGTGTGTGTGTGTGTGTGTGTGTGTGTGTGTGTGTGTCACGCTACCTCTCATAGGCAAAATCAGATGTGACGCTAACGTATAATTTCAAAAGTGTAATTTGTAGTTCTCAACATTTTTGGGCGGAACTGTAGCAGGCATATTGGTAGTATTCCAACTGTTTACCGTCGAGTGACCGTAAATAGTCAACAGAATTTCAGTGGTGCTTTAGAGGTGTTCAGTCGTAAGGGAGCAGTATTGGTTCCATCGTTATTTGCAATGGTAGTGAGGCAACCCAATATTGATATTTAACTGAACAAGACCAAAATCACTTTGCACCATTTGGACAGAGTTTGTACTTGGTGTGACGAAAGGCCACGTGCTCTATATATGGGAAAACGTTAATGCAGGTGAGTGGGAGAAACAGTTCCTCTGCAGTATTAGACGATCGCTAAAGTCAAGCCTACATTCCTGTATTGTAAATTACCCGTCTCTTTCTATGGCTTGCTGAAACTTTTATCAGAATTTCGAACATTTTGCGTCTTTTTCGATTGCCGAACGCTTTTTTCCAGGTCCACAGGTCCTATGAACGTCTCTTGATTTCTCTGTAGTGTGGCTTCCATTATCAACCGCAACGTCAGAATTGCCTTTCTAGTGCCTTTACCTAAAGCCTCTCTGATCGTAATCTAGCATATCTTCATTTTTTTTTTCAATTCCTCTTTATATTATTCTTACCACCAGCTACAATTCATGAGTTGTTAAGCTAATTGTGCGATAATTCTCGAACCTGTCAGCTCTTGCAGTCTTCGGAATTGTGTGGATGATATTAATCCGAAAGTCAAATGGTATGTCGCCAGGCATACATTTTACACATGTTACCTGTCGTTTTGTTGCCTCTTCCTCAAATGATTTTAGAAATTCTGATTGAATGTTATCTATTCCTTGTGCAGCATTTGATCATAAGTCCTCCAAGGTCTTTTAAATTCTGATTCTAATACTGGATCCCCACCCTCTTCAAAATCGACTCCTGTTTCTTCTTCTATCACATCTGACAAATCTTCCAATACATAGAGGCTTTCAGTGTAGTCTCTCCACCTCTCCGCTCTCTCTTCTGCATTTAGCAGTGGAATTCCCGTTGCACTCTTAATGTTATCCTCCTTTGGTTTTAATATCACTAAAGATTGTTTCGACTTTCCAATATGTTGAGCCTGCCCTTCACACAATCATTTTATTTTCGATTTATTCACATTTTTAAGCATCCATTTCGTCTTAGAAATATATCTTCTGTTACCAAGTGTTTCTTCGCACTTATCTTCTTTGAACATAGGTTTTTTCCTTCCAAATTCTGTGGTTATCCTTTTTATAGATGTTCATTCCTTTACAGCTGTACTGCCGACTGAGCTATTCCTTATTGCTGTATCTATAGCCATAGAGAACTTCAAGCGTATGTCGTTATTCCTTAGTACTTCCGCATCCCACTTCGTTGCATATTGATTCTTCCTCACTATTGTCTTCTTTTTCAAATTTTGAAATTTGTGATAAGTTCCTATGGCAGCTAACAACGTCATCTTCAGCATACTCGCCGTCACTACTATATTGTGATCTTTAGCTGCATATGCTTCTGGGTACGCCTTACAATCCAGTAACTGATTTCGGAATCTCTGTTTGGTCATCATGAAATCTAACTGAAATATTCTAATATAACCCGGCCTTTTCCAAGTATACCTCCTTGTATTCTGATTCTTGAACAGAGTATTCGATTTAACTAGCTGAAATTTATTACCAACTCATTTAGTCTTTCTCCTCTCTCATTCCTAGTCCGAGGCCCAAATTCTCCTGTAACCATGTCTTCTGCTTTGTCCCGCTACAACTGCATTCCAGTTCACCATGAATATTAGACTTCCATCTCTCTTTGCGTACTGAATTACCCTTCAACAGCATCTTTTACCTTCTCTTTGTCTTCATCTTCAGCTTGCGACGTCGACATGTATAACTGAACTATTGTTGTCGGTGTTGGTTTCTGTCGATTTTCATAATAAAACCTTCTCACTGAACTGTTCACACTAAAACACTCTTTTTCCCTACCTTCCTACTCATAACGATTCCTACTCCCGTTATACAATTTTCGGCTCCTGTTGATATTAGTCTATATTCATTTGACCAGAAATCCTTCATTCAGTTTCACTTCACTGACCCCTGCTACATCTAGATTGAGCTTTTACATTGCCATTTTCGGATTTTCTAGCTTCCCTACCACGTTCAGCTTCCGACATACCACGCTGCGCCTCGTAGAACGTTCTCCTTTCGTTGATTGTTCAGTCTTTTTCTCATGGTCATCTCCCACTTGGCAGTCTCATCCCGGTGATTCGAATGGGGGACTATTCCGGATACCAATGGAGAGATCATCATGAAACTTTTCAATTACAGGCCACATGTCCTTTGGATACACCTTATGTGTCTTAAATGCAGTGATTTCCATTGCCTTCTGCACCGTCAAGCTGTTGAATATTGCCGATTTCTCCGCTTTTATGCACAGTTTCCCACCCCTGGGACAAGAGGGTGCGCTGAACC